>NC_134710.1:416655776-417288322 GCF_043290135.1 Rhipicephalus microplus | reverse complement strand
GGCATCCAGCATTGTAGTGACCTCCCTGCCATGGAGCAACCGGAATGGTGTGAATCCAGTTGTTTCTTGCACAGCGGTGTTGTAAGCGAACGTGACGTAAGGGAGGATGTCATCCCAGTTTTTGTGGTCTTGGTCAACGTACATGGATAGCATGTCGGCGATCGTCTTGTTTAGTCGCTCTGTAAGGCCGTTGCTTTGTGGGTGGTATGCAGTAGTTTTTCGATGTACTGTGCCGCTAAGCTGCATGACGTCTTGTATCATCCGGGCGGTAAAAGCTGTGCCACGATCAGTTATGACAACTGCTGGTGCTCCATGTCGGAGGACGATGTTTTTCATAAAAAAGTGGGCAGTCTCAATGGCGGTGCCACGTTGTAATGCCTTCGTTTCGCAGTAGCGCGTCATGTAATCAGTAGCGACTACAATCCAGCGGTTGCCGTCACGAGACTTGGGAAAAGGTCCGAGTAGATCCATGCCTATTTGTTGGAACGGTTGTGTCGGAGGAGCGATGGGCTTCAAAAAGCCGGCTGGGCGCTGATGTGGTGCTTTAGGGCGCTGGCACTCGTGACACGTCTTCACGTAATGCTTCACGTCTCGACTGAGCTTAGGCCAGTAGTAGCGTTGGCGAATCCGGGCCAAGGTACGTGTGTATCCTAAGTGGCCTGAGGAAGGCTCATCATGACAGGCGGACAAGACATCGGCTCGTAACGCTGGCGGGACAACGAGCAGGTACTCAGTCGCGTAAGGGTCGAAGTTTCTTTTATAGAGGATATTTCTGCGGACGCAGAACGATGATGACGAGCGGGCGAATGCTGGTGGTGGATTTGGCGTACGGCCTTCGAGATATTCGATGAATTGTCGAAGCTCGGAGTCGTTCTTCTGCTGTTCGGCCAAGTCGGATACACTAACGGCGCAGAGAAAACGGCCGTCGAGATCGTGATCACCTGACACTGTCTTAAGAGGAGCTCGGGAAAGGCAGTCCGCGTCAGTATGCTTCCGGCCAGACTTGTACACGACTGTCAAATCGAACTCCTGAAGGCGTAAGCTCCACCTGGCCAGACGTCCGGAAGGGTCTTTAAGGTTCGCCAATCAGCAGAGCGCATGATGATCGGTAACAACTCTGAACGGGCGACCATACAGGTACGGTCTGAATTTAGCTATTGCCCAGACAACAGCTAGGCACTCCTTTTCAGTTGTGTAATTCGCCTCCGCAGATGATAAAATGCGACTCGCATAAGCAATAGGGCGTTCGACGCCGCCTTGCCACTGGACAAGGACTGCACCAAGGCCGATGTTACTGGCGTCTGTGTGTAGTTCAGTGTCGGCATATTCGTCGTAGTGTCCGAGTAAGGGCTCAGATTGGAGACGCTGCTGGATCTCGGTGAAAGCGCGTGTTTGCTCAAGGCCCCACACGAAGGGAACGTCGTCTTTTGTCAGACGAGTGAGGGGTTCGGCAATGTTTGCGAAATTTTGCACAAAGCGTCTGTAGTATGCGCAGAGGCCTAAAAATCGACGCACATCACGTTTGTTGGTAGGTGGTGGAAAATCTGCGACAGCCAATGTTTTGTCTGGGTCCGGCAAATACCATCAGGGCTAACAAGGTGACCGAGGAACTTTAATTCGTTGTAACCAAAATGACATTTTTCTGGTTTCAGTGATAGGCCTGCCGTGCGAATTGCAGCAAGCACAGATCTAAGTCGCTGCAAATGCTGCTCAAATGTTTGGGAGAAGACAACGACGTCGTCTAAGTAAACAAGGCATGCTTCCCACTTGAGACTGGAGAGCACTGTATCCATCATCCTCTGGAATGTCGCAGGGGCAGAACACAGGCCGAAGGGCAGCACCTTGAATTCGTACAGACCATCAGGCGTTATGAATGCTGTTTTCTCTCGGTCGCGTTCATCAACTTCGATCTGCCAGTAGCCACTGCGTAAATCCATAGAGGAGAAGTATCGGGCGCGTCGGAGGCGGTCTAGTGAGTCGTCGATGCGCGGAAGCGGATAAACGTCTTTCTTTGTGACTTTGTTGAGTTTGCGGTAATCGACGCAAAATCGGAGAGTGCCGTCCTTCTTTTTTACCAGTACGACGGGGGATGACCATGGACTGTTCGAGGGTTGGATTACGCCATCTTCGAGCATCTGCTCCACTTGAGAACGTATAGCCTCTTGTTCCTTTTGGGATACTCGGTAGGCGTGTTGACGTATGGGTCGTTCAGCATGATCAGTGACAATGCGGTGCTTTACGGTTGGCGTTTGTTTTATCTTGGATGTAGACGCGAAACAGTCGCTAAACATGCGGAGGATACAGCGGATTTGCTCTTTCTGTGCACATGACAGCTTCGGATTGACATCGACTGCATCGGCTACCACGGTGTCACTTTCAACGGCTGCAGAAATTGGGGCTATCGTCGTACACGCTTCATCGTCAATGGATTCGAAATGAGCGATAGTTGTTCGCTTGGCCAAATGTTGGTATGATCCACTAAAATTGGTGACCAACAACTCAGTCATGCCACGTTTAAATTGAATTATGCCGCGGGCAACACAGATTTGCTGCGACAAGAGCACCGAAAGGTTGGCTTCAGCGATGCCACTACCGTCATGGTCTATGTCGCCCTGTACTGTAACGAACATACTGGTGCGTGGCGGAAGTGTGACGGTGTCGTCGACAATGCGAAGCGCAGTCTTCTGCGGATTGGTATCTCTAGGCTTCGGGCCATAGTCGTCAGCAAACGTTACGAGGCAGTCTCGAAGATTTATAACAGCGCCATGTTCACGAAGGAAATCCATGCCAAGGATAACTTTCCGGGAGCATTCGGCAAGCACAACGAAAGAAGCAACGAACGTCGACTCACAGATTTGCAGCCTTGCGGTGCATATCCCGATTGGTGTCAAGAGATGACCACCAGCTGTCCGAAGGTTTAGTCCATGCCCCCAAGGAGTCGTGACTTTTTTGAGTTCAGCCACAAGTTCAGCGCTGATAACTGAGTAGTCGGCGCCGGTGTCGACCAGAGCAGTCACTGGATGGTTGTCGACACGAACGGCAATGTCAGCAGAAACGGGTTCGTCAGCGATGTGAGGTGTCGGCTGAAAGGAATCGTCGAAGGTCGGTGGAAGGGTCGGAGGAGGCTGTTCTGACGATAGCTTAACAGCGGTCCCACCCCCGGAGGCCGCTGATTCTAGTTCCCCGGCGTGGACTTGGGGACCTAGCGGATCGTCCCCCAACAACATTGGCGAAAGTGGAGTATTGATTCGCGGACGTAGAGCGTCGAGGAGACGGAGAGCGTGATTGGCGTCGCTGAAGATTCGGAGACGGTAGACTTGCCAAGTATTCTGCGATGGCGCGGGGTCGTTCGCCGTCCCTGGGCCGACGAGCGTCTGGCCGAAATCCAGGTAGGCCTATCTGTCTGTACGAGCACTCCCGGTACAAGTGACCTGGCTCACCACAGTGGTAGCATAGTGGCCGATTGTCGGAAGCGCGCCACACGCTAGATTTCCGCAAATTGGGTCGCGGATTCTCATAGTGTGGTGGGCCCGAGAAGTACTGCGGCATCTGCAGGCAAGTCGGTCGTTGGTTTTCATAGCGTGGCCCGCCCGAGAAGTGCTGTGGCGTCTGCAGGCTAGTCGGTCGGGGGAAATAGCTGGCTGCCGGTGCAGGAGTACGTACAGCTTCGGTTGGAGGAGCTTCGGTTGGAGGTGGCGCTAATGGTCGTACCAGCTGCCGCACCTCTTCACGGACGACGTCTGTCAGAGCAGCCACTTGAGGCTGTGAAGGCACTGCGTGAAGCTTTTGCAGCTCGTCGCGTACAATGCTACGGACTAGCTCAGCAAGGTCTCTCACGCTCGTGACATCGGGTGTTAACAAGGGTGCTGACAGACATGCAAGGTTGTCGGACCGCTCATACTGCGAAGACCGCTGTCTCAGCATTCGCTCCATTGTCGTCGCTTCACGGAGGAATTCTGCCACGGTAGCTGGTGGGTTTCGTACAAGTCCTGCAAACAGCAGGACTTGTACGAAACTTTTGTATCACCCGAAAAGCTTAAGCATTACAAAAAATCTGGTGGGGGTCAGAACCCCCTCACCACATATAGTTACCATCCTGAACCTCACCAAAGTACACGTTGAAGGCCTTGATGCATCTACTAGAGCACTGTGTGCTTAGTAAAACTCTTAGCGCACACAAAATATACTAGGTGTGAAGGTGTTATCACTCAGCGTGGAAATGCAGTTTATCTAAACTATATATGTATCCTTCTTTTACCGACATTGTCCAAGTCTCGTCTCTCAAAGGCTATGTTTCTGAATCACGGTGCAGTGTATAATACTGTGAAAACACTTGTACTCGAGCAAATATCAAAATGAGAAAGGCAGTGATGTCGTCATTCCTATATTTTGACGAGTCTTTCTGTCGTCGGAGTTCTATAGCTGCCACCACAAACCAAATCACAGTAACCCGATTTGTAGTACTGATTGAGTCATGTAAAATATTCTGAGAATATTAAGCCTGTAAAATATTCCGAGAAAAGTGAAATATTTCTGTCATTGATAGAGTGGTGGCCTATAGCAAGAAGCATACCTGCAAAATACGACGCAGTTCATTTGTAATCAAACATGCACTGCAAATCAATGTTATGATATATTTTGTAATGTGTCTAAAAATATAAACATATTTCGATACTTATTGTGTGCTCTTAAGGAATCAATATGGAAAAAGTTTTTTTTTAACAGAGACACCTCAATAAAATGTGTGAAACGTATGGGCATGTCCCGCTTCAAATGTACAAAATTATGCTGTGCAAATTGCAAACATTACCTGCAAACGAATGCAGATGTCAAGATCATTACAATACAAGGCACGTATGTGCATGCACAATATAAAGTTATATTCACTGTGGAGATATTTGAAACAAATAACGAAAAAAATAAAATAATTCTATTGCAAGTACTTTTGTTTTTTGTTCTTATGAGCTCTCAACAACAATTTTCTTGGTGTTGGAAAGATTCTATCACCATTTCGGGACCATATAATAATAAAGCTACATCTTTCAGTTCTATCAAGCATGGAACCATGGTAGTGCTATGAACACCTCGTCACTATCAAAACTAACTAAAGCTGCAAAAATTGTGCGGACTCCTGGCCAAGGCAGGAGTGCATGGATGCCTGTGTTTATGTACGCGCACACATATAAACTACACGCACGAACATAATGAAGTATGGTTGCACACCTGCTCTCTCCCTCCCTCTCTAGAAAAAACGTCCGTACATTGTGCTGCCCCAGACAAATTTGAAAAAATCAACCTATAAAGATACACAAATAATTACATATAAGCAGACGCCCACGGCAACGACGTAAGTACCTATATGACAACAAAGTGTCATCAGCAATACTCATTTTCGTAGCTGCCTAGGCTAAGTAACAGTTTATTACGTGCTTCTAAACGATCCCGCAACCACCGTATACCTCAAGAAAAGCAAGAAAATCATGATCGGTAGTGCGCTCAGTAAGAATCAGATTCTCTTGAATTAGATTCGCGGCACTTTCATAATAATAAAGAAGTAGAACGAAAACAAAATAATAAGGCTTAACGTATAATATCTTTGTTATTTCAATTCTGCGGATATCACGCTTTTTAGTAATGCCGGCGATGATTCACGAAAAACAATGTGGAGATAATAAAGACACGTTAAGGTATGGTTAAAGAGAGGCCCGAAGAAAACAAAGATAATGTTAGGCGGCCCGGCGAAAACGCGTAATTAAGAGTACTAACAGTAAAGCCAACCCTCCCCCTGTTTCTCGCATTCACCAAAAAAATAAGGTTAGATTGATTCACAATTAAACGTTAATCATTTGCAACACGTGCCCGACAATCACATCGCGGATAAGCTTCAAGCAGAAATTCAAAATATTTCAGTAATAACTTACGGGCCTGAAACACGAATGGACTACTGCACGCGGCCTGAAAAACATCACGAGGCTTGAGTGGTACCACAACACCCAATGAACTTCACATATAGAGAGGCTAGACACGCCCGCACGCGCGCATTGCTCATCTCACGATATTATTGTAATGAAATAAATCATGTAGTAAAACTCCTCCCGTGTGCCCGTTTCATCGTTAAGAACATGAATGAATAGAACATCCAGGCACACCATAGAAAGATAATAGACAAAAAATAATGTTCAATAGCAAATGCGCAGTAAAACCATACCGAAATATGATGAGGCGTAGAGCAGCCAACATAATGCCTTATATGAAGCAAGCGAGTCCAAGATGAAAGCACTGGGTCACTGGCTGCATGCTATGGTTATCTCTGCCGAAAGCATTGCCGGAATCCTGCCGCGTATCCAACTCGCACACGATTCTGACTCCTCCACACTTGTCCACACACCGGCACTTCAGCAAACAAAACCCCCTCCAGCAGTTATGATTATCCCACCGTCAAGCCGACTACTGAGCGAAAAAAAAAGGTGGGGGGGGGGGGGGGGGGGGTAGACTCTGCAGACAGACAAATGTTCATTCTCCCCCGTTCGGAGCTCGGCTGATCCTCCGACAATGGTCGGCGTCCATCCTACCCCCCTTCCCCCAGCGTGTCATTTGTGGGCATGTAGTTGGAGGAAGGCGTTCACCGAATTTTCATTGTGCGGACGACGACGCCAGAGAACCATGCTGCCTCCGCAGTCCGCCTACCTCGAGGCGAACCCTTGCTCGTGTTCGACGACATAACAAAAAAACTTCTGTCTGTCAAGATGGGTATTCCCCTCCCACAGCCTTGCTTGAGTAGGGCGCCAGGCAGTCGCCATTGCACTATTACAAGCCCATGCGTATAGTAATATTGGATGTGATATGAATTCCTAAGTATTGAATAAGGTTACTTGATCTCAAGGGAGGTTATATATGTAGTATACCCGAGAAGAATTAGGTGACCTAAATATATGCTTAACTTTACATATGTTAATATTTAGTTCCATTAGCCACAAGCTACACCAGTTAGGTATTATATTTAAATTGGAGTGTAGGCGATTACAATAGTCGTCTGAAGTAATTTCTGTAAAAGTATCCCAATCATCGGCAAAAAGTTGGTTATTAGAAGGTACTTGAAAGGGTAGGTCAATAAAACATTTTAGAAACAACAAAGGACCAAGGACCAACTCTTGGGGCACTCCTGAGGTAACATGGCACATTTATGAATTGTAGCCGTTAGCGGTAACGTACTGCAAGCGATTTGCAAGAAAGCATCCGACCTAACTTAATAGGTTAATGTCAAGATATAAGTTCCGTAACATGAGGATGAGAAGTTTATGACACACTTTATCGAATGCTTTTGCAAAATCTAAAATAAATGCAGTCAGCGGATGATGAACGATCAAAAATTAGATCAGTGAAAGGTATGAGTTGAGTCTCACATGATTATGATTTCCTATAACCGTGTTGTGAAGGCAAAAAGAAGGTGTTATTTTCAAGAAAATTGAGGATGCTTCTGATTACGAAGTATTATATAGTAGTTCGAAACACGTGCTGGTAAGAGAAATGGGGCGATAGTTGGTTGTTAGGCTTTTATAACCTGATTTGAGAAGTGGAACTACCTCCCCAACCTTCCACTGATAAGGTAGAGTACCTGTGCGGAGTGGTAGGCTTGACAGAGCTGTAAGCTATAGTAAAAAATGCACATGCAAATTATAACGCCGCTCGTTTGTTATAAAAATTATGTTGTAAAACTCTATTATGATCTATTTCAACAATGTGCCTAACAAATACAAAAATTGTTAGACATTCATTGTGCACACATTTGAAATGAATGCGCGAAGAATCAAACACGAAAGCCACCAAAATATGTGTGCAACTTATATACATATCCCGATACAAATATAAAAAATATGGCGCGTACAAATTTACAAAAATATACCTCTAAACAGATGCAAATCCCAAGATCATAGCACAAGTAAGGAACATATGTTCAAGCACAGTATTCAGTAAGAAATGCACTTTGTATATGTTAAAACAAAAGATCAAAAATAAAGTATTCACAAGTACTTTCACTTTTTGTCCTTATCAAGCCTCAGCAACAATTTTCTATTTATGAGACAGAGCCAATCACCGACCAAACATTACCACTGCAGTAACTTCTTTCAGTTCTTGCAAGCATAAAATCATATGAATGCTCAATTTGGGCGTCTTATTGGTATAAGAACTCACTTCAGCTGCAAAAATCGCACAGACCGTAGGCAGTGCTGGGGCTAGGGGGGGGGGGGGGGGTGCTTGTGTACACGTACACATGCAAAGAGATGCCAAGTTTCTCGCTACGCTGCTGGCACAGCGAACAAACAAAAAAGAAGCCAATGAATAAAAATCAACCATTTTGAACTAAATGCTTAAAGCAGGTATAATATGATGAAAGCTTCATGAACATTACTTGTGTTTACAGAAGCGTAGGCTATGTTATAGAAATTTATTATGAAAGCTTTCAAGAACTTCAGAAAACAATTGCACAGCACGTGAAATGAGAATGTACATTTGTCAGGAAACTGGAATATTTTTTTTTCAAAAGAAGACATTCAGCTATGATCACCCACGTGTAGTCACTGGTCAAGTGATTATCCCAAGAGATAGCGGCATTCCTAGTCACTGATTCGTTCGCTAATTTTGCGCTGCTGACCTATGCTTGTGCCTACAGTAAAAAGGTTGAAAGTCGCCATGTGAAGAAAACAACATCGGCAGCTGCCATCGATTTCCTGCGCTTGTTCGAAACTTTCGGATTACCCCACAAAGTGGTTTCAAAGAACGGAATCGCATTCCTCTCAGCCAAAAATACAGAAATCCTACGAGTGAGAACTCCATCACAGTGGTGAAATCTGAACCGAACCACCCAGCTACAAACGGACAGGCCAAACGCTACGTGTTAGAGCTAAAACGTGCTCTTGCAAGATACTCTACGGGGTCATTACAGCGGCGCATTGCACGCTTTTTTTTTTTCAAGCAACCCAAAACGGGCCAGACGCGCCAGATACCGGAGAATCTCGTGTTTTCTTGCGAGCTGCGAACACACGTCTGGGCCTTTCTGCCAGAACCACCTTGAAAAGTTACACCAGATAAGGAAGACGCCTCGCGTTGCCGGGGGCTCCACAAAGGACAACCGGACAACCAGTGATCGCCCGCCAGTTTCAAAGAATGCCTGAATGGACGGCGAGCACCGTAAAAAAAAAAAAAAGTTTCAGCCAGAATTTTGTTTCGTTGAAGTTTAAGCCCCTCCATCGCGTCTTCTACCGAAAAACGCATGAAGAAGCTTTAAACCGGACATTGCCGCTTCCAGCCAGCTGCATGGATGCGCCCTGCCCTCTACCACGACCTCCCCCCACGATACTTGACACCGCGCGCCCGGTGACTGACAGACTGTCGGGGCAATCAGTGCGCCTTTGTGCTCCTCGCCCCTTTTATGGCCCACAGCGGACTCGAAAGCCAGCGCTTGGACAATTTGGACGGTGCTGCGCGCAAATGCCTTTCTTGAAAGTAATAAACTCCGTTTCTTGTTACGTACGCTTGGTATTATGGCTACCGTGAACACAGTGCAAATGGGGTTATTTCTTCCTAAAAAATTCAACCTCCCCGCCTTTCAGCATTATATCTCTCTTTTAACTTACTTCCTTTAATATTGTTAATTTCTATCGTTAAATTGGAGAGTTGCGTAATATGAAGTAGGAAGTGGATTAATTTATTTAAAGATTTGTTATTTATTTTAGAGAAAAACTTGACAGTCTAGTGCCAGACTTTGGGCTGGGGTGTGTGGCGCAGTGAACGCAACATGTGTAGGAGGTACAGCAGTATCGATAGTGTTGAACGAAAGTGCGATGATTCAAAACGCAAAAAAAAAGAGAGAGAAGCGACTTGATATAAGGTCCACAGTACCAAGAATGGCCATAATACACTAAACAAAATGAAAACTATAAAACAGTGTCCACCAGGTTATGTTTTTGGGTAAAAAGTAAAAAGAACTCAAATACCAAATGTAGAAAAAATAAAGTCCGCAATATTAAGAAGCGAGATATGGCAGAATCGAAGCATTGAACAATCTTGCAGAAGAGAGGCATTGAATCTCAAAAATCAGCCTGATCAAGATGGGTATTAAAGTGAAGTGCACTGTAATATATATAAAGGTGTAGCTATGAGCCATGTGACACAGCTAACGCACGAAAAAACTAGTTGAGATAAACACTTTCAAGAATCTCTGGTGGCAAATTGTTCCACTCTCTGCTTGTGCGGAAAAAAAAGGTACCTGTATATAGGGGCTCAGTCACTCTCTCAAGATTAGAGGCACGTGTTTCGTGGCGCAAAATTGATTCGATATAATTAGTTTTGTTTGCATTGCCAGCTCATTGTTATAAATGAGATAGAACAGCTTCGTTATTTCGCGATAACGTCACCATTCCAGGGTTTCTAGTTTAGCGCTTTCCAGAAGAATTGACGGAGATATGTTACTTTTGATTGATATGTGGGGTTTAACGTCCCAAAACCCCATATGGATTTAGACCGTATCTCCAAATACACCCAACTCGATTTTAAGAAACTAGTGCGGCCCAATCTGGACTTCCAAGACGACACCGGGCCTTCAACCATTTCCGCCTCCAATCTGAGCCTCGGCCTCAATTTCCGCCTCTCGAAGCCGCCGCCGCAGCCGGGATCGAACCCGCGCCCTGCGGGTCAGCAGCCGAGTACCTTAACCACTAACCACCGCGGCAAGGCGATGTGTTACTTTTAGGTATAGAATATGAATTTTACAGCTTTTTACTGTATTGATTCAAGTTTATTTGTGTTAGCTTGCCTGTGCGGGTCCCAGACAGCCGATGAATATTCTAGTATTGGTATTACGCACGTTTCACATGCAGTCATTTAGGTTTGCCGGATGCCTTATAGCGAGTGCCCGTCTTAATTAGCCTTGTATATTCAATGCCTTTTTCTCAGTATAACACACATGCTTGTTCTATCTTAAATCAGATGCGATGACAAGACCAAGGTGCGTATACTGCGAGACAAAGGACAAGAATTCATTTCCTAGGCTGTATTAAAATTTAATGGATATTTTTTGCAGATTATGATTATCGCCAGATTTTTTCTCACGTTAAAGGTCATCTGCCATTTTGTGCACCAATCTTTAATCTTATATAGAGAGTTATTTAAAATAACCTGGCCGCTGGAAGCGTTAACTACATTAAAGCTCGCCGACATCTGCGAAAACCTTTCGAGCTGGAATATCACGGGTGGCATTATTGATATAAACGAAAAAGAGGCGCGAGGAAGGATCCCTGCGGTCTGCCGGATTTAAGCGGCGTGGACGGCGAGTTGATACCACCACCTGTAATATCGCGCCCCGTGATTATTACTCGCAATTTCAAAGCCTACTCTGAGATGCATTGTTAATTAGCACTAAGTAACTAATTAGTAGATAACTAAAACTACCATGCAACCTATAAAACTCGATAATGTGCTGTAAATTGAGGGGTCTATGTGGTACATACACTGGATGTTCACAAACGTGCTCTTAGTCTTTTTTAACAATACCCTTTTGATATGCTATACTACAGATATTTACCTCAACGAACCCTAAATATTGTTTCGCGGGGTCATAAAAGTGACTTCCACAGGAATCTTCCCTTTTCACGCGCACCCTATTTCAATTTTTACGTGGCACCGTAGAAAACACCACATCAATGCTAGATGGAGATACGAGGGCTTAACGGCTATCGCACCCTGAACAAAACTGGCCAGGGAACTTTTTTTTTTACCACGCGATTCAAACACGCTCTATACCATTATGAACTAGACATATGCCAGTACCTAAATCCCAGAAAGCAATTAGATATTGTAGCGATGCTGAGGCAGACAGGTCGCGGCAATATCTTCAAACACGTCTCCACGGTAGCGATTCAAATGCGCTAAAATAGCCGATATTTCCAAGAGCGCCCATAGGCGCTGTGCATTATCTTTAAAAAGCTAGGGAACTCGCACTATTGCAACCACGATACTGCGATTCCGGCAAAAGAAAGGTTCATACAGTAGCTACTTGAAACCGTGAAAGCAATGAGAAAATCAGAAAGGGAGCGCAGTTATTATCGTTTTGCTCTCTGGTTCCATGGAGTGACATGGAGCCCCGCCCCACCATGCGGGACAACGCGCCTCCTGCTCGCGAGCTGAAATCCTGGGGACGAAGAAAGAAATGGAGGTGACGACTTGAGGGGCTACCTTTGGACTGAATAATAATGAGCACAGGCGAAGTCGCGAACTACTCAAATGCATGTTATTGAAACGGAAGTTTTCTTCTTAATTCGATAGCAATTATATGGACACTCTCAGCTGGATTTTGCCACCGACGTCAGCGTCACTCAATGTATATGTATACGTATCTATATGTATGAAAATGCAAGAAATAAAAAGAACAAAAAAAAGACTCTGGCACGCGGAATCGCACTTGGGTCCTCTGAATCGTGAGTGCGAGGTGTTATTCACTGGGCCAACGAGGAGCACGTCGTTTAACGTTCAAACAGCAAGCTATTTATATCTACCACTTACCGCTACTGACGGGCATCTGGGCGGTGAAACTATAATGTTTTCAGCATTATCAGTAAGATGGCGCAATGACCGCGTGCCACCACATCATGCGGTGGCACACGCTCTTATCTCCCACGCGCACTTTGCCCTGCTTAGAGGAGGGGAGTGGCGCTCCCTGGCAAGCCCTTATCTCACGGCGGGGAGGAGGGAAGAATCAAACGCCTTGGCTGGACTCGGGCTTCACCTCAAACAATTCTGTTGTAGTTACCGGGCGCACAGAGGTCACTGCAATCATTGCAGTGTCCTTTGGTGTAAAGCGCGCACTTTTCAGACACAGCGAGGCAATAATTCACTTGCATCTGTACATGTGAGTACGTTTCACGCGTCATTTGTGCATGAGAAAAGCGGGGCACGTTTCTATCTGCTTTCAATTCTGCGCGTGACCTTTCACTTTGTTGCTATCACGTTCATTGCTTCGCCTTTGTGGCAAAGCTGTGACTTTTTTAGGGATGAAGCTCTTTATGCCATGGGTATGTCTATCCCTTGTACGTGACCGCCTAGTTGTATGACTCACTCAGTTGATATACAGACGGACGGACAGACGGACAGAGACAGACGGACAGAGTGACAGACGGCAGAACAGACAGACGAATAGGCACACAGACATACAGAGAGACGGACAGTCAGGCAGACGGACAGACAGATGGACAGAGAAACAGACAGACAGAGAGACTGATGGACGACGGACAGACAAAGAGACAGACAGATGAAGGGACGGACAGACAGACACCCAGATGTACAGACAGCCAAACAGACAGGCACACAAACGCTTCACCCCACTCATCATCATTTGCTCCCTGGATATACTGTGAATTTTTCTTGTTTTTAGTAAACACTTTTCACTCACAGTAGCTAACTTATTACTGTTAATTTGCGAAACCATAAAAAAGCGTGTTATTATATTTTCTTGCTACAAGAGAGATCATTAACACGGTAGCGCACACGCCCTGAAAAAACGATGTATGAAAATCTGTCAGACCGCTCACATCAAAATGATGCAACATAATTTTTCAGAATAATATAACGCAGTCGTCCGAGCACAATTTAAATAATTTTGAGCAAAATTGAGATTGGGTTCTTATTATAAGTTTTAAAATTGACCATCTGATATTTTTTATGTTTTGACAAACCAAATCATTACTTCTAAGATTACTAGGCAAACGAAAATGCAGAGATATTTATTCACATATTTGACAATCAGTGCTGTAAATATAAACAACGTATGATGTTCCCCAAAAAATAAATCGCTCCCCACAAACGAGCAAGTTCTAAAAACACAGCGTTCTTGAGAATTTTAAATATACTTACCTTGCCCAGAATTATAAATAATCAAGTGAACTACTCTCCATTACTTTTATTTGTGATAAGCAAGAAGCTATTCAGGGTATGTAGCTTGCATCACTGTTAGCATCATCGCGAATTTGCAAACACTAACTCCTCATGAAATGGCCGTCGTCACCGGTGATGCATCTCAATTTTTCTTTTGTTCAAGACTTTTTCATTTGAAAATAAAGTGTGATTTCGCGCTTTTCGTCCATACGGGCGTTGTATATATAAATATATGAGGAAGCTCGGAGATATCAGGTATACCACATTTTTTTGAAATCTTTCGTGGAATAGACCAGCTCAATTTATCGAGAAATGCCGACAAAGCGAGACGTGCTCCATTATGGACTAAAGTCCCTGGAAAAAAAAAAACTAAAGTAGTGCCATTCTTGTCAATGTGCAAACCCCTCTTCCCTCGCGGGCATATGTTTTGTGAAGGTATCCCAAACGCCATATTGTTTGTACACTTTCGCGAGCGCGCGCTGCGCCAACAGACGCCACCAGCGTACCCTTTCAGCATACCCGAGGCACGGCCGCCCGTTGAACACACGGCGCAGCAGTGCCCGAGATGCCCAAGCGTCTGGCACATCGAGGGCGCCCGCGAGCTTTTGAATTCGTAGTTTTCTGGTGGACACTCTAGAGGCACTGCTGTGGTTACTGAGATAGAGTTACTCTATATGCTACTTTTGGGTAGCAGAGTTGCGCCAAGGTACGCCATCTTGGAGTGAAAAGTCTTGCGGGAAAGCCGCTCACTACCCGCGTAGGAGCAGTGCTTGCGCTTCAGAGTACTAGCGTTGCTTTATTTATTTTTTCGCCTTCTTTTTCTTTTCTATTTATGAAGGTACGAAAAAAACTCAGTTGCTCTGGTCACACCTGAAAGGCTTGATTTTATGTTTACGTTTTTGGTATGCAATAATGAAAAAAGTCCATCAGCTCGTTGAACCAGTGATGCATATTATATTTATATAGGTTACACATTAGCTTCGACTTCTTTTGCGCTTTCAGCTGCATTCAATGCACGCACTAGCAGTAACACCTTGCCAATTTAAATAGTTCTAGTTTATACATTCTCCCTTTCTATTTAGCGCTTTAGCCGCCAGACCAATTTGGACGTGTGCAGCTGACACACGCTTACCAACTCTGCATGTATAACGTGTTCACTACTGCATCTGTAGTTAATACAAATAGAGCATGTTTTGCAGTGCCGTGGATAGATTAAAAAAAAAAGCGAAGTGCATGGGCATCCGCAGAGGAGTGAAAAAAAAAGGTGGCACTTGACCCCCTCAAGCCACAACAGCACACGCTCTCACCCAAGCTAGACCAGTGCTCTCGTTCTCCTTAAGCCGCGATACAACAATGGTTTGCACCCCCCCCCCCCAAGAAAAAATCCTAAAATCCTGCTGACGACCATGGCCAAGCGTTCCGACTGAACACTAATCTTTCTACAGCAACATCCGCTGCACCCGCGTCTAATCCCATGGGCTCTACATAGTACAATACAACACTGAATACATTTGCTGCCGTATTTCTCTTGACCAACAGGCAGCATCGCTACATTAGCGAAGAAGCGCGGCGAGAATAACAACAGCTATTGCGAGCGCCGCCTGATCTGCCCGGAATATGCATAGTGTCGGCTTCTCCGCAGTCCAAATGAACCACTTATGACCCCTTGATGGGGCTCGGCGAATAGGGGCGCTGAACTCCTGTAGGCGGAGCGAGCAGCGCCCGGAAAACAGTGGCGCAACTCTGCTAACTAAAGGTTGCATATACAGTAACTCTATGCTGAGAGAGGAGGTAGAGGCGAAGGGGTGTGGTTGGCGCTACTTTTTTTTTTTTTTAGGAACTTGACCATGGACGTCATGTTAGCGCCGACTTACCTCAAGAAGCGATTCAAGGTAGCTCATTCGCTATCTTGACCCTGTCGAGGAAAACACTCGAGATTTCAAGTCGAGGTGCATTTCGAGTGAAGAGTGGTTTATGAAATGGCCCTCAAGGAGCGTTTGTGAATACGGGGGTGAAACCCTTTCAGCGAAACATTTCCTCATCGAAAATCACGTTCGACGATGCTGAAATAAAATGTTTTCATCGTTTGCCGCTGTCATTACGGCCGATTACGCAAAAAAAACTCCACGCAATCGAACGCCAGTTCACTTTTTACTACCAACGCACCTTGCCTCAGAGCCAAACCAGAATTCGCATGGGCAGTGATATCGACAGCTGTAAACAAAGAGATTGGGGAGCTCGCTCTGCTGCTTGAAAACTGATTGTGAAATTCATTTTTGAAGACTTTGTGCGTGCAGAGATTTCGGGAGCATGACAACTACGCCATGTATGCCGCTGACCTCACTCTACGCAGAAGTAGCCCTTAAAGTGGCGAAAATGACACCCGGTGACCGAGATGACTGGGCCGAGATATATTACTTGATGCGCAAGTTTAGGCTGGAACTTTCGTGCAAAGTGTGTGCACAGCTCCCAGTTGACGCAGTGTGTTCGCCGAAGTGTCTACATATGGTGTGCAAGCAGTGTGTGGGTGAGACGATGCAGCTGATCGAGCCCTGCGTCGACTGCAGCAACGACGCTTTCAGATACGGCGAGTACAAGGTGATGAACACTATGCTTCACCTCTACCGGATCACTTGCGGGCAGCTACTTCAGCACCGCTGTAGTCCAAGTTGGGGAACTCTGGACGATGAAACAAATGCCAGATTCATGAACTTAATTAGAGAAGGAGTCTGTCCAGTGTCCTGTGACTGCACGTTCGGTTTGAAAGAGGCTACGACAAGCACACCCTCGCCGTCATCCGCAGTGCCTTCAGTTGCGGATTCGTTCTCTCAGTCTTTACCGAGTCAAGCCTCACCATCCGTGGCTACCCAAGAACCGCGTGTTTTGCCTCTGGCGCCAGCAGCATCTGCGGCAACACAAAGTATTGAGTTCGATACGAAGCGTCAAGGTGTTCTTCCTGATGGAGACGCAAATGCATTAGCACACGACCTTGCCATGCTTTGCCGAATCAGAGGTATAGGTGCTGTATTGCGAAAGTTTGTTTATACTTGCGGTGCTTAGAACTGTTCGCCAGAATTCAACAGTTCCGTTCGTGCAACTGTGCAAGTTGCGTGAGAACTCGGCGGCGTAGACAAGGGGATTAGATAACAAAAATGACTTGAATAAGCAACAGCTACGGCATCAATACAGTCATGGTCTACGTGCGCGCCTAAGAACAAATAGAAAAATGCGTCACGACTAGCTCAACATGTAGCAAAAGAGTGCCATATTGCGTGCAGTCTCCAATACAATCCCTATTTTTTATTGCAATAGCAATTACATAGACACTCTGGGCTAGACTTCGCCGCCGGCGTCATGCGCCGTATATTAGTACGTATCTGTATATATGAAAACATAAGAAAATCTTGAAAAAAAAAAACTTCGGCGTGAAATTGAACGTGACACCGCCGCGTCGTCAATGTCATGCGTTAACCACTGAGCCACCGAAGAGCACCTGATTCAACATTCAAACCGCAAGCTATTTATATCTACCACTTACTATTGTTGGCCGGTGAAACGACAGGGGTGATTTGTTACGTTTGCCCATGCGTGGTCAACGAAATGAACGATATGAGATGCCGCAGGAGTAGATCTCGAACAAAATTCATAACAACAAGGGAATCGATCAACTATCACAAAGACAAGCACAGAAATACACACTTAAACTACCTAAAGTCCGAGTCGCTACTCTCCGATCTAAGTGGCTACACGATAGCTCACGGTTTGTTGAACCAGTGTCCCGAGGAGGCAACAGTCCACGCACGGCGATGACCCTTGTCCGTAGCGAGCTCAGGCACGCAGGTGTGCGGCACGTCTTGCGTGCAGTCGCAGCAGGAGACAAGGCCTCCGTCAGACCTCATGTTTGTAGACGGGTTTCAGCCGTCTCAGGTGGCGGTGGCGATTAGGAACCCGTCGTCCTTGTCCCGCACGCCGACGTAGCAGGAACCGCGCCCAGTGTCGGTAGCCCCCGACAGGTACCCCTGCTCCCGGACCTCGATCCCCATGCAACAAACAGGAGGAGCTCCACGAACAGTGCCTATTCCGGCGTGTCCCAGCTGGAGCCACCGTCGGCACCACCAGGCGAGCACCAGGCCCTCTGTACGCACGGCCACGAAATCTCCTTCAAGGAGAGCGCCCTGGTCCAGCGTGTCCTTCGGCTAAGTCTTGCTCGGCTCTCTGTGCGTTCCACAGGCGTCTCTCTTCTTTATCTTCTTTGGTCCTTGTGCCACCTGTTGCCACATGTCGCTGGCTCAGCTTCTTGTCACCGTCCTTCTCTTCCTCGGACGCCCGCACAAACATTTCCAATTTCACCAAAGTTCACACCCACACGCATTTACGCCACACAAAGTTCGTCTACGCATTACAATGGGTATGTCGGGGGGGGGGACTATCCTGTTTTTAGCATTATCAGCAAAATGGCGCATTGAGCACGCGGCGGCTTTCATCTCTCGCGCGTACTTTGGCCCGCGGAGAGGAGGGGAGTGGACGATCTCTCGCGTGTTATCTCCTGGTGGGGAGGATCGTACGTCTTGGCTGGCGTTGGGCTTGCACTGGAACGATTCTGTTGTAGTTACGGGGCGCACAAAGGTCACTGAAATCGTTGCACAGCTTTCGTTTGCAAAAAGGGCGCTCTTTTCAGACACAGCAAACTAACAACTGAGACGCTTATTCGCGTTCATCTGTACCTGTAAGTACGTTTTGTGCGTCATTTGTGCGTGAGAAATGCGGGGCATGTTTCGATCTGCTTGTCATTCTGCGCGTGACCTTCCAATTTGTTGCTATAGCGTTCATTGCTTCGCCTTTGCGGCAAAGCTTGGACTTTTTGTAAATTGCTCCATGGACTTTTGATATAAACCCACTCCATTTTTTCTTAAAGTCTCATAATATTGCAAGCACCATTCATTCATACCTTCCCAGAATCTTGGAGCGATGTGGTCCATCTGCCTGAGACGCTTCATCTTTGCCCTGTCTGCATGCCTTGATATTGTCACGATGTTTCTTCTGGCGCTCTATCTGACGCTGCATGACTTCCTCACTGCGTGAATCCCACTTTTCGAGTCTCTGCTGCAGCCGCTTCTCGTTCCGCTTCAGCGATTACTTCATCAAAACAGCGTTATCTTTGGCCTTGATCTCTTCTCTCTTGTGCAAAACCCGGTGTCATTTTATCTTCTCCTGAGCTCCGTTCGCATGGTCCGTTTCACACTAATTGATTGATTTGTGGGGTTTAACGTCCCAAAACCACCATGTGATTATGAGAGATGCCGTAGTGGAGGGCTCCGGAAATTTAGACCACCTGGGGTTCTTTAGCGTGCACCCAAATCTGAGTACACGGGCCTACAACATTTCCGCCTCCATCGGAAATGCAGCCACCACAGCCGGGATTTGATCCCGCGACCTGCGGGTCAGCAGCCGAGTACCTTAACCACTAGACCACCGTGGCGGAGCTTTCACACTACTCCAGCCCCCAATCTTTGCTTCAGTGTTTTGTTTCTTTGGTGCGCGTTAGCCGGGAAACTTAGTGAACCTCAGTTACACAAGGTTTGGTGCAAAAGACAAAACAGTACTTGAGTCGCTCAGTCGCGCGTTGACTTCGTCTTTGCGGCGTTCGTGCTAACCGCAGGGCCGCGACGAAGGGCGAGAGGCGTGCTCCGCACCAATGTGTTTAGCCAGGGCATGGCACACAGGGCACATGTCCTCCCTCCCCACGAATCTTGTTTTTCTGCCGCGGGATAAAAAAAAAACAAAATGACACTAGACCAGACTTCTGCCTACGCCCCCGCTCCACGTACACTGGTCCTGCTTGTCCTGTGGTGATGGTCCTGCCTAAAGCCCCTCCATTGTGTCTACTACCACTGGAAAACGCATCGAGGAGCTTCAGTCCTGCTAAGCACTCCAAGTCCCGTCTAGACGGGAGAGGGAAAGACGCACCTTCCATTCTAGTACGGTCCGTGCCCGCTAGGCTGTCAGTCCTTGCCCTGCTGTCGCACTTCGAAAACTCCATGTACGTCGCCGCGTGGGCTCAGAACCTCATTCCGCATCGATATGCGTCCAACTACTATCTCCTTCTAACTATGCAAGTTTTGTCACACGGCAAATTTAATGTAAATTATAGCGAATTTCGTTCGTTTGTAATTTCATTTGTGTGCTGTCACACGAAGAAAAAATATCATTGGACGATAACATTTGCTGTCAGATGAAGCACATTCGCACTCAATTCCAAACTGAATGGGTATTATTGACCCCAGGTACTTTTGAAGGAGATGGCTATTGACTTGTGTACACGCAACTTGTTATTCGTAAACAGCTAAGTATTTACTAACATGACTAATTAGTATAGTTGTGATTATAATAAAATAATGACAATATTTAGGTACAAAAGATTACACTTCATAAAGAGAGGACTGAAAGAATTCACGCCTGACGAGGTCCTCCCACCAATACAGATGTTGACGGGGACGATGTTTCATTACCTTCAAAAGATACATCATTCAAGACTACGTTTTTTTTCGCCTACATCACCTAATAAAATAGCACAATTATTTTTAAGTTACGCGACACCTGCTCAAGGCGGAAGTTGTCATATGACGAAATGGAAAGATATCCGTCAATAGAAATTTTCAAAAAATATTTTCTTCCTCAAAACAAAAAATTGTAGTGATAAAAATTGCCATGTAAAAAACTGTTTAATATCCTCCGATTTAGATATAAAAATGATTTTATTTGGACTACTACATGGCGCAAATTGCGTCTTAATGTGGAGGAAAAATGACGATTTTGTGAAATTTGTTTTTTTCGCATAAAATTAAGTAATTTAAGGAGTCTAAAATATTCCGCAAAATATAGCTTCTGTATATCAAATATTTTTTGTTCGGATATTCACACAAAGTGCAGTATTGCAACAGAAAAATCTACATATAAAATAATTTGTGCGAATTCTTCAGGGTGGATGCGGCATAAAAATTGTGCTATTACTACTGAGCTTCAAAAGTTTCACTAACTTATTTTCTAAACCAAATTTCGTGTAGAAAAAAGAAGCGGAACTTTGAAAATATTTTTTTTTCACAAACATCATCCAGATGACATTCTGGGAAGTTCAGAAGGCATCCACATGGCCAAACATTTTTTTCTCTCCGAAATATTCCAGCAATTCTCTGATGCACTGTATAGATTAGCACGTTTTTTTTTTCGAATACACTTGAGATGGTCGTCAAAATGGCTGGGACGTTTGGCGCGGACTCACTCCTAAGCATTTTTTACTGAAAAATTGCTCAACACGGAGTTTCGCTACAGCCAATGTTTCAACAAGCAGCCTTGTAGGGAACAATTACTTCGCTAGTAGAACTCACTCGTGTTCAAGCATTTCAATCTATTCAAATAATACACAAAGTTTTTGCTCCGATTACCTTAAAGTACCACACCCACACGATTGTAGGTCGACTCATTTTATTTAAATTCGAAATCCGAAGTTGGGGGGCAGGGGTCAACCACCACCTAAACTAGTATTGCCAGTTAATTTCGACAATGCAAAAGAGTAATCAGGGATGCTGTGGCATTTTTACGACATTATGTCTGCGTTCAAGCTCTGCCTATTACATATAGCGTGTTTTCTTGCGTATAACCCGCACCCGCTCGCGGATAATTTTTCAAATTTGTCCCTGCTTACAGTCTCGAAGCTAGCTTCTCTGCATAGCTGTAAAGCACCTCGTAAAACTATCTTTGCACAGAGGAACTCGTGTTCTTGTTGACTTAGGCTCCATGGTTCTTCTTGGTTTTTTTGCGTCCTTTTTTGGGGCTAAACGCCACAAAATATGGTGATGATTCCGCACGATTCTAATGCTAAATGTTCTCTTTTTCAACAAGCCGCCGTTTACCTTCAGGAGTGCTGCCGCCATGATGATGATTATGCTGTATGTGGTCTTCCCATTTGCATCAGTTGGGTTCTGCGTAGTGCCCCGACTAGAACCGGGCTTCTTCTATTCCAATCACTCGACCCACCGCTCACGGAATCGAATCCCGGCAGCATTTTCAATGGGGGCGAAATTGCCCGAGGCCTGTGTACTTAGATGCATGCTGAAGAACCCCGAATGGTTGAAATTTTCAGAGTCCTTCACTACGGCTTCTCTCCTAACCATATCGTGCTTTAGTGTCGGTAAACCACAGTAATCATTATAGACCCACGAAAATTCAACAACTGAAGGTACTGCCATTTCACTGAATATTACATGTACACATACTGCTATAAACAGATTGAGGTATTGCTGCAAATATATTACACAGAGAAGATACCTTTGCATACACCATTCAAATTTCAGGGATGAACACCTTTGGTGCCTGAAGTTTTTACATATTAAGCAATTAAAGCTTTTTGTATAGGCTATAGGGTCTATATAATTTCATTATTGACACCCTATAGTACACCAGATTTTCTAGAACTCTCTCATCATGTAAAAATGTTGGCTCCAGCTCAGGACATTCCTTGCAATTACATAAATTAGAGCTAACTGGCAGAGGATCATTTTAGGGGAAAAATGTTTGCATATACAAACAGAAGTGAATGGACAACAAAAATAATACATAATAAAACAACAAATAGCAATACTATGTACACTATATATAACTTGGTTGTAAGATTGCAAAAAAATTATTTAGAAAGACTCAGCCTTTCTTTCAAAAGATGTAAAAGGGCGTGAATCTAGTAATATAGGCATTCCAGAAATCGTATTCAGTAAGCAAGTCTTTATGAATAACGAAACTAAGGCAACGTATGGAAATGAGTTTTTCATGTTTGATATCTTTCCCAATGAAATCAGGCAGTTTAACAAACCCTGTTAGCAATGTGCCACTCATGGCACCGGTAGGAAGCATGGGATAAAAAAGTTGTTGAAGCTATTAGACAAAACTAAAGCAGTTGGTCCGGACGGCATCTCCCCTCGTGTGCTAATGCACTGTGGCGTTAGGTACTCCCTTCATCATTCTGTTATCTTTATGAATTACCTTCAGGTCAGTGACATGTCACACGATTTGAAGAAAGCACACGTTGCACCAATTCATAAGGGTGATTCGCGAAAAGATGTCCAAAATTTTACGCCTGTTTTCCTGGCATGTATTGTATGCAAGTTATTGGAGCACATCATTCATAAAGCTATCATGAATCATCTCGCGAGAATGAAATCCTAAAAAATAGCATGGTTTCCACAAGGGCTTGTCCTGCACTATAGAACTTGTAGAATTTTACCATGATTTAGGGTGTAAAATGGGTGCTGAGGGCTATACAGATTCTTATTTTTATGTTTTTTCGAAATCTCTTAGATTTGATTGCCCACTCGCTTTTTATTTACAAACTTCAGCAGTTAAATATAATATTGATGTTATAAAATAGATTGAAGATTTCTTGTCAGAGCACAGCCAGTGTGTTGGGGTTATTATTAAAAAATCTAGTTGCATGAACGTCACCTCCAGAAGCCTACAGGGCTCTGTATTGGGACCTATATTGTCTTTAATCTATATAACTGACATAAATTTCAGTATTACACCATCTCTACAATCATTTGCTGATGGTTGCATGGTTTACCAAATATACCTTAAAATCTGGATGCAACAGTACTTCATAGAGATTTGGGCAGAATACATATTGTGCTATCAGTGAAACATACTTAAAATGTAAAAGATTGCATTCATATGTGTTTCACTAAAAAATAAAAACCATTGATAAATAGCTGCTGTATTAATAAGGAGTTCATTGCCACCGTTGATGTATCTAAGTACTTAGGCATCGTGTTTTCTACAGATTTTTTGTGGATTATACATATCAGTGAGATGGTGCGTAAAGCTGAAAAGGTGTTGAAATTCCTTCAATAAAATCTGAGATGTCACAAGAGTGAATTAAAACGTAATGCATTTTCTACATGTGTAAGACTGATAAAGAGTATGAGTGTTTGATTTGGGATTCATCAGAAGCGAGTCTCGCATTCTCGATAGCATTTAAAATGAAGTAGCTAGGTATGTCCTGTGCAGGTACTGTAAAACAAATAGTGTCACTATAATGAAATGAAAATTTAATTAGGAATTGTCATCTTCACATAAACAAACATTAAGAATAAAATCGTTTATTCAGACATTTTACAACAAGGTTAGCAATACCAAGAAAACTTACCTCAAGACAACTTTTTGTCTTTCAAAAAGGGACAAGCACAAACTCTATAAATATTTGCCCCAGAACCTGCATGTTCACTAACTCCTTTTTTCCGAAGTGTATAGCGGAATGGAACCAGATGTCTGAAGAGCAAGTACATTGTGCAAATGAAGAAACATTTGTATCAGTGTTGTAAGCCCCCTGCTATAACGCCCAAAGGCAATGTGGGGTCATTCTTGAATAAAAATAAAAAAGAATAAAAAAAAGACACTCTATTATGGGTGATCCCTGGTCGCAGAAACGCTGAAACTTTAGGGGAATGCATGATTGCAAGTAGACTGCTCCAGTTTTAGGTTGTTACATACAGATGGCAGTATCAGGCGCTAGAGTTGCAAATTTGCGCTAATGAGTAGCAGACTAAGAATAGGCACTCAGTGAGCTGGAATCAAAAACTTGAGCTACTTAGTAGGCCGTCAGCATAGAAAAATATAATTGTGCTAACACTACTCAAGGAAGCTTATCCCAGCACGAGTCTGTGCTGCCTATTTCAGTCTGTTCTTCCCATTCCCACCATAGTGATTCTGTGTGCGCTGGTCAGGTGTCAGTAGTAAATGTCCTTTTCCTTCCTTTGTTTATTTAGTCATGTTGTTATGGGATTTAAAAGTATAGACATTCATGAAAGGTTGAGCAAAATGCAACAGAGCACAAGTGACAGCACCAAGGCTTTTGTTGTTTTTTCTCCTCAGCTGCCAAGCAGCAGTGGCAGTGCTTGAGCTCTTGTTATTACCATGTGTAGTTTTGCAGTAGATAACAACATGCAAACTAATGCAATTTTTTTTTTACTTGTGTCCACATCTGCACGCCGAACCTTTTTCAACAAGACACCCACCTAATATATTTCTCATTATCAATTTTCATCATCACTTAGTCTCTATCATTCTGTGCACCTCTTCTAAACTTGGCCTGAAGGTTCACTCATAGGTCAGCAAACTCGCTTACGAGTCCAATCAGGCTCAGATTAAGCAGCGAGTTTCTGGTTGAGTGAGTCCAGGTGAATAATATTCATGTGAACTTGCAAGCTCAACTTAGCCATAAGGGCAAGGTATATTTTTTGAGTGGGTCTGCATGAGCTCCTCATTTTTGGCCAACGTACAGACCTATCTATCCAACATAATTATTACTGTCAACCTTATGTAGCTGAAGTTTTAGACTTTTATTAATCAGAGGTGCAAGTTTGGACCTCCCCTACAGCCCCCCCCCTGTAAACTTTTTGATAGGAAGTTCTTGAAAAAATATTTCTATCACTAAAAATACATGGTCAGCTCCAATACTGCGGAACGTGAAAAAGTCTGTAGCACGTGCACCCAATAGTTCCAGTTCGTACGTTCCATTTACTAAAGTTATGACACGAATGTTTGAGGTAAGCATGTAGGGTTTCCTCGGTACAAGTAGAGATCTGTTAGTGTTATTCGCAAATTCAGTGTACAACACGCAGGCTACTTTTTTCAGCACTTTATCAACTTGCTGCTTGGGCTGGCAGTAGAGATACATGTCAACTGTGGCAAGTTTTCTCCCAAGGTTTTCCTTTTGTGAAGTAGCATCCTAGAAAGATAGTGAGTGGAAAAATCGTGAGCTCTACGAGGAAGTGACACCCTCTCTTGCGTGTGGCCACAGTTTGCCACACGTCTCCGAAACATTTTTAGCAATGTTAAGTAAATAATTGCATGGTTATTTCTAGGAATTGAACTATTTTAGACCATGCTTGTTCATTTAAACTCTGTTTTAAGCATTTCTAGTTTTTAAATGGCATGTACTGAGCACATTATTATGAGCATAATCAGGACACATGAAGTCTACAAATGCAGAACAAGCCAGGCCTCCAAAGAGCTCCAAACTTAAAATATTCTTACTAGATTGCAACCACTAATAACTTATACTTCAAGTTACAAAATGAAAGGATGCCAAGTAGAACTGTTATATACGAGATACTGGTGTTAAAAAGCACAGACATTATGGGCGAAAAAACTAATTACATGCTAGCAGGCTCATGAGAGAACTCGCTCAGACCTACATAGAAGCAGATAGAGCCATGAGTATTAGTGTGAGTGAGTTCCAGCGAGTAATATTTTGGCAAGTTTGAATCTGAGCAAGTTTGTTAAAAAATATCTTAGCGAGTCTAAATCCGAGTTAGTTCAGTAGAAAAATTTGGTGAGTCTGAGTCTGAGGGAGCCCAGATTTTCCAAAAAAGATTTTATCAGTGAGTGTAAGTGAGTTACACATTTTTTGACAAACTAAGATTAAGTTTTAAATGGCAGAGCATATATCAGCTTAGTGCAGGTAGGCGACTGGCAGCATGCTTCGAAATATAATTGACAGTGCTACATTGTGAGTGGTTTGAGCTGACTGTAAGGTGCTAACAGGTGTCTCTGTAAGCGCCGCTCCTTCGTCATCCCAGAAAGCAGGCATGCACTCCTGCTGTATTGTAAGCTGCAACAAAAGTTTAGAAATGTCGAAGAGCAGAAAACTGGCCGTGAAGTTCTACCCGTTTCCTATGCAAATAGTGCGAGAAGCGATGGAGTCAAGAGTGAACTATGGCAGTTTGTGGATACTTCCGTAGTCTTGTCACTTTGAAAATTTTTTTGTGGTGCACACTATTACCAACTAATAATGAGGAGAAACATGATGGCCAGACTCATATGAAAAGGTAGCGCGTTTGTAAGCTGAAGCTGGAGCAAATAGACAACTGCTCTACATTTCAAGATTGGGCTCTGGCTTTCTAGATGACCATTTGATATGGGAAAGCAGCAGAGCTTTCTAGCTTATACACTCCTGTTAAATTACAGTACCATGATCCCTGCAAGTGTTTTATTCAGCTAATAGCTGCAGACTTCTCATCACCACTCAGTGTGAACATATTTATGCTCCATGTTTGCGCTGAGCAGTTATATGTACAGATCTTGCAGGCAACACCTACCGATAAGTCAGTAGGCTAAGCCAGTTTCAATGCTAGGATCGAATTCATGAGTTCGATTATCAAATTCTGCAGCTGCATTTCTATGGGAGTGCAATGTAGTAACACTACATGTGCTTAGATTTAGGTGCAAGAATGGCAAACAGAGCATTCTGGGATTGCATATTTCAAGAACAAGCTGGTATAACACTCAATGTAAATCAAGTGGTGCTCGGTGTGTGTGCATCTTTTCTTCGTTGTTATCGTTGCACCTTACACTTCAGATAGATTTAGGTGCAGGTTAAAAAACCTCAGGTGCCAGGAATAAATCTAGAATCTCACACAATGGCATGCCTCTTAATATCATAGTTTTGACACGTAAATTGCATCCTTCCATGTGCCCGAGTCGCGGCGGCTATGAAAATGAGCTGAAAAAAAATACCAAGGCAGCAATAAAGTTTTCGATGGTTTCGCAAAATTAGATGCGGTTATCGGAGGTAAATCTTGGCGTAATTATAAACATGCTCGACCTTAGTGGATATTGTGTAAAATGACAAAGACCAATTGGGCAAAACAACGAAAATGGCATTCGTTTCAGTGAACACGCTGCGTGATTAGGCTAGGACTTTATCCTAAATATAAACATAAGCTGCAGGAAACATGAACACGCATGGTCGAAGTGGGCATAAAATACTTTTTTTGCATGTGTGTGTGCGCATCATCATGCTTTCAAAGGAGCTGTAAAAAATCGAAGGTGGCATTGAACCTATAATACAATGTTTTTAGTATCCGATGAAAACCTAGGTAAAAGTGAAACTCTTATGAAACCTTACACTGCACACTGAAAGGGTGCCAGCGACTCAACAAGAGAGGCGTCACTTTAGGCTCTTCACACTGACCACCTAATAAATTTAAAGCCGCACACGAAACTTGGTATCCAAACAATTGAAATCTGAATGCTATATACAAATTCACCAAAAATCATGGTGGTGATTTTCCGACAGCTTCGAGAAGACACGACTACCACAGCAAATGCGCATTTTACTGGTAAAATACATATAAAATTTGCACCATCACCTCGCTTTTGATGTCATAGTAATTTGACTATTCATCATCGCCACACACCATAGCGCTCCCGCAATGACATAGTGTTCGATGACTTAATTGCTTGGTCTCGCAAAGGATGTGGATGAATCGCTATCGTTTCTGGTGATAATCACATTATAAAAATGTTTTCGAAACCTTTCTAAAGAATTGCAGCAAGTCACAGGTGACGCTGCGCATGCAGGACTATCAGACAACAGCGCGTGCAGAGCGCATGAACGTGCTGAGAGAGCACAGGCAGTAGGCAGGCTCAGAGTGAGGAGCGATCAGTTTTTGCTAGAAAGGCGGCGAAAAGCGCGTGTCGCAGTGACCTATGGTCGAGGTTGGGAGGCCTATGGTCAAAGATAGCTCAAAAACATGAGCTGTAGCACCATTCCTAACAATTGGTTTAGACTGCGCATATGCTACTTGTCTGTGCCCAGGTTCACCAGTGCTACTACCTAATCATGTCATTAGCCCGGTGCACAAAGACCACATCCATACTGGTCTAGTACAGAACACTCCATCTTGCAAACTCTACACTGCTTTGGCACTGCCGTGACTCGTGCCAAGCCGGTGGAAAATTTGCTGCAGTGGTTGTGTATGGTCAGGGTAGTATGGCATTTCTTTTTATTATTACTACTATAGCACCTGTCTAATTAATACGTGAGACGGGGGGTTGAGGCATTCAATTTATGTGGCTAGTTTTGCTCACATGTCTATATTGTTGGCTCTGGTTTGCTCTTGAAAATATTAGCGTCTTTCTTAGCTCTTCCTTTTTACATAGATGTTTTTATTGTGATAGCAATTATATGGATGCACTACGCTAGATTTTGCTGCCGGCATCGGCGTCACCATCACTGACCATGTATGTATACGTATATATTGTGATGAAGAGGAAGTATATCAGCACAAGGACAGCAGCATCATGCGTGCCGCAGAGGCACAAGCTAGTGGACTGGGCTCGAAGCTGTGCGCGATCGGCCAACAGCTCCAGTGCAATAAATCACCTTTATATTTGGTGGAGCCGTGCTGGGTACCGTTTCTCTCTGCCATCCTGAAACTCCGTTCACAAAAACTACCATCTGCCGTGCCAGACGCGGACCAGCAGATGCTTTCTTCGCCACCTCTCACCTGCACTGGAAGTGTTCTCTTGCGAGAGCCTCCAATCTTCAGCGAAATTGATGAAAACGACGTTGAAGCCTGGCTGTCGACTTATGAAGTGGTGAGCGCTCTGAATAAGTGGGACGATGCGGAGAAGTTAACACGAGTATCGTTCCATCTCACGGGTGTGGCAAGTCTGTGGTTCCGAAACCATGAGGGCGACACCCCAACGTGGTCACCCTTCAAGACAGCAATCACGGCAGTATTTGACCAACCCACCGTCGGAAAACTCCGCGCCGAACAGCATTTGCACTTGCATGCACAGGACACAGGTGAGATGTTCACCAGTTACATTGAAGACGTCGATCCTGCAAACGCGTCTATGCTGATGTGACGGAACCGACAAAATAGAGCACATAATGAGAGGGATCAATGACAATGCTTTTCACACGTTGCTGGTGAAGAACCCGATCACAATCGATGACGTTATTAGCGTGTTCCAGAGCTACGACAAATTGCGCAAGCAGCAAGCTCTGACAAGGCGAGTTCCACCACCCAATGCGACGCCACTTACGAGCCTCACCATCAACACCGAACGTGTGCTGCTTTTGACAAAAATTAAGACCTTCATCCGCGAAGAAGTTAGAAGGCAGCTCTTACTGATGCCCTCCACTCAAGAGCCTACCTTAACTCTGCCATCCTTCATTCGTGATGTCATCCAAGGAAAGGTTGCCAAGGTGCTCCCGGCTGCCCGGGAGCAAGATCTTGTGGCTGCCCCACTTACATGTGCTGTGGTAGCTTCCATGCCCGCCCGCAGTGGGGGAGTGCCGCCTATATAGTGTTCTGTGAGCTGTACTCCTCCTTCTATTTTCTGGTACAACACTGCCCCCGTAAATCCATGACGAATGCTTGACAATCACCCCATATGCTTCGCCTGTAGGTACCCTGGACACATTGCCAGGCGCAGACGCTGCCAGATTCAGACCTTCGATGACACCCGACGAGTGCCTTACTTCTCACGTGATTCCGACACGCCTTAAAATCCTTCCGCCGCACCAGAACCTCGCTGCCATGCTCATCATCGCCCTCGATTCGAACATTCCAGCTGGCCATCCTCTCCTCGCAGATTCGTCGACGGCCACCTACCGACGAGGGAAACTAGGCGATGCAGTTCCCAAGGCAAGAACTGCGCAATTTTTAGTTTGCCCAAGTCCTCGGTCTTCTCCTAGCAATGTCATTGACATCTTAGTCGAAAATGTCACAACAGTCGCTCTTGTCGATACTGGTGCCACTGTATCTGTAATCCATGCCAAATTTCATCGCTCCCGTCATAAGGTCACGACGCCTCTTTTTGGATTGTCACTGCGAAAAGCAAGTGCACCGCCCCTTCAACCAACCGCAGTCTGTACAGCATGTGTGATTATTCAAGACATTGTGTACACGATGAAAGTTATCGTGCTTTCATCATGCTCCCACTACATCATCTTAGCATGGGACTTTCTCTCGCACCAAAGGTTGCATTAGATAAGCTGAAGCATACAATAACAAGCCTGACGGGATTCATTAGAAGAATCTCCAGAGGTAATAACAGCATGACTGAGCACAACACGCTGAGGCTCGTGCAAGCACTTGTTCTGAGTCGGCTTACTTATGCTCTCCCTTACCAGACAACCTGGAAAACAAAGCAGGAGCAAGCCCACATATTATTTCGACTTGTAACTAAAGTATCCCTTGGACTACCTACCAGAACAAGCACACAACACCTGCTGGAACTGGTAGTGCATAATACCTTCAAGGAGCTGGCAGCTTCCACACTCATCTCCCAGCGAGAACGACTCTGCAGCACACCACAGGGGAAATTTCTTTTCCAAGGACTCAGATCCTATCTTACTGTAATATTGTTCTGAAGCCACCAACCTACTCTCACAAAATCTCAGACAGCGCATCATGACACAGCCCATCCTTTGCAATATGCATCCGTACCACCATATAGGACATCAAAAAGCTCGAGTACAGAGGCTGCAGCGACTGAAGAATCGTCCTGACGCTTATTATACAGACGTCAGTCCCTACCCTAAGCAGCAAGGGCAATCTCACGCTTTTGCTCTCGCTGTAGTCAACCGGGTAAACTTGTCAACTCCGCCTTCATATGTACCTCATCCTCCGCGTCAGCCGAGGCAACTGCCATTGCTCTCGCCATTCGTATGGCAGACAAACAGGGTATCTCTGCTTACATTGTCTCAGACTCTCAGACAGCTTGTCGCATGTACCTCAAGGGCATATTACCTACAAAGGTCATCAAGTTGTTGGGAAACGAACTCCTCTTTGACCATGGGTTAGTCTGGTGCCAGGCCCATACGGGCCAGGATGGCAATGAACTTGTTCATTGCCAAGCTCGAGTACTCAGTGGCCGAGCCCCACTACCACCCACTGCTGAAGAGGATACAGATGAAGGAGTGACATGGCGTGGAATCTTAGAGAAACAAAGATTAGATCGCCGCATCAGGGCACCTCCCCATAAGGACCTCAATAGACATCAAGCTTGGGACTTGCGCCGCCTGCAGACTAATACATTCCCAAATCTGCATACGCTTCACAGGATGTACCTGGCAAGATATCCCAACGCATGTCCGTGGTGCGGAGATACTCCTACACTAACATATTGTTACACGCAAGAAGTACACGAAAAGGTTGAAAAACAGGCGAGCCTGGATGGTTCGCGTTTACTTCCACAAGGGGTCTCGAGACAGCACACCCAACGTCGTCTTCCTTCTTCACCTTTTGTCTGAATGTTCATTCGCGCTGTATGCGCCGTGCATTGCAACCGCTCGTGACATTTCCCCGTTGGCAGACGAAGCCCGCCGGGCGAGTCACTCAGTGGTTCGTGCATTGCATAGCTTCATGCGAGCGACGTGCGCCACTTCTGTTTTAGCCGAGCGCCGTCCAGTGCTTGTGAGCCGTGCTATGCGGTAGTTGACCTCACTGAGGCGTTCGAGGATAACGTAGGGCCCGACATAGTGAGCGAGAAATTTCTGGTACAGGCCACGTTTCCGTAAAGGCGTCCAGAGCCACACCTGATCTCCAGGATTGAAGTGAACATGTCGGTGACGGTCGTCATAGCGGATCTTTGACCGGTCTTGCGAGGTGACGGTGCGTAGCCGAGCGAGGCGTCGCGCTTCTTCTGCTCTACAGAGAATCTCGTTGATCGGCTCACTGTGATGAGCAGAGTAGGGAAGCATAGTGTCAAGATTATAGCGTGGTGGACGAGCATAAAGGAGAAAGAAAGGTGAGTAACCAGTGGTCTCATGTCTTGCGGTGTTGAAAGCATAGGTGATGAAAGGCAAAATTGTGTCCCAGTTTTTGTGCGCGGAGTCGATGTACATGGACAGCATGTTGGCAAGCGTTCGGTTCGTGCGTTCCACTAGACCATTAGTCTGTGGATGGTATGGAGTGGAATGGCGGAAGCTTGATGAGCACAGACGAAGGGTCTCTTCGACAACATCCGCGGTAAATTGCCGCCCACGGTCGCTGATTACGATGCGAGGAGGTCCGTGTCTGAGGATAACTTGAAACAGCAAGAAGATGGAAACGTCTTTTGCTGTGGCCGACGGCAGTGCTGCCGTCTCACAATAACGGGTTAAGTGGTCTACGCAAACGATGACCCAACGATTGCCGTCTGTGGATCGCGGAAAAGGGCCCAGAAGATCTATACCAACTTGCTCAAAGGGGGTGCTAGGAGGCGAAACAGGCTGAAGGCGACCAGACGGCGCGTCAGTTGGTCGCTTGTAACGCTGACATTGGGTGCAGCTGGCGACGTACCGTTCGGTATCATTGCGCATCCGGGGCCAATAAAAGCGTTCCTGAGCACGGTAGAGTGTTCTTGTGCATCCAAGATGTCCGGAAGTTGGTTCGTCGTGCATGGCAGATAATACGTGACTGCGAAGGCTCTTGGGGACAACCAAAAGGTAGCGCGCACCGGTAGCCGAGAAGTTCGTCTTATATAGGGCGCCGTCACGTAAGCGAAAACGATTGTCTGCAGCGGACTCCCGCGCGGCCGCGAATAGCGGCTGTAAGCTGTCGTCTTTCCTCTGCTCTGATATGAAGGTATCCATATCCGGAAATCCCGTGGACACAAAAGCGATGTATTCATCAAAGTTGTCCGCGTCACATTCAGTCGTTGGGAGTGGCAGGCGAGAGAGACAATCAGCATCAGCGTGTCGCCGGCCGCTCTTGTAGGAAACAACGAAATCATACTCCTGCAGACGGAGCGCCCAGCGTGCTAGTCGACCAGAGGGATCCCGAAGATTCACAAGCCAGCATAGAGAGTGATGATCCGTGACGACAGTAAAGGGGCGCCCGTAGAGATACGATCGAAACCGTTGCACAGCGAAGACGACCGCCAGACACTCTTGTTCGGTGACAGTGTAGTTGCGCTCGGGGCGACTCAATGAGCGGCTAGCGTACGATATCACATGCTCGCTGTCGCCGACACGCTGAACTAGTACGGCGCCAATGCCAACACCACTAGCATCGGTATGAACTTCTGTCGGTGATGACGGATTGAAGTGGCGAAGAATAGGCTGGGACGTCAACAGTAGCTTTAGCTGCCGAAACGATGAGTCGCATTCCGAGCTCCACTCGAAAGGAACACCTTTTTGGAGAAGGCATGTGAGCGGATGAGCTATGTCAGCAAATTTGGGAATGAAACGGCGAAAGTAGGAGCATAACCCTAAAAAACTTCGTAGCTGCTTCACAGAGCGAGGTGCCTCGAATGCCTCCACAGCTGTTGTCTTTTGTGGATCTGGTCGTATACCTTCTTTGTCGATCAGGTGTCCCAGCACAAGTGTCTGTCGTTCACCAAAATGGCACTTTTTAGAATTAAGCACAAGGCCGGCCTTCCTCAAGCAGTTCAGTACCAAGTCCAGGCGCTCGTTATGCTCACGAAATGTTCGGCCGAAGATCACAACGTCGTCTAGGTAGCACATACAAACTTCCCACTTCAAACCGCGAAGTATAGTGTCCATGAACCTTTCAAACGTTGCGGGGGCGTTACAAAGCCCGAAAGGCATCACGTTGAATTCAAATAGTCCATCGGGCGTTACAAAAGCGGTCTTCTCTCTGTCATCCGGGTGCATAGGGATTTGCCAGTAACCTGATCGTAAATCCACAGAAGAGAAGTAAGAAGCCGCAAAGAGGCAATCGATGGCGTCGTCAATTCGTGGGAGTGGGTATACGTCTTTCCTAGTAACGGCATTTAGGCGACGGTAATCGACACAGAATCGCCACGTGCCGTCTTTCTTCTTCACCAGTATCACTGGAGCTGCCCAAGGGCTAGACGATTCCCGAATTACTCCTTTACCCATCATTTCTTCGACTTGAGCGCTGATGATCTTTCGCTCCGCAGAGGACACACGATATGGTTTTTGACGAATCGGTTCAGCGGATCCTGTGTTGATGCGATGGCGAGTACGGGATGCAGGAATCGATGTGGGGCCGTCGTGCTGTGCAAAGTCGAATATTGAAGAGTGTTTCGAGAGCAGGGCCATCAAAACACGACGTTCATGGTCACTGAGCGATGTAGCTACCATTCCGAGCATGTGTTCGTTTGCGGTGTGCGAGACACTGGTTTGTGCTGTATCCGGTAGTTCTGTAAGCACTGCCATAGGTATAAATGACTCTCCCTGAAACGTAGCAAGTTTTAGGCCTTGAGACAGCACTACGGCTTCAGTGGAGCAATTTAGCGTCCATAGCCCTGCGCATCCATCGGTAACTGAAACCATACAATACGGAACCAACACATTTTTCTTAAGACAGTTTCTATGGACCGGTTCCACCGCAACATCGAACGAAGTACTAACAGAAGACGAACAAACAACAGGAACGCGCATCGCGGATAAAGCGGGCACAACAGTGTCTTCAGAAACACAAAACACACTCTCTTGCTGGGATGATTCTTCTAAGAGCGCAGAGGACACACTTCCGCAAATACTGAGTTCTCCTGTTCGGCAGTCAACATTGGCGCCACACAATTTCAAAAAGTCAATGCCGAGAATTACATCGTGTGTGGAACGCGGAAGCACGGTAAACTCAGTGTTAAAGGTTTGACCACCCAAGGAGACATCCACGTTACACACACCAACCGGGTATAATGAGTCCCCACTCACTCCACGAAAGCTTGTGCTGTGGTCCCAATGAAACATAACCTTGCGTCCCAGCAGATTTTTGAACACCACACTCATGACAGAAACAGTTGCTCCCGTGTCGACTAAAGCCATGGTAGAAACGCCATCAATAAGTACATTAACCTTATTCTTCAGCATGAAGATAGGTGGAGGTATCCGAGTCGGCAGCAAAGATTTTCCAGCGACCTCACCTCCATCGGCCGCGCTGGCTAGTTTCCCGGCGGTGGTGACGCGAAGCGGCGTCGAGGAGATGATGACGTCACACGCCGTCTGGGAGATGGAGATCGAGACGCTCGGAAAGCTGGTGGTGGTGTCAGAGTACGTTCGGAGGCAGGAGAGCGGTAACGGTTTCGATACCTTTCTTGTTCTCCAGAATAGCTGTCCAGAGGGAAGTGACGGCTTCCTTCTTCTCGGAAGTAGCCTTCAAAAGTGGTGTTTCCTGGCCTATTAGTGTCCATTGCACGACCACCGTGTTGCATAAACGATCCCGACTGTCCATTGCTGAATGCCCGACGTCGGTTACAATACCTAGCTATGTGGCCAGGCGTGCCACAGTTGTAACACACGGGCAGAGGGCGAACTTCCGGACGCTGATTGAAATATTCCACAGCGGCCACAGGCTGAGAGTAACTCATCCCCTCCCCTCGGATGTCGTAGGCAGTGCTGGGTCTTCGTGGGCGAACGTCGCGTGGATGCTGATCAAAACGCCGATCAATCGAGTCGTAATGGCGTTGTTCGGTCTGGCCATAATGCGGGTCGTGTCGGTAGCTGTTACAATCCGCAGCATTCACCGAATGCTGCCAAGTAGCCGGAGGAGATGCGCAGACGGCGTCTCGGAAAGCGACGGAGGCGCAACGCGGCACCGCATAACGCGTTTGTTCTTCGTGCCGCAGGAGCTCCTCACGGACAATCTGCCGAATGGTAGCTGAGAGGTCTGTCTGCGGACTCGCGTCAACGCTGGCCACAGTCGTGACATTGGCTAGCCGTCCAAACTTCGGCGTGATTCGGCGAGTTTTCAGCGCCTCGAATGTGCGGCAGTGCCGAATCACGTCTGATACGGTGTTCAGGTTGTCTTTTCCAATGAGGAAGTTATAGACGTCTTCCGCAATACCTTTTAAAAGGTGTCCCACTTTATCTTCCTCGGGCATTCGAGAGTCGATGGTCTTACACAGCTTGAGAACTTCTTCAATATATGTCGTGCAAGTCTCGCCGATCACCTGAGCTCTCTGAGCTAAAGCTGTTTCCGCTCGTTTCTTCTTAGTGTCCGAGTCGCTAAAGCACTTCTTCATTTCTTCAATAAGACTGCTCCATGTAGTAAGCGTGTCGGCGTGGTTTTCATACCAAACCAGGGCCGTGTCCGTCAAATAAAAAACGACATGCCTGAGCTGGCTGGCCGGGTTCCAGTTGTTGCATTGGCTTACCCTTTCGTAATGGGTCAGCCATTCATCGAAGTCTTCCCCTGGCTTTGCTGAGAACGGCCGTGGCTCTCGGTAATGCTGATACAGCGGTGGTCTTGCCGAGGCATTGCTGAGGGGGTCATTTTGCTCCAGAGACATGTCGGGGCGCGATGGCGAAAGTCCGGCAAGGCGACGGCTTCTACGAAGTTCTGGTGCTGACGGCTCCGTCGTAGGTCGTGGGAGGTACCCAGCACAGCTCCACCAAATGTTACACGCAAGAAGTACACGAAAAGGTTGAAAAACAGGCGAGCCTGGATGGTTCGCGTTTACTTCCACAAGGGGTCTCGAGACAGCACACCCAACGTCGTCTTCCTTCTTCACCTTTTGTCTGAATGTTCATTCGCGCTGTATGCGCCGTGCATTGCAACCGCTCGTGACAATATATTACCTACCGCTGTCCAGAGTGACCTGTCACAGTCGACATAGGACATACGCACCCAATGCATACGTGGTCTTGGGAGGGGCGACTTGCTGAACGGACCCTGGGAAGCCAACTAGCGAACCTTGGTCAGGTCTGCCGAGCCGCTATAGCCAGTGGAGCCTTAGAAGAAGGGCCCCACCCGCGATGAACCACTTTTTTTATTAAATGTTGTTTCTCTCTCTCGGGCCACAACGCCATAATTGACTGTGCTCGAGCAGAGGTTGAATTCTCCTCCCTTACCGACTTCACCTCCATCAACAGTCAATCTGCTGCTAAGCTTGTCTTGAAGAAAGAAATCCATATGCAACCATGCTCCTCGGTATTCGTACAGGTGTCATGCACTGCCATAGCTGACGGAACGGTCTTCTTACTGCCGTCTCATAAGTTTGTTACACGAAGAGCCCTTCCATTGCCTTATGCTGCTCTTGACTTGGCAGGAAGTTTTGACACAATGCCCATTCACCATCTTTTTTCGACATCGCTGCGATTGCTTCATTGCGAGTTCCTTGGTAATGTCGAGGTGATCGACTCTGCACAAATCATCTCCATCCCCAATGAGGCATCTTCAACAGCCGTGTGTGAACTGGGTGTCCTCTCCATGCCTGATTTAGCGTCTACAGATGTATTCAGCCCGTTCACTGCCGAAGATTTGACGCCTTCACGGTGATCGCAGCTCCTTACTGTGCTTCAGCACTTCTGTCCTTCTTTGGATGTTGCACAAGCATCACTAGGCTGTGCGTGCACAGTTTAACACCAAATTGACACTGGTTCTTACTCACTGCTGCGGCAAAGGCTATATCGCGTGTCTTTTACGGAACGTCGGGTTATTGCAGAGAGTGTCGACGACATGCTCCGCTGAAGGGTCATCCGACCTTCGCAGAGCCCATGGGCTTCTGCAGTGGTACTTGTCACAAAAAAGATGGGTCCACCCGGTTCTGCGTCGATTTTCGGAGATTGAACAAGATCACGCTAAAGGATGTTTACCCACTGCCTCGCATCAACATTGCTCTTGACTGCTTACAGGGTGCTGAATTCTTTTCCTTATTAGACTTGCAGTCGGGCTACTGGCAGTTGGGGCTATGGCCGCAGGCGATTGCGCCAAAACCGCTTTTTTCACACCTGACGGCTTGTATGAATTCACCATCATGCATTTCGGACTGTGCGATGCGCCTGCTATGTTAGAAAGAATGATGAATAATGTTCTGCGAGGTCTTAAATGAAACATCTGCCTATGTTACTTTGGTGATGTCGTGGTGTTCACCCCTGATTTTCCAACACACTTGCGCCGACTTCAGCATGTGTTTACATGCTTAACGAATGCTGGGTAATTATTAAATCTCAAGAAATGCCGATTCGCTGTATATCAGCTGTATGTGCCACTCTTGGACACGTTGTGTCCAAGAGTGGCATTCTCCCGGATCCTGATAAACTTCGCGCCGTCACTGAGATTTCTAAACCCACTACCATGAAAGAATTTTGCAGTTTCATTGGCCTGTGTTCTTATTTCAGCCGATTTGTTCGAAACTTTGTGTCGATTAGATCACCTCTGACGCAACTTCTTGGTGGCACTCACAATATGTCGACATGGTCTCCAGCTTGTGATAAGACTTTCACAACATTGTGACATCTTCTTACGACGCCACTGAGTCTTTGCCACTTTGACCCCCAAGCTCCCACTGAGGTCCACACCGACGCAAGTGGCATAAGCCTGAGTGCAGTGCTCGCACCGCGTCAACCTGGCGAGACAGAATATGCCGTGGCATATGCGAGTCGCACAATCATCAAGGCTGAAAGCAACTACAGCATGACAGAAAAGGAGTGTTTGGCCATTTTGTGGGTGCTTTGCAAGTTTTGCCCTTATTTATATGGCTGTTCTTTTGATGTCGTTACCGACCACCATGCACTGTGTTGGGTTTCGAAGTTGAAAGACCTATCTCGCCACTTTGCCTGTTGGGCCTTGAAGATCCAGGAGTACGACATACGCGTGGTTTATCGTTCAGGGTGCAAACATTCTGACGCTGACACGCTTTTCCGCTCACTTCTCGCCCTAAAACCAACCGATGACCCTGCGTGTGAGCCCACGTTGTCTTCTCTTGCCTTTCATAATATTGCTGCGGAACAACGCAATGACGCCTGGATGGTGTTTCTCCTCAACCTTATCTAAGGTACCTCTAAAGTCCCACCAACCCAAACACTCCGGCGCCAGGTTGCCCATTTTGCGATTCATGACAACCTGCTCTACTGTCGCAGCTACGCTCCAGAGGGGCACCTATCATACCACGAGCTTTGAGGTCAGAGATCTGCTCCTTCTTCCATACTGACCCACAGTGTGGCCATGCAGGAGCTTTCAAGACGTATGAAAGAATTCAGCACCAATACTACTGTCGTGGTATCTATACCTTCGTTCACAACATTGTCCACTCATGCCGTGAATGCCAGTGCCGCAAGTCTCCCCCGCACATCTCAGCAGGAGAACTACAGCCGTTGCCATGCTCATCCCGACCCTTCGATCCTGCCGATATTGATATTTATAGGCCCCTTCTCATGACTCCTGCTGGAAACTGGTTGATAATAGTGGCAGTCGACCACTTAACTCACTATGCCAAGGCTGTTGCTCTCAAGACTGCTACAGCACAAAAAGTTGCCACTTTCGTACTGCACCGCTTGATGCTGCGTCACGGAGGTTCTCGAGAATCGCTCAGCAACCGAGGCCGCCCCTTCTTATCTGAGGTCATGGAAAAATTGCTTGCTGTCTGCGCTATTGTTCATCGCACATGCACTGCTTACTATCCGCAGACCAATGGCACTATGGAGCGCTATAATCGAACTCTTTTCGTGACATGCTTGCCATGTATGTCACACCTGGTCACTCTAGTTGGGACCTCGTTCCCGTTCATAACCTACGCCTATAATACCGCCACGCAAGCCACAACCGAGTTTTCCTCCTTTTACCTCCTTTACGACCATCACCACATGCACACGATTGAATCCATTCTGCTCGATCGAGCAGATGCCTCCGAGTGTCTGCCTATATTGGAAGCCAGCAGACACACTGAAGAATGTGGCCAGCTGCCCTGCTACTTTACTTCAGCTGACCAGAATCGCTAGAAAGCCATTCACGATGGCCACACCTGGACTCCCATTTTTCTGCCCGGTGACTTCATGTGGCTGTCAGTGCCGCATCACCACAGTGGGACTTTCTTCCAAACTTCTTTCAAAGTACAATGGGCCTTACCACATCCTCGAAAAGGCTTTCCTGGTCAACTACCTGATTAAGCCTCTCACACCATCTTTTGGTATGAAACGTCGTAACCCTGAGGTCATACATGTTCAAAGGCTGAAGCCGTATCATGGTTCCACAACTCCTGAAGATGACTAAGTTGCCAGGATGGCTCCTTTTTCTCAGGGGGCCAATCGTAATGAAGAGGAAGTAGATCGGCGCAAGGAGGACAGCAGTATTGTGTGTGCAGCAGAGGCACAAGCTAGCCGACTGGGCTCGACACTGTGCGCGATCAGCCGACAGCTCCAGTGCTATAAATCACCTTTATAATGTGTATGTGTGTGTGTGCGTGCGTGCGTGTGTGTGTGTGTGAAAGTGGAAGAAATAAAAAAATCTAGAAAAATACTCCGGCACGCGGGATCAAACTTGGAACCTCTGCATCGCGAGTGCGAGGCGTTAACCACTGAGCCACCGAGGAGCACGTTCTTCAACCTGCAAACGGAAAGCTATTTACATCTACCACTTACTGCTGGTGATGGACATCTCGGGGGGGAAGTAGCTTGTTTTCAGCACCACCAGCAAGATGGCACAATGAGCATGCGGTGGCGCGCTCCCTCATTTCCCACGCACACTTTGCCTCGGGGAGAGGAGTGGGTGGTCGTAAAGCCTATGCACGCACACTCGCACACCCTTATCTCGCGGTTGGAAGCATGTTATGTCTTGGCTGTCCTTAAGTTTTCACCGGAATGATTCTGTTTAGTTACTGGGCGTACTAAGGTCGCTGCAATCGTTGCACAGTCTCGATTTCCAAAATGAGCATGCTTTTTAGACACAGTGAAGAAACAACTAAGTTGCTTATTTTCGTTCGTCTGTACTTGCGAGTGCGTTTCTTGCATTATTTGTGTATGAGAAACGCGTGGCACGTTTCGATCTGCTTCCCATTCTGCGCGTGACCTTCCCATTCGTTGCTATCGTGCTCATTGCTTCGCCTTTGCGGCAAAGCTATCATTTTTTTGCTATTATTGTAGACTCCAGTCTGTCTCCTGACTACAAAAATTCTTCACAAGTGTGACACTTTATGATTTGTGCGAAGATGTAATCTACAGAATCATACAAGACAAGCTCCTGAAGCAAATTCAAGCTCCAGACTAGAAGATCTTCATGTGCAAGTGCCTTGGTGCCTCACAGGCAACGGTGATCGCGTTTTGTCACTAGTGGGTCCAATTCTTTATCAAGACAGGCTCTTTGATGTTACCTTTACAAATGAAACTGTACCGCATAACAAGGCAAAAACAGCACCCCTATTCAGTATAGCTCTTTCTACCCTAGCCAAAAAAATTATCCTCTAAACTGGTGCACACACCAGAACGATGCACACAAATGGCTCCCTTTCAATAAAAAAGTGCAGTGGAAGTAAAAAGGAAACTCCAGAAAACTGTTCACAGAAATCTCACACCTTGTAATAAATTTGATTTCATAATCACAAAGCCTCCCTTACATGCAGCATGAAAGCTTCATGGGGCAATCAGTAATAGAGGTGGCCTTCGCCAGCTTCTCAAACACCTTTACGAATTCTTCTCAGACCGCTCCCTTCTTGTAGAAGCCAATGAAGGTAAGAGATTATGTCACTAACCAAATAGATAAGTTCTTGCTTCAGTAGCTAGTAAACGAAGTTAGGAACAATGAGAATGTGATGTATTTTCCACCAGAACTATGCACAAGCCATGAAGTTTCCTTTACAGCTTTTGTTTTTGAGAAGGGTACTTTTCCCAGAGTGTTGGGTTACCTGCCAATACATTTGGAGATTGGCAATCAGAGACCCTATGCACGTTTCTAGTTTGTCTATTGTAGATTTTTCGTGCCAGAAGAACTTTGTTGAATACAGTCCCTTTACCATCATTGCAGAGGATTAAACAGTGAAGCGGCTTACCTTTATAGGTCTCTGGTGCTGGGAATAGACCAGCGACAGTCACGCGCACATATGGCATGACCTGGGTGTTCTTTTGCCACACCTTTTCCCACCTGACTTTTATGACCCTCATGTGCCAAATGTAGCTTTTGTTTTAGCTTTTCTTATTGGTTTTATCGTTGAGCTAAAAGTTTTTTTATCGTTACTTGGTTCTTATGCACGCATGCATTCCACCATTGCTTTTGCTTTTTATCTGGCCACTTTCTGAAAATAGATTAACTTGAAGTGTGCGCTAGTCTTCTATATTTCTTTTATTTTGTCTGTTGTGTGTGTCTAAGTATTATCATAGATGTGGAGCAGTAATGCAGACAGGGACAATTGCAGAAGCGCACACATCCCAGCGCCTCACTGTGCAACAGACTCTATGCTAATGCACACCTGACAGATATATTTCACTTACAATATTGCAGGCCATGTGGCCCAAGCAGGAGTGGCACAGTACAAAATAAATAAATATGCAAGGCACAACTGAAAATCCTAAATGTTATTAGCTAAACAAACAACTCTAAACGGAAAATGATTAGGAAACAGTGTGGATGTACACTAAAACCTCGTTATTTCAAGTCACTGAGACTGTGAGAAATATTTGAAAAAGATGGGTTTTCGAAATAACTGCATATACAAAAATAGGATGCAAGAAACTGAGAATTAGTTGAAGTAATCAGGGTTTATGATTTCTTCTGCCACCTAGTTTGGGGCTCCAAGGATGTTTCTAGCAATACCTGGTACCAGTTTTGCCGCAAATATGGGGAAACAACTAGCCTCCCTGCTGCAACCACCACACATACAAAAAAAGAAAAAATGCAGTCACCTGCATCTTCTCACAGGAGGGAACTCGAGTAAATGCGTCGCAGAGTGGTGGGGGTATGGCATGAATGTTGAGTAGCTGGGTGTGGTTTGGTAATGCCTAATTGTTATTCCGACTTTATTATTTTTATTTATTAAATGAAGAAGAATGGTTGCCTTTAATGAGTGGTGGAATGCTGATGTTGAGTTGCACCCCACTACTGGTTGATGGTACTGCTACTTCCACCACACCTACTCGAATCAAGCAAAGCATCAGGTCAAGCAAAAACCAAGTAAGATGCCTTTGACTGAATTTCAAATGCACAATCCAGTGCCTACATATATGGGGTGGCCAGTGAACAGTTGTGCAGCGCGAGCAGTAGTTTTTTTTACTAGCAGAAGCTGCCTGCTTCGGCCTTGCGAGGTGAAAGAGGGAGAGGGGAATGACAGATGGCACTAGGTGTAAGCATGCACATTGGGGATGTAGACGGCACTGCGGACGCCAGATCCCCGTCATGGTTCAACTAAAAATGCTCCACATTCAAAACGCTGTCATGTTGAACTTAAATGCGCACCTGCAGAAAACAAGACATCTTCACTGCAACACAAAAGTGACAGGTGAGCAGCGTGTCGCCTGCTCCTTACAGTGTCGGCACGTCAAGATGCGACCATTCGCCATTGTTTCTGGTAAAATAGAGAACACAATAATGGCCAGTGTGACGAAACTCACTATGTGTTTTGGTTGGAAAACATGATCAATGAAGCTTTCAAACTGAGTTTTTTAAGTAGGCCTTGCAGGAAAGAACTCTGCTGGCAATGCAAATGCGCAAATAGTTAAAGCAACCGGAAGTCGAAGGTTTGCATACCTCGTGATTTCCGCAAAACTGTCCTTTATTCTTCCCAATGCAAGAAATGATGGGTAAACCATGACCTGTTGACGTTGCAGGAAACATGCGATAAGCTGCCCTCGTGTCATCATTGTGTTGCAGTGAAGCATGACTCATTTTCAGCATTACTGATTTTAACAGTATTATTATTGTTAAATATAATGCAGTCGTCTGCAAAAAGGTGAATATTTACTGGGGCTTGTAATGTCATCATAATAAATGAGGATTGATAGCGGACCAAGTATACTTCTTTGAGAGACACCAGAGGTTACCCAGAAAGAATTTGATAATTGTCCGTCAATCACAACACGCTGTTTTCGATGCGTTCAATAACTAGATATCCATATTTATGATTGGATGAAGCTGGAAAATCAAGGAAAAGTAGTTTGCAGATTAATCTGTCGTGAGCAACTTCACCAAAAGCCTTTTCTAAATTGGAGATATAACCTACATTTGGCCACCTCTGTCAAGGACAAAAACGAACGAATGAATAACCGTGCTCAATTAGGTGACTATCAATAGGCCCTTCTTGAAGCCATGTTGAAAGGGACTTGTAATGTTACGCTCATTTAGGCAGTTATTATTGTAGTTCACAGAGAAATGGCAAGTCATTTTGCAAGATGGCAATAAAATGGAAATCAAATGGTAATTCAAGGCCGAAGATGGGTTGCCTTTTTTTTTTAAATCGGTACATAATGCTCTTGTTTCTAATCGGGTAGAATCCCTGCATATTTTAGAGAGGCCTGAAAGATTACAACAATAAATTCACTTCCTGATTCAGCATAATGGCAGAAAGAGTCAACAATGCTATATGGACCAACGAATAAATTTTTCTTCCATCGTAAAAACATGTTAAGCCCACCTTGTCGAGAAATATTATTATCCAATGAGCAGGCTCATGGAATATGAAAAAAGGGCTGAGCAGGCAGGGAGGAGACACTGTGGAATGAGGCATTTGTTATGTTCGCAATACTTTTGGGCTGCTATAGCAGATAATGTTCATTATTGATTTATTTTGGTGTTTAATAATGTTCCAGAACTTTTGTGGATCTTCCCAAATAAAATTAGGTAAAGTATTGCTAAAATAAAACTTCCTTGCTTCTACAATAGATTCTGACAGAAACACATAAACATTTTTCATGTTAACACCAGGAAATTGTTTTTTTTTTCATAATCACCTGGCTTTACATTTTAAATGAATAGTACGCCTGTTCATCCGAAGTGTACGCTTAGTTTCCTACGATACAAAACGATCAGTGCAGAAGAAGCACATGACTTTAACCTTGTTCCAAAGCTTGAAGACGTTACTCGTGCAAAATTCACAAAAGCAAGAATCAAGACAGTCTGTCATAGTGGTATCTAAGCCCGAGCAAAATCTTTTGCAATCACAAGTGCATGAGCGTCAGGCGTATGTTTAACATTCAGCGAAAAGTATACAGCAACAATATCTCGTAAGACAGGCCTGGCTCGACAGATATGCAATAATAAAAAAGTAACACTAAAAAAACATGCGATGATGCAGCGAGCCAAGACCGGTGCCATGTCGAGTAGGCTCATGAACTACTTGTACAAGATTGTGGCCAAGCCCCGCCGCGGTGGTCTAATGGGTCTAATGGCTAAGGTACTCGGCTGATGACCTGCAGGTCGTGGGATGGAATCCCGGCTGCGACGGCTGCATTTCCGATGGAGGCGGAAGTATTGTAGGCCCGTGTGCTCAGATTTGGGTGCATGTTAAAAAACCCCAGGTGGTCGAAAATTCCAGAGCCCTTCACTACTCATAATCATATGGTGGTTTTGGGACGTTAAACCCCACATATCAATCAATCAATCAATCAATCAATCAAGACTGTGGCAAAGCATAAAAAAGAATGCTTCCATCAAGTACAAAACTGGCACCCAATTTAATACTTTCACAATCATTGTCTGGTAGGTTGAAATCGCCAACAACAAGAAGTTTATTTTAGTAAATGGGTAAATGCGATCAACATCTTTTAATAAATAATCAGGGATCAAGTCAAGTGGCCTGTAAATGACACATACAAGAAAGATATGACCATAAAAGTTTAGTTTAATGCAGACGCTTTCAGTGCCGTTTGATTCAGTTAATGAAATCACTTGAACATAGGACGTCACAACCATGGTCACACCACCGCCCCTAGATGTTCTATCTCATCGAAATATTTTGTAGTCAAGTGGAATTGGGTTCTTGGCACCAACGTCACTATGCCGCCAAGTTTCGATTACAACCACAACATTGGGGAGTGTGACAAGAAAACCGATTCCTACTTGATCAGTTCCGTTTGCTATGTTGTGTACATCAATGCTTAGTAGTCTAATAAGCTTTTCTTTGACTTGCCAAGTGGAATGCACATTGGCGTGAGATACCTTATTTGTTTGTTGTTTGCAAAAAATGCCAATAGAGAAATGTATTGGTCCTATAGAGAAATCTTATTGGTTCTACAAGAGCTGTGTTGGTACTTCATTGGTCTTATTAGAAATTTATTGGCACCAATAAAAACCAATTGGCCACACCTATTTATCGATAAGACCAATAAGGTGCCTATAGGTTGTAGCTATTTGTTGCCTGTAGAACCACTAGGCATGTATTGGCACCATTAAATTTCAATAGAAGGCAGCTACTTGTCCCCTATCGCACCAATAAATATGTATTGGTACCTATAGGTGACAGCTATTGGTGCGTATTGGTGCTCATAGGCTGTAATAGGCGAGATGTATGTGTCGCCTAAAGAACCCATAAACAGCAGCTATTTGTCATTTATAAAACTACACTCTAAAAAGAGTGAGTAAAAAGGGTGTCTTTTTGTCCCACAACAATAATCGTCATCTATTTTATGTTCCATCCGTGCACTATCGCGCCGCGCCCGGTACATTCCGGTCATGATCGACATGCCCAGTATCAGGGTTACATTGAATTCTTCATAGGAAAGTTGCCAGCGCCGAGTTTTCAAGAAAGGAAGCGCACGCAAGCCTGATGGCGATTATTGTTGTGGGGCAAAAATACCCCCTTTTCACTCGATACTTTTTTATAGTGTAGCTGGTGTGAATTTCTACTAGAATAAAGTAATTTTGAGGTTATATGCGTGGTATTAAGAGGCCATTGGTGGTGACTGCGATGAGCGAGCAGTAGGGGCAAAACCCTGAGCGCGGAATTGAAACGAAAAGGAAGAGAAAAAAGAAGACTGGTGCCGCGAACGTGCGCAGCCGGCTTCAATGGTTGTCTGGGCTTTCGACCCCATGTCCTGGGCGCTCACTTCAGTCGAGCGTGACCTGGACGCCAGCAAAATGTCACGGCGCTGCGTCCTTCAGCGACTGACAGAGAACGGCATCGTTACCAATACGGCAAAGTGCACGCTTGGGATACCGACACTATCATTTTTGGCCACAGCATTTCAAGTGCCAGAGTACAGCCCCAGAAGGACAAGGTGGAAGCAGTACGGCAGTTTCCACAGCCGAAAAATCTCCACCAGCTTCGAGAGTTCCTGGGACTTGTGCATTCCTACCGTAGGTTTATCCCGAGATGCGCCAACATCCTGCACCCTTTCCACAGCCTACTTGCAGCATCTGGATCAAGACAACTGCCATTCAGTGGAACGACCAATCCACACAAGCATTCCAGTTGATTAAGGAAGCTCTCGCAAATGCTACCATGCTCGTGTACCCGCAGCCGAGTGTTTCTCAACGTGTCATGGCGGACGCCTCTGGTGCAGCGATTGGAGTCGTGTTGCAGCAGATGGTGAGCGGAGTGTGGCGACCAATTTTCTTCTTCTCCAGAAAACTGATCCCATCCGAATGAAGGTACAGCACTTTTGGTCGGGAACTCCTGGCCATATACGTGGCTATCCGGCGTTTCCGACATTATGTGGAAGGACAAAAATTTTTTGTGCTCACGGATCACAAACCACTCACCTACGCATTGCGCGTGAACTCCAATTCGGGTGCGCACGTGGCATGGGAGCTCCGCCAAATGTCGTACATCGCAGAATTCACAACAGATATAAGCCATGTTAGTGGCACGAATAATGCTGCTGCCGATGCTCTTTCACGTGGTCCAGTTAATGCCATCAGCCTGCCGTGCAGCGTGGACTTTACCACACTTACGACGGCTTAGCGCAGTGATGGAGAGTTGAAGTGCCTACTGGCGTCTTCAATCAGCGCCTTGAAGCTGCAATGTTTGGCAGAACTCACAGGATCCGTATGCTGCAACATGTCGAGACAGGGCCCGACCGTTGGTTCCCTCGAACCTCCATCACAGCATTTTTGACTTGCTGCACAGCCTGGCACACCCCGGGGTTCGAGCCACGCAACGGCTATGCACAGCGAAGTTCGTGTGACCAGGAATAAACCGGGACGTCCGACACTGGACACGCGAGCACCTCGCATGCCAGCGCTTCAAAGTTCTGCGACATACTGTGACCTCCTTGGGATCCTTCCCTCTGTCGGACTCTAGATTTGCCCATGTGAATGTTGACACAGTGGGACCACTGCCGTTGTGTTAGGGGCAAAGCTACTTGCTAACCTGCATCGAACGCATCACGCGATGGCCGGAGGTCGTGCCTATTCCAGACATGACTGCTGACACCGTCACCCCCACATTTATCTTCCACTGAGTGGCCTGCTTCGGAGTGCCAGGTACCGTGACTACGGATCGCGGAACACAGTTTTAGTCCGCCTTATTCGCAAGCGTCACCCGGCTCTTGGGTACTTCCCGCATCAGAACGGCCTACCATCCGATAAGCAACGATATAGTGGAAAGATTCCATCGTCATTTGAAGACGAGCCTGGCGGCTACTGCGAGTCACAATTGGGTAGAGGCACTGCCGTTTGTTCTTTTGGGCATTAGGACGGTTCTGAAAGCAGATATTGGATGCTGCTCTGCAGAACTGGTGTACAGAACAACACTTCGCCTCCCAGGGGAGTTTTTTGCCACCAGTGGGCCCGCCAAAGTAATATCGAAGCTTTATGATACCAACTATGAAGTGAAATTAGGAAGGCAGCCAAACAAAATTTACCTCTGTAGCTTGATGAAACGATACGTTCAACGTCAAGCAGTCATAAATCTGCTGTTGAATGCTTCAGAGGAAGAGGAAGCAGAAATTTTGAGTTCTAGTGATGTATTCGAAAGGGGATCGGAAGTAATCTTGCAGCAGTTGAACCTAGAGCCTAGGTTAATTGAAATCCAGAAGGAGGACCCGAGAAGGATTGTTTCTAAGTTCGAAGACGTGTTTTCGGACTGTCCTGGAAACATGACGGTTATTGAACACAATATCGAACTAACTTGTGAGGAGCCAATCCGTAGCAAGCCGTATCGTTGTTCCCCTGTGCAAAAGCAGATCATGAAAGAGGAGATCGCTAAAATGCTGGAGTTGGGAGTCATAGTACCGGGCAAAAGTGACTATACATCTCCTTCCATATTGGTTCAAGTGCAGGGAAAAGATTTGAGGCCATGCATCGATTATCGGCGTCTTAACGCCAAAACTCGAGACCAAACTTACCCAATACCAAACCTAGAGAAGAGGATAGAAAATGTGTCACAGTCCAGCTATATTTTCACGTTACACAACGTGCAAGTCCCCCTTACAGAGCGCGCTAGCCGTTATGCAGCATTCGTTTCTCCATTTGGAACATATTGTTATGGGTAACTTATTTATTAAATTAAATACGATGCACTGTGCTCGGCGAACAAGATGGCGACAGTTCATAAACAACCAGCCACCAACGTCGTCTTTCTCTTTCTTTCAGACAGGCTGTGCCGGCTGTTGCGTATCATAACCCCCCGGTGGTAGAAGCACCGTCTCGGTGCTTGAGCGACTCGGATGCGGTAGAAGGAGGGTGATAGGGCTTGAGTCGAGCTATGTGCACGATGTCACTCGAATGTGACGATGATGACGTTGAATCGACTGGAACGATCTCGTATGTAACGTCAGTCACCTGGCGAACGACGCGGTATGGTCCAGTGTAGCGTGACAGCAGTTTTTCAGAAAGCCCTACACGCCGAGTGGGGGACCAGAGGAGGACAAGGGAACCCGGTGAAAAGTGCAGGTTTCGATGATGGGAATCGTAGAGCTGTCTTTGGCGCTCCTGTGAAGCCTGCAGGCGGCTGCGGGCGAGTTGGCGTGCGTGGTCGGCTCGCGCGATGACTTCGCCGACATACTCAGTGACCGAGGGCAGCAAGGTGTCAAATGGTAGGGCGGGTTCTCGGCCGTATAGAAGATGGAATGGTGAATAGCCGGCAGTGTCGTGACGTGACGAATTATATGCGAACGTCACAAATGGCAAATGAACGTCCCAGTCCCGGTGGTCGGCCGCTACGTATTTAGAAAGCATGTCGGTTATGGTGCGGTTGAGGCGCTTCGTAAGAACGTTCGTTTGCGGATGGTACGAAGTGGCAAACTTGTGCTTGGCAGAGCAAGAGCGCAGGATTTCATCAACGACAGCTGATAGGAAGGTGCGGCCCCGGTCAGTGAGAAGTTGGCGTGGAGCTCCGTGTACTAAAATAATATCATCTACCAGAAAGTCCGCCACATCGATTGCGCAACTCGTCGGAAGTGCTCGTGTGATAGCGTACCGTGTCGCATAGTCAGTGGCGACAGCGATCCATTTGTTGCCTGAGCTGGAGATCGGGAATGGGCCAAGCAGGTCGAGGCCAACTCGAAAAAAAGGTTCGATGGGAATGTCGATCGGCTGAAGGAATCCAGCTGGTAGGGAAGATGGCTTTTTGCGGCGCTGGCAAGGTTCACAAGTGGCGACGTAGCGTCGAACAGAGCGGGCAAGACCAGGCCAAAAGAAACGACGACGTACACGGTCGTATGTGCGAGAGACGCCCAAGTGGCCCGCCAAAGGAGCGTCATGAAGTTGGTTGAGAACAGTCGCACGAAGATGTGCCGGTATGACGGGGAGCAAGTCATGGCCATATGGATCGAGGTTACGGCGATACAGGATGCCGTCTTTTACCAGGAACATTTGTAGAGATGCGTCGCGAGGCCTTGACTCAAGTTTGCCAATGATGGTTCGCAGGGAAGCATCCAGGCATTGTTCGTGCCCAAGGTTGAGTAGCTGCGTCACAGATAGAAGGTCTGGAAAGGTGTCAGTATGGGCAGCCTCTTCCACGGGGTAGCGTGATAAGCAATCAGCATCTTGGTGTGACCGCCCTGTTTTGTACGTTACAGTGAACGTGTATTCTTGTAATCGTAGGGACCAACGAGCGAGGCGTCCTGTGGGATCCTTGAGTGAGGCCAGCCAGCAGAGCGCGTGATGGTCGGTGACTACCCGGAATGGACGCCCGTATAAGTATGGGCGAAACTTGGCGACTGCCCACACGAGAGCGAGACACTCACGTTCCGTGATTGAATAGTTGCGCTCAGCTGTAGATAGCAGGCGGCTTGCATATGCTATATAACACGGTCATGTCCGCGTTGATGTTGCATTAGCATTGCCCCGATGCCATGCCCACTAGCGTCAGTGCGAACCTCGGTTGGAGCTGATGGATCGAAATGGGCTAAAATCGGCGGTGTTGTAAGGAGCGTCGTGAGCTGGGAAAAAGATGAGGCTTGATCAGCGCCCCAGAAAAATGGGGTGTCCTTCTTTAGGAGGCTTGTGAGTGGGCGTGCAATGATGGCGAAGTCCTTAACAAACCGTCTAAAGTAGGAGCACAAGCCCACAAAACTGCGAACGTCCTTTGTTGACTTCGGAACAGGAAAGTCCGTGACGGCGCGAATTTTCTCGGGATCCGGGCGGACTCCTGCGGCATCGACGATGTGGCCAAGTACGGTTATTTGACGACGAGCAAAGTGGCATTTCGACGAGTTCAGTTGAAGTCCGGCTCGACGAAAAACTTCAAGAATCGCCGATAAACGCTTGAGATGGGAGACGAATGTGGGCGAGAAAACGATAACGTCGTCTAAATAACATAAGCAGGTTGACCATTTAAACCCTTGGAGCAACGAGTCCATCATTCTTTCGAATGTGGCCGGCGCATTACAGAGACCAAAGGGCATAACTTTGAAGTGATAAAGCCCGTCAGGAGTGACGAATGGGGTCTTTTCACGGTCCATCTCATCCACAGCGATCTGCCAATAGCCAGATCGAAGGTCGATAGTGGAAAAATACTGAGCACCGTAAAGGCAGTCTAAGGCATCGTCGATTCTAGGCAACGGATAAACATCTTTCTTCGTAATTTTGTTGAGATGCCTATAATCTACACAAAAGCGCCATGTTCCATTCTTCTTTCTGATCAGGACGACAGGAGAAGCCCAGGGGCTACAAGAGGGTTCGATTATGTCTTTTGCAAGCATCTTTTCTACTTCCTGTTGTATGACTGTGCGCTCGGACGCGGAAACACGGTATGGACGTCGGTGAATGGGACTCGCGTCACCGGTATTGATGCGATGAGTAACAACGCTCGTTCGGCTTAAAGCCGTGCTGGAGAAGTCGAAAATGCCACTATAGGACTCCAGGACGTGACGAAGGGCTTCCGCTTGATCAGGAGCGAGGTCTGATGGTACCATGTGGTCAACGTCGACGCCCGATGAACGTGTTAGAGTTGGTTCATTGTCTGAGGTGCAGCAATCATCCACTCTGAAGGGTTCAACCGTATGGTCTTGTAGAGCAGTAATTTCGGCCAGCGAGATACCTTGTGGAAGAATTTGGGCAGTGAGGGCAAAATTGACAATAGGAAGGCATGTGCGGTTTCCAACGATTGTCAAAATGGTGTGCGGAACAGCGACGCCATGCGTAAGCATACCGGCATGAATTGGTGGCACCATGTAATCGCCGTCAGGTACAGGTGGTGTAGAGAAGAGGTCGATATGTGTGACACAGTTAGGCGGAAGGCGTGCGAAATCAATGCAGCAAAGGCGACATTGGGGTGGGTTGGTCAGATCAGAAAGTAGAGGCATTTCAAGGTCAAGACAGCCGGCTGAACAATCTATACGGGCCGAGTGAGCGATTAGAAAATCCGTGCCTAGAATTACTTCATGAGGACAATTTTTTATAACTGTGAAAAGAACAGCAGTGCTTCTATCGGCGATAGTCACACGGGCAGAGCACATGCCAATAATCGCGGCAGTTCCCCCGTCGGCGACTCTAACGGCTCGGTTCAAGGAGGGTGTGACAACTTTTTTGAGGCGGCGACGAAGAGCAGCACTCATTATGGACACATGCGCGCCGGTATCAATCAATGCGCGCACAGGTACATTGTCTAAAGTAACGTTCAACAGATTCCGGGTGGTCAGTAATGTTACGCGAGGATTTCTTGCAGAGGTCGTCGTCAATGCAGCTTCACCTCCAGAAGCTGCACTGCCTAGTTTTCCGGTCGGGGGCGCTGCGAATAGGTCGGAGAGGCAGGACGGCGTTGTGGGGGCGAACGAGATTGACGGCGAGCAGGGGATGGTGAGCGGGCGTAGCGAGGTCTCGTCAGAGGTGCGGCAGAATCAGAGGATGTGGTCGGCATAGGGGAACCAAAATCAAATGTTGAGGACGACTGGTGGTCAGAAGTGGCTTGGGTAGGAGGCCCATAGCGTGCCGGCGGAGCCCAGTGATTGCGGCAGTGGCGAGCAATATGACCGGCACGTCGGCAGTTGAAGCAGATGGGCTTGTAGTCCAGTGTACGCCATTCGGACAAATTGCGCTGTCGAGAGTAGTTGGACCCAAATCGAGGAGCGGATGGACGACGATACAAAGGCTCGGCAGAGTAGACTGGTTGAATGGGGTGTAGGCCGACGTTCGATAATTCTTGACGAACGACGGCTTGTATCAGTGAGATAGTGGTCGGTGAAGGATCAGGCGTTGGAAATGGAGTAGCTACTGGTTGGGCTGCCTCGACCTCACGACGAATGATGCAGGTGAGGTTGTCACATCGGGGAACTGGGCGGACGGAGTCATCACAAGAGGAAGTAGCAGCTGTGTTCGGCAGGCGCGTGATGCCGTGGGTGACGCGGCGGGCTTTAGCCTGTTCTAGACGGCGGCACTCTGTCAGGATCGTGTCGATTCTCGTGACATTATTAAAAACCAGTAGGTTGAAGGCATCATCAGCAATCCCTTTGAGGACATGGTTAACTTTTTCTTCTTCTGACATGCGCTGGTCGACCTTGGTACAAAGCGCCAAGACGTCAAGAATGTATGAGACGTACGATTCAGTAGACGTCTGGGCGCGAGTGGCGAGAGTCTTCTTGGCAGCGAGCTGACGACCAGATGAATCGCCGAAAAGATCACGGATCTTCGATTTGAAAAGATCCCAGCTTGTGATTTCGGTTTCGTTGGTTTCGAACCATGTCCGCGGCGTGCCGTCGTGGTAGAACACAACATTGGCGAGCATGAGCGTGGGATCCCAGCGGTGGGTAGCACTGACTCGCTCGTACCGGTGCAGCCAGGAGTCAACGTCGATGGTGCCGTCAGCGGAGAAAGTTTTAGGATCCCGCAGGGGTGGCAGGGTGACGTAGGTTGTCGACTCGGATCGAGAGACCGGTGGGAATGAGGCACTGGCAGTTGAAGTAGCCGAAGAGTCCCCGGTGTTGCGACCGCTGCGCGTCTCCATCGAGGTACGGGAGTCGTCCACCTCCACCAATAATGTTACGGGTAACTTATTTATTAAATTAAATACGATGCACTGTGCTCGGCGAACAAAATGGCGACAGTTCATAAACAACCAGCCACGAACGTCGTCTTTCTCTTTCTTCCAGACAGGCTGTGCCGGCTGTTGCGTATCAATATCGTCCACTTAAGCTGAGCTTTGGATTGAAAAATGTGTCCTTTTGTTTTTCAAGCTTAATGAACCGCGTTCTTAAAGGCCTCTCTGAGTTCGCTCTGCTGTATCTTGACGATGTCACCATCTTCTCAAACAACTGGGAAGAACATGTCGAGCATTTACGCATCGCGCTGAACAGGTTGAAAGAGGCTGGTCTTACCATGAAACCTACTAAATGTCACATAGGGTGCAGTGAGCTGTCTTACCTGGGACACGTTGTGGGGCGTGGCTAGCGTAGACCTTCAGAAATTAAGGTAGCCGCCGTTGTGAACTATCCACGACCAACCACAAAATCTGAGATAAGGGCATTCTCGGGCCTAGCTGGATACTATCAGCATTACGTGCAAAACTACTCTAGCGTTGCCAGCCCTCTAAGTGACGTAAGTGACGTACTTCAAAAGTCCGAGCCTATTAAAGTAGTATGGGACTCAAATGAGAATGTGTTTCGCCAGCTAAAACAGGCCCTAAGCGAAAAGCCTGTTCTCATGGCACCCGATTTCTCTAAGAGATTTGTGATTCAATGCGAGGCGAGTGATCGCGTCATGGGAGCTATATTGTGCCAGGAAGACAGTGCTGGTAATGAAAGGCCTGTTTTGTATTTAAGTCGAAAACTCAGCGGCAGAGAAGAGGCATACAGTACCTCTAAAAAGGAATGCGCTTGCCTCGTGTGGGCCGTTCAAAAGCTAGCTTGTTATGTCTCCGGTTCGAGGTTTGTGGTCGAAATGAACTACTGTCCTCTAACTTTGTTAAATAACATGTAACTTAAATGCGGCCGCTTACTGAGATGGAGCATGATACTCTAACAGCACAACTTTGACGTTCGCTACAAAGAAAGAAAGCTAAACGCTAATGCAGACGCATTGAGCCGTGCCTTTTAGTTAGTACCTTCTCCATTTTTCGGTTTCTCGTTGGTGATTCGGGACAAAATTTTGTCCTCATTATGGTCTTAGCTGAGCGCTGTCGTTCAGAGTGATCTCTAGGGGCCAGCTTTATGTTGTATTTTATTTTCGTTACGTTGTTGTACGTGTAAAAATTTTAGTTCTCCTTTTAAGAGTCTTGTGTCCCACATGTGCTTCTTGATGTAGAGGAAACGAAATTCCAATAGACACATAGCTAGGTATATGTTGTACTATACTTTGTCTGGTGTTCTGTCGGGTGGCCGAGGGCACTTGCTTGTGTCATATGTTGTCTGTTGTCGAACCATTCTTGACAAGCTGCCGAACCATCAACAAGTGCGGAGACCAAAAATCGTCAGAAGGGACGAGCAAAGCTGGCCGGCAAGTTGGAGCGACAAGCCAGTGGAGCTGGGATCCGTCCATAAGAATGGGATGTGTTCACGGGACTGAGTCTGGCACTGCATTCTACCCATGGCCCTGGACGTGAACCTGGAGGGACCTGGCCAACGAGCGCGCCCGACATCCGAGCCACGCGGAAACAGGTCGTCTTTCCGGCGCTTCGTCTGACGGCAGGGGTGCTATTACGCCTGCAAGTCCACACCGAACGTCAATGCCTCGGCAAAAAGCAATTTGTGTTAAGGCCAGCGATCAAGCCCACCTGATACAATCAACTCAACGACGTCATCAAGCGGCGGTGCCAGTCTGTCACGCAACACACCGCGAGCTCCCTCAGCCCGCGAGCCCGTTGAAGCAATCGGCACCTTCCAGTCTGGTGAGTCTTACGCATCGTGTGGGAAAGTCACTCGTCCTTGGCTGTAACCAAGCGCAGCAATCGGCGCCTTCGAGTCTGGCAAGTCTTATGCAATGCGTGGCAACATCCCTCGTCCTTGGTGCAACCACGCGCAGTGGCGGGCCCCATAGGAGGATTCCGACATCACGGCCAGCGGCGCTTCTGGTTGGACATTTGGCTACTCAAAGAATCCACCCGGTGCCTATAAAAAAAGCCCTGCAGCGCGTCGCCAGCAGTAGACCTATGTGTCAGAGGAGAGAGCTCGGCTCTTCGAGTCTCTAAGCTGTCGGCCCCAGGGCCGAATTCGTAACGCCTCTATTTTTATGCTGTACATAAACCTTGCCTTACCTCACCGTCGTCTCGTCCACTCATCTATCAGCTCTGCAAAGAAGCAGTCACGAGCTGAGTAACACACACTACCAAATGGCTGGTGACCGTGTCGGCGGAGTTCGGAGCAGACTTGAAAATAAGCGAAGGGCCCACTATACGTCCATAAAGCTACATGTAATGATATGTGGGGTTTTACACCACAAAAATACAATAGGATTATGAGGAATGCTGTAGTGGAGGGCTCTGAAAATTTCGACAATCTGGTGTTCTTTAACATGTACTGACGTTGCACAGTACACGGGGCTTTACCATTTCATCTCCATCAAAATGCAACCACTGCGGCCGGGATCGAACAGGCTACCATGGAGTCAACAGCCTCACACTGTAGCCACTGTTTCACTGAGGCAGACTGGGGCTACTTGCAAACCTACACAGCTGTTCAATTTGTGGTTCTAATGCTGGTGATGAATAAATATGCCTGAGTGCTTTGTAATGGGTAGGCCTTTAAGGGAGGATAGAGGGCGAAAGGAACTGAAGATGCAATTTTTCAGTTTCACAGCATGGTATTCCAGCATTCCGGACAAGCGCTTCTACAAAGTTATGCGTGTTTAAGGGTAGTGAAAAGCACTTAAAGCGACCCCAAGCGTGCCTGATGCCATGTCTGCACTGTGACTACGTGAACTTTAAATGGCATTTTCTCCAAATACTACTTTCAGTCAGAAGAGGAAGGAACACTTTTTCTGTAACCATTGCATCTATCAAATGCAAGTTTCTGTGACTTCTAAATAGCATGTAGCATGCTCCCATTCTGAAGAAAAATTATTAGTCTTTGTCAAAATAATTGTAATTTAAAGTATTTTCTCTAAGAAAAAAAAACCCTGAAATTTCATTGTTCAAACATCTCAATTTTTAACTAAAGAATGGCCATGCCTACAATTATTACGTTGGTTCAGAAGGATACCCAAACAAACACATGTAATAATCAGAAAAGATATCATTAAACATACAGAAGCTTTCTCACAAACGATCCTTCAAAAATGAAAATGGTAAAATGATATATTTTTGTTATATTTAGAAAGGCTTTGTATTTTCCTGCCAAATTCACAAAGCTCGTAATAGAATCTTCATTAAAGTTCCAAAATTTCATGGAGTTTGCTTTGATATTAAATGAGTGATGGACAGCAGTAGTTGCACATCTGTCTTTACGTCAATCGCACTTAAAACACCCAGTCATTGCTCAATTCACATGTTTAGACACCTGGTGCAATTCAACACTTCTGCCAAGCAATATATAATGCATTAAGAAGACTCTTTTCGCTAAGTATAAAAGTCATAAGATGTTTTTTTCTGCAGCAGTTTCAACTATGATCGTGGGTCTGTCATAGACCACCTGCTTACCACATAGATAACCTGGGTTCATTCCTCACTGGGATTGAAAATTTTTATTGTTTATTGTATTTGCATGTTTCTCGATTTTTCTATCTTGGACAAAATGATGATTTTTTGCTCGTAAATATGACAACGCCGATGTCATAATTTCTGCGAAACGAGCTGTTTGACGCTAGGATTTTAAAACTGCACCAGTATCAAATAATCGTCAAAGATAAGAAGCAACATCTTACAGGTAGAACACACTATGAAGCTATGATCATTAAGCAAACACTTGTCCGCACAAAAAAGAGTCATATTATCGCTGTCGGAAAACAGTTCATTTCGCAAGAAAATGTTTCTCCCAGTTGAGGTTCAGGGCTCCTGATAGGCATGGTAGCACCACATGTGCAGTTCAGTATGACAGCACTGCATCTGAAGCGTAGAGAAGCAATATTTCAACAGTCTTCACAGTGCAAGAAACACGTGAGACGCAATGTTTGCTACAAGCATTTGACAGGGTCAGCCTTTGGGGGACTTGCCCCTGAATATGATTTGATTGATTGATATGTGGGGGTTTAAAACATCCCCAAACTTCATTATGATTATGACAGACACCGTAATGGATGGCTCCAAAAATTTCGACCACGTGAGGTTCTTTAACATGCACCCAAATATGAGCACACGGACCTACAGCATTTCCGCTTCCATCGGAAATGCAGCTGCTGCAGCTGGGATTCGATCTCGCGACCTGCGGGTCAGCAGCCGAGCACCTTAGCCACTAGACCATTGCAGCGGGGCTTGCCCCTGAATATGATCACCGATACGAGATGACCATTTTCAATAATTCCGCCGCATCTCAAGCATGGCCCGAGCAGGCGACATTTATCGACATGCGAACAGATACTCCCCAGCCTATGCAAGCTGCCCATTTTCGGTGAACTGCACCTTCAAGATCTTCTTGCAGGCAAGGGTGTCCCTGCTGCCCTGACCAGTATAGGCTATTCTAATCTTATTCTAATAACACGCGCAGTAGAAGTGAGTTGACCGGAGCCCGCGGGAAACCAACAAAGACTGAGCCGGCCAGCGGCCGTTTATTGAACGACACACAACGGACACGCGGACACACACAATTGGCTGCATGCAATCACGTGTGTGCCGTTACAGACGACATCTGTTGAACAGAGTACACACTAGGGCGCACTCAGTGCGCGCGCCACTCACAGGTGGCACCACAACACAACATCATCCTCCCCCCCCCCCCAGTCCACATAATGAGCATTATCACAGGATAACACTAGAGAAAGTCCCAGGATCTCCACTAAGGAATGTTCACGCCACACGAGCAGCGGCGGGGAGAATAACAGTTCGCGCACAGGCACAAGTGGCCTAATGCAACAGATACGTCACACATCTTGTGAAATGAAATACACTGAAAAAAAACAGAACTGAAAGTCTCCTGTGATGTCATGGCTGGGTCCACTAGCCACGGCATTATAGGAAGAATTCTTTTGACCTTAAGTGACAAAATATTGGAGGCAGTCAGGTCGTTTTTTCTGACGGCGCGGACCCATAGAAGTCTCAGTAGAACTTGAAGTGCAACCAGGTTCGGTCGTCTTTGAAAACCTTGTAGTCCCTTCACTTTCCCCCTCCCCAGGGTTGAGATTTAGTGGATTACTTGAAAAAGATACCCGCACCGGGTCCTGCTGACTTCCCAACGTTCCTTAAGGAGACACTGATTCAGACCCTTCACTATAAGAGATCTCTAAAGAATCAGAATCTGGCTGAAAACTGGGGGTGGAGCCCTGTAACGTAGGTGCACCAGGGGACTGACTGCCACAAAGATCTAAACTGAACTAAGAGTAAATAAGTTCTTTGGGTGTAGTAGAAAGGGCGGCATTCTGGAAAGAATCCCTAGGAATTACTGTTAACTTCGATGCATTCCACACTTTTCCGTCCCTGAGGAGAAAAGTGGACGGCGCAACCCGAGCCTTCACTGTAAGATGCCTACTATACTTGAAAAAGCCTTTCCTATGGAGTCTTACCTTAACCGAATCGCCGACCTTTATGTGGGTTTGATGCGCACCTTTCCTCTTGTCAAAATACCTCTTGCTCTTATTCTGTTTCGCTGCAACCTGATTCCGGACATGAGGCAACCCATTGGGCGACTCCGATACTTTAGAACGTATCCTAAAGTTGCTAATGTCTACTTTGGAACGAGGTTGTCGAACGTGCAGCAAAAAAGCTGGAGACAGGCCAGTCACCGCATGTGGTGTGACCCTATACGAACTCAAAAATTGTGTGATGCTCCTCGAGGCATCTTTACCTTCAAGTCTGGCTACCTGCAAATGTCCCTTAAGAACCCTGTTAAGGCGTTCTATTTGACTGTTGGCCTGGGGGTAATAATTGGACGAAAATATATGACGGATGCCCTGTTCCTGTAGATATTCCTGAAATTGTACAGAGACAAATTGTGGACCATTGTCAGTTACTAAGAACTCTGGTAGCCCTTCCCGGCTAAACGACAATTCCAACAGCTTAATGACATCCTGTAGAGATAGAATTCGTGCCAAGAACCTCAGGCCATTTTGAATAGTAGTCGACTAAGGTAACAAGATACCTGGGAAAAGATGCATTTAACGGGCTGACAATGTCCATGCCCAACTTTTGCCACGGACCTTCAGGCCTTTCAACGGGCTGAAACGGTGCTACACGTGGCTTGGCCGGCTTGTCTGTCAGCTGACAGATGTGACAATGCTTGACATGTTCTTCTACAGAACGATCTATTTGGGGCCACCAATACCTTTCACGCAGAATTTGCTTAGTACGTACTATCCCTTGATGATTTTCATGTGCTAATTGGAGGAAAGTAGGTACCAGAACACTAGGAATGACTACACGGTCACCACGCATGAGTAATCTGTCAACACAAGAGAGTTGATTCTTAACATGAAAGTAAGCCATTAACTCATTGTTTATATGCTTCTTAAAAGGCCAGCCCTTGGATACACTTTCACAGACTTTTTGCAACGTCACATCTGCATTCGTTGCAAGTTGGACGGTTTCTTTGTCAACTACAGATGTCACTAAAGACACTATTTCTTCATCCTTGCTAAGTTCTGGACAGGTCTGAATTGGCAGCCTAGACAGGGCGTCAGCGACCACATTTTCTGAGCCCTTGCAATATTTTAAGTCAAAGTTGTAATACAAAAGTCTAGCTGACCACCGCGAAATCCTTAAAGGCCGTCGGCCTGCATCACCTGCGGCTAACAAAGCAACTACAGCCTGATGGTCGGTTCTAAGGGTGAAACGTCTACCCCAGAGGTAAATACGCCACCTTTCACACGCGAATAGACAGGCAAGCGCTTCGCGTTCACCCACAGAGTACTTTCTTTCAGTATCTGACAAGGTTCTCGACGCAAAGGCTACTGTTTCAAGCTTAGGACCATACCGCTGCTGTAACACAGCCCCGATGCCCACGTCAGATGCATCGGTTGTAACCACCACAGGTAGCTCAGTATAAAACACTTTAATGACAAGCGAACAAGTCAGGCGCATTTTCCATTGCTTAAAACTGCATTGGGCATCCTCCGACCAGCAACACTTTTGACCCTGCTTGAGCATGAGACGAAGCGGTTCAACTAGGTCTGCATAGTGATCAATGAACTTGGCATAGTATCCGGCCAGACCTAAAAATGACTGTAAACACTTAATGCCTGCAGGAGCTAGGGCATTTACTATAGCCTTTACTTTACTTTCTAACGGCGATATGCCATCGGCTGAAATCCGATGTCCCAAAAGCTAAGTTCTTTCACGGAAAAAAGACATTTATCATTCAACTTCACGCCACTGTTGGCTATGCAAGTCAAGACTTCAACTAGGCTCGCGTCATGCTCAGACTGAGTCTTACCCCACACAAAGACATCATCCAGATAGCAAATTACATTCTTAATATCTTTTAAAATCTGAGACATCATTTTTTGAAAAACTGCAGGCGGGGACACCAGACCGAAACAGACACGCTTAAACCGGAACAAGCCATCATGCGTGATGAACGTCATTAAGTCCCTACTGCTCTCCTCTAACAACAGCTGGTGATAAGCTGACGGTAAACCTAGCTTAGAAAAACAAGTGGCTCCATGAAACATCTGCAACAACTCTTCAACGTGCGGCAAAAGATACCCATCGATGATAATTGCCTTATTCGGTTCCCTGAGATCTACACACAGCCGAATGATTCAATTTTTCTTGCGGACGACGACGAGTGGCGAGACCCACTCAGAAGTGTCGACACGTTCGATGACATCCGAGTCCTCGAGTCGTCGCAACTCGGTCGCCACCTGATCGCGAAGAGCCAGAAGGAGACGTCTCAGCTTGGATGCAGCCGGAGTCACACCCGGCCGCCGTTGAATGCGATGAATGAAACCCTTGACGAGACCCAACTCGTCGCTGAAGAGCTGCTCGAAGCCCGAAGGCACGTTGGAGGGACACTGCACTTCACATGATGCGAGTCGACACGTCAACGATGCGCCGTCAATCTGGATGCCCAGTCGTTGAATGGCGTCAAGGCCCAAAAGCGATGTGCCCTTATCGGTGACGTAGAAGACCACGGAGCAAGACCGCTGCAACACTTTGACTGGAGCTTGGAAGGAGCCAAGGATCCCGATACGCTGCTTGGAGAAGTTTCGCAAGTCGACTACAGCTTTGGACAGGCTGTGCTGTTTGCTGAAATGACGCTGCAAGTCTTCTGCAGTCATCAAGGATACAGACGCTCCTGTATCCACCAGTAGTCGCAGGGTAACACCATCGACCACAGCATGGACGACTAAGTCTTTTCTGGATGAGGTGCTATCTGTGAGCATGGACAACAAAGGACGATCCGAAGATAACACTGATGAGCTTGAAGTTGAGTTCAACTGAGTGGAGGCCTGCTGCTCCGGTACGACGTCGACAGCTCCCCTCGAAGAGACGCGCTGTACAGTGACAGTCTTGCGGCAAATCGACGCGAAATGTCCCCAAGCGTTGCACGTATTGCAACGTCGACTTCGGGCTGGACAATTTCGAAAACTTGAGTGGTGCCGTCTGCTTCCGTAGCGGTCGCACAATTGAGGTTGGAAGTCGCCTTGAGACTTCTCATTTGGGACTGGAGCACAGTACCCCGATGACGACTGCGGCTGAAAGTCGCCATCCTGGCCTCCCAGACCTGGTGACGTGACGTCACGACCTCCCCGACTGGCGCGGCCATTCTTACTCTTCGCGCCGCCATATTGGGCGCCTTGCCCAACGGCTTCGACATGTTCAGCTTGACTGGGAGCAAACGCTTGGTTCGCTAAGGACAATGCTGCGAGCGTCCGACCGACTTCTTCCGCTTTCTCCAAGGACAACTCTTCGCCGTATGCCAGCAGCTTCTTTCTCACCCGCAAGTTGGACGAGCCGTGAATAATCTGATCGCGGACGCGTTCCGCGTACGTGAGCCCAAACTTGCATCAAACGGCTTTCTCCTTCAGGACTGTCACGTAGTCGAGGAAACTCCCGCCGGGGAGTTGACGACGACTAGTGAACTCGTGACGTTCAACTAGCGGATTAGTGGACGCGGCGAAAAGCCGGTCTAGCTGCTTGACGAGACTGTCATACTTTGTAACGGCCAAAGCCAAAGAATCTGGGTCAGACGCCGGCGTAGTTGGCGCCACGTTGCTCGGAGTAGACGCCGCATTGCTCTCGTGTCGGGCTTTTTCCTGTTCGGCTGCCGCGAAATACCTCCGCTGTCCTTCCCGTCCCAGCAGGCTGACGAGTGCCGACGCACGACGCGCATCATTCCAGTCGCTGCGGCCGGCCACCTCGAGGTGGGCCTGAAACATTTTTTTCCAATGAGTCCACGGAATCGGGGGCGGCCCCGGCAGCTGGAGGAAGACAGGAAGAAACTCGAAGAGAGCCATGCCGACAGGATAGGTGGTACAAAGAGGTGTGGAGCGGAGCAAGGGCGAAGGCCTAGGCGAGAGCTTGCCAGAGTCTGCACACAAAGAGCGCTAGGCCTCGCGGACACTAGACGCGTCAGACACAAGTTCTTTCTGCCGTGGTAAGAACCGAGGCGAAGAACATCCTCGTCGCCATTTTGTTGTGTCGGCGAACGGCGTCTGACGGCGAGGGCCCGACGACTGAACGCGAGACGCAACGTGCGCCTGCACGCGCCCCCGACACGCGAAGAGGAAGTGAATTGACCGGAGCCTGCGGGAACCCAACAAAGACTGAGTCGGCCAGCGGCCGTTTATTGAACGACACACAACGGACACGCAGACACACGCAATTGGCTGCATGCAATCACGTGTGTGCCGTTACAGACAATATCTGTTGAACAGAGTACACACTAAGGCGCACTCAATGCACGCGCCACTCACAGGTGGCGCCACGACACAACAGAAAGTAACACACCAGTGTAGATGCATTTAGTCACTTGCCAGCGTCGACAGAAGATGGCGGTCACTGGGGCACCTCACCAAAATATGTTTTCTCAATCTAGCACCTTGACAATTTGTAATAGCAGGTGCTTTACGAAACTGACAAGTGCAGATAGTTTGAAGAGTGCAAATTTTTGTGTTTATTATGCAGCTTCTAGAATTATGATTGTTTTTGAGGAAGAGCCTCAAGGCAGGAGAGGGAGAAGCCATTTTCAAAGAACACAAAAATGTAACTTTATGGCACACGGAGAAAGAAGAAAATTAATAAAGAAATAAAAGAAACTGAAGTAAAAATGCATTGAAGTTATTAAGACCGGCAATGTACTAACTACATAAGGTTCTGTGGATCGTTAAAAAAAAGTTCAATGTCCCCAGTTGAAGTGGCCATTGCGGCGGAGTAGTAGGCGAGCGGTTGCAAAGACTGCAGAAAGTTGAGCCCTTAGGCGCAGTAGGTCGGCAACCTCTGTGCCTAGGTACTCAGCAAGGACTCTAGCGGTAGCCACTTGTGCTCGTCCTGTAGCAGGCAACTGCCAGCAGCGTTAGCTGCTTGGACCAGCTTTTCCAGCATTTAGAGACTTTTTGACGCTGTCGGGCCCTTCATGCTCGACTCCGTAAGTGGACAGCATGGACGCTGACACCAGCGTCGTGTCCCTGTGGCTACTGATGGTCTTCTTTGGCAATGGGCACGGCGAAGCCTGCTTGCCACGAAGGTTCTGCTGCTCGGATCACCTGCTTGGACAAAGAGAACGGATCGTCGCCAGGATCGCTCATTTCTGAGGACGTCTGGAGACAGACGCTGTCGGGCTCTTGGTGCTCGAATCTGAACGTTGACTGCACAGACCCTTGCTCCAGCATCTGTTTCTCTGTGCTGTCTAAGTCAGACTTACCACAATGCTGTCCACAACTTTGTACTTATTAAATGGCCCAAATGTCCAAACCTTTTTCGCCATGTCACAGTTATAGTCAACCTTAATTTTGCAGAACATAAGACCTTTCAAGTGCAGAAGACCTGCTCTACTAGGGTCCTCGAATTATTGTACAATGCAAGGCGCGAAGGCCAATGCTTGCTGAAAATGCCTCTTTGCACCGCAAAGCCAAAAAGACTATTTACTGACCATCTTGAGCCAATATCCTTTCTGGCTTTTAAATGTCACGGGAAGCCAGTCACAAAGGAAGGCCATAAATACAGGACAATGTGCTACTAACAAGTGAAGTATTTTATTCAGCACGCACATTTGTATAATGCAATCTCACTTATCCCATGCCATCATGACTGATAACAGGCTATTAACTAAAGCATCACATTATTCACTGGCATGTGTCATTGCAGGAGCCCCATCTCTTTTTCATGTAAACTGATGGAGGCAGGGCTATTGCTCCTCGAACCTGCTCGGCTGATCCGAAAGGCTTCAATAATTTTGCTTTGAGTTTTCACTTGACGCTTGTAAACCACTGTGGTCCATTCAAATAGGTGCATGCAGCCACTCTGCATACAGTCTCTACAGTGCATCGCTAAGTGTGTCCATATCCGGTCCATCACTGGCCTGCTATTGTCAAAGAGCTGTGACAGCCAAACGAAATTCAGAAACATGAAAGCACACCTTTAAAACCAGGCAAGCCTTGACCTGTGTACTCTATAGGACAAAATTGGTTTATTAAAAAATTGAATTAAAATTGAATTCAAAAGATATGAAAATGTCACCAATTGGCTGGTTTTGATACTTTGAGATGAAGTTCTGCAGTCATCATCTGTAAATACAGAGGAAAAACTGGTTGATGGCTGGCGCAATTCACGATTGTGACTTTATCTTTTCCCCATTTATAGATAATTTATATACTGTTTTCTTTATAGTTCCAAGTGTCGAAATAACTTTATCAGTGCTGTGAGCAGGAGGTTTCACATCGTCATGCTGGAATAAATGTTCTTGTTTTCTTAATGCAGTTCTTTACCTGCGCACATATGAGTGAAAACTTCTTTTTGTCAGCAGTCAAGTGGTACAACCGGGCTCATGCTTCTAATCATTTTGTTTCACATTGTAGCTGGATTATTTCATTATTTATCTCAGGATTTGTGTTTCATGTTTCGTCATCTTTGGCATAAAATCATTCACACTCTTAAGCACAATGTTCTTGAAAAAACATCGCAATGCGTTGACGGCACAAACGGCTGATTCACTTTCAGAAATGAAATCCGAAACTAAGTGGTGTCACATGCTTCATCTCGGGAGTGCTTGCATCCCACGGAATCGAGAGGGAGACCTGAGGCGAAATGCGGGCGTGGCACAAACAACACGCTTTATCATTTCGAACAGAAAACAACAATACACAGAATTCATGTTACAGTACTCAATGACAATAACACTCAAGACTTCAAATAACACTCAATATCTCACAAACAACTAATAACTTGATAATCCTCAATACCTATACACGTACATGGGCAAACCAAAACTGACTATAGCTCAGTCCCAATCTATTTCTAGTCCTAGCCACTAGCCCTTATCCAATATGGCCTCACCACCATCACTCCGTCTCACTGTTAATGTCGGCTTCTCTGCGATGCCGTGTCGAGATTCGTCACGTCCGTTATTGACCTACTCCTCGACCTCTTCCCTGTTGCCGTCAGTTGTGCTGTGTTGGGGCTGGCTGGTCCCGACGAAGCAGAAGAAGAAGACGGCCGACGGAGACGTACGCGGCCGGCGGGGACGCCGACCAGCCGAACACGCGGGTTGGCGCAAAAACGCCGAAGAGAAGAACAACAACCACACTCCACGGTTACCCAACACACACTCATTTTATTTTACAGTCGCCTTGAAATCCTAGATGCCAGAGCGGCGCCTTCTGGCATCTTCACATGTCATTCCGAAACCGAAACCCAGAACACAACAATCATCCCCTCCTCGAAAAAAGTTCACCTATACACTGTTTATATTGATACATGATCGATACCAACATATTTTACAATGTATGTACATTAGAACACATGAAAATTCAGAGCACGGCATACCGAACTCACACACTATGTGTCCTGAAAATGCACTGAAAAAAAATGTACACAACTCAATACAATATTGATTTGAATGCATTGGACCTTTTCACAGAACAATAATTTACACAACAGTAATGAACAAGAGTTCTACATCACGTAGTCTTCGAACCGACGCGGCTTCTGCCGCTTTCGCTTAGGACGGGCCCTTTTGGGTGTAGAATCAGGTGTTTCTGCACCTTGGTCACTTGTGCTCTGATGTGACACATCAATAGCAGTAGAAGATTGTGAAGGCTCTGAACGAGCATTAAAATTCGCGGTCTCATCAGAGCTCGCAGCATAAGCTTTGGAAGAATTTTGCGGACCGGAGTCCGGTTCAACGGTCTCAGCCGTATTTGAAGGTTTGAAGTGAACCGTATGACTCGGTGTACTTGAACCAGCGACACCGACTGGTAACTCCTCCCCCCTTGAAGAAGAAATGCCTGTACATGGGGGCCACAAGTAATAATCTGATCGATAGTTGAAAGGCGCGGACGGAACGTGATGGGGAAGACTTTTAGGTGTTGAAGGCGAATTCGTATTAAAAATAACAAGGCGCGAAGTATTCCAGATGTTACCATCACTTAAGCGAAACGAAGTGGGGCTAACCTGGCCCAAGACTTTGTAAGGACCCCATACTTGGGGCGCTTGCCTGGCACACGAACCTTGACTAGATCGCCAGTGCGAACTTTGGACTGCTTTGCACCTCGACGGGTGTGGACATACGTTTTCATTGCTTGTTGATGAGAAAAAACTCTGGTAAGGATTTGATCAGGAGAAGACACTGCTATGTTACGAGGCAAAAAGACTATGTCGAGAGCAACTCGCGGTTGCCTACCGTGGAGAAGTTGAGCAGGAGACTTTCCAGTGGTGCCTTATGGTGTGAACCTGTACGAAGCTAAACATTCAGACAAGACTTGCTTGAGGGGACGGTGCTCTAATTGGGCGATCTGGATATGTTCCTTCAGAACGCGATTAAAGCGCTCGATTTGCCCATTTGATTGGGGATAGAAAACTGATGACCTCAAATGCTGAATTCCTCGTTGTGAAAGAAAAGCCTCGAAATGTTGGGACTGAAACTGTGGACCATTGTCCGTAACTATGGCGTCAGGAAAACCTTCCTGGCTGAAGATTGAAGACAGAAACTCAACGATGACCTCAGAAGTAACCGTATGTGTGAAACAAAGCTCTGGCCATTTGGAATGGTAGTCGATGAGAGAAACAATGAAACGGGCATTTTGGGGAACATTATGCAAAGGACCGATGATGTCCATGCCGAGTTTCTGCCAAGGCCGATCAGGCCACTGGACTGGCTGCAATGGAGAAAATGCAGGTTTGGCAGACTTGTCAGCTGCCTGACATATATGGCAGTTGTAAACTGCATGCTCGACCTGCTTGTCTAAGACTGGCCACCAGTACCTGTCTCGGAGGTTCTGTTTGGTGCGGACAATGCCTGGACGGGCCTCATGGGCAAGCTGTATTAGCTTGTTACGGAAAGAAGCAGGGGGAATCACGCGTTCATCGCGGAAAAGCAAGTCCTCGACACAAGACAATTCCTGTCGGACTGCGAAGTAAGGCAAGAATTTAGAAGCAAGAGCACATATGGAAGGCCATCCTTCACGTAAATATTTGAGAACTTGAGACAAAGTGGAATCTACAGCTGTAGCTGCCTGAAGCTCAGCTTTAGTAATGCAGGAAGTAACTAATGAAACAACTTCCTCATCCCGCTCTTCAGTAACCGGTATCTGAAGAGGAAGGCGCGACAGTGCATCAGCAACCACGTTTTAGAACCTTTACAATATTGAACACTAAAATTATAATACATGAGTTTGGCACACCAACGGGAAATGCGAATGGGGCAGCAGCCTTTGGATCCTGCCGAAAGAAGAGCAACTAGTGCTTGGTGATCTGTACGTAATGTGAAGTGCCGGCCCCACAAGTAAACATGCCAATTCTCACAGGCAAAAAGACACGCGAGAGCTTCACGCTCTCCTACTGAATATCTGCGTTCAGCAGGGGTCAACGTACGAGATGCAAAAGCGATAGTGATCAGCTGATCACCTCTGAGTTGTTGAAACACTGCTCCCAGTCCAACATCGGACGCATCCGTCGTGATGACGATGGGAAGCTTCTCATTGAAAATACTAACAGCTGGCTTTGAGGCCAGTATTGACTTGACTTGAATGAAGCTCTGCTCAGCTTCAGCTGACCAGTTAAAAGGCTGTGCTTGACGAAGTAGAGTACGCAGTGGTTCAACAATATCAGCATAGTGAGGAACAAACTTGGCATAATAACCAACAAGACCTAAAAAAGATTGCAAGGTTTTGGCATCAGTAGGCCGTGGGGCATTAACAATGGCCTGAACTTTAGATTCAACAGGTGTCAAGCCGCGGGAACTGACATTATGTCCTAGAAATCGTAACTCATTCACAGAAAAAATGCACTTGTTATTAAGTTTCATACCACATTCACTGATGCAGTTGAGAACAGTATGCAAGTTAGCATCATGCTCTTTGCGAATACGTCCCCACACCAAAATGTCATCCAAGTAACAAAGAGCGCCATTACAACCCTTAAGAATAATTGACATCATTTTCTGAAACACTGCAGGGGCAGATGCAAGCCCAAAACACACGCGGCGAAACCGAAACAAGCCTTCGTGCAATACAAATCTGGTTAAGTCTCTACTGCACTCAGAAAGTTCAACTTGGTGATAAGCAGACGCGAGGTCCAGCTTGGAGAAACATACCGCTCCAGAGAGCTGATGAAGCAGCTCTTCAATGTGAGGAAGTGGAAAACCATCTACGACGATCGCCTTGTTCGGTTCTCGCAAGTCGACGCATAGTTGAAAGGATCCATCTTTTTTCTTGACGACTACCAGTGCAGAAACCCAGTCGGAAGCAGAGACAGGCTCGATGATTCCGCTGGCTTGAAGGCGAGACAGTTCCGCAGAGACTTGCTCACGGAGAAAAAGAGGAATGTGGCGCAGCTTGGAACGCACAGGGCACACACCTGGTCGACGCATCACTTTATGCACAAAACCGCGCACACAACCCAGTTCACGGGTGAACAGGTGGTGGAATTCAGAAGGCGCGTTGGCCGGAAGATCATCTTGGACGTCGACTTGAGCACAGTCATAGACGCACCGACGATGTTGATGGACAAAGCCCTGATGGCATCACGTCCCAAAAGCGAGCTGCCATTGGCAGTTACATAAAAAGTAATAGAAGCAGTGCGACTGCGATAGGAGACCTGAGCTGTAAATTGACCTAAATTATCAATCGTTTCCTTGGAATATGTTTGCAGAACGACGTGTGAAGGCAAAAGTCGAATGTTGGAAAAATGACTATGAAAGTCAGCGGCACTGATTAAAGAGACTGAGGCACCAGTGTCCACGAGAAATGACAAGGGCACTTGGCCCACTGAAGCTACGATGCTGGGCTTGGACGTAGTGTGGAGGCCATCCACATTTAAAACGGTGACCGTATTGGTCTGTGCAGTGCTCGAAGGAGCGGACGAAGAAACTGGTTCAGGAAGATTTGCTGGACGGGAATTGCATACGGACTGAAAATGTCCGATTTTTTCGCACGCAAGACAAGTGCGGTTTCTCGCGGGACACTACGCAAAATTGGCTAAATGCCGAGCCTATCCGCAACGAAAGCAATGCGCGGTTGCGCTTGGAGAAGAAAATTGTGAACACGAGTTAGGAGCTCGGTGCTGTTCCTGAAAACCAGAATTTGGCGGAATGGGGTCGCCATATTGCCGGCTTCCTCGCCCCCGCAACGCAGAGAGGCCGCCATGTTGGCCGCCACGGAAGGACTGTGCAGGCGGGCGTCCATGTTGGCCGCTGCGCCGAGACGAAGATGAAGGGCCGCCATGTTGACGCGTCCCGTGAAACAAAGAGCCGCCGCCTTGGCCCCCCGCAGCAGAAAGTTGCTGCACTGAATGCAGAGCGAATTGCTCCAACTGGGAGCGAATAAGCTCGTCCTCTCGCGCAATCGAGAGGGCTTCGAATAATGAAATCGAGGAGCCCTTTTGAAGCATGCGGCAGCGGACGTTTTGCGAGGCTACCTCGGTGAAAAGCTGATGGCGGATCATGTCGTCCTCGAGCGCGCCGAAGCCACACGACGCGGCGAGCGTTCGAAGAGAAGTAATGAACTCGACGACTGGCTCACCAGGCAATTGTCGCCTTTCTTGGAATTTTACGCGTCCGAGATAATCGCACGAGACGTCTTTAAAATGCTCATCGAAAAGAGCAACAGCATTCTTGAAGGCATCGCCCGACGCTGGCGTCGGCGACGCGTTGGTGGCGTCCAAAGTATAGAAGAGCTTTAACCCGGCAGGGCCCAACGCGTTGAGCAGCAGGGCCTTGCAACGCTCGGGCTTGCTGGCATCCTCCCCGGCCGCGTCTGCGTAGGCTTGAAACATCAATTTCCAGTCCGCCCACGGAAGTGGCGGGTCTCCGGGCGAATGAAGAAATAGGGGAGGTGGAATAGGAGACGCCACTTCAAGCAAGAAGAATGGAGAGGTGCAGACGAGAAGAAAATGACGCCAGTACACTGTTTGAAGAAGACGACAGAGGCGGCGTAGCTGAATGAAGAAATGAAGCGACGCAGCACGCAGCTGCCACCTTGTTGGGAACAAAGAGCGTCTAGGGTTAGCAGGGTAGGTCCGTTAGAAGCACGAAAAAGACGAACACAGAAAACGAAATGGGTTCTTACACGTCCTCGTCACCATTGCTGTGTTGGGCTGGCTGGTCCCGACGAAGCAGACGAAGAAGACGGCCGACGGAGACGTACGCGGCCGGCGGGGACGCCGACCAGCCGAACACGCGGGTTGGCGCAAAAGCGCCAAAGAGAAGAACAACAACCACACTCCACGGTTACCTAACACACACTCATTTTATTTTACAGTCGCCTTGAAATCCTAGATGGCAGAGCGGCACCCCCTGGCATCCTCACATGTCATTCCGAAAGCGAAACCCAGAACACAACAAGTTGGTCCCGCTGAACGAAACGCTCGTTGCCGTCACCAACATTCAGGACTCCATCGTCGTCTTCGGCCTGCTAGGCTATGCTTAGCCTAGCTATGGACTCTCTTGGTGACAAGTCCGCTTTGCTGACTGGTGTGGGCTGTCCTCGTCTTGACGTAAAGCGGGAGAGCGGCAAGTCGACCAGGAACTGCTGAACAGGATGTAGCAAGTCTGGGCAGCCTCTCTCGTAACCTCCGAGGTCGATGGCCACTCCCCGGACCTTTCACGCCGACATTCTCAGAACCAGGCGGTCATGCTGCTACTGTGGAGGTAGCAATGCTCGTTCCCTATGTCCTTGCTGCTCGGTGTCCCAACACGCAGTGCCAGCTCATCTTCTAGGATTTTTCCACGCGGCTGGAGCTGGTGCCACGAGCCTTTCTCCAACCAATCTCTTATGTCTATGTGGCTGGTGTGTGTGCACTCGGGTGACTTTTCCTTTTCTCGTGCACCGCTGCCGCACCTCTGCGTTCAGCACACGTTTGGTGCTTTTACTCATGTCATTGGGCCCCCCCTTTTAAAGAGTTTTTTCTAAAAAAAACCTGCTTATTCCTGTTCTCCAAATAATTTCTACAAGGCTGCGCCTTGTTCTTCTTTCTTTATTTCTGTCTTCTGTTTTTCTTTCAGTGTCGTGACTTGTGACCAAATGTGTGCGGGCTGGTGCGTCACCTTCCTTCCCCGCACGTACTCACTGATATTCACTTGGCACAACGTTACACAATCACGCCATTCATCAATGCATTGCACCAACACTTCACAAATACACATTCACTGTTCCCATCATTCATCGTCCAGTACACATTAATTGAACATCTCTAAGTTATACGGATACACTCACAAGAAAAACTGCACATAATCCTCGAAACTCAATATTCAGAAACCTGTACGATTTCTGATTCATGAACAAAATCTCCCCTCTATATAAATAGCTCAACTCAGCCTAAGTTGACCTATCAAGTCTCTCGTAACATAGTCCGCTGTGCAGAAAGTATTTTCTGAGAAATCATTTACCAATTAGGCACAACCGTCTGAAGTCAGTGTTTCTTCACATTCCGCGTCTTTTTCAGCTGTTTCCTACACCTACTCACTACCCATCGCCTCGAACGCTTGCTACAGCTGATCTCACTGTCTCTGTCCATTCGACGCCTCTACAAAACAACTTCCCTAGGTTGCGTCCTACTTTTCACCACATTCTCTACATTCAAATTTCTGAAATCTTCTTTATGCAGTTTTGCAATATTTTTTTTTCTTCTTGCGTGTCTACACTCACAACTATACAAACCTTTCTCGCGTCTTGATTACTGCCTCGGCTTTGCAACGCCTTCGGAACTGTCAGCGTTCCCTTTACTTTTTCGCGTTTTGCCCTGTACGTCTTTGACATTTTTTTTGTCATACTCCTTTCTGGCATATTCTTTTTTCGTGCTTTCTCTCGCACTTTCACCTTGCTCATATCCTGAATATGAGCGTTCATCGCTGAAGCGCTATGCCCTGTCTCTCTGTTGTCGGTAGGTGTCGCCATCACTTTTTCTATGCCCTCTGCAACAACAGTAGTGTACACTTTTTTAACTGGCACCTTGTTACCCCGATCTGTAGGGTCTGAGCACGTTCGCTTCGGTTCATCACTTACGAACCTGGTGTAATTTGCGTAAAACTCCTGCTCATTGCCCATTGGCTCAATTGAATTGGCCCCGTTTACATCAGGTACCCTAGCTTCTCTCTGCTCAACCTCTGTGGATTTTCTCTGATACTGCTTAATGCCCCCGTTGGCTTGCACCAAGTCACAGTTGCTGCTCAAGTTCGTGCTTTTCTTGAGCATACGCTTCGAGCATCGCTGTATGATTGACTTCGAGTTCAGCACGTTTTGCCTCAAACTCCTGATTCAGCCGTATTCTCCTCTTCAATGAACTTTAAGCCTTGCTCCTTATTGAGCTTTCACTCCCTAATCACTCAATATCTTCTCCCAATCCATCCCTGCAACCCCCGACGATAACGTGACTGGGTCGCACAAGGGAAAATGCTGGGAGAGGCTTGCCAATTAATTACACGAGCTTTATCTTGGGAGCGCTTGCATCAGACAGAATTGAGAGAAAGACACAAAACAAAACGTGGGTGTGGCACAAACAACACACTTTATCACCCCAAAAAGAAAAAACCAATACACACAATTCGCGTTACAGCACTCAATAACAATAACACTCAGAACTTCAAATAACACTCAATATCTCACAAACAACCGATAACTTTATAATTCTCAATACCTATATGCGTACATGGGCAAATCAAAACTGACTATAGCTGAGTCCCAATCCATTTCTAGCCCTCGCCATTAGCCCTTATCCAACATGGTGTCACCACCATCGCTCGTTCTTACTCTTCATGTTGGCTTCTCTACGGTGCCGTGTCGAGGTTTGTCACATATGTCCTTCACCTTCTCCTTGACCTCTTTGTTGTTGCCATAGGTTGGCCCCGCTGAATGAACCACTCGTTGTCGTCGCCGTCGCTTCGGACTCCGTCGTCTTCTTCAGCCTGCTAGGCTATGCTTTGTCTTGCCATGGACTCTCTTCGTGACAAGTACACTCTGCTGACTGGTGTGGGCTGTCGCCGTCTTGAAGTGCAGTGGTGGAGCAGCAAGTCAACCAGGAACTGCTCGGCAGGATGTGGAAAGTCTGGGTAGCCTCACTAGGAGCCTCTGAGGTTGACGACCACTCCCAATGCCTTTCACATCGACATCCTCAAAACCGGGCGGTCATGCCACTACTGTCGCGGTAGCGACGCTCAATCCCCGCATCTTTTTTGCTTGGCGTCCCAACACACAGTGCCGGCTCATCATCTAGAATTTTTTCTCCCGGCTGGAGTTGCGTGTCACGAGCCTTTTTCCAACCAATCTCTTGCGTCTATGTGGCTGGTGCATGTGCACTCGGGTGACTTTCCTCCCCTAGTGCACCGCCGCCGCGCTTCCAGGTTCGGCATGCCTCTGGTACCTTAACTCATGACAAGTGGCCAATAAGTCTACTATCACAACATCATTGGCACATCGAAAATTTGAAACCATGTGCACATTTTTGTTATTCCAGACAGAGTAATCACATGCAAGCTTTAGCATGTACGCGACTGCTTCAAATCTTCTAAGTTTTGTTTTATTTCTTTCTTTTTGCGTGTTTTGTGTCATGCGAGTGTCCATTGGTCACTCGAGGGGGCCGTCCTCCTTGTTTACGGGCAGCAGCGATCGGCAAGCCTCCCAGAGCTGCGGGCGCCGGGTCAGCACAAAGGCGGCGGCCCGCTTTATTGCACCTTGCGAGTTCGGGTGCAAGAAGAGGGAAACATGCCGCTTTGTGCATCTGTGGCCTGTGGGACGTTCAACACTGCTTCCCCGAATGGCGAAGCGACGGACTTCCCCCACTGACTTCGTGGAACAATTTGTGCACGTTTGTGTGTGTGTGGTGCGTGCGCGTTTGTGTCAGCGTGCGCGTATGTGTGCTCGGATCTGTGGTCGAGAGAGTAGAGCGAGAAAGTGCGGGAAGAGCCAGAGACACAGCGAGAACGGCGAGCGAAGAAGAGTCTGCGAATTGCGAGTGACTTGAGCGGTTGTGCGTTGTGCGATGTGCGAAATTGAGCGGTTGCATGAGTAATATTGTAACCTAGTTTTCTTTATTAAATACAGCCTTCTTTTGTTTTCATTTTCTTAACAGTGCCCGAGTCATGTGTTGTGTCTTCTATCAATTTTCACCTTTTACGGCCATACCGGCGACACCCTAAATTTTACCAAAAGCGGGATAGAGGACGCTAACATTTATCAGAAGTGGGATTTGACCGATTTTAGAAAATGTTCAGAACGAGTTTGAAAAATCTTAGCGAGGAGTGCAATTGCGTAAGTGCGAGAACAAAGCAATGGTGGACTTCCAGTGAGCGTGCACTTCCAGAGAGCTAATATCCATCAGCCATGCTGAACGGATCATCGCCGGGGGAGAGTGGTCACCATGATGACGACGACTGTGCTGGGCTCACCAAGCGGGACCTTTTCGACGCTTTGCGTGAGAAAGACCGGTTGTTGGCGGACCAGCTGCGACGGCTGCCTCAGCCGGAGTCATCGGGGGCTCCACACCAGGCGGCCATCAACACGTTTCAGGTGATGCCTGATTTGAGCAAGAATATTCCAGACTTTTCCGGTGATGGTTGCGCGTCAGCAGCCCGGGAATGGATGGAAAGTTTGTGCCAGACGGCTAGGCTTCACCGGTGGCCAACGCCATTCCTGCTCGGAACTGCCAAGTGTCACCTGGTCAGCGCCGCAAAAGATTGGTACCGTTCGAGAGCTGCCGAAACTTCATCGTGGGATGATTTCGAACGGATGTTTGGGCGGACTTTCTACAGCCAGACTCGGGCGGCAGAGCGAATGCAAGAGCGAATGCAGCAGGGAAATGAGAACACGGCTGCGTACTTCCACGAGAAGGTGCGCCTTTGCAGAGAGGCGCATTTCGATTTCTGTGATACGAGGGAGCAGGTGCTGACCGGTCTCCGATCGCGGGAGTTATGCACGATGCTTCTTGGAAGGTCGCACAAAGACGCGGATGACCTGTTGCACGACATTCAGGAATTTGAGAGGATCGACCGTGAGCGACGAGAACGCTTCGGGACAGCGGCTGAGCAAAGAGCGACGAGCGATGCACCTCGTATGCAACCTGCACCCAAAGCACCACTGCAGGGTGCGTCCGGGTACGGCGGGTGGGACCAGCGGCCAGCTGTCACAAATGAGTACAGTGAGCGAAAATGTTATAAGTGTTTCAAATTCGGACACATTTAGCAGGATTGCCAAGAGAAAAGACGAATAGGAAAATGTCTAAAATGTGGGAAGACTGGGCATACCCAAAAACACTGCCAAGCAAAAGGCCCCAGAAATGAGACCAACGCTGTTTCTGGAGAGAAAATTGACCCTGGCGTGCTTTTGAAGCACGTTAAATGGAATGGCAATGAGACTTTGATTGGCATGATAGACACAGGCAGTTCAGGTTGCTTACTGCGCGAATCAGCGGCGGTGCAGTGCGGAGTGGAAATGCTGGAAGATGCTACAGCTCTGTATGATTTCGGCAGCCAGGGCGTTCCAGCTGCTCGTGCGATTGGCAGGTGCCGGGCCGACTTGCTGATAGGTGGCGTCGTTGGCAAGAACATACAGATACTTGTCGTACCCGACGAGGCGCAGTCGGTCGATTTGCTTGTCGGTCGCACGTTTACCGAGCTGCCATATGTGACCTACGCTAAGCTGGGCGGCAGCTTGCAATTCTGGCATAGAGACGAGTGCCCATTCTCACATCTCGAACCCTTCGTTTCATGTCCGAAATTACGTTTGAAAACTGCTGAAGAGACCCCACTGCAGGCCAATGTTATAAATTGGGTGAGACTGTCATCGCAGTCTAACGTCACTGGTGCAGTGCTATTCAACAACTGTGGGTGCGAAATTCTTGTTGACATGGAGGACGGAGAGGTTACTGTGCCGGTATTTACGAGCGGAAATGATGACGTGGTTCTACGTAAAAGACAAAGACTTGGCCACGCGACAGAGGTGGACATCGCGGGTTGCGATATGAAGGAAATAAATGAGTGCAGAGAGGAGTGCAGTGCGGCGAAGCCAGAGAAAATTCTGGTTACGGAGGCACGACGGCCAATTGGGTGCGAGGAAATTAAAATGGGCCCCTCCGTGACAGAGCAGCGAGATTGGGACGAAAAGCTCGGTGAGGCAGAGTGCAGCTTGAACAACGCTGTAAACAAGATGACCGGGAAGACTCCCTTCGAGATGTTACACGGTTATCGACCGGAATTTCACAGCTTGGCACTGAAGCGCTTGGTTGAATCTAAAGCGTCAGAGTGGGAGGAGCACGGCGGGCTGCGCGAACGTGTACAGCAGCGCCTCGTGAGCGAGCAGAAGAAGATGAAGGTCGCTTACGACAAGCGCCACTTCCCGGCTAAAATGTACGGTGTCGGTGACGTGGTCTTCATGACGACGGCTCCAGAACAGACGGGAAAGCCTGCCAAAGCCCAGCCAAAGTATAGGGGCCCCCTTGTAATCACGGCAGTGTTGCCAGCTGACACGTATCGAGTTGCCGACCTTGGCGAAACAAGGGCGAGCCGCTTCGCGACCACTGCGCACGTGTCGCAGTTGAAGTGCTGCACAACGACCAATCCGCATTCACACCTTGATGACGACGGAGAGTCTGCGGAGGAGTCGGACGCTCCCGAATGTGAGGTGCAGCGACTGAGACGTTCGGCCCGTAGCTGCGCCAGGACCCATCCCTATGCGAGTGCGCCATAGTTGCGTTGGCGTCTAGTTGAGAACTTGAGTGCGTGCCGAGATTTACCGAGTGAACTGTGCGGACTTAAACAGTTGCTCTTTCTTTTTTTTTTCTTGTCTTCTTCGACGAAGGAAACAATTCTGTTTGTGTATAGGTGTGTGGGTTTGTTCATAATTTTTTCGCATTAACGAGGACGTTAATTTTGGAGTATGCGTCTTCTGTATGGAGTCCTCATCAACAGTCACTGAGAGATAAAATAGAAAAAATTCAAAGGCTAGCAGTGCGCTTCATTTTCTCGCGGTACCGGAGGACAGAATCCGTCACAAATTTGTTAAAATCATGTGCGCTGGAACCCCTGCAAGTGCATCGCGAAAAGCAAAGGTTAAAACTCTTGTTTCAAATTATAAGAGGCGAAATGAAAATAAATAAAGACACATACATACAACCTGCACCCAAACGAGGAGCTCGGTTGAACCATAGTCACCCAATAAGGCCTTTTTGGGCGCGCCTGGATGGCTTTAAAAATTCTTTTTTTCCGTATAGTATAGAAGTGTGGGATAGACTTCCAGAGTACGCTGTTACTAGCGCAAATGTCAAAGCGTTTGAGTGTTCGCTAGAATTGTACTACCGGCAACATGAAACGTAATGTCTGTTTTGTCATTGTGTAATGTTTTTGTTTTGTGTTTATATTCCTCCCTGTAATGACCCTCACGTGAGGGTTACAGTATTAACAAATAAATAAATAAAATAAAAAATGACTGTCAGGATGACCGAGTGTACGCGACTGCTTCAAATCTTTTAAGTTTTGTTTTATTTCTTTCTTTTTGCGTGTGTTGTGTCGTGCGAGTGTCCGTTAGTCACTAGAGGGGGCCGTCCTCCTTGTTTACGGGCAGCAGCGATCAGCGAGCCTCCCAGAGCTGCGGGCGCTGGGTCAGCACAAAGGCGGCGGCCCGCTTTATTGCACCTTGCGAGTTCGGGTGCAAGAAGAGGGAAACATGCCGCTTTGTGCATCCATGGCCAGTGGGACGTTCGACACTGTTTCCCCGAATGGCGAAGCGACGGACTTTTCCCACTGACTTCGTGGAACAATTTGTGCACGTGTGTGTGTGTGTGTGTGTGTGTGTGTGTGTGTGTGTGTGTGTGTGTGTGTGTGTGTGTGTGTGTGTGGTGCGTGCGCGTTTGGGTCAGCGTGCGCGTATGTGTGCTCGGATCTCTGGTCGAGAGAGTAGAGCGAGAAAGCACGGGAAGAGCCAGAGACGCAGCGAGAACGGCGAGCGAAGAAGAGTCTGCGAATTGCGAGCGACTTGAGCGGTTGTGCGTTGTGCGATGTGCGGAATTGAACGGTTGCGCGAGTAATATTGTAACCTAGTTTTCTTAATTAAATACAGCCTTCTTTTGTTTCCATTTTCTTAACAGTGTGTGAGTCGTGTGTTGTGTCTTCTATCTATTTTCACCTTTTATGGCCATACCGGCGACACCCTAAATTTTACCAAAAGCGGGATAGAGGACGCTAACAAGCAATATCATCTTATGATCAGAAATACCATCATGAATATGTGCGGTTGTATTTTGACAAAGCAGAGTTCCACTTAAAAGAAACAAATCTTAAATTGATTTTGTGTTATTATGAATGCGAGTAGGTTCCATCACTACTTGTGTGATGTTGTGGGAATACATAAGAACAAGAAACGGTTGCACTGTAGTATGTATTTAGGGGTTTGAGAAATTCGCTGTTCAACTTGATAGCAGGCACAATGAAATCCCCAGCAAGTAAAGTGTTCCAAGAGGGAATAGCACTAGAACATAAGTGCTCGTTCAACATGTTAAAAAAAATCCAATCGGTGTTTGACAGATGACCAAGTACTCCAATGGTTAGTGAAAACTCAGTTAAGCAAAGCTTAATCATTATGCTCTAAATGCACTCAAACCTCGTTATAACCTAATGGGATATAACAAAATAATGCATTTAACAAAGTAAATTAAATTCCCCTTGAGAGCTGCATTGAGAACCATGTACTTTAAACCTTCTTGTAGCGAAGTGAAATTCACCGGTAAATGTATATAACAAACTAAATTAGTCTATCAAGTAGTCTATCAAGAAAAATGACCGTAGTGTGTTAAGTAGATCGTTTTCTGCGGAGTCTGACGCTCGTTCGGCGCGGCTCTTTCAAAACTCACGCGCCGACCTTACAGCCACACCCCATGCAGCCGAGAGAGCCGTCCTCCACACACAGCCAGCGGAGAGGATTGAAAAAACGCTCAGCGGGTCACATGACCGAGAACCGGCACCGCGGTGCAAAGCGATTTCTCTCTCAAGACGGCAACGACTGCGTCTTTGCTGCTACCATTGCTGCTACCCTCTACACCGAGACAGGAAGACACTCTGCGACAGCTTTTTTTTTTTTTCCTGTGTTTCCGCCTGGGGCCTTGAAAGGAAAAGGGTCTCTACGTGCAGAGACGGAAAAGGGAGAAGCGTGGCACAGGCACGACGCAGACTGGCATTTGAGAGAGAACAAACAATCCACCAGTCTTTTCTTTCCTTTTCTTCTTTTCCTTCTTGGCATGCAGCATTGAGAGGTACCACTGCAGCATTAAGCATGGTGCTGAGAGCATTTTCGAATTGCAGTATGTACGAATGAACCGTCGCAAGTGCTTGCGCATTCGAATTACAGGGCATTTTTGCCCATTGGAATACACATAGCTTTGACGACACCTCAGCGTGAGTTCGAATCACCCGAAAGTTCGAATTAATGAGATGCGACTGAGTTTATTTTCCATGGCACGCATGGTTGCGTAGTGGTACATCGTGCCGCGAGGCGGTTTCCTACTTTGCATGCTTATATGTGTGCGCCCATCTTAGCATACATTGCCACAAACTGTTATAATCGATATAATGAAATAATGGATATAACAAAGCAATTGTGGCTCCCCTTCAACTTTGTTATACCAAGGTTTGAGTGTACTAGGGATGTCAGGAAGTCTTGTAATATGCAGGGACTCGCAGAAAATAATTGCTATTCCTCTACCCCAAGAATTTCTTTCTCTATGGAGCATTTCATAACCGGCGGGGGTACTATCTTGTTGCTCCTAATATCTGAGTACAACCAGGTTTCTAAAGCGCACACCATGTGTGGTTTATGTGTATGCAGGATTTCCTCCAGTTCGGCCGCTTCATTGACAATGCTCTGTACATTTAACTGGACACATACATATGATTTATTGTCTGGGAGCGTATTTCATGAACTACACCTATCCCGTTGGTGAACTAGTACCTCACATTCTACTCCTACTCCCATTTAAATGCCTTTTTCTATCTTACATTTACCATACATGAGCTTTATTTCTTGGCCATTCTGTTAATGGTTGCACTTTTCCCCAGTTGTTGTCTCTTTATTTCTTGTAGTTTCGGAAAAGTCAGAGATGAATATGCCTTTGTTTTTTGATAAACTGTTCTGTAGAATATTTACTTTCTCACGGCGATTGTAAGATTTTGTGCTCACCCACTGCACTTTATCAGTTTGCTTCCATCCAATGATGTGGATGCATTCTACCGAACCAGCACGTACACCCAACGCATCTAAGATGACCTTTTTTAGGACAGTCTCCTAAAGATCTTCCAGTGTCTCGTTTGCTTTTCTGTGACACCAAATACAAGAAGATTATTATGCCGGCTAAGGTCTTCTAATTCAGCAAGTTTGAGCTCTAAGCTAACGACTTTTTTTTCTTCTAAGTTTTGAGGTATGGAGCGCACATCAGCAATAGCCGAAGCTGACTCCTCGAAGTTTTTAAATGAGGTCTCGATTTCACCCAGCCTGGTTTTTATCTCTCTCTGCCCTTTTAGTAGTTCGTCGAGCATGTGCTGAAATGACGGACCGAAGTTATGCTCTACATCGCCACAGGGCATGAGGAATGAGCAAATGAACTTTTAAGCAATGGTACACAGAATATGCACACACTCGGGGCATGCCAGCTGGAGCAAGTAAGGATTGCTAGATTTAAATGTCGAAACAGGTTCACTAACCTGTGCAAAAAACATGAACAAGCGGGCAACCGTGCTGACCAGAGGCGAGCTGATGTGCTCACAGGAGTGTCATGCTGGGGGCAGGCTATTGTAAGTTCCGTGTTGAGGATGTTGATGAGGTCCCAAGTGCTGCTGTCTACATTTCCTTGGCGTAGACTTCCGCATGTGCATGATGGCCTTGAAATGTCGAAGCATTGATCTTGAAGCACCTTGTTCCTTGACCTGCACTGGCCCTTGCTGTCATTCCAAGAACTAAGACCTGAGCAAAAAAAAACATGAGCGGGTTTGAGACTGTGCTGACCGGAAGCCACCTGTTGTGCCCACTCAGATGAAAATGATGGTGACTGCTGACTACTATTCAGTGATTTTTTTAAGTGAAAGAGCTTTGTGAAACACAAAACAAATGTATTGTGCACTTTTCCAATCATCTGTTCGCTTGCTATGGTGTTCCACACACCTTGAGGCTGAATAACAGCCCACATACAGCTCGCTTGAGTTTATGGAGTATACAAGCAGTTGATGTGTAAAACATGTGAACTCCAGTCCATATTATGTGCAAAGCAGTGGCAAATTTAATAGGTCCATCCAAACTGCCAAGTCTGCAAATCCCCGAATGTTGCAGAAGGTCTTCTTGCCCACAGCACTACACATATGTGAGACCGACTGGGCGCAGTTTTTAATTTCTAGAGTAATGGGACAAGAATACACCAGAAAACAGAAAAATATGTGATAGATGCATGAATTAAATACCCAAAGAGCAAACTTTATTAAGACAACAGCATCAAAAAGCCTGTGTCGCATCAGTGTCAGTGCAGGCACTGGCGTTGTTGGTTCTGAGCAAAAAATCGACATTGTGCGTCCGCAAAAAATTGAGATAGATGCAAATAAATAATATAGATCTTCAATTTGAGAGGAAATCCGACCAGGCTTTCTACGTTACAGTCACGTTTAGCCAAGGTTTTTGCGTACTGTCTTACAAAGGCACATTGCATATTTGAAATATGATAAAATCTAGCATATTGAGCACATCACAACTGCAGTAGGCATGCATTCTAGGAAGGTTTTCAAACAGCCAGAGCATACTTGCACAGATATGTCTTATCCCATGGCATGGTTGAGGTGTTTTTTAGACATAGGGTGACCTCCATTTCGCCAGTGATATGTGGGACTCGTCTGCTGTCTAGGTGGGGGAGGAGGGCACAGCGATAAATTAGGTGCAGAAATCTGCAGTAAAACCTCGTTAATTTAAAGTCAATAGGGCCACCAGAAATCTTCAGATTAAGCGAGTTTTCAAATTAACAGAACATACAAAAAGTGGGATGGAAGAAATTTGTAATTCTTAGTAATCGGGGCTGATCGATTACTGCCAGGGGCAGATTATCCAGGATTCAAAGGGTTCAAATGAACCGAGCCCTCGGGTTTTAGGGTGCCCCCCCCCAAGGGCCAGAAAAAATGGCTGACTTCCTAGTTTGGTTCGAAATAGTTTAACCCTTCTGTTTAATTCTGCTGATAGAACAGATTTTCTATTTCAATACTAACATACATGGTTTAAGATGTTTTTCGTAGCATAACTTGCATAATCTCGAAGTCTGCTCACAGTTCTGTAGTTTGTGATAAAAACCTTCCAATCGCCCACGGCCACCTCAGTGATTTGTCACTGCTGTGCATAGAGACTGAAATTCTTAGGAGGGTACTAAATATTGAAGAGCTCATCAACATACTGACCCAGCAAAAGGAATAAAAATGCTTGTGAAACTGTACATACCTTCTTTCTCTCCTTAAAAAAATATTGATAACAAAGAACATGTTAATAGGTACGTATAGTTTAAGAGAGAATATTTCGTAAAGATATCAAGATATTGCGCAGTTTTGCAGAACAGCTGCGTGCAATGAATGTGTTTTCTTCTCCTATAGCTCTATGAAAGTAAATATTGCCTGTAAAAATGTAACTATTACATGTTTAAAAGCGAATTATTTGTGCATAAATGAAAATATGTGTGCTCTTTTGTCAAGTGTCATTAGAGCCGTCTTGTGAAAGGTCTACATGAATCTCATTTTCATAGGTGCCACCTTTTGCGAAAAATTTGGCCCACCCCTTTCTCATATTAAAAATATTTTAATTTTAAACCATCAGTATTACTGGTTTTGGTTAGAAGGCATATACCATATGCATAACAGCCCTATATCAAAATGCTGCCTTAGATGAGCTTAAATGTGTGTTGTTGCATAAAATAAAAAGTAGCTAGACGACTGGTAGTGTACTTACTGCATGTACGTGCGAACAGTTTTTGAAAAAGGCCCACTTTTCAACTTCGGCAGTGCTCACACGTAGATAACCAAATCGTGCGCTGCTGAATCAGTGAAGCTGGAGCAGATAGAACCCATTTTCGGGGCGAAGCTCCTTAGGGTGTGGGGTCGCTCCCTCCTCCATTTGTATGTAGTATGTATATAGCCACCTCTAGTTTACAAATTGCTCACAAGATTGCGTGGTGTGTATATGTCCTTGGAAATAATATCACTAAATGGCCTTGGTGGTTTTCTTATAGTTGACGATTAAAAAGGATAGATGGTGCTGTTGTAATAGGGAATTCACAGTATAACCACAAAGTCAATGATGATGAGCGGGGCGAAGCATCCGTTCATCCAGCGGTGTGATAGAAGCGGGTGGACGAACAGACGGACGGGCACTTCTCCCACTCATCATTCACTCCCTGGGTATGCTGTAACTATTTTTTCACAAAGGTGCTCCCTGATTTTTGAGAAAAGATGTCCTCCATTGAAATAAATGTAAACAATGCTATAGGTTGAGATGAATGTAAGATACACACACGGTGTTTGGTCTGCACTTCTAAGTGTAGTATGCATTCCTTCTTTTTGTCTTAACTTCTCGTACAGTTTTGTCTTCTTTCAGTATGATCCAACAAACCAGACAAATCTTAAAGCTATTCATGTGTCTTCGTCTCCTGATATATAGTTAATTGTTACGATGAAAATTTCTCCGCGTGCTCCGCAAGAAAGAAGATGCCCAGGTCATAATAAATAAATGCCACAGAGAGGCTTAGAGTAAATATGGCTTGTGTTCTTTCTAATCTAAGTAAAAAAATCTAATCTAAATCTAAAAAGTGTAAAGTCTCAAGCATAACAAGATGAGAAAGTGAGAAAAAAGGGGGGCGAGATGAGGGGCCCCCTTATTTTTTTTTTAACCGGGCCCTCCGCATTATCAATCTGCACGTGATTGCTGTGCCGGCTAGCTTACGACTCCAAGGGTTATGTTTTCTCACAATACCTGGTCTTAATTTTGCTGCATACACAGAGGAACTGCAGGCCTCGCTGCTGTCACCGAAAGAAAAAAAAAGGAAACCGCTGTTGTGATCAACTGAATTACACACCGGCACAAAACAAGACATGCTTCACTCCAATACAGTAGTGACACGCGGACAGTACGTCACATGCTCCTCGCTGCGTCAGCACGTCATGATGCGATTATTTGCCCATTCTTTCTGATAAAACAATGAATTTAATAAATGCCACTATGACAGAACTCCCAATATGTTCTGACTAGAATACATGATCAATGGAGCTTTCGAACTTAGTTTTCGAAGTAGGCGTTGCACACATGAACTCTGCCAGCAGTGCAAGTGCGCAAATTGCTAGAGCAGCTGGCAATTGGAAGTTTGCATACATAGCAAATTTCGTCAAACTGTCCTTTATTAAATTTTTTACAATCCCAGGAAGAATTGGTAAATTATGACGCACTCATGTTGCAAGAAACATACAACATGCTGCTCGCGTGTCACTGCTGTGTTGCACTGAAGCATGTCTTGTCTTCTGCAGGCGCACGTTATGGTTGATGATGAGACTGATTTTTTTCTTCTCTCTCTCTGTTTTTTGGCGCTTGAACTAGCAAGAATGGAGTGCTCTCGCTGCCAATCATTAGTATCGCCATGTTGCGTTGCCTTGTGGCTCTTAAGGGCTGTCGTTTCAGCGAATTTGGGGCGAAAGAGGGATTGGGAATTGGCACATGATACCCAAAGTTTTCGAATTAACCGGACTAGTGCTGATTACCGCTTCAAGTTATCTGCTCAGACTTACCATAAAAAATACGGAACCACAGAATCATTTTGAATTAAGCAGGACTTTGAAATAATCACGTTTGAAATAATGAGGTTTTACTATATATTTAAATTTTTATTTGTAATATTTTCTCTTCTTCAACAGCTTCAAAATATAATTCATACAAGTTCAACTTCAAAGATAAATTTTGTAGACAAAACTATTTTACATCAATTTAAGATATGCTCTAACATGACACATGTATGTAGATATAGTTAATATGGACACACATAAAAATGCAGCAACTCTGTATGTAGTCACCCAGAAAGCAGCCCTTATTTATTTTTCACAGCGGACTGAGCCTGTGATGCCACTCGCTTTACTTTGCTGAAGTCGTACCTCTTGTTTGAAACAATATTAATGATAACTAGCAGGTAGTGATGCCAATAGCTGCAAAGGCAACTGACTGCACTGAGTGGCACTTCCACTATTAATGTACATATATTATACCATACAAAGTGGATAGGGGAATGACTGCCACCATAGCTCAGTTGTAGAGCACCGGAAGCATTATTCCGAAGTCATAGTTTCGAATCACACCAATAACAAGTTATCTCGTCGCCCACTTTTCTTTCTTCACACTTTCACTACAATCACTTCTCTTAGCATCCTTATATGTTAATCCTCATTAATAATGTGTTCAACAAAAAAAAAAACGAACCATTAAATGTACAGCTTTTTTTTTCATGGATAGAAGCAAACCACATATAAAATGCCTCAGTCAGCTCGCACAAACTGACAGAAGTCCTGACAGTCCTGCGCATTGTTAGCCTTTATCAATACTTCAACTTGGATCAGGCATATGGTGCATCAGCTTCGCTCACTACTGCTCCTGCCATGAGTGAAAATGGTCGCCCTGTGAAAGCATTAGTCACTGGAGTGCTAAGCACTACTGAATGCACTATATTATGATTTATCCCCAATAAATTTTTTTATAGATATGCCAAATGGTCATCAAAGTTTTTAACATCAATTTTTCAATCATCTGTTACTGGTGGCTTTCTTCCCAGAGCTTGGAAACTTGCGAAAATTGTGCCCATACACAAAGGTGAGGTTCTACATCTTACACCAGCAATTACTAACCTATATCAATTACAGGTACCTATTCTAAAATATTAGAGAAGATTTTATCAAAGCACTTGTTAACCTATCTCGATGAACATAACCTAATTTTTCTCAGTCAACATGGTTTTAGAAAAGCGTTACCTATCATTACTTAGGTTATTGAGCTCGTACATGACCTGTCATGCACAATTATTACCTGTGGTCAAACTGAGCTTCACGATGAACCAACTGCAGGTCATCTAGGTGTATCTCGGACGTACGATCGCGTGCGTTGCCGCTTCTTTTGGCGCGGTCTCGCCCGGTCCGTTCGCCGATACGTGTCCTCCTGCGATAAATGCCAACGTAGGAAGCGACCTACTGCGCCCCCGGCTGGACTTCTTCAACCGATCTCCATCCCAACCGAACCTTTCTTCCGTGTTGGTATAGATCTTCTCGGTCCTTTTCCAGAGTCGAAATCGGGCAACAAGTGGGTCGCCGTTGCTATAGACTACGCGACTAGGTATGCCATCACTCGAGCGCTCCCCACCAGCACCGCTACTGACGTTGCGGACTTTTTGCTCCACGACGTCATCCTACACCATGGCACTCCTCGCCAATTACTCACGGATCATGGCCGCGCATTTTTGTCCCGTGTGATCGACGATCTTCTGCGCTCTTCCTCGACGCACCACAAGCTGACCACTTCCTATCATCTCCAAACAAATGGCCTTACCGAACAGCTAAATCGGACCCTAGCGGACATGCTCGCGATGTACGTGTCCTCCGACCACCATGACTGGGACCTGGCGCTACCTCACGTGACCTTCGCGTACAAGTCTTCGCGCCACGACACCACTGGTTATTCACCCTTTTATTTGCTTTATGGACGTGATCCGACGTTACCACTCGACACCGTACTTCCAACCGCTACAACGCCGTCAACCGAATATGCACGCGACGCTATTGCTCGTGCCGACCACGCACGTCAGATTGCCCGCTCCAGACTTTCGGCTTCGCAAGCCACCCAGAAAGCCATCTACGACAGCCGGCATGCTGACGTTCACTTCTCACCCGGTTCTCTTGTTCTCCTGTGGTGTCCAGTTCGTCAAGTTGGCTTATCAGAGAAGTTATTGTCTCGCTACATGGGTCCTTACCGTATCATCCGCCAGGTAACCGACGTCACCTATGAGATCATTCCTGCATCTGAGACCACAAGTCTGCCTGCAACCACACACAGTGATGTTGTGCACGTCAGCAGGCTAAAACCTTACCACCTGCCTACTGAAGACCGTAGTTAATGTGCACCGAGACGGCGCTTTTACCGCCGGGGGGGGGGGGGGGTAATGCTACGTAGCTGACGTATCAGCAGTCAGAAGACGACAACGAGGAAGTGGTCTGTTGGTTGTGCGTGCTGCTTCCATCTTAGCCGACGCCATACGCATCAGTTTAAATATAGATTTTAAATAGACACGCCTCGTGTCATTTTCACGTAACATTATTTTTAAATTCCACAAAGACTTTTGATAAGTTGCTTCATAAGAAGCTCTTAATTAATATCGATGTTACCATAAAAAATTCTGCCCTAAACTGCTGGTTTCGTTCTTATGTCCAAGTAGGACATCACCAATCTTGTTTATCTGCTGTGGTATCTGGGGTTCCCCAGTCTTGGGGCCCCTCCTGTTCCTGGTGTTCATAAATGATCTGTGAAAATATATTACAACCCAAATAAAAATCTTTGCTTATAATTGTATCCTGTACAAGAATATAAAATCACTGAGTGACCAGGCTGAACTTAACCTCAACTTAGTAAGAATTAAGAACTCGTGCGACCAGTGGCAATTGCAGCTTAACTCAGCAAAAACTGTATTAGTGACCATTCCCTACAAAATAAGAGCATTCTGAACTACCCTTACAGTATTAACGGTCACTAACTTCTTCAAGCTCACCAATACATATCTAGGCCTGATATTTATGCCCGACTTGCACTGGAATCTTTCCATAGAGAAACTTTGTTCCAAAACTAACAAAGTGTTATGGGGCCCAAGACATAACCTCAACTGTGCTAAGGCACGTTGCCAGGCTAGTTGGTTGGGATTCATCATTTTCACTGGTATACCGCACCACGACAAGGACACACACAAAGGAGAGATGCACACACACACAGCGCTAACTTGCAACTAATGTTTTATTTGCGACCACACACGCTGTTTATATAACAGGAGACAGATAAAACATGGATAATGTCACGTCAAGAATACAGCACAGCCCATGCACGTGTCATCACCGATAGCGACAATCTACACTAGCCCGTCAAAGTGAAAATTCCAGATACTTCTTTTCTTTAGATAATAATGCTATGGAAGCCACACTCACACATTTTTCTTTCATTTTGTCTATTTCAAAAGCTTCAATAATTTCACGTGTGGTTCTGTCACGGGCCTTAAAGAGTATACGGGTGTTTTGGAACATAGGGACGCAACCGCACCTCTGACAGTGAAGGGCCAAATGACCACATACAGCTCTTTCTACATTGTACTTGTGCTCCTTTAGTCTTTCATTCACACACCTTCCAGATTGGCCTATGTATTCGCAACCGCAAGTCAAAGGAGTGCTATAGACAACACCACAACAACAATTCACAAATTTCTCCCGGTGCTTAATCTTACAAACCTGTTTCCCGCTACTCTCTGCATTGACCTTTTTGCACATTCCTTGCAACTTTTCGGGAGCAGAAAACACTACATCCGCACCCGCCTTCCTTGCTATCCTTCGCAAGTTATGCGAAATGGCATGCATGTAAGGCACTACAGCTACCTTGCCTGCCTTAGTGGCGGTTGCCTGGTCTTTGCCGTTTGCCCTTCCTTTCCTGCTTATACATCATTCGGCGACAGCGGTCAACAAGTGCAAGGGGTAGCCAGAGTTTAATAAACGTTTTGCTTGAGCCCACAAGCTCTAATCAAGCTTGTGGTGGCACGACTTCATCAGTGAATTCTGAAAACAGGATTTTATCACCGCACGCTTTACCAATTTCGAATGAGCGGACGTGAATGGAAGAACCGGTTTATTCCCTCGCGGTTCATAGCTCCAGCATACTCTTGCTGGCGAAAAATACAGCCCGAGGTCAAGAAATCTTATGAAATTGTCATGTGGTACTTCATGCGTCAGCACCAAGGGAGATAACACTGTCAAAAACATGGTTAGAGTTTCAGTGACAACTGCGTCAAAATTGTTAAGATCATTATTGGCAACGATCAGATAGTCATCTACATATCTAAAAACAGCAATAACGTCACTGTGCTTCATACGTTCGTCAAGGACCTTGTTACGTTTTGCTAAAAACAGGTCGCTCAGGTACGGGGCTATGCAGGAACCTAAACATATCCCGTTCTTTTGTTTTACAGTGTTTCCATTCCACGTCGCATAGGTCGAGTTAAGATAAAAGTAAAGGAGCTCTAAAAACTGATCACTCGACAGACCGGCAGTATTTTGAAAATCAACCGCTCCTACTCTGTCTATACCTTCCGATACACACGCCATCAACTCTGCCTGAGGGAGGGTGTAATAAAGGTCCTTAACGTCGATCGAAAAAGCTAAAAGGTCGGCGTTTTTCTTGCCTGCAAGAAAGTCTAGTACTTGTTCCGACTGTTTCACCAAAAAGGGGTCGTCAAGAGATATCAACTTCAAATGTTTTTGTAGAAATAACGCGATGCACTTTTGCCAGGATTCATTCTCTGAGATGATCACTTTGAAAGGGCATTCAACTTTATGCGTCTTTGCCGTGAAAAAGATATCAAGATCCACTTTTTTTGTCTTCTCGATTGATCTAACCAGGCCTTCACGATTAAAGCTTTTGCATAGCTTCTTCGCGGCAGTTCGCACTTTTTGTAACGAAATATTGTTATGAGTATCAAATACAGAATTGATGGCCTCTGATGCCTTCGCTCGATACAATGACTTACGCATAACCGCAAAGCCACCGTCTTTATCGGCTGGAAGTAGCGCGAGCGAATTGTCCTTCAAGTGCCTAATGGTCTCCTGAACAGCATATCTGACACCCGTAGGACAGACACGCATGAGAACGTCGAGGGGCTGAGGACGCAAGTACAAAAGAAGCCCCCCGCACCATCGAATCCTCTTCACGTCATCGGTGATGTGAACCTGCCCGACAAAGTGCGACAGGTACTCAAGTGTGGACCAAAGTTCGCCGTCGAGCCGCGAAAATCTAGCCCCGAACTTCTAGGGATGGTTCGGAATGTCTCAAAACAAGTACCTGAAGGTGACGTTGACAGGTGTGTATCTGAAGGTGTCGACGTTCTCATGCGTGTCCGTCCTACGAGTGTCAGATATGCTTTTCAGGAGACCATTAGGCACTTGAAGGCACTTTCGGCACTGGCACTTCCGTGCTGGCACTTTCGTGCTGTATTTTTCGCCAGCAAGAGTATGCTGGAGCTATGAACCGCGAGAGAATAAACCGGTTCTTCCGTTCACGTCCGCTCATTCGAAATTGGTAAAGCGTGCGGTGATAAAATCCTGTTTTCAGAATTCACTGATGAAGTCGTGCCACCACAAGCTTGATGAGAGCTTGTGGGCTCAAGCAAAACGTTTATTAAACTCTGGCTACCCCTTGCACTTGTTGACCGCTGTCGCCGAATGTATAAGCAGGAAAGGAAGGGCAAACAGCAAAGACCAGGCAACCGCCACTAAGGCAGGCAAGGTTGCTGTAGTGCCTTACATGCATGCCATTTCGCATAACTTGCGAAGGATAGCAAGGAAGGCGGGTGCGGATGTAGTGTTTCCTGCTCCCGAAAAGTCGCAAGGAATGTGCAAAAAGGTCAATGCAGAGAGTAGCGGGAAACAGGTTTGTAAGATTAAGCACCGGGAGAAATTTGTGAATTGTTGTTGTGGTGTTGTCTATAGCACTCCTTTGACTTGCGGTTGCGAATACATAGGCCAATCTGGAAGGTGTGTGAATGAAAGACTAAAGGAGCACAAGTACAATGTAGAAAAAGCTATATGTGGTCATTTGGCCCTTCACTGTCAGAGGTGCGGTTGCGTCCCTATGTTCCAAAACACCCGTATACTCTTTAAGGCCCGTGACAGAACCACACGAGAAATTATTGAAGCTTTTGAAATAGACAAAATGAAAGAAAAATGTGTGAGTGTGGCTTCCATAGCATTATCATCTAAAGAAAAGAAGTATCTGGAATTTTCACTTTGACGGGCTTGTGTAGATTGTCGCTATCGGTGATGACACGTGAATGGGCTGTGCTGTATTCTTGACGTGACATTATCCATGTTTTATCCGTCTCCTGTTATACAAACAGCGTGTGTGATCGCAAATAAAACATTAGTTGCAAGTTAGCGCTGTGTGTGTGTGCATCTCTCCTTTGTGTGTGTCCTTGTCGTGGTGCGCTATACCAGTGAAAATGATGAATCCCAACCAACTAGCCCGGCAACGTGCCTTAGCAAAGTTCATTTCTTGTACATCGGGCATTCCTTTATGGTACAGCACCGAACCATGCCGAATCATCCTGCTGATCGCGACGGCAGCCTGCATAGCTCGGACACTTGGGTTCTACATCCGACACAAGGTGCTCCCTCCTGAAGTATTGGCACTGTTTCAATGCTGTTTGCTTTCCTCCAACCATGGTGTTCGTATTTGCAAAGTTATGCGATCCGAATGGAGGAGGCAAACTCGAATGTACAGAAATCATCTCAGGCTCATTCTGGGACCAAGCTCAAGCTTCAACGACTGGCGCGATTACTCGCTACTAGCTGAACGGACAACCGAATCTCTCTGGCGGCAAGTTCTGCCGGGGCTGAGGACGCAAGTACAAAAGAAGCCCCCCGCACCATCGAATCCTCTTCGCGTCATCGGTGATGTGAACCTGCCCGACAAAGTGCGACAGGTACTCAAGTGAACACCAAAGTTCGCCGTCGAGCCGCGAAAATCTAGCCCCGAACTTCTAGGGATGGTTCAGAATGTCTCAAAACAAGTACCTGAAGGTGACGTTGACAGGTGTGTATATGAAGGTGTCGACGTTCTCATGTGTGTCCGTCCTACGGGTGTCAGATATGCTGTTCAGGAGACCATTAGGCACTTGAAGGACAATTCGCTCGCGCTACTACCAGCCGATAAAGACGGTGGCTTTGCGGTTATGCGTAAGTCATTGTATCGAGCGAAGGCGTCAGAGGCCATCAATTCTGTATTTGATACTCATAACAATATTTCGTTACAAAAAGTGCGAACTGCCGCGAAGAAGCTATGCAAAATCTTTAATCTTGAAGGCCTGGTTAGATCAATCGAGAAGACAAAAAAAGTGGATCTTGATATCTTTTTCACGGCAAAGACGCATAAAGTTGAATGCCCTTTCACAGTGATCATCTCAGAGAATGAATCCTGGCAAAAGTGCATCGCGTTATTTCTACAAAAACATTTGAAGTTGATATCTCTTGACGACCCCTTTTTGGTGAAACAGTCGGAACAAGTACTAGACTTTCTTGCAGGCAAGGAAAACGCCGACCTTTTAGCTTTTTCGATCGACGTTAAGGACCTTTATTACACCCTCCCTCAGGCAGAGTTGATGGCGTGTGTATCGGAAGGTATAGACAGAGTAGGAGCGGTTGATTTTCAAAATACTGCCGGTCTGTCGAGTGATCAGTTTTTAGAGCTCCTTTACTTTTATCTTAACTCGACCTATGCGACGTGGAATGGAAACACTGTAAAACAAAAGAACGGGATATGTATAGGTTCCTGCATAGCCCCGTACCTGAGCGACCTGTTTTTAGCAAAACGTAACAAGGTCCTTGACGAACGTATGAAGCACAGTGACGTTATTGCTGTTTTTAGATATGTCGATGACTATCTGATCGTTGCCAATAATGATCATACCAATTTTGACGCAGTTGTCACTGAAACTCTAACCATGTTTTTGACAGTGTTATCTCCCTTGGTGCTGACGCATGAAGTACCACATGACAATTTCATAAGATTTCTTGACCTCGGGCTGTATTTTTCGCCAGCAAGAGTATGCTGGAGCTATGAACCGCGAGGGAATAAACCGGTACTTCCGTTTACGTCCGCTCATTCGAAATTGGTAAAGCGTGCGGTGATAAAATCCTGTTTTCAGAATTCACTGATGAAGTCGTGCCACCACAAGCTTGATTAGAGCTTGTGGGCTCAAGCAAAACGTTTATTAAACTCTGGCTACCCCTTGCACTTGTGGACCGCTGTCGCTGAATGTATAAGCAGGAAAGGAAGGGCAAACGGCAAAGACCAGGCAACCGCCACTAAGGCAGGCAAGGTTGCTGTAGTGCCTTACATGCATGCCATTTCGCATAACTTGCGAAGGATAGCAAGGAAGGCGGGTGCGGATGTAGTGTTTTCTGCTCCCGAAAAGTTGCAAGGAATGTGCAAAAAGGTCAATGCAGAGAGTAGCGGGAAACAGGTTTGTAAGATCAAGCACCGGGAGAAATTTGTGAATTGTTGTTGTGGTGTTGTCTATAGCACTCCTTTGACTTGCGGTTGCGAATACATAGGCCAATCTGGAAGGTGTGTGAATGAAAGACTAAAGGAGCACAAGTACAATGTAGAAAGAGCTGTATGTGGTCATTTGACCCTTCACTGTCAGAGGTGCGGTTGCGTCCCTATGTTCCAAAACACCCGTATACTCTTTAAGGCCCGTGACAGAACCACACGTGAAATTATTGAAGCTTTTGAAATAGACAAAATGAAAGAAAAATGTGTGAGTGTGGCTTCCATAGCATTATCATCTAAAGAAAAAAAGTATCTGGAATTTTCATTTTGACGGGCTAGTGTAGATTGTCGCTATCGGTGATGACACGTGCATGGGCTGTGCTGTATTCTTGACGTGACATTATCCATGTTTTATCCGTCTCCTGTTATACAAACAGCGTGTGTGATCGCAAATAAAACATTAGTTGCAAGTTAGCGCTGTGTGTGTGTGCATCTCTCCTTTGTGTGTGTCCTTGTCGTGGTGCGCTATACCAGTGAAAATGATGAAGCTCAACTGTGTCTTTCACGAAATTACAATTTTAGCTTACAAAACCTTCATAAGACCCATAATCCAATACCCCAAAGTAGTATGGGATCCCTATACCCAACCTAACTGTACCCATACTATACCCAAAATACAGTACCTTAGTTCTAGGTTTATATTTATTAAGTACCCCCGTTTTCATTCACCTACTTGAATTATGTAAACTTGCAGAGCTTTCACCACTTCAAGAACGAACCGAATTTGTAAGGCTAAAATTCATTTTTCTAATAATTTATAATCAGATTAAAATAAGCTATGACAAGTACTTGGAAATCAAAACACGGGAAACATCAAGACACTGGCACAGTATGTATATACCGCCTCTCATAGCTCATAAGGATTGCTTCAGGTACAGTTTCTTCCCTCAGGCAATTCAACTGTAGAATTTGTTGCCAGATCTGGTTATGAACATTAAATCCTTTACAGTTTTTAGAAGCCATAAGCTCCATAGTGTTATCCGACTATATGCATTAACATTGAGATTACACGTGTAAATTACATGCCTTATAACTAAACTATGATTTTTATTATGTGTTTTGATAAGTTGTATAATATATGTTTCAGCAGTGATACTTGGTTTCTTTGTTTTACTGATGAGCTTGCAATTATAATACTTTTAGTATCTGAATTTTGATTCATGTCGTGAAAAGATATTTGTTTCTATAACAAATATTCTTTTTTCGCGTTTTTCTATTTCATATTTCTATTTAAATATGATTTTATTCCACTCTGGTAATAGCTCTACAAAAAGGACTGACAGTATGAATAAATTAAATGAAAAGAAATTGGAAGTGGCAGCTTTCTGCGAGCTGCTCCCATCGTTTTCCTAACATTCTTTCAATTTTGCAACAACCAGCTGCCTGATCGCTGGCTGCAAACGGCACAATTCTTCATATAGCTCGTCAATGTAGATGGCTGATGTCAACTGAAACACGGCAAAATGCCATTGAATGTTGCCACTTCATACTGCAAGTTCAAGCACTGAAGCTGCTTAATTGAACTTGATTTGCTGCAATCAAACCTTTACTCTGCGAACGAAGTACAATATTACATTTTTCAAGAACATGAGGAAGTCTTATTTGACCACTGTGGCTTTTGACTCGTCAAGGCTCACAAGAGCTTGACCAGCCTTGAATCCAAAAAGTTGGTCATCAATTCCCTGCCTGGCTTCATTCTGACAAAGCTCAGAATGTTGCAAAGCTCACTGGGTGTCGCTTCATCACAGCTTTCTGAAAGACCTGCATCGTATTATAAGTAATACTTCAGGTGGATGTAAACTTTAGAGAAATGCATCTGCCTACAATACAAGTACCGTAGCTATTCCTCGGAGTGAGAAAGTAGCTGGTTATGGCCGGTCAGCAGACATTCAACCTCCTTACAACTAGGACAAAAGAAAACCAGTGTGTTGGTATGTATACATATGTCAAGAGAGTCAAGCATTTTGTGGCGAACTCAAAACATCCACTGAAGGCTATGAAACCTCTTTCAAGATGACAAAATGTGAATGTAAATATTTGCCACAGCACTCTAGACATTATTCATCAGTTTGTCGGCTGCGTGCCAAGCACAGTTCTGCAGTTTGTGAGCTACACCATTTGATTTTTTACAAGTCAAGGGAGTTCTTTCTTGATCATGGTGTTTATGAAATCATGCTTCTCATAACTGATGCTCCTGTGATCTATAATCTAGGCAGACATTTTTCTGATGTTGCAACCAGCTTCCTATATCCTCTTTAGATTGCTCAATAATTGCTGAAGCCGTCTCGTTGTGGTTTTCATAAAAATCAAGCATCTTGTTCTCAATAGCACATTCAAGAGTGAAGAACTCGACAGCTAGAAGATCGAGCTTGATGTTGCCTTGGTTCACGGTATCTCTAGCTGCGGAGAACAGAGGTTTCATATCTGGTGACCCACAGGCAATGATGGCCTATTTAAGCATGCTGATCAGTAACAGATGCCGGAGCCAAGAAGTTTGTAGCAATGCCTCGGCACTTGGTTATTCCAAGTCTTATCTTCTTGGCAATTGTGGATCCTGGGAATAACAAAGGGTTCATCTATGCTACGCTGCCTTATGGCCTGTGCGAGTACCCGTGGTTAACACAGTATGGTACACAGATGCTGCATCGGCAGCGGACACCTTCTCATTGTTGCTATTGTCCAGAGTATTCACAAAACATATACTAGAGATGCAAAACAACAAAACAGCATTTATCAGTAGCATTTGTTAGTGCTAGAGCTCTTGGGCAAGCTATAAAGAATGCGAATGGGGTCACAATGAAAGTAACACAAGTAAATAAAAATAGGGTTGTTTAATTAACCTTATTCTGGCCAGAGAATATGCAAAGGAGACCCTGATTGCCTTTATTTATGATTGCGTTAACTCAACTATGTAAATAAACACATTATGAAGTAAAAATAGCATAATTTATTTCGACGATGAGGCTCACTGCTCGCATGAATGCATTTCGATGTTTGTTTCTCGTGTATCATCGCATGATGAATTATTCCTTTTCTGCTTTTAAAAGCGTGTTGAACTTACTCAATGAAATCACCTGTCACAAACGTGCAAGCGTGCCTAGTTCTTGATAAGGAGTCCCGAGATGGCTTCTTCGGGTTTTGCCTCGGCAAAGTGGTGCAGTGTTTAAACACCTGCCAACTCATTCGAACTTCGCTTAGTAATTCGAACTCCGCTTAGTTTGAACAATTTTCTAATCACCCTTGAGTTTGAATTAACGAGCCTATACTGTAGTCCTGTCTTCTTTTTTCAAATGTTCTTAAAGTGAATGTGTCCTGTTGTATGCTTTCTACCGTCTGCTTCTCCAAAATGCGAAACTAAAAAAAAAAACACTGTGGCATAGTTTGCATTAGGCCTGGCAGTTTTTATCTGGGACAGCCACGATCTAGTCATAAGGCAGCTTCTCATTTCTAATTGCACATGCATAGCCTTTTTTTTTGTCTTGGCTTCATCTGTCAGCAAAGGCCTCGTAAGTTTGATGTGTGGAGACGTCTTGCCTTTGAAAAAGAAGTTTGTTTGATGGACTGTTTCCATGAGGAGTTGTAGCGATGAGACTTCTCGCTTGTCGTGGTAAAGTGTAACATTAGTGGTGATATGAGAAAAAAGTGCTTCCTTCTGCCACTCGTAGGGGGTGGGGGTTGCAGGAGAGGAAAGGATGCCTTTGTTTGGAACACGGCTCAGCATCCTTGGGGGATGGTGTCAAAGAAGAATGAGAGGTAGGGGTGTGCAAATATTTGAAAGTTTTTGAATATTCGGCGAATATTGCACTTGTGATATTCGTATTCAATTCGATAACCAGATATTCAAAATTTTCAAATATTCGAACCAACTCAATTACTCCTCGATTATTCTATGTTCACGAATAATCGTTCGTAAGCTTGTGCGATTATTCCAATGCTTCAAGTATTCAAACAAATATTAGGGTATTTGAATTCGCTTCAGTTCGAATTTAAATTATTGAAAATTTCAATATTTCCCAAGGAACGAATAAGTACAGATTATTCCAAATGTACCACCTGTAAAAGTGGTTTCACTGCAGTGTAGAAGTACTGAACTGTGAAAGCATCTATTCAAAAGAAATCCGCTCTGCTGCGAAGCCCCCCTTCAAGTTTAAAGGAGCCCTGCAACACTTTTTGAGCATTGTCAGAAAATGCTGCCGATCGGTAGTCGAGGCTACCGAGGACACCCAAGTCAAATATTATAGCACAGCACTTGGTGTGCGATTCACAATAAACTCTCGGTCAGCTAAAATTTGCTTTAGTCAGCTAAAAAAAGAAATGGACACCCTGCCGATAAAAGCTCCAACCTTCAGAACACATCGGGTCAACTTACACTGACACAACAACGTGGCTTGAGCATAAAGCAAAAGTCACCGGTGGACGACCACTGATGTTCTGGGGTGGTTTGATGAACTCTCGTCATGCGCGCTGAAATCAAAAGTGTCGATTTCATCTTCCGAGCCTGTGCTGTTGTCATTTCAACATTCTAGCCCAGATGCACGAGAATCCCCCAAAATTTGCCATTTTCGTTAAGCGGTCACACGCGATGCCGACGCCATGATCGAAACTATGCGCATTCACTCGCGTGCATGGAGAGGCGCTTTAAAATCATCGCATGGTGTAAAATGAGAAACACAAAAGCGAAACTGAAAAATACTTTTTTTACACGTTAGATAGCGCAAGGGTGTCCAAAAGCATTTGAAACAGGGCAAATATACAAGTTATAAACATCGAAAACATAGTATTGATGGGGATAGGCGTGGTCACAAAAGTGTTAAAATGCCAGCATAGCATTAAATATTTTTTGTGTTTTTCTTCCACGGCTGCTGAATAGGTGGTAAACTTAGCCTTCCAATGCAAGAAAAATGAACTTGCACAGATTTCCTGATGAAAGTTTGCCTTAAGCCTGTCATGGATGTTCTTGTTCCCGCCGGTGGAAGAACACTGTGCCAAAGGTAGAGCGAGTGATCATCACTCCAGTAGAGAAAAAGGGTTTCAGGATGACGTGTGGCACAACAGTATTGTATCTCGGCTGCTCATTGATTGCTGATATCGAAGAGAATGGCAGCACACTGCTCACACCCAGCACCAGAAGTATTGATTGCAGCCGTGAACCACATATTTAGCAAGCTTATTTTTTGGAAACTTGAAGTGCAGTGATACAGTGCACTAGAACTTTTCTTTTTAGTGCTTGAGGCTAGCACATTTTCAAACAGGGTGGCCAAATCAGCTGAACCCAAGGTGGTGCCAGAAAAAGGCAAGTGAGTGAAATCCTTAAAAAATTTCCATATTTCTTGCATGATGCAAAAGAATATCCCTCAAGAAGAGACAGTTCTACATTAAGTGCTATTGGTCCCCCAGCTTAGAAGTTAAGCCTGGCAAGTGAATGATAAGCCGATGAGAATGAGGCCCCCTCACACTATGGCATTTTGCTAGTAAAGGCAAAGCTCAAGGGTCTTAAAGTTTTTAAATGGCAATGAAAAGAATATGTAATACTAAACACACAAGCACACTCTTCCAAATAAGCAATGTCCACAAATAGGTAATTGCACCGTTTGATGCCACTCATTATTTCTTGCTGACCTGTGCATTCCTAAACAATCGGAGTCACATATACTTTGAAGGTGGTAGTGGTGCATAATGTGTTGTGAAACGTCAAAAGCAGATCCCTAATACTATCTATCGCAACACCAAAAGCGAATCCCTCATACTATCTTTCACATAGGCCATGTGTTCGAAGGCAGCATCAGTCGCCTGCCCTTGGCCCATCATTCTAGACATAGGCAGGAGCCACCTCATGGCCACACAGCCATGCATGCGCGAGTGTCCTTATGAGAATGAATGAACAAACCTATTTGTCCTTGATAAATGGAAGGGGGCAATAGGACAGAGGGTGGTGGATAAGGAACTACTTGAAGTAGTGCTCCTCTACCCTTTCAGCCTACACTCCAGGATGGCTTCCTGAATGTCGGGTCTCTAACTGGGCAAGGCAGCTTCCCACTGCTCCTTACGAAAAATCTGGTGTTTCATGAAAGGGGCGAGAGGGTGCTTAGGGCTGCGCCGCATGATGTGGTTTAGGTCTGCTGTAGAAGAGGTGCAAAATTTGCACGAGGAAGAAGGGTAACAGGACAAATGAATGTGGTGTAGGAGGTAAGGAGAAGGAACGTAGCAAGTATGGAGCGCTCGCCACAGGATTCCGCACCTGCGCGGGGACTTGCGCATTAGTGGTGGGAAGGTTAAGCGTTCTGATCGGTAGGGTGTGCAAATGTCGTTGAATGAAATAAGGCAATGCCAAGCTTTGACCAGCACCTCTTTGATTGATTGATTGATATGTGGGGTTCAACGTCCCAAAACCACCATATGATTATGAGAGACGCCGTAGTGGAGGGCTCCAAAAATTTCGAGCACCTGGGGATCTTTAACGTGCGCCCAAATCTGAGCACACGGGCCTACAACATTTCCGCCTCCATCGGAAATGCAGCCGCCGCAGCCGGGATTCGATCCCACAACCTGCAGGTCAGCAGCCGAGTACCTTAGCCAGTAGACCACCGCGGGGGGGGGGGGGGAGGGGGGGGGCAACCGGCTGCCTCTTCCGCTTCCTCCGAAGAAGAGGCAGGGATATAGGCAGTTGCAGTGACCTGGCCGTGAGAGCTGATGACCGATATTGCATAATTATGCCAGTTTCCATATTCAGCGGCATCAACATAGAGCACATGATTTGAGGAGGAAAATTGTTGTTTGAGAGCTCATGTGCGCTGCCTCCTACGTGCTGTTTGTGGTGCTCAGGGTGCATGTTTTTTGGAAGTGGGGGATTGTGGAGGCTCTCATGTATGTGATGTGGAATGGTGTACTTTGCCTTGGTGATGAGTGCTGAAGTGACAGAAAAGGTTCGTAGATTGTCTCGGCCTGTCACGGTGTTAGAAAGTCTGTTAAACTGAGATGCAATCTGGGCTTCTCCGAGTTCAGCAAGGGTGTGTTGAAGGTGACAGTACGCACGAGTCTTTGAGTGGAGGTCTGTATAGGCACCCCTGAAGCGAACTTGCACATTTTACGTAAAAGGACGTCAATCTGATCATATTCAGACTCGAAGAAAATGTAGATAAGGTGTTCCAAATGTAATTATACTGATAACGAAGGCCTGGACCAAGCGGAACAGTTTACCCTCCTTTAGTCCGCCATGTTTACAAACGTATTTACTCACGTAATCCTCGCACTTTTTTTGGCGGGAAACCAATGCAAACAAAGTGGGGGGGTGCGAGAATTACGCTGGGAAAGCTTTCCACGAAAATCTACAGAGCGAAAAAGAAAACGAAGTGGTGGCAAATCGAAATTCTCACACCAGCAACTAACAGTGAGCTTTGAGAAGTACTAATTAAAACTTATCTCAACAATAAAAGCACAGGTTCAACACAAGGCAAGTATTATTTGAGACACAAAAAGTGCAAGAAAATAGTCGAGAATTAAAATACCAAACGCAAAGCTTGTGGGCGTTGCGGTCCTAACGGTAATGTTGTCGCTCTACAGGAGCCCTCAAAAGGTAAGCGTAGGACGTCAGTATTCGGTTAATGGCTATCAAACAAAATCGTCTGCAGTTTCCTTCAGAAAAAATAAAGTTTACCATCAATCCCAGTTTTAGGCACATGGAAGGCCCAACACGTCTTGGTGGCTTTCAGCTGCCGTCATCAGTAGCAAATACAAAACTCGTAGACTCCGAAGGGCCTACCGGCGGCCCTGTTGCCGTTTATTAGTGCATGATCTATCACTTTCAACTTAAAAGCAGCCGTGTAGCTTCAGTATCGCCTTATATCGTGACAAAATTACCGACACAACATACAAAACATGCCGCAACGCTCACTTGCCACTTTGGCTTGGCTTGAATAGGATTGAATTTTAGGCAATAATAGTATGCTTGATGCTTAAGAGATAGCACCAGATGGTGCGCACTATCATCATCAGTGGGTGGAACGAGTCAATGACATTACTACGGCAATTTTTGAGGGTGCGATAATTACTCTAGAAAAAAAAGAAATAGTTTTTTTTTGTTGGGCGATGTGGGGGTGCGAGGATTACGCGTGCATATATGGTACTGACCCGACCCAGAACCACAAGGTGTGATCAACGGTGGTGTGAAATGTTTTAAGTGGGTATATGTTGAGCCTATTGCTTTGCATGGGTAAACCAAGCACATAGATCCTATTCACTTGAATAACTGGGACGTGGCTTAGAATTACCTATTGTGTGCGCATTTCTTACCCCTTCAGTGAGATGGTAGAAGTAGCTCAGATTTCAGCGAGAAGCATGGAAGATTCATAGACCCTGCGAGTGCCACGACGGTACTGGCCACAGCTCGCAGTGTCTCTTGAATCTCTCCATCGGAGCCACCAGTCATACAAAGAGCGATGTCATTGGGGTAGAGCGAAAACTTGAGATCAGGGATAGATCTCAATGCCCACGCCAGGGTCATCATAGAGACATTGAAAGGAAAAGGCAACAGCACTGATCCTTGGGGTGTGCCGTAGCTTCCCAAAGCATAAGATGGCAATTGATCTGAACCTGTGTGTATGGTTGTGGTACGGTTTGCTAAAAGGGTAATAGCTATATAGTCTGCCAACCCCAATGAGATTAAGTTTTGGAAGGATGGTGGAATGAGCAACATTTATGAAAGCTCCACGAAGGTGCAGACTTAAAATTGCTTGCGTATCAAGGCTGCTGTTGCATGTAATGATGTCATGCTTCAGTCGAACCATGACATCTTGGCATGACAAATTTTCGAAAACTTAATGTAGTATCGTGCGGCGAATGCACCGCACGGAGAATACGGGGCGTGGCTCTAAAGCACCGGCTGACAAGGAGTTCGCAGCAGCCGGTAGCCAAGCAGGAACTTTCTTTTAAATACACAAGCATTACGATATATACATATGTACAATGCCCCCTAGGGGCCAGCCAACTGGTTCCAAAACTCGAACCGAAACCCCGATACCACATCATCCTTCCTTGAAATTAACAGCATGCGAGGTCCTAACACGTAACAAGACAAAATAAGAATAAAAATGTACGCTATAAACAGACAAGTAAGGAAATGCACATTATAACACAAGAAATTGCATAGCAAATGCAGAAAGACAAAGCACACGCTAGACACCACCCCATCATCGCCTCCCTCAGGATGTCCGCATAGTCAATGTCTCGCTTAAATCTACGGCGTCGACACCTGTAGTGGTGCCATTTCCCCGACAGGCACTGTCTCTGCCCACAGCAGTCCGGCGGTGCAAAAAAATTGCCCATGTTCTGTCTTTCCAATGCACTTCCGGCACAATATGGGCCGGAACAAGCGTGCTCTGAAGCTCAGACAGGACACGGCTCAGCGCCACTGATACAGACACTGTAAAGAGAACGGGAACAGGCATGACCAGCGCAGACGCGACCAGTGGAAGAACCTCCGCCGCACGCTGAATCAGAACTTACTCTGGAATCTCGGCTGTCACGCTCAGCAGGTGCACCTCCGGTGGACAGCAAACAGAAACAGTATCCTGGAGATCATCATCAGTTGGAAGAACTACAGACGGAGTGGAAGTAGCAGCAGGAAGAATGTGAGTAACAGGCACAAGCGAAGTATGGACAGATGAGAAGGAAGTGGGTAAGGTATGGTCAGCTGCGGGCGCGACCGGAACAGCCATCCTCGCAATAGAAGTACTCCCAGTCGAAGCATGTATAGTCCGGGTATGCCCAACTGCAGGCAACTCGGCAGGAGCAGGCGCATCAAGAACATGATCAGCTGGGACGCCAACAGGTGCAGCCCCAGTGAGCACACTCTCAGTCTGTGCTGGAATTGTTGTAGCCACTTGCAAGACAATAACTGTATTGGTCACCGTCGATGTGCCTTGATGACCGGTCGACTCCGTAGTATAGTAGTGTGGCAGACCCGCGCGAAGTGTGTACTACGTCCGCACCACGAAAACGTTCGGCTCTTGGCAGGGCAAGCGGCGAAGTTGGCCCAATGCTGCGTCAAGCCGCAGTGGTAACAGGCACCCGGGCGAGCCGGGGGCGAAGCTGGAGAGGACGTGTCCACTGCAGCAGAGGGCGAGAAGGTGCACGCAGAAGTCCCACCGGCGCCATTTTGCACCGAGGCTTGGGGAGGCGGGCCGCCATTTGGCCTGGCATCTTGAATCTCTGGGCGAGCTCAGCAGCCATCTTGAATTGGACGCGATGACGCTGCGTCGACAATGTCCCGATAACTGTAACAACACGCTCCTCCTCTCTCGCTATGTCGAGCGCCTTCTGTAGGGTGAAGTCCTTGCCCATCTTAAAAAAAATTCTTTGAAGGTGCGGCGACGCGATGCCAGAGATTATCTGGTCAAAAACGAAGATATCGCCCGCACGCTGAATTCACAAAGCTTGGCTACTCGGCGTACTTCCTGAATGAATTCCACTGCTGACTGGTCTGGTCCCTGACGCAGGGCTTTGAAGTGAGTGCGCAGACACGCCACGTCTGGTTAAGGGTCAAATATTTCATTAAGCAGCGTAAGGGCTGCGTCGTACACATTCGGCGTCATCTCCTTAGTTAGACGGTCGGCTCCCGGCTGCTATTCATCTTCGGCGGCACGCGGACAGGTGTTGAGTTCATCAGCGCCCAAGGCGTTCAGGAGCGGTGCCTTCTTGTACTCCGGTGTGGCGTCTCTGGCAGCGGCATCGATGTAAACATGTAACACAGGACGCCACTGCCTCCATGGAATAGGCGGTACGTACACCGGCGCACTAAAAGAACTGAGGCAGAGAGATAGCCACGTTCTTGATTGCCAAAGAGAGCGTCGAGAAGGCAGTTCAGGAGAGACGCGCCCGTCGGTAAATTTCGTGACCGGACTGGCACGAAAAGTGTCGAAAAGTGGGAATGTATGCAGGAAATACAGGGCCAGTGGGACAGCTTGCATGCGTGCTAAGTCGACAGCACGAGGAAGAAGGCTGGATGTCCACCTTGATGCCTGATGCATGTGAATTGAAGATCCTCATTGCCCAAAATGTAGTATCGTGCGGCGGACGCGCCGCACGGGGAACACTGTGCTGAAGCCCCGGCCGACAACGAGTACGCAGCAGCCGGTAGCCGAGCAGGAACTCTCTTTTATATACACAAGCATCACGATATATACATATGTACGACGCCCCCTAGGGGCCAGCCAACCGGTTCCAAAACCGAAACCAAAACCCCGATACCACACTTACCATTCTGATGAATTGAAGAGTGTTGTCTTCCATGTATTTATTGAGACTGCTGAGCTCAACAGCTCAACATGTTCAAGTGTTTTACCGAGACAAGATGTTAGTGATATAGGCCAGATATTACACATGTTCATTTGGCTTTGGATGAAAATCGCCCTGTCATCCTTTCATGAACTTGGAAGGGTGCCAGTGTCAAAGCAGTTATTTAAATAATCTGTGATGGCCCTGACAGTTGTTGTGTAGATTGCGGAGTACTGTAGTTTGTTATTCATTTGGTCAGAGCCTCGTGTTGATGTGTTTAGGATGGCTATGTCATGCTGAGCCTGTGCTTCCGTGATCGATGCTTAATAACTCGTTAGGTTTTCCAATGTACAGTCGAATCTCAATAATTCGAACTCGAAGGGGCCCGAAAATTTGTTCGAATTAAAAGAAGTTTGAATTAATGAAAGCTAAATAAACGGAGGGCTCTCTATGCAGTGGCACATGTGCATTGAGCTAACACACGAGGGGGGAAGTTTGAGAAGATTTACCGTATTTACTCGCATAGTTTTATTTATTTTATTCATACTGCAGACTACAAAACGTGGTCCAAGCAGGACGGGCAATCAGGAATCACAAAAACAGAGGACTAAGATTGATCACGAACGTAATAAATAACAAAGTGAGTAAGATGAGGAAATATATACAGTGCTACATCAACAACAAATATACACTATGAGACAAAGATACATACTATGCAAGGCGGTCACACTCAGACAAGGTGTTCCACTCAGACACTGTTCGCGGAAAAAAGGAAAATTTATATGTATCTGTTCTAGCAAAATATGGTGTAAAAGAGTTTGGTTGGTGATGTCGTGTATATCTGGTTGACAAAGGGGTTAAATACAATGAAGGGTCAATCGCAACTCTATGGTTAAGCAAGGAACTCAGGAAGTCTAAGCGCAGTTGCCTTCTTCTAGACTGAAGTAGTGGAATGTTGTTAGCTGACATTAGCTCAGATGGAGAATCCATGTGACGAAATTTAGAATATATAAAGCGAACTGCTTTTCTCTGAATTCTTTCCAATTTGTCTATGTTACATTTGGTGTAGGGATCCCACACTACGCATGCGTACTCCAATTTTGGTCGAATGTAGGATTGATAACACAGAAGTTTTACACTTGATGGCGAATTGCGGAGCTTGTGTCTCAGGAAGCATAATTTTCTGAAAGCAGATGCGCAAATGTTTTCAATGTGTGAATTCCAAGACAGGTTAGTAGTGAACGTAACACCTAGATATTTGTAGTTATTGACCTGTTTAAGTGTAGAAGAACCAAGGGAGTAAGCATAGTGAAGGGGATATTTTTTTCGAGTTATACACATGGAAACTGTTTTTTCTGTATTTACAATCATACCCCATTTGTTGCACCATTTGTATATGTAGTCTAGATTTTTGTGTAGCTCTATTTGATCATGTTTGTTATGAATTTCATGGAATAAAACGCAGTCGTCTGCGAACAAACGAATCTGGACGGTTGGCTCAATTACATCTACAATATCATTTATGTAACACAAGAATAGCAAGGGCCCCAATACACTGCCTTGGGGCACACCCGACGTGACTGGCAAAAGACTCGAATTTTGACCCTCGATGGCGACGTACTGCACCCGATTATTCAGGTATTCAGCTACCCATGCGACCAATACCTTCGGAAGACCTATTTTATTTAATTTGTAGATTAATTTCTCATGAGGAACTTTATCGAAGGCCTTACAAAAGTCTAGAAAAATGGTGTCTATCTGAATGTTGTCATCGAGGGCGCTGGCAAATGCATGCGCAACGGTAACAAGCTGCGTCACGGTCGAATACTTTTTTCTAAACCCGTGCTGAAAATGTGTTAGTATAGAGTGTGTTTCAAGAAATTCTGTAATCTGGTTCGCTATAATGTGTTCTATTAGTTTACAGCATGAGGAAGTTAGCGATATTGGCCTGTAATTAGGTACTGATAATCTGTCGCCTTTTTTTGAAGATAGGCGCCACTCGGGCCATTTTCCAGTCACGCGGCAAAGTTGCTGTTGACAGGGAAGCATTGAAGATTATAAAGAGGAATTTGCCAACGTATTCGGCATAACGTCGGAGAAAGACATTGGGCAGTTCGTCAGGACCACAACTCTTTTTCGTATTTAGGTTTACAAGCATGGAAACCAATCCAGCATATGAAATGAAATTGACCTCGAATGGTTGAGATGACGCTGCAGAAAACGTAGATGCTCCGGAAACATTAAACACGCTATGAAAGTATGTGTTGAAATGATTTGCAATGTCGCCAGGATTTGTAACTATGCGGCTGTCAAGTACAATCTTTGAAATGGGTTTCTTCCTATCTTTAAGATAATTCCAGAACTTGGAAGGATCATTCTTTATAAAGTCGGGCATTAAGGTTTTAAAGTAGTATTCTTTTGAGCAATGCATTTTTTCAGCAAGGACTCTTTGGTGCTCCTTGATGACTGCGCGCTGCGCATGCTGCTTCCTTAGCCGTTTAACTTTTCTTTTTAGTTTAACAATTTCATGCGTCATCCATTGCGTACGTTTATGCGTTCATTTGGGTTTGCTAGGGATAAAGTTGTTAATACAGTATGGGCACGTCTCAACAAATTTTTCCCAGAGAGCGCACGTGCCTAAAGCGTCATCGTTAAATTCTGCAAGTACAGCTTCCATGTATTCTATTACACGGTCATCATCAGCTCTCGAGTAATCTTTAAAATACTGCATGGGTGATTTTTGGTGGCTACTGCATTGGAACAGAGGAATTGTCACGCTTACAAGTTCATGATCTGAAAGCCCCTGTTCCACGACTACAGTATATCCTGAAAAAGCACGTTTTACGAATACCAAATCTAGGATAGAGCTTGCATGTCCTTGCACGCGTGTTGGTTGCCTGACTATTTGAGTTAGATCGTGAGCGAGCATAATATCAAAAACAGTGTTAGCATTTTTACTGAACTGGGAACAGGTCAGCCCCTCCCAGTCTACACTTGGCAAATTTAGGTCTCCTACCAAAAAGATTTGCTTATTAAAAAACCTTGACATATGTTCTTTCAGAAAAGTTAGGTATTCCGGGATCGCATCTGGAGGCCTGTAACATGCGTACAAGATAAAGCTATGTCCCCAGCAGGACAATTGTACGCACAAGCATTCAAGAATGCCAACATCAGCAGCAATTGTTGCTTCGATATCTGGTTTGACAAGGATGGCTACTCCCCCTCCTCTGGCAGATCGGTCTTTTCGATACACGTTGTAACAGGGGGGAAATAGCTCGTCATCACTAATCTCCTCTCGCAACCACGTCTCCGTTATCACCGCAATATGGGGATCATACTGCATGAGCATGCTTTCCAAGGAATCTATTTTATTAGTGACACTGCGCAAGTTTATGTTAACTAGTCTAAGTTCTTTTCGTTTGTAGGTGTTCCCGCTATTTTTACACAACCTAGGTTTGTTTTTATAGGGAGGGGTGACAGAAGGCATTTGGTCTGTATTACATTCCTCAGTTATGATTGTCGCGGCTTGTGGCTTCGCGTATTTGGCCGACGGATTTCGGTTTCTACGGTACTTCTGGCATCGTTTTTTTGAACGGGCACTATATCATTTTTGTCTTCGTCCCAGACGTATTCCTTCTTGTTGATATATAGCTTGTTGTACACTAGCGAGGCTTTATCGCCATTATCTCGATTCGTTTTACAGCTCCGCCATAGTTTTCTTCTGATTTCCCGTACTCTTACAGAGAAATCCTCCCCAATAGAAAAATCTGCGTTTTTTAGTTTGAAACACTGTTTCAAAATTTTTGTCTTGTCTCTTGAATCTAGTAGTTTGAGAATCACGGGCCTGACCTTTCCGGGTGATGGCCGCCCCAGTCTATGGATTCGTTCAATAGTCACCGGATCTAGCTCAAGAATGCCCTTTATTATATCATTGTTCACAGTGGACTCTAGCGACTCGTTTGTCTCTTCTTTCGATTCAGGTAGTCCGTAAACAATGATATTGGACCTTCTGCTTTGGTTTTCAAGATCATAAATCCTTGCTTCAAGATTCGCAATCTGTTGCTGACATGACGTGACCTTTATTTCTAGGTTGGCTAATGAATCTAGTTTTTTGTCTATATCGGTCAAGCGTTTTTCCTTAATTTCCTTGATGTCAGTTGCAATTTCACTAAGTTGCTTTGCTATTTGTTCTAGAGTAGGGCCGGGGTTAGTCTCAATATCGCCACTTAGCAGAAGGATCCTCCTAACAGATGACGCCACATCAAACAATATGCAACATATTCCGCAACCGAACAACCGTGGGCGCGGCAACATCACCAAGAATGGATCGCTAGAACGAAAGCACTTTCCGTATCGTTTGCTTACCTGTACAAAATACAGGAAGGGATTAGATGCGACCCACATGGTGGTGATGCCGCCGTGCCCAGTGCCAGCCCAGTCCTCAGGAGTGCCTTTTATAGCCGAACCAGCAGATGACGTCCCCCAGCTACTGGTCACGTGGTGATGTGGTGGTATCTTGCTTTGGAAAACTGATGGGCTTGTCCACGATAAAGCCGGGAGATTGTCAGTCGGTTTGTGGCAGTCGGAGGCGTTCCACCCATGTGACGGCGCAACTTTCGTCGCACCAGCGCACGTTTCGCTGATGATGTGCACCAGGCCAAATATCTGTACAAAATACAGGAAGGGATTAGATGCGACCCACATGGTGGTGATGCCGCCGTGCCCAGTGCCAGCCCAGTCCTCGGGAGTGCCTTTTATAGCCGAACCAGCAGATGACGTCCCCCAGCTACTGGTCACGTGGTAATGTGGTGGTATCTTGCTTTGGAAAACTGATGGGCTTGTCCACGATAAAGCCGGGAGATTGTCAGTCGGTTTGTGGCAGTCGGAGGCGTTCCACCCATGCGACGGCGCAACTTTCGTCGCACCAGCGCACGTTTCGCTGATGATGTGCACCAGGCCAAATATCTGTACAAAATACAGGAAAGGATTAGATGCGACCCACATGGTGGTGATGCCGCCGTGCCCAGTGCCTCTCACTCGCATAATCCTCTCACTCGCATAATTCTCGCACCCCCCACATCGCCCAACAAAAATGTGATTTCTTTTTTCCTCGAGTAATTATCGCACCCCCAAAAACTGCCGCAATAATGTCGTCTGCTCATTCAAATCACTGATGATGATAGCACACACCATCTGGCGCCATCTCTTATGCATCAAGCGTTCTATTATTGCACGGAGATTCAATTCAATCCAAGCCAAGCCAAAGTGGCAAGTGCACGTTGCGGCGTGTTTTGTATGTTGTGTCGGTAACCTTGTCACGTTATGAGGCAATACCGAAGCTACACGGCTAATTTCAAGCTGAAAGTGATATATTGTGCACTAAACAACGGCAACAGGGCCGCCGGTAGGCCCTTCGGAGTCTACGAGTTTTGTATTTGCTACTGATGACGGCAGCTGAAAGCCACCAAGATGTGTTGGGCCTTCCATGTGCCTAAAACTGGGATTGATGGTAAACTTTATTTCTTCTGAAGGAAACTGCAGATTATTTTGTTAGATAGCCATTAACCGAATACTGACGTCCCACGCTTACCTTTTGAGGGCTCCTGTAGAGCGACAAACGTTACCGTTAGGACCGCAACGCCCACAAGCTTTGCGTTTGGTATTTTAATTCTCGACTATCTTCTTGCACTTTTTGTGTCTCAAATAATACTTGCCTTGTGTTGAACCTGTGCTTTTATTGTTGAGGTAAGTTTTAATTAGTGCTTCTCAAAGCTTGCTGTTGGTTGCTGGTGTGAGAATCCTGATTTGCGATGACTTTCCCCGTAAGTTTTCCCCGTGTAATTCTCGCACCCCCCAACTTTGCATCGGTTTTTCGTCAAAAAAAGTGCGAGGATTATGCGAGTAAAAATGGTACATTTATTCACAAGTTATTTATTTATTTATTTATTTTTGATACTGCGAGTCTCATACAAGACCAAAGCAGAAGGGCATCAGTTCTTGAATACACAATATAGTTTTCAGTTTCACAGGACATCCGTTATTATTTGAAGTAATCCGTGATGCGTGTCTACACACGTTTGCCTTGCAGCAAGTGAATCACTTCCGCACGCAGCTTGCAAAGCTACTTCGGCTTCAGTATTCTCCTAGGAAGAGAATTTGCGTGCGGAAATGTCCAGCGCCAACGCTTTCTAAAGAAGACGACGACAACAACGACTGCATAGTCTCTCTGCTACGCAGGTGCAACATGGCCAGCACGCAACGAGTAGGGAGCCTACAGGAACGGCTGTTTTTAGGGTGATGTCAGCCTTTGACCCACTACATGCCGCCAACGCACCGCCGCCCGCCAAAACACAATGTTGCCAGACAGCAACGCAGCGCTGTCGCCCCATCTTGATGCCCGCACTGCGTCTACGCCCGGTTGCGTTTAGTTCTCAATAATACGGCGTCGAACGTTGCGGTAGCGTGTCAAACGCTGCCGGTGAAGCCTTAGAATGCCTGGATGCTGCGTACCGCTCTGCACTAACCACAACAGAAAGGGGGTGCGAATGTTCCGCTTCCCAGCGAGCCCTAACCGACGACAACTATGGCTGGCTCAAGTGAAGCGAGATGGCTGGGAGCCCACCAGTGCGTCTCGTATTTGCCCTGTGAGTACTGCGTATTTCGTGCACTGTTTTTTCCTGCGACACACGTATATGTGTTTCGCGGTGTTCGCGAATGAGTAGATAACCGAAGTTGTCGTTGCTGCGTCCACGCATTGCGAGTAGGAAGCCCACAAACAAGACGCGTCCGCGCGTTCGTACGGAGACGCGCTCGCTAGTCTGAGCTGTTGCCACGCTTGCGTTCGTGCTAGCGTAACCTCAGTATTATGTCGCAAGTGTTTGCGTGTGGGCTGCGAATTTCTTCGTGCGCTGACTTTGAGAACTGGGTCGCTTACACGACCCTGAGAACCGCCGCTGTCAAAAGCCCAGGTGTTGTGTGTCGGCTCCACGGTCGGTGTGTGTGTCACACGGTCGGCTCCTTTTTGTTGGGCCGTACTTCGCGTAGCTGGAGGGAGCAGCGGCTGGCTCCAAAAAGGCGGCGCGGCGCACAGAAAACTATGCTGAATTTGGTGGAAGCTGGCAACAGCGTGCCCCGTTGCCCGCTGGTTTTGGCCGAGTTTCTTGAAGGCACTTATTAAGATGTCTCTACCCTAAAAACGGCCGTTCGTGTAGGCTCCCTAGTGATGAGAAAGGAGGAGTGCCTCCACGCCGAGAGAGGCAGATTGGCATGTGAGACAAAATCAACACTCCACGGCAGCTTTTTTTTTTTTTGCTATCTTCGTGCACGTCGTCGAAAGAAGAAGGGTTACGTGGCAGGGACAGGAAAGAAGGGGGAAGCGTGGCACGGGTGCGTGAGAGATTTCCCCTCCCCCCTTCTCAAGGCGCAATGTCGTGCTCCCACAAGGGGCAAAGGCTGCAGAAGATAGTGCCTTGTTCTTTTCTTTCAACCACACATTCATTGAACCCAGCGACAGCTTTTTTTTTCCTCCCTCTTTTCACGTGCGGCATTGAAAGGAGAAGTGTCTTTACACGGGCGCATCACAGATCGGCATTTAAGAAAGAGCAAACATTCCACCGCAGCCTTTTCTTTCCTTTTCATTTCTTTCGTCCGCAGCGTTGAGGTGTCGCAGGTGCCGCCGCGGGGTTGGGGGGAGTGCTGAGAACATTTTGGGAGCACTGTATATTCCAATTAACCGTCGCAAACGTTTGCGCGTTCGAATCACCGGGTGTTTTCGCCCATTAGAATACACATAGCTTTGACGGGACCTCATCGCGAGTTCGAATCAACCGAAATTTCGAATTAAGCATCTTCGAATTAATGAGATTTGACTATACTTCGGTGTGTCATACTTCTGAGTGTGAAGCAGGTATTTACACTGGAGGTCATTGAAGAGTCTATTGAGATTACTTTTGTAACAATGTCCAGCACGCATGAGAGGGATGTTTAAGAAGGCAGTGAGGTGCGACCTGCTCTGAAGTTTTGCATGGACGTTTTGGAGCCACTAATAATCGGAGCGATAGTGACTGTGAATCGTGCTACAGGAGCCTCCTCTGCTTTCTCTGAAGAAGTGGCAGTGATGGATGCTGCTGTGATCACCTTGTCAACAGCCAAGAGGGCATAGCACGGGTAAAATCTGCTGCATCAGTTTACATACAAAATATGAGGGGCTCCTTGTAGAGTTTCCTGAAAGGCTGCTGCCTTTTAGATTCCACAAGGAGTGGAATAGTATCTGAACTTTAACGTGCGAAAACCACCGTATAATTATAAGAGACACCATAGTGAAGGGCTCCGAAAATTTCTACCTCCTGAGGTTCTTTAATGTGAACCTAAATCTAGGCACACGAGCCCTCAAGAATTATGGCCTCCATCGGAAATGTGGCCGCTGCAGCCAGGATTCAATCCCGCGACCTTAGTGTTAGAAGTCGAGCACCCTAACCACTAGACCACGGCAGCGGGGCCCTTTGAGTATAATACTCACCATTAGACTGCAGATCGGCAATCATAAAAATCGTACATTACCGAAAACATCTTTCCAGCACTTTGTACACCCTGTGATTTACCTCTCTCCCAGATACCTTTCTGCCATCAAAGACCTAATCTACTCAGCACTCACCACCGAGATTTTTTTATTAAGTTTTAGTATCCTTGTGAGGCAATTCTTCAGAACGCAGTGTTTCATCGCGAGAACCGACTTCGAGCAGGAGCCGCTTTCGAAATCAAGAATGATTTCCATCTTCTTTTCGAACGTCAGCGCATAGTGTGCATGCTTCTGTGCTGCCATTATACAGCAAAGGCAAGGCCTCAACTTCACAACCGCTTAAGAGTTACGGAAGTCGGACAACACCAACACGACAATGAAGCACGAATGGCACCACAACGGCTGGAAAAACGCGGCCGTGACCTCGGCCACTGGAACAGAGACTGAACGACGAGATGAACAGCAATGGAGCATTCGTTGTGCAGCCTACCAACGAGACGAGATCTGCAGGCATCTTCGAGGCTGGCTGGAAAAACAAAACAGCCATAACAGGAAAAGGTCGATGCTCATGGCGATGGGACTGCCAGAAATTCCATTTTTAGTTCTGTTTATACGGTGGCGTGAAAATTTCTATTCCGATTACCGAAACTTTTTTTACATTGTGTGAATACAAAACCAACCAACTTACAGGCTACTGTTTCATTTAAGCAATTTCAGTTTATCGAGATGCTACTGTATTTGTACCATGCATTCTGCATCTATTTTTATACTTTTGCATCCTGTATTACAAGTTTCATACCGTAAAATCAGGAATATATGTCGAATTAAAAGAATGGGCAATAAAAAGCCAACCCTAGTCCTATATACCGGTCATCGGCAAAAATAAATCTGCAAGTCTTGCAACAATGGGCAGCTGAAGTCAAAAGCCTCCATTGCCATCGTGAGCATCGTGAGCATTGCCATCGTGAGCAAGAGCTACAATGTACAGAAGAACCTTGATACGATCACGGCTGATAGTAAATTCGGGGTGATGCGAATTTTTCTGTGATCCCGGCCGAGGCCCATTAATCTACAATGTGATAGAGTATGATTGTTATGAACTGATTTTTTACCGGAGTCATTTGATACGAATAAACTTCACCCCACCGCCAGGCGCAGAAGCAAGCAGCGTGCATGCACGCACTGAAATGCGTGCTGCGCCGCTGGTTTGGCACGTTGCCAGCGCCGCCTGCGAGCGGCGGGCGACATACTCCAAAATCTGCATGGTATCAGACGCCGCAGTGTGCCTTTTGCTTTCACTTGAAGGCTCTAGATGGCGCTGGCCACGGTGGTGACACAAATACAATCCAATCTTTGTTTTGCTTGGTGGTAGGTGTTCTTTAATGCGGACACGCGGTTACTGTAGTGCGGAGGCTGTGGACACTGTCTTGCCCAGTCGAGCACACGTATTGGCTTTGTTGTGCCTTTTTGCAAAGTCGCAGCAAGCGATTTTTCGCAAGCGGAAGGCTCTCTCCTTCAAAGAGAAACTGGACATTCTTCGAAAGGTCGATGAGGATCCCAAAAGAAAACGCACAAAGTTGGCTAAGGAGCTAGGCCTCACTACGTCGACATTGAGCACAATTGTTGGACAGCGGGACACAATAAGGAAAAATGTGTTTCATTCAGCAATAACACGAAGCAAGCGAAGGCAGCCCAACACGTGAAACTTGAAAAAGCTTTATTAATATGGTTCAAGGAGGTTACTGCAGCCGGTGTGAACATTCATGGCAAAGTTTTGCATGAGAAAGCCGACGAGATTGCACTTGCTCTGCACATCGATAGATTCCAGGCCTCAGGTGGGTAGCTGCACCGTTTCAAGATGAGACACGGTCTCGTGTACTCAAAAAGCGTCTGCGGAGAAGCCAAGAAGGCTGACGAGACCATTACCGTAATTACTCGAATCTAACGCGCACCTTTTTTCCGGTTAAGCGAGTTCATAAATCGCATGCGCGTTAGAATCGAGTACGAACAAAAAAATTACGGCCAATCTATTGCCATCGGCAAATCTAAAATGGCCGCCCCCTACGTGCGTCGACCAAGGAGGATGCAAGTTTTTATATCCTCCTTGGCGTCGACTCGGCATGGCGCGTCGTCCATTTCTGCCTATGTGTTTCTCATGTGCGGCACTTCGTACGTGTGCTGAGGAGTTCGTCATCTAGTAGTGCATTAGCATCGACGGCGTGGAATGGCCGAATCCAAAAACTCGAGTGCACCACGATGCGGCTTTTAAAAGAAAAGTAATCGCGTGTGCAGAAACGGACGGAATTCGGGCCGCATCGCGGTCGTTCGGAGTTCCCGAAACGTGCGTGCGGGACTGGCGGAAACAAAAGCAGAAGATTGTCGACAGCAAAGCTTCACGCAAAGGCTTCAGTGGACCACAGCAGGGTCGGTTTCCGCAAATTAAAGAGCTGCTCGGCGAGTATGTGCTTTAGCAGCGAGCAGCACGGCGGCCCGTGACGGCAGAACTGCTCCAAGTGCGGGCTATGCAATTAGTCTTAGAAAAATGTCTAATGCGAAGCCAGTTTTAAGCGAGCAGGTGCTGGCTAACTAACTTTATGAAGAGGAAAGACTTTTTCCTCCGAAGGGGAACATGCATATACGAAAAGTTTTGCGGAGGAGTACGATGAAAAGCTTCACAGTTTTCAGAGGTTTGTCCTAAACTTGCGGCGCAACAACGACTACCTGCTTGGGCAAATCGGGAATGCCGATCAGACGCCTCTTTACTTTGACATGCCTGGCACCACAACTATCGAGAAGAAGGGGGCGAAGCAAGTTCGCGTGCTGAGATCGGTCCACGGTAAAACTACAGTGACGGCAATGCTCTGTTACACGTCAGATGGGCACAAGCTTCGCCCGTACCTCATATTTAAATGGAAGACGCTCCCGAAAGGAGTCGTTTTTTCGAGTGGTGTGATCATGCGGGCCAGCGAGAAAAAATGGGTGCGCGTTGCAATCGATGTCTTACGTTTTTTTTTTTTTTTCGCGGTGGAAATCGGGTGCGCGTTACAATCGAGGGCGCGGTAGAATCGAGTAAATACGGTATTAGCGACTGGCTCGCAAAGCTGGAGTCTCATCTCGGGGTATGAGCCTCATAATGTTTTTAATGCAGATGAGGCAGACCTGTTTTTTAATCTTCAACTCGAGAAGAGCCTTTGCTTAAAAGGTGAAGCGTGCCAAGGAGGAAAGAGAAACAAAAAATGAATAACAGTTCTTCTGTGCTGTAACCCCGACAGGTCGGAGAAACTTAAGTTGACCATAGTTGGAAAATTTCAGAAGCCCCGGTGTTTCAAGCGCGAGAGCCATTTGCCATGCGTCTATCGCGCAAACAAGAAAGCGTGGATGGCGGCGGCCCTGTTCAAAGAATTTCTGTCTCTCCTTACAGAAGAATGGCCTGCAAGAATCGGAAGATTGTTCCGATTCTTGACCAGTGCGCCGTTCACCCAAAGCAAGTGACGCTTCAAAACGTCAAGCAGGTTTTTTTGCCCCCAAGCACCACGACGCACTTGCAACGGCTTGACGCTGGGATTATAAAAAACACCAAGCACCATTTCAAGAGCTTTCCGGTACGCCGCCTCTTTGCCGAAATTGACAGAAAAGTTGAAGGTGGCCTGCTAATAAGCCTTTTGAATGCTATACATATTATCTCAATAGCTTGGGATAGAGTAACGCCGACTACCATTGCAAACTGCTTTGGTAAATGCAGCTTCTTTAGGATTCTGAAGAGGTGCCAGAGGTCCTTTCAGAGTCGGAGGAGCCCATTGACGGTTGGGAACGCCTTGATGCTGGGTGCTCAATTGATGTCTTTTGTACGCCGGATTACAATCTTGCCACTTGAGGTGCACGCACGGTGGAAGACATTGTCAACGAGGCCACGTGTGAGGTTGGCGATTCCAGCGAGGATCGCGAGGAAACAGACGAGTGCAACGGCGAAAGATCACCACCAACGGCTGAAACTCTGCACGCCCTCAACGTCTCAAGGTGTGCTATGGCTGCTGAAGAAATCAGCAATAATACGTGCACGTGTTTTTACGGTTTCCAGAGAAGTCTGCTAAGTGACTTGACAAAAAAAGCAGAAAGACATCAAAGATTTTTCCTCCAAAAATGTAATTTTTTTCAAGTGACGAAAATGAGTTAGCCTCCGACGCAGTATTAATTTAGCTAGTTTTGCATGTGTTCTGATGATACGAATTTCGGCTATTAGGAATATTTTTGTGACCCCGCGAGATTCGTATCATCGAGATTCTACTGTACTAGAAACGCCATTTTGCCTCGATTATCTGCTATCAGTCTGCTGTTTAGTTTTTGATATTTCCTTCATAAATGAGTGCTAATCGAAGGCAGTTTATGATAGGCTTTTCGAAAAAAGTTATCGAATATGGCGAAGTGCACGGCAACCTGGTGGCCCAACGTGAATTGGGTGCATCAGAAAAAAGCATCTGACACTGGAGGAGCCAAAACAAGAGCATCATATCCTGCAGCAATCAAACATGAACTTCATTTCGTGGACGGACTGCAGTGCACACCAAACTGAAAACGCGACTAGCCGAATTCGTTCGGGATCTCCATGCAACGTGACAACGGAGTGCCTCCGTGTGAAAGGTATCGAGATAGCGCGCGACTCTGGGCTCACGAGGGTGCGATTCAAGAGCTCGCCATCGTGGGTGCGCCGATTTAAAAAGCGAAAGATCTTTTTGCTGAAGCAGCATACTGTGTGCAAAAAACTGCACGAATGTTTCGATAACAAGCTAGTCAAGTATCAGAGTTTCGACATCGCTTCGTCGACAGCATTACTACACGATGGGACACATGGGCAACGCTCAAGAAACTCCGATCTGGTTCGATATGCCTTCGAACCAAGCTGCGACCACTAAAGGATCTAAGCAAGTGAAGCTCTTGACAATGGGCACCGAGCATTTGCAATTTACAGTGATGCTCGCGTGCAGAGTCAATAGAAGGAAGCTGTCCCCTTATACCGTTTTCAAGAAAAAAGGGCTATCAAAAGAAGACTCTCCCCCGGATGTTATTGTGAGAGTGAATGAAAAAGGGTTCATGAATGAGTCTCTCACACTTGAGTGGATCCAGCTCGTGTGGAGTCGGTGACCCAGTGCGCTTTTTCAGAGACCAAGCATGTTGGTTCTCGACTCATTTCGAGACCACCTCATGGCTGATGTAAAGAGAGGTCTGTCCGATAGCAAGACGGACCTTGTCCTGATCCCTGGGGGACTGACGTCAACTCTCCAGCTACTGGATGTAGTGTTCAACAAACCCTTCAAAGATCGTGTGCGCAAGCTCTGCATTGAGTGAATGCTGGGCGACAATCCCAAGAACCCCGCTGGCTGCCTACGACGACCACCGCTCGCGACCGTTTGAGGCTGGGTGTAGTCAGCTTTGAAATCTCTTCCGGAGGAGATGGTGTGAAGGTCTCTCCGCAAATGCTGCATCAGCAACACATTAGATGAAACAGAGGGCGATGCACTCTGGGATGTAACTAGTGAGAAACAGACATCATCGGACTCAAGTTCAGACAAGTTTGAGTGAGAGAACTTTGTGGCCTTTTGCCGTTTAAGATTAGTGTCGAAATAAAAAGAAATGTCAGCAAAGGGCAGGTGGTTGTGGCACATATTTACAAAAGTAAGAATGTGCCATGGCACTTTGCGATTAAAAATGTTTTTTTTTTTTTTTTCGGAGACTGAAAGTTTGGGAGGTCGACTATATCTGTTTTTTATGGTATATTTTATGCATTCCCATTATTTGGTTTATGTGAATTACGCTTGTGCAAATATTTGAATGCTTCAGGCATTCTAATGAATAATACTACATTCTAATTCACTTTCCTTAAAATTTAAATTGTTGAAAATTTTGAAGTATTCAAAATATACAAATAGGTGTTACGAGTTCACGTGTAACCCCCTAAAAAGTAACTTTACCGCAGTATAGGGTTGCTAAACTGTGAAAGCACTTATCTAAATGTATAATAGTTCACATTTAAACTTTTGTAAAGAAGCTTTCACGGCTGTGAAGAAGTGCTAAACCATGAAAACACCAGTTTAAAAATATGCACAATGCTGCAAAGCCACACTTCATGGTTAAATGAACTTGTTACCCTCGCACCGATTCATATTTTTCAAGTTCAAACGACAGTTATACCAGCTTAAATGCTCTAAGTAGAGGAAGTTTTGAAACATCACATATTTTACATCTAGTCACTTGCATTTTACTCACAGCCGAATTCTGTCACTTTTCAAACTTGTTTCGATTTATTTTGAACTTAAAAAAAGGCATTTGCACAGGCCTTGTTTTAATGAAAACGATGACTGCATATCCACGAAGTAAATGATGATCAGTGGGGTGAAGCACTGGATAGTTTCATCGCTAAACCGGGAACCATCCGCAAATATTGCCCACTACATCATCAAAGACGTGAGAAACACTGCATATATTTATACAAGAAATGTCATTATTCGTAAGTGGTAGCTAAACGTCACTTCCGTTCCCCCTTCATTATAACAGTTTTATGGTAGGTGAAATAGTGGATCGGTGATGAGGCATAGTGGAATGCTTGCAAGAGCGAAGTAGTGGGCAGTTTGCTAAGGTGGAACTATAGGCTGTCACATAAGATGGGCACAGTGGGACAATCTATGGTTCTTTAACGTGCACCTGTATACAAGTACACGACCATCTTGCATTTTATATTGGCTACTTCTCAACAGTATTTGCTTTATGGTCTGTGAAGTGGTGGATCAGTGATGGGGCGTAGTGGGTTATTTGCAAGGACGAATTCGTGGGCAGTTAGCAAAGGTGGAACTATAGGCAGTCAAAAACATACATACAAGGAATGGACAGACCCACGCCTTTGGGAGCTTCGCCCCTAAAAGTAATATCCTGTTCAGGTTAGTTGAGCCATGATAAATACGCCCACTTTCTAATATGTAATATATATACTATTTAAATTCGATTGGAAACTATTCGAGCAACGTACCATTTGATTCAAATTCACGTCAAATCTACAATTCACACACAAGCCTAATGTGAATACCATCCGACACTGTGCTGTCTGATGGCACAATAGACTAAACAGAATATTGCATTCGATTTTAAAAAAATTATCTTGTGACCTGAACATGAATTCTGAGAGAGACATATTCAAAACACTGTTTATGTCAAAATTCAATGATCTGTTAATTCAAACGGTTGTTTTAAAACATTTCTGGTCCAAAAAATTTCTGGTTCCGTATGTTACTTCTCGTTCTTTAAGGCTCAAAGTACGTTACTGGAGGCCGCAGTGTTCAACAAAGTATGGAACTAGAATACGAGCCCATTATGTCCCAACCTATTTCAATGTACTACCCCCAGCATTTTTCCCACAAAAACAAAATACAAATTAAAGAAACTGCAACGGCGTATCTGTCTACAATTGTAATGCATGTCATGTGTTATTTCATATACACTCATTTGCAAACATGATGCTGCACAATCACCCAGTGTGTTACTTTGCTTAAGAAGCATTTGCTATAATTCTGTTCTTTTTTTATTTATACCTTTTCACTTTCAATTGCTATAACTATTGTATAATGCTTGTAACTATTGCTTATATGCCCTGTTGTTTCTAATCTTATATGCACATTGTTTTTTGTCCTATCATCCCTCTTAGGCCATGAAATACAATCTTGTAACGCGTCCGGTTTGTTTTGCTGTCTGCCAGGCTCTGCCACTCAAGCCACCAATTGGCTTTGGCAGGCCTAGTCACATGTACTGTTTTATTTGAAGAAATAAAAGGTATTATTATCATTATTATTATTATTATTTGATTTCCAATAAGGTGAGTTTAGAGGCACCCAACAGAGGACCAGAGGGTGCGACAAAGCTTTTTGGGCCGCCTCAGCATTGTTGGTACCGAGCACCAGGAATAGCAAGAAAATGGAACTCTCGCTGAACACATAAGATGCTGAAGTGTCAGTGCCCTTTTTGGCACGTTTTCAAAGAACGCTTCCTGGGCGCTTACATAATCAGCCACGACCACCTGCACACAACTCAAAAAGAAAATAATATGCACGTACAATTCCGGTTTCGCTGTGCTTACTCGCTAGGTTGTGTGTTCTGGTGCTACCATCAGATTTCGTAAACTGCATTGCCGGGTGCCTATACAGCTTTAAGTTCAAACACTTTACTTCACTGGGTATAACTATTGCAGAGGAAACTAAAGCGCTGTAACTATTGCAGAGAGAACTAAAGCACTGTAAAAATGGTAAAAAAGATTGCCTGATTAGATGTGAAGAGAGAACAAATACTACGTGCCACTTACCTAAAGTTGTCATATCACCTGATGGAGCTTCACTCCAGGTAAGCAAATCTTTTGAAAGAAAAAAGAAGACAATCTATTTACTGATGAACACCAATTATTATTTTAGCTGTGTACTTTGATGAGTAATATTGGCAATAATAGCACCTTTTTCGAACGTTATCTTGACTATACATAAAATGATCATTTATTAGCAATTACTCGAGGTGTTGTTAGTGACTGCACACATCTGAACACCTGTGCTGCACACCAGATTCTCTGGCTCTCTTTATATTTCAAGGTGTACTGACACAACTTTAACATATCGCCAGAATATTTTTTACTTCTTTGGTATCCAATGTTAGCACTCTCCACACACCAGAGTCAGCCAACACGTTTAAAATATCTTGTTTGATTTTAAAGTTTTCATCATTGAGCATTAGCAGGCCAGCCCCACCGCACAGGACATTATCCCGACAAGACAACACAGTTTCATTGAGTTGGCAAACTCCGCGTCCGGCAAGCAGCCTAAATCACAGAAGTCGCTGTCGGCTCGCTGGAGACAATGCAGTCATCATTGTTTACGTGTACAATGAGCAGACAACAGATATGCTGCCTTGTACAGCTCGAAATTTTGTCTTCCCGTGACATGACGATAGTTATAGCGCTAGAACAGAACGACGACAAAGGGACAAGAAGGAAACGAGCGCTTGTCTCCTTCTTGTCCCTTTGTCCTTGTTCTGTTCTCGTGCTATAACTATCGTCATGGCATACCAAATAGCCCAAACCGCCACACTTCTAACTTCCTGTGACGTCACACTGCCAGGGCAGGTCACGAAGCCGCCCCCTCCATACCGAAACCTAAAGTGTCCTTCTAAGGTAGTGGCATTCAAATTATGGGGATGCATTCCCAAGCACCACGGTACTCTTCTCAGGGATATCGACACTTGTGTTCTTATTTCGAGCAACAATCCCACGATATTGAAACTTCGTGACAGTACTCCTTTAACATAGTAGTCTTCTGTCACTAAAGTATGCCCACTTGGTAGCCGACAATATTTAAATTTTAGCCATCTCGCAGTAGTCATGGTAATCCGTAAAATAACCCCTCAAACAGGCCTCTGCATGAAAAAAACAAAAACAAAGATGAGTCAAGACGGGCACATACCATGCAATGCTATGCTTTGGTTGCCAAAATAAAAGAACAGCAGGAAGACATCTGATGTTCGGCTGCAAAGCTGGACCTACATCCCAACAGCTGGCATTGTTTTGTGTTCATCACATCAGAGTGTGCGTGCACTGCAGGCAAAGAAAGATACATACTCTGTTGACATGCTGGCTTACATATGTGAAGTGATGGGCTCATGCAGCGGGCAAAACAGAGCAAAGAACAGCTTCACAGATAAGCACGTGGCATCTCTCTCTCGAGCTGACTCATGACACCTAGATTTGCCTTTTTTGGACCTTAAAAACTGCGATGCTGTTGATGCAGATGGTATTCATATAAGACCAATAAAAGTTTTAGTTGACGTTATCACAATGCACCTTGCATTTGCATTTAGTTTTGTTTTAGAAACTAGCCATTTTCCATGTTCTATGAAGAAAGCCAGGATTTTGGTGTTTTTTGAAAGGAGGAAATTGAAACGACTTTGAGAACTACAAGCCGATTTCTATTCTGTCTGCCTTTTCTAAGGGCCTAGAAAAGGTGATCTTTGCAAGCATCAACAATTTTTTAAAGAATAGCATTCTTTATATCAGCATGGATTCCGCCCAGGCAGGTTAACAAGAGTGTTATGTCAAAATGAAAAAACAATTGATAACATTGCTGCACGAAAACTACCTTAAGGTATGCTTATGGCTAAGCAAGACATTCAATTGCCTAAATCATAAAATTTTAATTAGAAAGCTACATCGCTATGATGTCCATGGTGTGGCAAGTTTGTTGTTTTGACTATACCTTCCTGGGCGAACCCAGCGCGTAGTTATTGAGAAAGTCTGCTCTTCATGTCACGAAATTAAAGCGGGAGTGCTGCAGGGTAGCGTGTTGGGGCTGATATCACTGAAATTGTTAGTGATGCATCTATTGTGCGGTACTCTAATGATACAAGTTTGTTTGTCATTGGCTATGAACTTGCTGATCTGTTGACGCAATCTCACATCATTTTTTCTAATGCCTTGGCATGGTCTCAATAATGCTGTAACAATTAAATTAACAGCTCAAAATCAAAGGCCATAATATTCAAGTCTAGACGTGGGCAGTCTTATCTCGAAGAATTGTTCTTAGAGGGTGCTGCCATTAAAATTTTGAAAAAATACAAAGTATTGGGCATTAAATTTTTTAAAGATATGAATCGGATCTATCACATTGAACTAGTCACAAAATTAGCATCTGCCACTGGTGCGCTGTCTCGCTGTCGGCATTTTTTTTTCTGGAGAGGGTAAAATAGCAGATATATTACACCTTGTTTGAATCGCAGCTGAATTATTGTACGCTTGTGTGAGCCACCACCTCAAAAGATAATATTCATACACTTCTTTAAGTTTAAAAATGTGCACTTCAACAAATAACGAATGTATTCTACCTTTATTCCACTGTATAACTTTCTCAAAAACATAACATAATACGAACGACAAGTCTTTATAAACACCGACTTTTATAGTGATTTTGTTTTGGCTCCAACGATCGAATTCTTCTTAAAACATGTCATGACTTGAATACAAGGAAAAAAAGTGACACCTGCAATCATAGCCATGACAGGTAGTCCATATTACAGAGGCACACAAATCATTTTATGCAGTCACTGAGACATAGCCTACCGTTAAATAAATTGTAAAAGGCAAGATTTACTCTAAATGCTTTGGCCCACAAACAAATCATAGTTCTTCATGCAAATTTGAATGAAGTCATAAATGAAACATTCGCGACATTTTCGAAAAGTGTTTTTTTATTATTATCTAATTCACGCTCAGTGTTTCAATAAACAGTGAATTATCACATTATGCATCACAGTCATGTTCATAGAAGTGATTTTTTAGTGTTGTAACTACCACTGTTTCTGATATATAACTACTATGTATTTTGGCATTTCTTCTGATAAATGCATTAGATTTTTATTTTGTTTATAATAAATATCATGTGCTCCTGGCTATCATTCAATATGTTCTGTTATCTCAATTACATAGAAATTGTGTATTTAGATATATGTTGAACGTGTGTATGAATGCCGGTCTCTAACATTTCTGCTGCCATGCGAGTGCCTTCAGGCACATTCAAGCTGTATAGTGCAGCTATTTGCATGAAGGACCCCCCAAAATTTTGTTGGAAAATAAAAGCATTTCTGCTGCCATGCGAGGGCCTTCAGGCACACTCAAGCTGTATAGTGCCGCTATTTGCCTGAAGGACCCCCCAAAATTTTGTTGGAAAATAAAAGCATTTCTGATTCATGGAAAGATTGCTTGGCAAGGCTGGCTGCATGACAATTCTCCCACCCCCTTCAGTACCTCACCATGCCAGAAAGCACACTTAGGCCCAGTTGTGTTTTGTACTGAAAATGTAGCCCACCGATTCTATGAATACTGCACACAAGATTTTGATACTGTTTAATGTGAGTTTAGAGTGCACCAGGATTCTGGTGTCGGGACCACACCGCATCCGTTCGGGCAGTTGGTTTAGCAGGAGCTACAGACAAAGCTTTTCAATCGGTTGTGTTGAAAAAGAAAGCACCACAGGACTTGCGTGGCGGTCATTAAGAGCATCAAAGGGTTTGTAAAGAGGCACAGACTTTTTTTTTTTTACAGCCCAAGCTCACCGATACCGCGATCACATTTTCCGAATAGTGCAGCACTGCGCATCACGCAAACCTTCCATTTCCAAGGTCTCTTTCCTTTATCTGACCGATCTCCCTCATACGTGGATTGACACAAATTTGCCCATGAGAAACTTGAGGTATTACTGAGCTTGTGAATTCTAAACTAGGTCTTAACAGTTGTCGAGATAAGGTATGTTCTTGTTCTTACCCACCACATATGCAACTGCACTTTGTTATATCGCCCTGAGGTGATGCGGTATTGGCCACGCAGTTGTTCCTCACCTGCACGAACTGCATGATGAGTCATCATCACTTCGAAAAGGCGGGCCACCGTAGGGATCCTTTTTGTTTTCTTTCGCCCAACCACATTTTTCTCTATCTCCCAGACGACCTTTGCAATGCGCTCGCTCAGCATGTTACCCATAAGAGAAACACATGCGACAATGAAAACTGCACAACCATGAGCCACAGCAAGGGGAAAGGCATTGGGATGGATTAAGCTCACCGACAACATTCATTGCTGACGCCATACATTGCTGAAATGGGCAGAGTCACGACGATGAGCTGCACCTTCTCCTCCCTATGGCAGAGAAGAATGGCAAGGCCGCATGAGAATTCGAAACCAGCTGGAACAGTCCTTCTAATGCGTGTCAAAATTGACAAAATTCTTGGAGCAGTGTGCTCGCACAACAAAAGTGTGCACATTTCCATTCACTACTACTTTCAGAACTTAAGTTTCTGTGCTACGATCTTGAAAGTGACATATAAATGGCATTGCAGGTGCCATCAGTGCTCCCTTCTTAAAAGTGTGGCTACCTATAAACCACCAAGCTCTATGTCATTTCGGCCTAATGTCTTGCCTGTTTCATTTACTAAGAAGAACATAACTTCATAGCTCAGGTTTGTATCGTGCCCATAGTAACCTAATTTTTTTTTTTCGTGCTGTTATGCTTTAGTTCTCTTTCCCAATTTCGATACCAGTACCTAACCATCTCTTTTTTTTGTGTGTGTGGGAAAAAACAGCGTGCAAAGAGCCAAGACAAAGGTAGGTATAAGACAGCACACAAGCGCTGACTGATAACTGGTGATCTATTATTAGAATACTATACAGATTATTTAAACAATCCCGATAAACATAAATAACATGTGCAGAGGAGCTGTCCAAGGACCATAACAATGCAAATAGAAAAATTATCCCCAAAAACTGTGCAGGCAAGACAAAGAGCAAGTCAAAAAAATACACTACTGATTAGGCTTAGTTCTTTTTCTTGGAAAGACACCGATGTTTGGCTGATGCATGAATCTCCTTCTTATTTAATAATGCAGCAGGCTTCCGCAAGTTTTCTTGTCATCTGATCACTACGTCTGAAAAGCACCGCTGTATCACTGAGCCTGAAGCCACACATGTGGCAGTGCGAAGGCAGACTGGCATAGATGAGAGTCTTCATGAATCCAGAGGGTTGCTTAAGCCGTACATGGAGGCAGCGCTCCATTTACCCTATGCACACTTCACAACAGGATAAGGTTATTATCTACATACTATCCCATGACTCGCTCGCTGTATGTCGTGCCGACCGGTTGTGCCCCTACGATATCCAAGGAAAGCGCAGCTCTGGCCGACCGGCTCACCCTCCACCATATCATGACGCTGTGAAGCTCTCGCTCAGTGGTGCCCAGTCCTCTGACTGCTGCGACCATGTCTATCTTTTCTATCTCCTCCTTACTTCTGTATGTGGGTCTCTCTGTCCATCTTTTTAATCTCCTCCTCACTTTTGTATGTGGATCTCTCTGTCTGCCTCTATCTCTATCCCTATTCCTTTTAATCCTCTTTATCTCTTTTAATCCCTCCTTACCCCCATCCCTCGTGAACCACTGTTGAGTTGTCACACTATGATGCAGACAGTTAAGGGGCTCACTTTTATCTTCTTTTCTCTCTTAAGAATCACTTACACGTACTACCCCTATACACAGATCATTGGAACATCCCTCTGCTTCACACCGCATTTATATAGGCTATACCTTTCTTTTTCACAGTTTTTGTTTCCGAACAGGCACAATTTCCTCAATTTATTCTTCGCTGAAAAGAGGACCTCAACGTCATAGCGTGATGCCACGTTTTTCAAGCTATGCACCATTTTGTGCTTGCAAGGCATGATGCACATATATTTTTTTACTCTTCCTGGTTTATGCTTTTATGTCCCTTTTTAATCTGTCGCAGAGCTCCACAGATGAAAGTGATTACAGGAATCAGAAGACTGGCTGCCTGAAGGCCACCCACCTGCTTTGAAAAACATTTTTGGTCTATGCACAGAATGGTGCACTGACCAAAAAAATGTGGCACCACGCTACTGTTCGAATACTCTTTTCAGCGGCTTATTGGAGAAAAAAAAGTGCAAGAAAGAAAGGTCTAGCTTTGAAAAAAATGTGGTGTGAAGCACAGGGATGGTTCAATGCCCTGTGCATGAGGAATAGTATATACAAATACCTTTATCTTGTAGCGAAGTCTGCATAGGGCAAATGGAGCACTGCCTCAATGTACGGCTTAAGAAACACTCTGGATCCATGAAGACTAGCATGTATGCCATTCTGCCTTCACACTGCCACACGTGTGGGTTCAGGTCCCTGCTCAGTGATACGATGGTGCTTTTCAGATGCAGTGATCAAACGACAAGAGAACTCATGGAAGCCTGTTGCAATATTAAATGAGGAGATTCTTGCATCAGCCAAACATAGTTTTTTTTGCATGAAAAAGAAGCCAGCCCAATCGGAAGTGTACTTATTTGACTTGCTCTTTTGTCCGGCCTGCACAGTTTTCTTGGGATAATTTTTCTACTTGCATTGTTACGGTCTTTCAACAGCTCCTCTGAGCCTGTTCTTCATGTTCATTAGGAATGTTTAAACAAGCTGTGTATTCCAATACTAATAAATCATCAATTGAGAGCCACCGCTTGTGTGTTGTCTTATACCTACCTTCATCTTGTTCATTAGTGCGTAGTTGTTTTTTTCATGATATATCACCAATCAGCCCAGCTTTCAGGCTTGAATCTTTTTTTTTTTTTTCATCAGAGACAATGCCACTCGCTTCATGTTGTCATTAAAACCCAATGCTTCATGTACGCTAGTGGTCAGACGTACACACAGGTGGCTGTAATCACATAAAGCAAACAAATGCTTTGTCATTTCCTTAGTTCTCCCACAAGAAGTATAAATTTATCTTCTGAACTGAATCTTGCTTTATAACTACATGTTCAAAGACAATCCAACCTTTTTTTTTTTTTTTGAAATAGTAATGTGTCTATGTTTTGAAGTACAATGTGCAGAAATGTAACTACGCCACCGTGTGACTTGGTCACTGCTGCATCTGCAAAAGCATCTCGTGCATTTTTTTTTTGTATGGCACTGCTGACAGATCAGGTGCTCCACTTCTACAATTCTACAACAACATTTATAAGCTCAAGCAATATGACATGCGGCAGCCACAGCTACTTGCATTTGTAATGCAAACAGTTGCCACACTTTCTGTGGGATACTCATGGTTCTATACCTTGCCAAGCGTCTCGGCCATTTGGTCAAGATGCTTCAGCTTACGCACCGACAGATTCAGCTGTTTCAGTGATCTGTCCCTACACACGGGGTCGCCATTAGATAGATTAAAAAAAAGTGCCAGAACTCAAGCTAAAGGTAGCCAAAGTAAGGTAGCCAGGCCATTTGGTTTTATACAGTCAAACCCCTTCATAGGAGACACTGATATAAGAGGCAAATGGGAATAAGAGACATCAGTGTGCCTATAGTAAAATACGGGTTGATAAGAAAGTGCATACGAAGTACCTTGCTTATTATATGGGGCTCTAACTGTAACTATATTTGTTGTCAGATAGAATTAAACCAGTATTATTAAACAAGTAACATAATTTTAGTAAATAAACTTGTAAAAATAAGAGCCCCTTTTTTTTTCACTTGGTCTTCAAGCCACAAGTGAGTTGTTATTAAAGGACTGACTTAGTTATTTATCTACCCTAAAAGTAATGGTTGTCACAGAAGGGGACAAAAACACAAGAGCAAAATATTCTGTAAATATAACAATTAAAAACAAAAACTTCCAGCAGGCCCATGCTTACACAATCATCAGTGAGTAAAAAAGAACAATCAACAAATTTACGATAAGCTAGCACATGCACGGTGGTAATCACTGCCTGGCAAAAACACTATCACCAGCAGTTAATGCTATATGTCAGCCTGAAGAAGGGTGCTTCTACTTAACGTCTCTGAGGGGTAGGAAAGATCACAAAAATGTTGTGGTTTTACAAAAAAACACCAGGCCTGCGTGGAAGGCGCAGCACAGTCACAGCGAAAGCTAGAAGAACGGCCTTTCAGAACATTTTCAAAACAATCATTGGGTAACTACTTCAAGCACACTTGCTTGATACCCACTACGGCATTATTAATAAACTTTTGGGTAGTAGGCTGGCATTCAATTTAATATTTTTCATCATTCTTCTGAGAAGCGTGGTATCTGCTAAACGCTTGCAAGAAATTTTGTGCTAATTGTTCATGAAATGGCCGACGACTATGAGGAATTATGGCTGAAGTGGGTATGCGCTACACTTAATAGGGGAAGAAGAACAAGCTTTTGTAATGGGTTGGAGCATTGGACAGCCCACTTATTACGCTATTCTCATTGTGCGAGGACTGGTTGTTCTTTCACTGTTTTAAAAGGCTTTATAACTCATATTAACGGGATTGCTTTCCCGACATCAAGCCTGCGTAAGGCAAGTTTGCCAACAAGTCTCAAGCGCCAGCGTAGCTCAGTGGTAGAATACTGGGCAAGCAACCAGTGGACCCAGGTTCGAACACCACTGTGTCATTGGTGCTAGGATTTTTTTTTCTGATTTCGCGCTATATGGTATACGGACACCAGCGGCGGTGGAGGACAATTGCGCGTGACCCGAGTTTAGATCTCATGACAGCTTTTGCTGTAAAAGGAATAACTATGTGATAGCGATTGTTAAGGCCTAGGCTACTATGATGATATGATAAATGTGCAGGGATAAATGCTACCATGATATGTTTTATGAAATAAGTTCAAACAGCAAAAGTTCTGATGCGCTGTCAGAGACAGAGGGACAAGGATATAACATTCATGGCTGTTATGCTAATAACAAATGTTGGGGTTTAACTTCCTAAAGCAGAATATGATTATCAGGGATGCTGTAATGGCTTCAGAAATATCAAGCACCAAAAGTTCTTTCATGTGCAGTTGCATTAGGCTAAGTACACGAGTCTCAAGATTTTTGCCCCCATTATAAATTCAGCCTTGGTGGCCCGGTTTCGATTCCATGACCTTCGGGGCAGGCGCGTAGCCAGGAATGTTTTGGTAGGGGGGGGGGGGGGGGGCACGTGTTTAGTGTGCTACCCCCTGGCTACGCCCCTGCCTTTGGTTAGTGTTGCATGCATAGGAGCCCCCATGTGAAGTAGCGGGTTGAAAGTCAAGCCCGTTCATAGCGAACTCCAAAGTGACGCGAGAAGTGGATCGATCGTTATACCTCGCCCTTTAAAACATCCACTTTGCGATCAAGCCGGTTTTTCGATGTGTATTTTTATTAAAAAGTGCTAACAACCTCTCCAAAGCCAGACTAGACTTTTTTTTGTTGTTGTTGTTGTTAAGCGACTCCCGCTGTGTGTTCACGAGTGAATTAAACCACGTTCGCCACGAGCGCCGTTCCACTGAGGCGCGGTATCGCAACCAATCATCCCTGGCTAGTTGCGTGCAGCAGGTCAATTACTGGGCTTTTGCCGTCGCAAGCCGGGCTGTTAGCAGTTGAATGAATGCGCGCGTTTGTGTCTTCTTCGCGCATGCTTCACATCGTATCATGCTCTGGTGCGGCTGTTCCTTCAACACGACGAAGACACGCATTTTGCAAGCTACACGCAAAGGGCCTCGCACGACGCTGCGGCGGCGAGCGGCAGCATAACACGCTTGTACTGCCGTCACTACTCTGCGCGGTTTAAAGACGTGCAGCCGAGCAGATATCCGCAGATGACTGTGGTAAGGTCGTCAACATGGCACGTTCATCGCCGCCGGCCAGCTCGCCTTCGCTCGTATTAATTATCTGTTAAGGCACCGCCGCAACCGTGCGGTGTCATCACTGATCAATCGGTCACTAGGCAGAACGCGGCACATCCCCAAATCGTGGCGCCGGCGAGTTGAGCCAAAGAACAGCTAGTCACAGTGCACGTTTAAACGACAAAATGTTAACGCTGTTTTAAGGTCCAACCGCATAAACGCGAAAATGCACGCGACAGCGACGAGCGATGCTATCAGTCGTCGGCGGTCGTAGGTGCGGAGAACAACGTCAGAGAAGTTTGCCGTGTGAAAACAAGTCGCTTCCCCTTTTTCTTTCTTTTATTCCCTTACTGCCAATCTACCAGCGAAGAAATGCCTGGAAAGTGAGCGGCCTAGGGAGCCTTCATGCACGCGAGCACTGCACGCAGATTTCGTACGCTGCGGGCGAGGTCGCTCTAGGGAGCCTTCATACAGACAGTATGAAGGCTCCCTAGAGTGGCCTCGCCCGCAGCGTTTTGGGACGTTAAACCCCTCATGTCAATCGATCATCAATCAATCAATCCTAGAGCGGCGTCACCCGCACCGTACGAAATCTGCGTGCAGTGCTCGCCGCGATCTGCGGTACCTTTGTCGCGAGTAAACTGCAGCGGGCACACGCGAGCCTCCCACGTGCCTTTTTTTTTTTTTTCGCTTCTCATGCGGTACGCTTTTACCATGACCACGTACGTCGGCAGTGTTCGTTGTAACAGTTGGAGGCTTTAATATAGCATAGGAAAATCGTAACTGCACCGAAATATGGTCGTCATATCGGCGATAGTTAAAGTGGGTTCAACTGATTCTGACCATAATACATTGGTTCAGCTCTGGAAGCAGCAGTGGAAAGGTTTATGTAGAAGTGTCCCAGCATACACTTGGCATTGTTAATGATGTTTTCAGTGTGCATTAAGCAGTTTAGATTGGCGATATATGAATCGATAAGTGTACATACCAACTGATGGGTTCTATGTAATGCTGTTCAATACATGCGAGGGCAGGTTGTTAGTGTTATGGGCAACCATAATCAAGTTGAATTTTTCAGTTTGAAAAGTCATATCTCACTCCAATTTGGTGCTGAAACAATGTTGCACTGATTATTAAAAGTTCTACTTTCACTTTAGGCAAAATAATTTCTTGCCTGAAATGGTGGGAACAGTAGGAGTCAGTATTGAAACTTTAAATGAAGAATTATTTCTTCCCAAAACCAACAGACCAAAATGAATCAGTAGAGTTACCGCGACTATGCCAGCCTCATTTTGTTGTGAGTATTCGCTTTTGTCAAGTACATGCAAAAATATGCACTAGCTGCGCTATGAGCAGCGGAAGCCGACATCAACATAGATGGCAGGAAGTGTGAGCTGTGTTCTGGCCATGCATTTGTCCACATGCACGCAACTTCATCACCCCGTCTTTGCAGGCACAATAGGCATTGCATTGGGGTGCTCCGATGAGCGCCAGCCAGGGGAATTGGGAGATGCGCACACGTATTTGTAGCCTTTAGGCTTGCCTGTTATTTTGCCTCCGAATTGCAACAATACAGGCAACAAAGTGTGCCAAAAGGGAAGTTCAAAGTAGTCGTAAAGTATATCATGAAGCCAACTTGAAATGTTAGTTGCCCAATGACATCATAATGTAGCCACTAACGACAACCCTGAATACAAACCAATTTAGTGGCTCAATTTGGCCAAAGCACGACACTTCTGCAATGCACCAGCCAGCTGTACAGGCTACTACACATTTTCACCCGGTTAGCACTCAACCAAACTGCACCAACAAGCAGTGTTGGAAGGATAGAGGAGGCGTAACACGACTGCACCTGTGGTCAGAAAGTGGTAGCCTAACCATAAGCCAGAGAAGGTACAATGTACACAAATGCACGCCAGTGCTGTACTTCCTAGGTTGCTATCCTCTTCTTTTACGCTGCCGCTGTCTCCCTCAATCACTAGATCTCTCCAAGATAACTCTCATTACATCTAACCGGTGATCAATCTCTGCTCTATGCACATTGCTCCCTTGGCTACAATACACGAATGATGCAGAGCTGCACTCAAGAAGGAATTCATAACACCATCGCCTTATTTTTTGTCCTTTCGGTGTGACATGGTGGGTGCAATTCTAAATGAATCTAAAAGAATCTAAACAAGTGCAATGACGGTTCCACGTGTGACAATCCAAAGAGTGCACGATTCATGGTGCCAGCCTCGGCAAATAAACATGATGCAATTCATCTGCATCCATTTATGACATTTCGCTGCCAATACCACAGTGATAACCAGAGGCCACATTTTTAAGCACTAAAAAAAGGGTGTTTATGGTGCCAAATGTAGCCAGGTAAAACACTGTTTTAGGCCTCCGAAATTGTAAAGATAGGCTCAATAAATTCCTAGGTAAATTACAATAATTTCAAGCAAAGAAGTGGGTGGCCTTTATCTATGACAGGAAGCAAAAAATGGTATTGTTTATGATAGTACAGTGACGCCAATGGTTAAACATAGGCAACTTTTCTCATGCGGTTCGCAGAATATGGTCCTTCGTGTCGTTCTAGCATGGCGAGTCCAGGATCCACTGTTCATTCAACACTTTCCCTAGTCTTATTCCGTTCCTCGTGGCTAGTAATGGCAGCGCAGGAGCAGATAGCCAGACTACAGAAAGAAGCAAGGGATGCCGGGTCTGATCGGGTAGTCAATATCTCCCCTGTCAGTGAACACCTTAAGGAGAATAAGGGTCGAAAAACAGCGATCTTTTATTGATTTTGTGGCCCCGCCGCGGTGGTCTAGTGGCTAAGGTACTCGGCTGCTGAGCCGCAGGTCACGGGTTCAAATCTCGGCTGCGGCGGCTGCATTCCCGATGGAGGCAGAAATGTCGTAGGCCCGTGTGCTCAGATTTGGGTGCACGTTAAAAAACCCCAGGTGGTCAAAATTTCCGGAGCCCTCCACTACGGCGTCTCTCATAATCATATGGTGGTTTTGGGACGTTAAACCCCACAAATCAATCATTATTGATTTTGTGTTTTGTATTCCTTCAAGCCTTCTTAATATATTAAAAAATCAAAGCTGAGGATCAACTAGAAGTTATCAAAAAATACAATTAAAGGTGAACCATCTTTCGCCATCTTTTCTTTAACATCTTTTCTCTGCTTTTTTATAGGCAGCAGTGTCGAAGGCTACAAATTTGTAAAAGACCTTCTAGCAAGGAAGCCTATGCGAAATGAAACATTCCCGGGCTGATGGCACAGAAATTGCCTTTTGTTCACAGTAGCACTTTTGAGTTTTGAAAACCGGTCTCTACACGGTTCAAAACTAACTTGTCATAGCTTAAGGGGTCGCTGTAGTTATTTGTCAACATTACTTATTCTGCATATAGAAATACATTCGAGGGGCATTTTAACTCAACGTTTAACTGATCACTGGTCCATTATCAAAAATTTTAAATGCTCGAAATGAAAAAAAAAAAATAAGGGCATCAACAGCCCCTTATGAAATAGCTGTCAGACAGGTTAGCCAATAGCCTGTTGTCAATACACAGGGCCCTAAGCCAAGCTCTTATCCAAGGCCGGGGGGGGGGGGGGGGGGTACTCTTTGCTTATGCTGTAAAGTATAATATTGATAAAATTAGGAGCCGTTCCCTCATTGGGAAAAAAGGGGGAAGCAAAGCTTGGTGTGTGAGTTCATGCATAACCAACTGTTTTGCTACTGCACTGTGCAATGCTGCTTGCCTTTTTTCTTATTCTATGCCCAGAATTCAGCTTTCACCCATAGCTTTTGAGTAGTTTAAGCTCGTCCTTTTCCAGCAGCCAGCCATCGCCAATCTTGGTAAGAATGGATGAGTGGAGTTAGCACCATCAGCTTCTGCACTGGTCGCTGCCTGAACTCGAGCCTCCCACAACCAATTGGCATTTTAGAGACGCAGCTTGGGATCGTCTCAAAGCCTGCATTTAAGTTTGAGTTTATTTTGCTACGAGGTTGCGAGAATGCCCAGGCAAAAAGCTGCATTAAGTAGCTTAAGAGAAACCTGGCCACCTCTTACACTGGGCAGTTTCACAGCAGTGGAACGGAAGTAAACCATATACATAATGCATGAACTAACAAAAAAGTAAAAACAGTAAACAACCAGGATCACAAATTATCAACAAGGTTATTGTGAAACCATCTGAAAAACAAAAGAAAAAAATAGCTGTAGTAATGAAGAGAGAGAAAAACAAAAACAGATGAAGCTATGGCAGGAAGAAAAATCACACAAATAGGTAGCATAGTCTTCCTAATGGCAGAGTACATACATAGGGACCATTTTCCTTCTGTAATTGATTTAGAACAGTCGATAAACTAAACAGTAGCATTCGGTCAACACATCTAGTTCCGTGTTTGATATTGATCCGAAGTTCTGACGATATTTATAAAAGAGATTATGTTGCTGCAAGGATGCCAATTGTGTTAAAGCATTACGATTCCTACTTTTTCCCATTCTGTACATGTGACAAAGCCTACATGAATACAAAGATTCAATTCCTATATTTCGAAGCTTTGTTAACAAAGGAGCAGCGTGCCAAAGATATGGCACCCTGGAGAGAATGCGTATTACGCCGTTTTGTAATACCATCAGTCTGTGAATGTTTTCAGGGGAAGTCGTTCCGTCGCAGGAATTCCGTATTGAACTAAGAATAGAAACAATAAATAACATTAAATCAAATTAAAGGATGTAGCACGATAGTTAGAATGCTGATGCGTGGTACCTATCAATAACTGATTCTCTTGGTAATCACAGGACATAGGTCATTTCAAAGACGATAGAATATTTTAGTATAGTTTAATTTAATAGGATTTAGCTGGATTTTGTTTATTGCATGGATGAAACATCACTACGATTGTTCTTTCTACATTAAGATAATTACTTGACGCTCACTTGCACATATTTCCAAGTGTTTTATTTGCTCGCTTTGACATTTCAGAAACCAAGTCACCATCAACAAACATGCTTGTACCATCTGCGTAAATTATGCACTAAGCAGATGGTTCAACATTATAATAGTAATAATAATAATACTGTGTTATTTTTCATCAGTAGTTTGATGAAGGTCAGCTGTAGGTAAAAGCTGCACTCCAAAAGAGAAAGCTTGACAAAGGCCCACAGCCACCTTTTAGCACGACAGCAGTGGGAAACAGTCAGCAATAAAAACTCAACAATAACAAAAAATTGAAAAATCATGTCCGAATTCCAAAAAAAATATAGTAACCACGATAACAATACAGCAACTGCACATAAATCTTAAAAACTAAACATGTGTATATCGTGCAATTGACTCTGTGTACAGTGTAAGAAATCTATCCCAGTTTTCACATATTTATTAAGTAACGTAGGAACTATGTAGGATAACTTATCTGTGGAGTAGTTTGTTCTCGGAGTTTTTATTTTCCATGTTTCTCTATCTCGTGTTTCAAACAATGTATTATTTGGCTACAGTTTTGAGAGGTCGTACGAAAAATGTCGACTTTCTTTCAATTCAGGCCTGATCATCAATGCTAACTGAAAATCGTAGAGACGATGTACGGGCAGTATTCCAGCCTGTCGAAACAATTTTCTAGTGTGAGCATCATACGACAAGTTAAAAATTATTCTAATATACTTCTTTTGCATCAGGTACAGTTTTTGCAAGTTCGTGTTAGTTGTCCCTATACCAAGAAACAATAGGCAAGATGCGAACAGAAAAGTGATTCATAAAGTAAGAGTTCTACCTTGTATGGTAAAACAGTTTTGTCACTGTACACCATACTCATTGCGCGAGATAACTGACCCAGTACACTGTCAATGTGTTCGTTCCAAAGCATATTGCTCGAAAATGTAATTGCAAGAATTTTTATATGATTTACTAGCTCAATATAACTATGGCCATAATTAAGGCGTATGTTTTCATGAACCGGCTTATTTTTAGGTCGAAATAGTACCACCTTTGTTTTGCTAGTGTTTATGTTTAAATTCTTATGGCATGACCAGAGCTTTAGTTTCACAAAAAACTGGTTCATTTTTCCTCAAGCGCGATACTATCTTCAGTTGAAACAAGCATGCTGACATAATCGGCATATAAGATGTGTTAAGCATCTCAATAAATACGAAATAAATCATCTATGTAGGCTCTAAATGGAAGGGGTCCAAGGATGCTGCCCTGAGGTACACCCTTAGTAATAGGCTTCAGTTCAGAGAACTTTCTATTTCAACCGCCTGCTTGTGATATTTAAGGTAACTTTTTATTAGGTCTAGTGCATGACCATGAATTCCATAGCATTGTAACTTTTCAAACAACGTAGAATGCTGAATGTTGTCAAAGGCCTTACTAAAATCAACAAACACACCGAGAACGGCACATTTGTTTTCAAATTCAGATAATATGAACTCCTTTTGTTCTAATAATGCCATTTCCGTGGATCGATGTTTCCCGAGACCAAACTGAGTTGGGGAAGGCACGTTGTATTTTTCTAAAAATTGGTACATTTAATGATGCATATGCTTTTCTAACCCTTTCAAAAACACCGGCTCAATAGATATGGGTCTGTAGTTTTGAATATCATTTTTGTTGTCTGTTTTAGACAAAACACTGACTTTTGCTATCTGCATTTTTTCGGGAAACGTTGCACTTGAAAAACAGAGATTGAATATGTGAGTGAAATAAAAAACAAGAATATCTAGCACATATTTAATGGGCCTAATCTGCATATCATCAACATCACGAGATAAAGTATTTCTAAGTTGCAAGAAAACGGAATAATTATCTTCGTCCACTACAGGCCCAAAAAATATGGAGGATAAATTTGGATCTGGTAGAAATTGAATAATTGACTGATATGTGGGGTTTAACGTCCCCAAAACACTACGATTATGAGAGACGCCGTAGTGGAGGGCTTCGGAAATTTCAACCACCTGGGGTTCTTTAAAGTGCGCGCAAATCTGAGCACACGGGTTTACAGCATTTCTGCCTCAATCGGAAATGCAGCCACCACAGCCGGAATTTGATCCCTCGACCTGCGGGTCAGCAGCCGAGTACATTAGTCACTATACCACCATGGCGGGGTGGAAACTGAATAAAATCACTAGATGTGCATTAGTGGAACCTGAACTTGGCAACCTTTAACGCTAGAACCTTATCTAGTGAGGGAAGTCTAGCTGTACTATTCTAGGAGCTAGAGGGTGTTAAATAAATTATAATAGGGCTCATTGAAGTCAGGAGGACAGATGAGGCCTATACGGTGCTACAGAATGGGCACGTCCTTTGCTATCGGGGCTTGGCTAACAGAAGAGAACTGGGAGGGGGGTTTCTAATTCATAGAAACATAGCTGGCAACATAGAGGAATACTATAGCATTAATGAAAGGGTGGTAGGTATCGTAATTAAGCTGAATAAGAGATACAAAATGAAAGTGGTACAGGCTTACGCGCCTACATACAGTCATGATTGATTGATTGATTGATATGTGGGGTCTAACATCCCAAAACCACCATATGATTATCAGAGACGTTGTAGTGGAGGGCTTTGGAAATTTCGACCACCTGGGGTTCTTTAACGTGCACCCAAATCTGAACACACAGGCCTACAGCATTTCCGCCTCCATCGGAAATGCAGCCGCCACAGCCGGGATACATCCAGTCATGATGACACATCAGTTGAAAGCTGACATGGAGTCTGCAATGAGTAAGGTAAAAACACACTATATTTTACTGGTGGGAAATTAATGCAAAAGTAGGGAAGAAGCAGGCTGGAGACCAGGCAGGCAGTAGGAGATCATGGCATCAGTACTAGAAACGGCAGAGGAGAGCTACTAGTAGAATTCACAGAACGCAATATTTACAAATTTTGAATACCTTCTACCAAAAAACGAGGAAACCGTAAATGGACATGGAGGAGCACTAATGGTGATAATAAGAACAGAATAGACTTTTTAATGAGTGCACACCCAGGCATCGTGCAGGATGTGGATGTGGTTGGCAAGGTACGATGCAGGGATCATAAAATGGTACGGTATCGAATTCGCCAAGACTTGAAGAAGGAATGACAGAAACTGATACGCAAGAAGCCAATCAATGAGCTAGCACTGAGAGGGAAAGTACCGGAATTCAGTCTCGCTTCAGAATAGGTACTCGGCTCTTAGTGAGGAAACCAACCTCAGCGTAGATACAATGAATGATAATCTGACAAGTATCGTTAAGGAATGTGCAGTGAAAGTTGGAGACAGGGTAGTTAGACAGGACACTGGCAAGCTTTCTGAGGAAACGAAGAATCTCATTAAGAAGCGTCAAATCATGAAAGTCTGAAGTACAACAGACAAAATAGAACTGGCAGAGCTTTCGAAGTTGATTAATAGGTGCAAGGTATCCGATGTAAAAAGGTATAACATGGAGAAAATTGAACACACTTTGAAAAACTGGGGAAGCATCAAAGCAGTGAAGGGGAAACTAGGGATAGGCAAAAATCGGATGTATACATTAAGGGACAAAGAAGGCAAAATAACTACCAATTTGGATAAGATAGTTAAAAGAGTGGAGGAGTTTTACAGAGATCTGTACAGTAGCAGGGACAACCACGACCTTAATACTACAAGAACTAGCAGTAACCCAGATGACACCCAACCAGTAATGATAGAAGAAGTCAGAAAAGCTTTGGAGAGCATGCAAAGAGGCAAAGCTGCTGGTGAGGATCAGTTAACATCAGATCTGCTGAAAGATGGAGGACAGATTGTGCTAGAAAACTAGCCACCCTGTTTATGAGGTGTCTCCTGACGGGAAGAATACCCGAGTCTTGGAAGAATGCTAACATCATCTTAATACATAAGAAAGGAGATGACAAGGCCTTGAAGAAAACAGGCCGATCAGCTTACTCTCTGTAGTATACAAGCTATTTACAAAGGTAATCGCTAACAGAGTAAAGAAAACATTAGAATCCAATCAACCAAAGGAACAAGCAGGATTTCGAACAGGCTACTCAAGAATCGACCACATTCATGCTATTAATCAGGTAATAGAGAAATGCTCAGAATATAGCCATCCGCTATACATAGCCTTCATTGATTACGAGAAGGCGTTTGATTCAGTAGAAATATCAGCAGTCATGCAGACACTACGAAACCAGGACATCGATGAAGCATACATAAACATCCTGGAAGAAATATACAGGGGATCAACTTCTACCATAGTGCTTCATAAAGAAAGCAACAGAATACCAATCAAGAAAGGTGTAAGGCAGGGGGACATAATCTCCCCAATGCTATTTACCACGTGCTTACAGGAGGTTTTCAGAAGCCTAGAATGGGAACAGTTACCTTAGCAACCTGCGCTTCGCCGATGACATTGCACTGCTGAGTAACTCGGGGGACGAATTCCAACTCATGATATGGAGTTATGAAAGGAGAGGAGAAAGGTGCTTCTTAAAACTAATCTGCAAAAGACGAAAGTAATGTACAACAACCTCGAAAGAGAGCAGCACTTTTAGATAGGTAATAGTGCACTTCAAATTGTAAAAGAGTATGTCTACTTAGGGCAGGTAACTACCGCGGAGCCGAACCACGAGATTAAAGTAACCAGAAGAATAAGAATGGGGTGGAGCACTTTGGCAAGCACTCTCAAATTATGACAGGTAGATTGCCACTATCCCTCAAGAAGGTATATAACAGCTGTATCTTGCGGATACTTAGCTACAGAGCAGAAACCTGGACACTTACAAAGAGGGTTCAGCTTATATTGAGGACGACGCAGTGAGCAATGGAAAGAAAAATGGTAGGTGTAACCTTAAGAGACAAGAAGAGAGCAGAGTGGATTAGGGAACAAACGGGGGTTAAGGATATTATAGTTGAAATCAAGAAGAGGAAATGGACATGGGCCGGGCATGTAGCGAGTAGATAGGATAACCGCTGGGCATTAAGGGTAACTCACTGTATTCCCAGAGAAGGCAAGTGGGTTAAGGTAAGACAGAAGGTTAGGTGGGCAGATGAGATTAAGAAGTTTGCGGGTATAAATTGGCAGCAGCAAGTACAGGACTGATATAACTGGCGGAACATGAGAGAGGCCTTTGTCCTGCAGTGGACACAGTCATGCTGATGATGATGATTATTATTGACTAAGTGGTCATTGAATATATTTTCGATTTCAGCTCCTGATACGCTGCGTCCATTTATAGTCAGATTCTCCACACTTGCCCGTGTTGTACCACGGTTCAAAAAAAAGTGGTGCTTCGTCCATAAGGCGCGAGTCTGATCTGCGCTGGTTTCTATTTCGTATGTACATAGTGCGATATGCGTTTGCTAATTTCCTTATTTAATTGATTTCTGTATACTTTATATTCTTTTAGAATGTCAGAATTTCTATTATGCAGGTCGTCAGTTCGAATTCCCGCTTTTTAACGTTTTACTTTCTTCAGCTTTTTTTTTTTTTTAAGGTCATGCTCCAAGAAAATCACGTCGCTGTCTGCAGCGGTTGTTAGACAGCCCTACGATGTGTCTTTCGTGGCGCACTGTCTTTGGTGTTCGGCTTCGGTGCGCATTGCGCTCTTTATTTTCTTCTCTCAGTATTGTTTCAAGTATTGGTACTTGTTTTTAAATGATAATCATGTTCATGCATTAGGGATATAACGATAAACTTTCTTTTACATACAGGGAATGAAGAACTTTATTGATGACTTCCGATTGATACTGCGATGGGCGAGCAGATTCTCTTATACGAGTGTGAATTAACTTTAATATTGCATTGAACCACCACCCTTGGCAGGGTATTTATTCGTTTGCCTTGATACCGTAGTTGCAACTAATAATTTGTTACACATAATGTGATATTTCCAAATCAATCCATTCGGCCTATTTTTCGTGTCACTGTATAAGGGTCACATATGGGCTGATGCCAAACGTTGTACAGGTCAACATAGAATGTGTTCTAACCTTGAAGGCTGTGTAGTTAGACAGTATGTTTCAGTAAGTCCCACAACCACAATACATATGGCTAAAATACATGTAGCTCCAACTTCCAGCCTACTTCGCCTGAAATCACACACACAGATTTATTCATGAGATCGAATCGGCTCCTTCAAACAAGGGAATATGCACGTCGCTTTTGTCCCATGATTTTGTGCTATTGCTATGCAAAGATGAATAGACATTCAAGCTCTCTTCGGTGTAGTAGATACTTGCACGGTGGTGTGTTCTCTGTAGCCATCTTCTCATCCCGAGACGACGCTTGTCCTGCAGGAGCGAAACGTGTTCCGTATTGTTATCGACGATTAAAATGCGAGCGTGCCAAAGTCGTGGGCATGACCGGTCGTCTGGATGCTTTAATTTGCAAGTGTTGGCTGCTGCAGCTGCGGGCTTGGGTGAACCACAAGATATGACCGAGTCAATAAAATGAATATGCAAGAATGAGCGTGTATCTAGCAGCGTCTATGTATCCTAGGATGAGGGAAGGCAGCTGTAGGGAGATTAAACGCAGTCACCTCGCACAGCAGTTAAGAAAAAAAAAAAAGAAAGACTTCTCCAATCACTTCAGTTAAAGCACAAACACCTGCACTATGTCGAGGCCCGTCATTATAGGCAGCGTTGTCAAAACAGACCCCCTCATAATTACATCATTACGGCGCTGTATTGATTGCCTCGATGCGGTAGTGCCTGTGCAGGTGCTTTTAATGATGGGGGTGAAAACTCACTACACTTGCAGTATGCAGTGGATTTCACAGTGGGGGAAGCTCAGACCAGGGTTCTACAGCAGCTGCCACTCAGGGAACTGGGTCTGTCAGCGAGAACCTCAACTCAGCTGACCGTCCAGGTTCTCGCTGGCCACTAGCTCGTCCCATCGCTCGAATGTCAGACGCTACCTTCAAAATAGGCAACATTACTCAAAACAATATTGAAAGCAGAGAAAAAAAAAAGTTCAATTGGTCTGCGCGACTCAAACTGAAGTTGCGCACCAAAAACGACATATCATGTTACACACCAACAATGTATCCAATGTGCCTCGAAAAATCAATGCGGTACCAGCACAAACAGCGACAAGATGTTCTAGCAAAAAAGTAAAATTACAACTCCTTGAAAGCAGTAACCTCAATATTGATGCATTACTATAAAAAATTATAAATAAAATATAGCAACATGAGCTTCGAACAGACAACCTGCGGCATGATCGCAACTCCAACTGCGCATCAACCCACTGCCCCACCAGATATTTTTTTTTTTTTTTGCTTTATTGCCTGTTTCCAGACACTTATACATGAACAATGCCGTAAAGGTCGCAAAAACAAGTGATGGCAGTCCTACTGAATAGACACGAGCTTTATAATTTCTTGAGAGCTGTCAGGGGTTTCACCCTCAACAACCACTCAGGAACAGACTCCTGTGTTTTCGTGAGTCCAACAAATGCCACTATGCAGTCTCGCAAGTACATTCTTGCAGGTCGTGCATCTGAATCACAGTGAAATCCTGCCATACGGGCTCGCCATAAATAGTGGAGGCCTGTTAACATTAAGTCAAATGGCAAACCTCATTCCAATCGGGAGAAATCTCATACCGTACGGGTGTAGCGGAAATTCCTTTTTGATTGTCCTTTTCAATACATCCAAAAAGTACACTCCCTCCCAGCAATGCAAAAAAAAAAAAACATGATTAATAGTTTCTGGCTTATCACAAATGAGACAGTCTGACCACCAAGGTAGAAAGACACCTCACTCATCTAGAAATACCTTGACGTGAAAAGTGCCAATGTGAAGCCCCCCCCCCCCCCCCCCAAAAAGGTTTTTGTGGCAGGAGCCACTTGCATTCTTTTAACCTTTTTTAGCATGTTCTGCCCTTAACCTCCACTGTATATGGCCCTGTACATTGAAGGAGGTAAAATTGTATCACAAACATCTCTGTACAGCTTTATGTGTGACACCGAAAATAGGTACTCATTAGAAAATCTGACAGACAAAAAGCGGATACTTAAGATCACCTCCTTGAAATATCCGCGAACAGCGCCCTTCATGTGGTCTGTGCCAACCATATGCAGGTAAAGCTCTCGTGGGCCTCGGTTGAGAGGGGGGGGGGGGAGTTGCCGCAAATTTGTAGTCGTGTTAGACGCCATCGCGTAGCTGAGTGAGTGTGGGCTTACTGCGCCACCAGAACAGCTATAGGCGATGGCGGCGAAAATGACAACAAATTTACGGCAACGCCCCCCCCCCCCCCCCCTCAATTTTACCATTACACTACGGTAACGAGCCCCATCACCGTAGAAGTGTGGCAGCTTGGGCTAGTTGGTATGACATGACGATAGTTATAGCGCGAGAACAGAACGATGACGCAGAGACGACGCGTCGACGCGTGTCCTTCGTGTCTCTGCGTCGCCGTTCTGTTCTCGCGCTATAACTATCGTCCCTCACCGTAGTCATTACTTCACATCGACGGGGCCCGTCGCTATAGCTGCATCGCTATTATGACGGGCCACGTCACCGTAATCACAATTACACTACGCTGACGAGTCCCCTCACTTTAACGATAGTACTGCGTTGAGGGGCCCCGTCACTATATTCACTGTCTTCCTTTTCTCTCAACACACCACTACACTGTAACACCACGCAGAGATTATTAACACGAGACATGACATTCGAGAAGCGAGTGACAGAGCAAAGCAGTCGCCATGTTTTTGTGAACAGTCCACACGTGCGACCGGTGGTGGAGCACCATATATAAACGCCCATCCACCGGCCGCACACGAGTCGATGGGCGTTTATATATGGTGCTCCACTTTAATCCCTGCACCTTATTCTCAGAGAAATTGAAAACTTGAGTGCATAGAGCGTAAAAATGCACATACGCATCTATATACGCCAACTCTACGTTAACTAACGTATAATGAATAGCTGTTAGAGTCCTGAAACGTATGACGCTTTAATTTTGCAGCACTGAAGCAAAGAATACTTATGGGCTGGTTTCCTTTGTTAGACAGTATTAATGAGAATGCAGCCTTGAAGAAGACAAGTTAGTCGAAACGTGTGTATGTACTACGTCGGCTCCAGCGACCCCTGATCACGAATTTTGCATATCTTTAAGCTTTTATCTTCCATTGAAGTCAAAACTCAAAGCTTTTTAGCGCATATATGAAACGTTCATGGTTTGATCGGTACCACTTACCGGCAACTTCTTACGAGACATCACCAACTGTGCACGAAATGCACGGCCAAGCCTCCAAGGTGCTTAAGGGCTTCGGATCAACGCCATGAACGCCCGTACTAGGTAGCAGAATTCTCAGTTCTGAGGACGGAAATTCCCCGTGAGCGCGTCACTTACCCAGCCTTGGTTCCCTATTGCTGAAAGGGGATAATTTCATGAGATCTCGCATTCGAGTCCGTCCTCGTCTCGCGGTAGAAGAATGGTCGAAAGCGGTTGTAAAATGCCTGCTGGGGAGGCGTATTGGCGACTTAGTAGGATGATCTTCGTTTACACAAGTGAGGGTGAGGTATAAGTTTCCTTATATAGACCGCTAACCATTAACGAAATATATGTTGAACTTGGTGGAACATATGAGACATGCTAACCCTAGAAGTAGGTTGACAATACATCGTGTTCGTGTCGTCCTCTCCCGCCATACCTGAGTATCTCGGGTACCTACCGCAGTTCGCGTGCTGCAGCGCGGTGATGTGGGGTTGTCATCTGTTGCTGTGCGCTATGTTGAAAATTAAGCAGTGTGTTTTTTTGTGTGTTGTTGTATTTCGGAGTGCTCATCGGACCTGTCAACACCTCGATCGTTCACTCGATACGCGACTATAAGATCAAGAGGCGTGTCACGTCGGCTCATCGCGATTTCCATCAGCAGAGATGACCGCGGACTCCGCGGCTGCCCGCTACGGCCTACGTGGGCACATTACCTTGTTTTCACTACAAATTGCATGGTCCAAGATTGAGTGAAAGCCCAATGTGCCTCAAAGCGCGCAATATTTTACGAGTGGATGAATGCGTAGACGCTCCCATCAAAAACGCGTCGGACGATCTAGAGAAGCCACAGCAGAAAATATAATGATGGGGCCCACGCCACCAAAGACCAAAGTAGTTCATGCAGTCCGAATGCCCAAGTGTTGTAAACAGTGATGATGCTCAGGTTCTTTGATAGGCATTCGTAGAAACAGTCAGCGAAAGAGCCAAACGAATTGTTCGTTTGCGGCTACATGACGCGTGCCGGTAATGCCTATGACTTTTTCTGTCTCATATGTTTTGCCAACTTTTCTTACGTTGTATCTTACTTCCGTTTTTGTGCGCTAATGTACAGTCGCCCCTGAAAATAAGGGGGACTATTGTTAGGGAATTAACCAATTGAAGATTAAAAAGAATGGAGTTTTCAAACCGATGTGATTGTATTTCAAACCGCCAGTGAATGGGGTATGTTAAACATACTTCATTCACTGGCGGTTTGAGCGGGCGGTTTTACTGGAGGATGCGAAATGAATTTCTTTCGCGTCCGTTTTTATGGTGTGTTTCAATGCAATCCCGAGACCCCCGCGATCTTCATCACGATTTCAACAGCCTCCCTTGCACGCAGTGGTCGTGGCCAAATTTGTAGGTAATCACGGTAAGCTATCACTGTTTACAGGTAAGATTGTACTTGCCCGTAATGAAGTTACGTCGGAAAACACGAGTATGTTTATCCAAGTCATTTCTGTTTATTGGCGCCAGCCGAACTTTTTAGAGAGTTTTAAGGGAGGATGGAGAACAAAATGTACTGAAAATGTGATTTGTTTGTCACTTTTCATCACTGGGGAATGTGGGTGGGCAGCGGTAGGGGCGCTCGCCCCACCTCAAAGACTTATCCACCCCCCCCCCCCTTCCTAATTTCATCTATGCTTGTGATCCACCTCCTATCACTAATTAGAAAAAATTAAGTGGGGCCACAGTTTTCTCACATAAACAACATTTATGCTATGACACTATGACAGGGCTTTCGTGCTACTAAAAACAAAACAGTTGGGACCCCCACTATACATTGTTACTTCAAGCGGCCGCCTCCACCCCTAAAATGAGTCGCTGGGTCCGCCGTGGGTTATCATAGCACGATATTCCCGTATTACTGACAAGTGCTTACACGAAGTGGCGCGTTTTTACGCGCAGTGAAAGCAATTATATATAAATGGCCCCAAACACGGCCGGGCCCATGACTGAACCGTGGGAACTCAAACTTTGAATGGCGTTTTCTCCAAACATTACTTTTCGTCAGAAAAGGAGCGTTTGAGTCTTTTCTTGTAACCCCTGCAGCTATTTATTAAAAACATTTGTGAATTCTATTCATTTGTGAAGCTATTTAATAAAAATTTGTGAATTTGTGAACTAACATGCGCCTTATGGTGTTGCCACAAGAATTGTATGTTTTTTACGAACGTTTTTCTTCGGGAGAAAACCCGTGTGAAATTCTAGTCATCAAACATCCAAATTTTTATCTGTCATAGCTGTAAAGAATACCCTGGGAGCATGCGATTGGATTGGATGGGATAAACTTTTATTATTGGATAAACTTTTATTGGAGCATGCGATTATCAGAAGAGATTTTACCATTTCACACGTAAAAGCTTTCTCGCAAATCTTCCTTTAAAAAATAGAACAATGACATATTATTTTACTTCTTTAATGGCTTTGTATTTTCTTGCCAAATTCACGAAACATCTAGAAAATCTCCATTCAAGCAACTTGCAAAATTTTGTGGAGTTTTCTTGAAAAATACGAGAGCGTTGTACACCTATTCATTATGTAATGTCTGTTCACACGCTCTGCTTCCTCCTCGTGAGTCGCAAAATCGACTTGCTTCACCAGCAACTGATAATTGCGTAAACTTGCGTCGCGATGCTGAACTCAGTGGGCACTAGAAAGCGTCATGGCTGTAACATTTTTGCTGTGACGAATGGTATGACAAATGCTGAGAAAAGGGAAAGGACGCAAATTTATGCATTCCCTGTGTGCCACCCCCTGGCTACGCGAATGGTTGCGATGTGAATTTCATTACAATGGTGGCACCACTTTGATGTCTCCATGGGGTGGGTGCTTCATTTTCGGACGCCGAAGTAGATTTAGCGATGGTAAAAAACAAAGAAAATAAAACTCTTCGTGACAACGTCCCGTTGGCGCAACGTATTACGAAGATATGTGAATGCACTGAATTCATTGCGTGTAATGAAATTCAGAACAACATATTTGATCCGACTTAATTAGGTTGCAATGTGATTATCATCAGTTTCGTACGCTTCCAGGTTTGCGCAATTTTTGAACAGGGGAAATTTCACGTAGCACGTCACTGCCTCTCTTCGAGGCTCGAACACAGCTTTTTTTTTTTTTTTGCATTATCATCTGTGTATGAACAATGCGCGGCCTGTTTTTTGTACGCTGCAAGCCAAATGGCTCAAGGCACATTGTTCTCGCGAGCCTTCCAACAGCGCGCTTAACCCTTTCGTTACCACGCCTATTCAAATCGTTCGCCGGTGATCGACGCTTTGGATCGCCGATTTCGGCACGTTGAATTTGTTTCTCGTGCCCCCAGCACTTTTTAGTCCATCCACTGAGCTTTCAGAATCAATTTGAATTTGCCCGTTTTGCCAAAGTGATTTTTGAGAGATCTTTGCGCCAACCATTGTGCATTTGTTGTTGAGAAAATGCACTTGCCTGGCGATCTTGACAGAAGTGCGTGCTCGCCGTGATTATGCTACAGAAACATCAAAGTTCTGTAATTACAAAAACCTTTTGCAAGTCAAATATCAAATTAAGGTGTCAGCTTTGCAGTCGGGCACTGTTGAGCAGTAATGATTGCGAGAAACTTATGCCACCTATTCAATAGCGAGCTGTAGTTGTGAGTGAGGGAAAATTCATTCTACAAAACATATTTTCCAAGGTCCGCCGCGTGTTTAAAGTGTGAAGGTAGGCTTCTCGGCGAGTTCTTCGCTTGTTTCGTTATAGCGGGCACAGGGCCGCACCTAGTGTCGCTCTTACGGCGTCGCCGTCAGGAGCAGACGGGTGCATATAACACGCCACTCGAAACCGTCTTGGAACCGCACCTGAAGTGAGTAAGGACGAGCTTGGAGTCCGAGGATGACAGCTTCAAGTTTTATGGCGACGATGTTTTGCCTGAGACATCCGCGCAGCCCTTCATGGCTTTTGTTTAAGCTGTATGCTCCGCCTGAAGTGCGTAGCTGCAGACCTCCGTGCACAATCTTATAGCTACTCTGGTTACGTTCGACGTCCCTCCGTCACTGGGGCGGGGCGGCTGGCGCCGGCTGCAGAGCATCTCCTCTTCGGGAGGAGAGCCCTGACGACGGAGCAGCGCGAAACGTTTCAGAACTGCGCGCGATATTATTCCTGTTCTGATGCGATGCGCAAAAATGCAAATAAATATGCTTGGATGTATATATTGGAACGCCAACCTATGCGGAGTGACGTGGCTTGGAAAGAGGTGATGCTAGATGAAATAGCGAACTTCATTGGACATCTGTTTTGTAAAGGGATTGTTCACATCACGGGCATGCATCTATATTGAAACATCTGCAGGCTCTTATCGCAAATTAACGAGAATGCAACGAGAAAAGTATACGAGTTTACTTCTGTCTAACGAAAAACAAAGCAATGCTTCACCGCATGTCAGTAGCAATGCACTTCGCTTCCTTATTTTGCGTTTTTGTATGTGAATAGAAACATTTGGTACTAAATTTACTATTTTTCATACTGTTCCTGGGTCATTGACCTTGAAAACGTATACTCTGTTTTTTGTTTGTTCTGAAAATTTTTGCATGCATAGTGTTTTTTATTGCGCTGCTTACCAGCTGGCGACCTAAAATTTCACACTTTTATTCATTCCAAAGTATTTTTATTACTCGAGAACATATATTTTTCGAAAAAACATTTAATTATGAAAACTTTGGTATGCTGAAATGCATGCTGGAGTACTTTTCAGACTGACAAAAAGTATTTTCCCGAGACATGAAAAACGCCAGGCTAGCGCGGGACGCGCAGCACAGTCACAGCGAAAGCTATAGAAGAGCAGCCTTTCACAGCCTTTTCTTAAACACTCTTTTGGTAACTGCTATAAGCACACTGCTGGGTATACCGACTATGCCATAAATAATTATAATTTTTGTGTAGTAGGCCAGCACTCACTGTGTATCCCGCATACCTACCAAGTCTCTCAGATTGGCTGGGGGACTCCCGGATTTCGACCCTTTCTTCCGTTTGTACGGTTTGTCATGAAAATATCCCGGAAATCGAAATTTCTGGGCGTGGTCTGGCCGCAGTGACGAAAACGCAGCTCGATCCGCTCCATGGGCTTTTCGAAGCTGCCCCGTTTAATTAAAAATGAGTTTAACAAGCGTTCATCTGAACGTACAGTAGAATCTCAGTGATTCGAAACCGCGGCAGATACGAATTCGTGAAATCCCCCAACCAAATTCCACTGTGTTCATTGGGCCTCGATTCGAATGGACACATTTCCTAATCGCGGCGGGTGATACGAACCTCGTACGGAAACCCTCGAACGAAAGCCGAGAGCAGCGCACTCGAAGGTTCGAAAGTACTCGTGCGACCGGCGCACGCATTGCCTTCTACAACGCGTGTGACTGTCGTTTCCACAACCGCTGTGGACGAAACCGCGGTCGCTCTTGACACGATCATTTATGGCGACGACCTACCTGACAGAACCCCGAAATTGTGCGCTCAACCAGTCGAAGCAACGCTGCTTTCCACAAACTCCGCGGACAAAACTGCGCCAGATGCGATCGTAAATGGCATAAAACGACTTATTTGAAGGCGCGTGCCCAGCCCAGCGCACGGAGATTTTAAAAGGAAATACCGTACGCCGCAACCGTCGCGCACGAAACCGCGGTTTTCCGAAGCCGCGGCGACCACGTGGGGTTAAAGAACCCCAGGTGGTCGAAATTTCCGGAGCCCTCCACTGCGGTGTCTCTCATAATCATGTGGTAGTTTTGGGACGTTAAACCCCACATATCAAAACCGCGGTCGCGGTGACGCGATCTGCGTGCTCCGAGGGCACGCAGTGGTAGATTAAAGGCAGTAAATACGTAAAAAAACATGTCACAGTTTGGCCGCAGAGGTGAAGCAATGAATGGGGCAGCAACAACTTGGAATGTCACGCTGAGGACGGCAAGCAGACCGAAACGTGCAGCGCGGTGCTCAGGCAAAAATAACGCATGAAAACGATACACACAGGACGAGAGTGAACTAGCAACGTTTGTCGCTCAACTCGTAACGCGCTCTGTAAACAAAAACGATGCACGATACGTAATCGCAGGTACAGATGAGCACAAACTAACAAGTGTCCCAGTTGTTATACCTCGCTGTGTATGAAAAGCGCCCTCTTTTGGCAAACGGGGCCTGTGCCGAGACCGAAGTGACCTTTGTGGGCCCGGCATCTGACGCAATCGCTCCGGTGAAAGCCGAAGGCACATGATTCTCCCCGCCAAAGAATAAGCGCGCGCGCACAAGCAACAAGCACCAGTCTAGGCCCACTCACAGTGGCTGGATTTCGTGCCGACCGGTTGTGCCCCCGCGATCTCCTATACGACAGCGCAGCTCTGGCCGACTGGCTCGCCCTACGTCATCTCCTGATGCCGTGAAGCTTTCCCTGAGTGGTGCCCCGTCCTTGGACTCCAGCGACTGTCTCCATCTTTCCTATCTTGTTACTTCAGTATGTGGGTCTCCCTGTCCCTATCGCTATCACTATCCTTTTTAATCCCTCCTTACCCCCATGCCTCGTGTGTCACTTTTGAGATGTCGCACTATGATGCGGACAGTTACGGGGCTCACTTTTATCTTCTTTTCTATCTTGTAAGAATCACTCCCCCCCCCCCCCCCCCCCAGTCTAAGCTGGTGTTTTGTGCACTTGTGCACAAAACACCAACCTAGACTGTCCATATAATTGATATCTCAATAAATAAGGGGCCAGACACGTTTTGGCGTTCCTGTCAAAAGAATCGTTGTAGTGAGCAAAGTTATGACCCGCGCTTTTGCGGCAGCTAGCTGCGCCGTCCCGTCCGTTCACGTGTGTCCCAGGAAGACATACGCGAGTTGTTTTGACGGAAATAGAATCTGTTGGTTGTGTTTGATCCTTTGAAACTCACCTTAGTGGAAAACACCACCCTCGTGTGTCCGGCCACTCCGAGACCGCAACGCTGATGTTGGCGCTTGCGATTGAGACCCCCCACCCCTCTTGTTTATTGCGATGTTTTTGTTTGTTTGTTTGACCTTGGGTTTTTTGGTTTCAAAAAAAAATAGGAGCAAATATTTCAGTGCCCCCCCCCCCCCCGCTGCGTTGCGGAAATCTCCCGGATTCATAATCCTTGAACTTGGCAGGTATTTATCCGCTGCACACTTGTTAGGAATTACATGGAATTTTTATGCAGTGGCTTACGACGATGAATTGTGCCTGAAGTTGGTATGAGCCGCAGTTCATAGGTGATCAATAGAGACCGGAACTTTAGGCACGAAAAATCAATGTTTTAGGCGCCTATAATAGCCCCCGAAAACTGCCATTTAGGCATAAATAAGTGTTAAAAACTCTACTTTAGGCATATATAGGCACAATTCATAATTACTTCAGTAGCGTGCTCAGGAGAATTATTCAACTTCTAACAAACACAGCAGGCAAATGGTGTACTTTGGAAAAGCTAAATTACTTTTTTTTCATGAAAAGAATTAACAAGAAGCATAATAATTTGAACATATCCAGGTGAAAGCCAAGGTAACTTGGCATTGTGAGAAAAGTTATGAAAACGATGGTAAACCAGCATCATCTCAAGGTTTTCGGGCTTGAATTGTGCTTGCATTCAGTCAGTATTTGCTTTTACGCGAAAAAGAACGCTCGACGTCGACGGAAGTTAGTGAAGCGTACTTGTGGCCTAGCACTTTCAGTGCTTTAATTGCATCCAGAATCAGCTCCACTCGAAACTTTAGACGCTTGCTTTAGCACATACTATCTGTGATTCTTTCCAAGGCAGATTCAAGCTTTGAGGCAAGCCTGTCAGCGACCGGTCTATTGGGGACGGGGTGAACCTTTGCTGCACGCCCGAAAAATCTTGGTATCGTTTAGCTTTGCGTTGAACACTATAGTGATATTCTGTCCCTGGTGCGTACTTCAACCACTTAGTGCATAAATTTTATTGTATGATGTTGCTCAAGAAGTTTGAATTGTGGATTACTATATATGGCTGCGTTCTGTGTAATGGGTGCATGCGAGTTCACAGATCCGTATATAAAAATAACACAATAAGTCTGTGTGCCCGTGGAATGACCACAAAATGCATGTTATTTGCGCAGATTCAGGGGTTATTTAAATAAATTGGCAGCAGCGTAAGCAATGTTGGGAGCTTCATGTCTGTGCGTTCTTCAGAGTGGACGTCAGACTGAAGATGTTGTTTACCTTTCCAATGTCCTCTCGCCAGCTTTCCACGGGCACCGTTTTCGATCGACGGTGTAGCGCTGTGATCCACTGGTCCATTGCCTCAGAAGTACACATCACGGCTTCCTTTTATTCCGCATTGCTAGGCAGACTTCCGACAGCTGCCGTTATGAAGAACATAAATGCCTGCGAAACTTGCGTGTAGGCTGTATAGGCGGCAGCGCTAGCCCAGCTCATTTCCGGCTGATTAGAGTACATTCAATGCTACCCTGTACTCTAGCCTCCCAAACTCAACCGCCGAGCTGCACTACTCTGGAACGTATAGCGACGGGGATCTTCAAGGGGCACACTAGCGTTAGCCTCTCCTCGCTTCGCCACAGTACACTCTAGCCACGCTCACGCAACCGCCATATTGCACTACTCTCGAACCAACCGACGGAAATCTTTTAGGGCCAGTAGCGCTATTGAAGCTATAGCCTCGCTTTGCCTCGCTGGGGCCCCGCTTACGTAAAGGTGCATTTAAGTGCGGCGTTATCGTCGCATGCGTCGGCGTCGGAGTGCATTCGCCGATTCTCGTTATAGGTTGGTTGTGGCAGTGCGCCGACTTATCTGTTTTCGTCGACACAATGTATGCGCACCCTACGTCGAACCATAATCGCACCTTAACAGAAGCTAAACACATGAACGCAGAAAAAAAAAAAAAGCTAGCGTGCTATGCACGTGTTGTTAACATCGCCATGAACACCAGGTGATTATTGTTTCCCTCCATATGAACAGCTCATTTAGGCAAAGCGTTTACTCAAAGAACGCGAAAAGGCATTTTTAGGAGCTGCTGATATAGGCGCGAACCTCAAAATGGGCACTTATAGGCACAATAAATGTGAGATTAAAATGTTCCCCATTCCTTCATTCGGGTTTATATGTTAAATAGGCTCGAAATGGACGCCGGGAAAAAATAGGCATTTTCCCTAAAGTTGCGGTCTTTAGTGATCAAGAACAATTTTTCTAATGGATTGGAGCATTTACGACCCACTCGTTACGCAATTCGCATTGTGTGTCGCCCGGCTGTTCCTTGGATGTTGTAAAGCGATTTATTACTCATATTAACGCGATACCTTTCCCGACATCAAGCGTGCCTATAAGGGCAGTTTAGAAACGAGGTCCAAGCATTGGCGTGGCTCAGTGGTAGAATACATGGCTCAGCGGGCCCGGTTTCGAATCCCATTGCGTCATTAGTGTTTTTTATTTACTGCGTTTTTTTTTTCTTACTTCGATAGTGGTTACGGACGCTGGCGGCGGCGGACACCTACGGCGCCGCGCGTGACCCGTGTTCGGATCTCATATCAGCTTTCGCTGCGGTATCTATTTTCGCGCGGCGACGGCCCCTTCCATCACGTGGCCTCCCCAGTGCCAGTGCGGCCACTTTCTCGTCATTAGGGAGTTATAGAATACCGTTTGCAAGCGCTGCGGGCGTAGTGGGCGCCATAAGAGCTTTAGAATAGCGTTTGCCCTGCAGCGAACCGCAACGCACGATCGCAGCGACACCGTAGCCTCGAAACCGGAGCTTGCGGGCCACATGCGGGCCACCGCAATTTCGGATTTTCTGCGTGCGGTCCGCGAACGCCGACTCGCGTTACGACGCATGCGCAATGGCAGCGACCGCACCGCAAGGGCTCGCGGTGCGCTATTCTAAAACTCCCTCCTACTGTTGCGAGATCTCCCCGCAGGCTACGCTCGTTACGCCGAGCGGCTGCTTACGAAAGCGTTTGTTTTTTTCACCTCTACGCGTGGAGCGGCTGCTTACGAAAGCGTTTGTTTTTTTCACCTCTACGCGTGGTTAAGATTTTTTAGAAGGCTAGTCGATTAGTTTTGTTGGTAAAGGGGAGTGTAAACGTTAAACGAATACTTACACGAATGTAGAATATTTTAGTTGGTGCTCTAAATCAGAGAAACACGTTCAGTTTCGATATCGGGGGAGCGGCTTTTCAGTGACGTGCCACGGCAGTGTGGCGTCACGGGGAGGCAGCGATTCATGCTGCATGCAGGGCACAGAGTTCGCAAACTCGGCATTATGTCCTTTGCGGTGCGGCTGATTTTCAAATGTCCAGCGACGAAAACTTTTAACCAAGGTAGAATATATTGTACGTGTGTTGTCACTACAATGTGTTGAGAGCGTTAACAGTGCATGCTGAAGAAACGAAAATGACCCTTTTTAATGTCAAAATCTTATCAGTACTCCATCAAATAGACACTAAAGAAAAACAGTGAGTTGTTTTAGATTGATAAGCTGCGCTCTGAAAAGTTTAATGTAACGAGTTTCGCTGTCATGAGTTCATCATTAGCGGATGAAAACCAAGGTTGAAGTTTCATTTTTAAATTTCGCGCGGTATTCTCCGCGGACGTGTAAGAAAATCCGCAATGCATTTTTCGTATTTTCGTGAAATAGGCTCGATGAAATTTCCTGAAGCTTGGTATGCTAATTCTATGGCACCCACCGATGACAATGTATTTCAATTTTATTGACTGGAAGCTACGGAGAACCCAGACTTCTCCAGAATTTATAACGTCACACTGTCTGGTGCGGGAATCTCAAGTGGCGTCTGCACCCGTACATTCTTTTTGCGCGTTATCCCGCCTACCTAGTGTCGTGTCGCTGTAAGCGTGGTATTTTAATTTTGAAATTGTATTTTAATAATACGCGAAAAAGCGTTTTGCTCTTTAGGGTCCATTTAAAGGGATATTAAAGTCAAACAACAATTTACGTCAGAGTGATAGCTTAGTACTGTCGTTTTAGATGTCATACATTATCAACAATAGTGCCCTACTTACCGAAAAATTAAGGTAAATGTACACGAACACAAGCGCCGCAGCAGGACATTTTCAAGATGACGCCGATGACATCAGACGACCGCCAACAATCAATCACTAGTAATCGGTCTAACTGCACTAACTAAAGAACCTTCCGTGCATCAAGAGACGCAATAAAATGCTACTTGTTCGGTTATGTTTGAGTCATGGAAAAAATAACCGCCGGACGTTACTACGGGGAATGGCGCGAGTGATTCAAAAATTCAATTTTCGCGTGGTTGGATGGATGGATGTATCCGGCTGTGCCCTTAATTGGGCGCTGGCTCACGCCCACCTAGCAATAAAGAATTTCGCTCGCACCTCGATTGCAGCCACCAATACGTTAGCCTCCTGCTGGTTATTTCTACCCGTTTAAAATCAATTTTGCCTTCACTTTCTCTAAACCCCCAATGCTTTGAAAAATTCCGCGCCATTATCTTCGACTATAGGGTGGAGCCCTTTACAGAACATTATCAAATGTTCAGCCGTTTCCTCCTTCTCTCCACACACACTACATACCGTGTCTGTGCCTTCGAATTTTGCTCGGTACGTCTTGGTCCGCAATACTTCCGTACTAGCCTCGAAGAGCTGAGAACTACCTCGAGAATTATTGTTGATCCTTTCCCTTGCAGTTTCCTGCTTAAAAGTTTGGTAGGTCTCCAGTGATGATTTCGTAAGCATTGCAATCTTCCACATGTCCCTCTCCGTTTCCTTCACCTTCTTAACCGATGTTTCCTTTTGGCTTGGTATTCCGCCGTTGTCTAATTACTTGCTTGACAATTTTCGAGTTCGCTTACCTCCATTTAGTATCGACATTCTTCATGTACAAGTAACTGAAAACTTTCCTAGCCCAACACTCCTCTCTCATTTTTTCTCAATCATCCCTCAAATTCTATCTTGCTGCTAGCTTCCCTGAACTCAAACGATGCCCATCCCATGTCTCCTTGTACCCCACGATTTGGGGTATTCCCGTGTACTCCCAAAGCAAGTCTATCTGTGCCACATTGTTTAATTTCCAATCTTGCTTGAAATTCCGCTTGCATGCACAAGACCGCATTGCCGAACGTCAAACCCGGGACCATGACACCTTTTCGAATCCCTTTCACAACGTCATACCTATTGTAGTTCCACAGTGCCCCATTTTTCACTACAGCTGCATTGCTGGAGCCCTTAGTCATTACTAAAGACCAGATTTATAGGCACTCAAAACTGGGTTTTGGGCGCCAAAAATATGTGGACACTGTTTTAGGCCACCAAAATTGTAAATATAGGCACAATAAACTGACGAAACTCAAGTTTTCGAAGATATACGTGTGGAATCTGTCCCTACGACGAGAAAGCAAATGTTTTATTTTATGATGCTACAAAGGCGCTAATGGTTTATCGTAGCCATGCATTTTTTTTTTTTGCCGCATGGTTTGCAGAATACAGTCTCCGTTTCTAGTTCAGCATGGTGAGTTAAGTGTCCATGATCGCATAAACACACTCTTAGTTCTCTTTCTTTTCGGCATAGTTGAGAAGGGCAACACCAGCAGAGCTAAGAGCCAGAGCGCTAATAGGCCAGAGGGGTCTTTCTGCCTCGCATGAACTTGGTCTAACCGCACAGGGTTCATTTCTCATTTGTCTTTGAACGCCTTAAAGGGCCTTTGAGCAGGTTTGAGAATTTCGAGTAGGCAAGAAGAATGCACGCACTGGCCGCTCACGATCTCATCTGCCAATATTTGCAATATTGTAACGAATGTAGCAGCCTCACAACAAGGATGTTCTATTTACACGGTGTATTAAGGGCGAACTTGTGCCCAAAGTGAACGGCGCACAGCAATCAAGATGATCCAAGGGCGGTAGTCCTCGTGAGCCTCTGCCTCGACCACCCTCGTTCTCTTCTTCTTCACGCGCGTTGGCTGTTTGGCGGAGTACTTGGCGCATGCAGGGCCGGCTCGTGCATTAGGGCTGGCTTCGTCGCTCGTATTCGTGCCATCAGTGTTTCTCTGGTTCCCAACGTCCGCGTTGCGTGGAGCAATGGTAATTTCCTGTGGCAATATTACACGTTCCGGAAAGAAGGGAAATGTCCAACTGAACTCCGCTTGACCTTCATTGCACGGGCGCACGCCGTAACATGAAGGTTACGTATACAACAAGGAATGGTCCTGCGTACGTCAAAGTAGTACTTGGCACTGTGAGAATTACTCGAGAAGGCATGTGTAATTTTAACCATTTGTTGCCTGAATAAAAGTATGAAGGTTGGCAGAAATATTGAAACATGCAGACTGAGCCATGCACGTTATTTTCGCCTACTTCGTATCGAGCGAGATGCGCGAATAAGCTGCCTTCATTTGTTTGCATTGGTGTTCTCGCTGTTCTTCCATTGTGCCGGTGCCGGCATTCACAACGCTTGGTGTGCTCTTGGTGCATCGTTCCTTAGAGCAGTTTCAGTAGTGCGACGCTGTGTGTCGTGGTAAGGATACATAATTCATGCCAGCCTCTCCAAACGTGCACGCATAGAGGGATCTATCCCACAGAATTGGGTAGTGCATTACAGAGAACGTCGAAAGGACACAACAGCGCTTGCGTGCACGACCTGGCATGGGCATGTCATGCAATCTAACCTTGCGTGCGCATGACGTGTTGATGTGTCTGCGTCTTGTGATCTTTCTGCTCCGATTTGTTCCGATACCGAATAGAGCAGGGAAGGAAATGGGCTTGCGAAATCTACACCGCGTGAGAGGCAAAGGTTTCAAGATCACCTCCTCGCATCATTGTTTCGCGCCTTGTAATGAACCAATTAAAAAAATAATTAAAAACGAAGGGTTTCAGTGGGCAGGCAACAAACTTTCAGTGTCTAAGTAAAAGTTCTCATGTCACCTAGTGAAGCGTCGTGTAAGACGTAACTGACAAAAAAACTTTGTGGGCATTTTTTTATCTACCCTTTATTTTTCACTTATGCCACTACAAGGTTTCGCATTCAATCTTCATCGTCCAGCGGCTGCACGGATGCACCTTCTTTTCGCTACGCATGCAAGCAGACGCTGGGGATATGCTCAGCAGACGACGCGATGCGGATGAATAAATATGTAGAGCCTACTTGGCCTTCCCATTGGCTGAGGGCCCTTGTAGCTTGGACAGTGCTGAAGGGAACTTAGGAAATGAAGCATAGGTTGCACCCCACAGAGTTCCGAAAGCTCAATTTTGCCCGCTGGCATGCCCCGCCGCGGTGGTCTATAGTGGCTAGGGTACTCGACTGCTGGCCCGCAAGTCGCGGGTTCGAACCCCGGCTGCGGCGGCTGCATTTCCGATAGACGCGTAGGCCAGTGTGCTCAGATTTGGGTGCACGTTAAAGAACCCCAGGTGGTCGAAATTTCCGGAGCCTCCACTACGGCGTCTCTCATAATCATATGGGTTTGGGACGTTAAACCCCTATATCAATCATTGCCCGCTGACATGAATACCCGTCTCCAATTGTACTCGAAAACAAAATTTCGGGTCAAATAGCGTTTATTTAGGCACCGATTTTGAAAATAGGCCTTTATGGGCTTTTTTTTTAGAAATTTAACCACAAACGTCCAAAATATGCATTTATAGGCGCTATGAAAACACTATAAAAGCTCTTCTTGCCCTCGGATTTATGATCATATATCAAAATATGTTTCTTGCACGATAGAAGCGCAAAAAACAAAATGGGCATTTGGCTATAATCCGGTCTCTAGTCATTACGTATCTTTCGTGCTCCCTTAGATACTCAGCCCCGTTATTGGGTGATGATTTAGACTCCGACCAAAAGTTTTGAATAAACCCGCGACGTTTCGAAACCGACTTGGTTTCGAAACCTCCCAGTTTCATAACCAACCCCAGTTTCATAACCAACCCCATAACCATCTCCCAGTTTCATAACCAACCAGACAAAATTTGTCGAATGTTTACATTCAGTCCCGTTATTTATCCATGCGCCCAAATATTTGTATTTATCTACTATTTCTAGCGTGCCTTCCTGTATCTTATGCTCACTGCCTTTGTTATCATTGAAAATCGTGATAGCCGATTTTTCCCTGCTGAACTTCAAATATAACCTATCTCCCTCATTGCCACACATGTCTATCAATCCCTGCAGATCTTCCTTGTTGTCGGCTATTAATACTATATCATCTGCATACATCAATGATGGTAACGACTGTTCAGCGTGTTTTCCTTGCTTGCAAAAGAGAAGCTGAAGCCCAGTCGACTCCCCTCTAATTTGGCTTCTATTCCCTGGAGATACAGCATAAATAAAAAAAGGTGACAAGGGACATCCCTGTCGCAGCCCGCGTTTTATCTATAGGTTCAGATACCGGTTCTTCCCATTTGATAACTACCTTGTTACTTTTATAAATATCCTTTAGAAGATTAGTTATTCTATCTTCCACATCTGGTGTGTCAAGTATTCCTTACAAATCTTGAATCACACTATCGTAAGCTCCCTTGATATCTAGAAATGCCAGCCACAGGGGCCCGAGTTTTTTTTCCGCTATTTCAATACACTGCTTCAATGAAAACAGATTGTCCTCCAACCTCCTTCGTTTACGGAACCCATTTTGTAGTTCTCCCAGCACCCCCTCATTCTACGCCCATGTCTGTAGTCTTTCCTTTACTATCTGCCTCACCAGCCTGTAGACTACCGATGTCACTCACTGTTTGAGGACGGTAGTTGTTTATATCAGCTTTGTAACCCTTTCCTTTATATATCATGCGCATCCTGCTTAGTTTCCACCCATTGGGAGCTTAACCATTCATTATTGCTTTGCACGCTGCCTTTCTTAATGTTTGCTTAGTTTGGTCCTAGTTTCTTTATTAAAGCATGATTGGGATGCCGTCGGGGCCTGTTGATGGGCTATTAGGAACCCTTTTCTCTGCCCTTTCCCACTTCTCGTTGTCCCAGTGGAGCCACTGAGCTAACTGGTCCATCCTCATCTGGTACGGTGAATGCAGAGCTTTCTTGGTGTTTCTTGGGTGCACGTTAAAGAACCCCAGGTGGTCGAAATTTCCGGAGCCCTCCACTACGGAGTCTCTCATAATCAATTGGTGGTTTTGGGACGTTAAACCCCACAAATCAATCAATCAATCTTGGTGTTTCAATTTTTCTGTGATAATTGTTTCTATATATTCCATTGCCTCATCCCCTTCTAGTCTGACCCCTTGAACTGTAGTTATAAACCTCTGTTTCATGCTTGTCTTATTACTCAGAGAATTGCGATGGTTCCAAAACTCTGCAGCTGCCTTTTTATCATTTTTGTTTACTTCCGCCATCCATTGGGCCCCCTTAATTCTATTCTTGTCACTGATCAAATCGGACGCTTCCCTTCTGCAGCTTAAAAAGTTATCCCATTTTATTTTGACATCATCTTCCGGTTCACCCCTCTGTTTAGCATACCTGTGTTTCCTGGAGGTTTGAAGTGGTTTTGAAAAGGGGAAAAAGGAAGAAAAAGTGCAGTCCCGTTACTGCCTCTCTCAATCGAGGGCACCTTCACAGTTATGCGTAGGGAAGGGGGAATGGGAATTAAAGAGACAGAAGAGAAGAGGTAACAGAAGGGTAGTGAAAAGCACTCGCGCCGCATCACATAGCGTGCGTCTGAAACCGCTGCGATGATCCACAACCATCAGGGAAAGCCGCCGGGAAGGCCGGGAAAATAAGTCACCGAAAAAGAAGATGATGAGCCGAAGAGGCGCATGAAATGACGGGGAAAAAAAGAACTCGCGTGAGCACAGACCGCAAGCACGAGAGGGAAAAAAAAACACAGAATGTTTCCAGTTCAACGAGAAGGGAAAAAATGAAAAATAATCTACTTGAACTCGCAGATTAGAGTCCTGTTAACCTCGGTGAATTAATGCAGCGGGTGCACAGAACACTGGCAAGGGCAGATAGCCTAAACACGAGAAGGAAGGAGAAAAAAAAAGAAAGAAAAGGTTCAGTTCAGCCAAAAAAATGACAGAAAAAAAGAAAGAAGAGAAAAAGAAAATAAGGGGAAATTAGAAAAAATGTTTAGCTGAACACACAGATGAGAGCCCCGATGAACTCGATGTGGTAATCCAGTCGCCTCATTTCACCGGAACGATCGCATCATGCGCAGCGATAGCCGCAACACACAGACCACGAACCGGTGAATCAGGCGGCAGGAAAACCATCACAGCGCGGAGAGCAGCAACAACTGCATTGATCACCGCGTCCTTCGGGTCTGCCTCGGGGGGGGGGGGGGGGGGGGGGGCTAGCCAGAGAAGGGGGTGACTGGGCACTCGCGCTTGCTGTAGGCGCACTGGTAGGAGGGTGAATAGGGGATGCCAACGCTGATCGACGACCGGAGGCGACAGCGTCCCGAAAGGAGCGGCCCTGGACGAGTGCGGCGCTGTCTCGCTTGTCGATGTTGACAGTGGTCCTGGCCTTCTCCAGCGCTTGGCGGCGCGTCACGGGGCCATCCGAAAAGGTGATGATGACGGCGGCCTTGCACTGAATTTGCCAGGAAGGGCAGCGCGGCTCGTTAGCCGGATGTGTGCCACTGCAGTTAATGCAGCGAGGGCGCTCCGCAGGACACGGTGCTTTGGCGTGGCTGCCGCCGCAGCGGAGGCAGTGTTGGCCCCGCGAACAGGTCGTGGTGGCGTGGCCTGAAGGGGCCGCGGCAGTCGAGGGCGGACCGGCCTCTGAAGCTTGAAGAGGGCCCCAACCGGCGGGACCGTGGTGCCCTGAAATGTGATCGTGAGGCATCTGCTTCGTCGGACGCAAGAGATGACCGGGACGGCTGCTTCGAGGTTGGCCACGATGTCGTCCAAGTCAAGGGTCGCGTCGACGCCGTAAATGGTGCCCACGCAGCTGTTTTCCACGAGGAGCTTCCCCCTGACGTGGGTGTCGCAGATCCGGGTGAACTGAAGCAGGGGCGTGGGATCCGCGAGGGGGTGGATATCCACAGCGATGACGTTGCGCCGAAAATTGACGCGGACGCGCCGAGAAGCCGGAGAGGAAAGCCCCGATGGCTTCATGGGTCGTGGCGAGTAAGTTGGACTTCTTGCCAACTGGGCGGCAGAGAATGGTGCCGCCGTGCTCTCCCACTGCTGCAGGAGGGGCCGGGGGCTGCGTCACGGGCTCAGATTCTGGGTCGGCGTCCAGTTCAGCTGAGGCGTGAGTTGGAGTGTTAAAACGGAAGCTGGGGGCGCCAGTTTCCTCCCATGTCGTGTCCTGGCTATGCGGTGACGACGATGGTGTATGATGTTCCCATGAGGAACTAGAGGCGGACGACTCCGTCTCCGAGGGTTCCGCCCGAGTTTGCGCGTCCTTGATGGAGCGCTGTTCCTCGCGCACGCCCGAAGGCGAGCTTTGCGAAGTTGAGGCCGAGAGCCATGGCCGTCGGTCGCGAAGCGTCGGTGTTGGAGACGCATCCTGAACCTTCTGCTGCTTCGGGTGAAAGTCTGCCTTCAGGTTTTAGTTGGCCCGAGTCCACTTCCAAAGTACAGGCGGGCCCATCACTGGGGATAACCCTCAGAATAGCTGTGCGCCCGAAGGCGTGAAGCGGGCGTCGAAAACTAACGCATGGCAGGAGCGAAAAAATGCGACCGTCCCCGAGAAAAACTCGCACGAAATTCCGGCATACCTTAGAAGTGTGGCAGCTTGGGCTAGTTGGTATGGCATGACGACAGTTATAGCGCGAGAACAAAATGACCGTGTCCTTGCCTCTGTGTCTCGTTTTGTTCTCGCGCTATAACATCGTCCGGCATACCGTTGATTTCAAACAGCACGCACGCGAGACGCGTGTCGAATGCGCGTGTCGCGCCGACTCGCCGAGCTTCTCCCTGGAGGCTTCCCGACGTCTTACTATTGTTAACTTTCTCATCCCACCAGCTCTTGGGTTTGTGTCCGATTTCCCCAGTTGATTTTACTCGTGCCTTAGCAAGCTCTAACTCAAAAAATCGAGTTAGGTTTGTGTACGTCCACTCTGTTACACGGGACAGGCGGTGCCATCTAACGGGGCGCACTTGAAACAAAAATGTCTGCAACATCGAAGCCAATGGCGGGTAATTGATCAATGGCCGTTGTTGCTGTTGTGGTCCCCGCTGCTTCCGGTCTGCTGCTGCTAGCGCGCAGTAAAGCCGGACATTGTTGTGCACCGCAACAGTGACGTAAGTCGGTCTGGTCAGTCCGCTTCTTGAGGCGGTAATTTGAAGTGCTCTAACCCGATTCGGACGACTAAAACGTCATTTTATTTCAAAATAGGCCCTTCCTTGGCACAAAATCAACGCTACGAGGTTTTTGGACCGCTATTTCAACAATCAACGTCGACTTAATAGTTGCCTTTAGTGTCCCTTTGAGCGCCAGTGACGGTACAATTTTGAAGACACGGCCGCTCGTTTTGTCCTAGATTTTTTTTTTTTTGGGGGGGGGGGGGTCATCTGTCACATTTTATTAGTTTGATACACATCACTTGGTCTTGTCTGATGTTTTGATATATGTGCTTAATATGAAAAGGTGAAATTACGTATGCTGGCATCACAATCAAATGTTTATAACAAAGCAAGTAAAGGCCAAACTATCCGAATAACGCCCGTGTCCTGAACTTAAGGTGGCACTTTTTTTATTGATTGACATGTGTGGTTTAGCGTCCGAAAACCACCATGTGATTATGAGAGACGCCATAGTCGAGGGCTGCGGCAATTTCGACCACCTGGGATTCTTTAGCGTGCACCCAAATCTGAGCAAACGGGCCTACAGCATTTTCGCCTCCATCGAAAATGCAGCCGCCGCAGCCGGGATTCGATCCCATGGCCTGCGGGTCAGCAGCCGAGTACTTTAGCCATTAGACGCCCCGCCGCGGTGGTCTAGTGGCTAAGGTACTCGGCTGCTGACCCGCAGGTCGCGGGTTCGATTCCCGGCTGCGGCGGCTGCATTTCCGATGGAGGCGGAAATGTTGTAGGCCCGTGTACTCAGATTTGGGTGCACGTTAAAGAACCCCAGGTGGTCGAAATTTCCGGAGCCCTCCACTACGGCGTCTCTCATAATCACATGGTGGTTTTCGGACGTTAAACCCCACAAATCAATTTAGCCATTAGACCACTGTGGCAGAGTGGCATTTTTTTTTTAACATTTCAATTTACACCATGACAGCTGATATCATAATAGCGAGGTGAACCTAAACCGAAAAGGCAGTGCCAAGTTCTTCAACCGTAATTTGTACACTGAACGAGAAAAGTATAAAAAAAGACAGAAAAGAAATCAAGAGGAAGAGATAGAAATAAACAGACAAGAAAATATAGAGAAAAAAAAGCAAGTACAGTTATGTGCAGTATAGTATATCAAAAGAAGAAAAAGAGAGAGGTGAGAGGGTAAAAGCCTAGCTATTGACAGGGCGGGCAGTATCGAGGATACATGTATCTGAGACACTATCTTGGATACTCTTTGGGCATCTTCTATTTGTTCGCGATACGTTTCGGAAAATTAGCATCTGTATCTGTAATTCCGATACATTCAGTAAAGTATCGTGTATCTTAAGGTTAAGATACTGCCATCCCAACGCGATCGTGAGAAACATGAATCGTTGACTTAGCTACGCATGTCAGACTGGAAACAAAGCCCTTTGAAATAAACCTAAGTGTCGTGACATAAATTTATCTTTCCACCCGACTCTACCAGTGAGGTCACGGAGATGAGGGCCGTGCTTCCCTTCTGGTGGATCAGAGTAACATGACGGAGATCGCACCATCTCGACAGAAATAAACTTCGCGTGCTTGCCCATGTGCCTTCGCTTTGTCATTATTCTCGCCTATTGAGTGGTGTCAAAGACATGACACTTATACCTTTATCCACTTGCAGGCGCCGCGTACTAAAATGCACGCAGTGATGACAGCACAAATTGTGACGACGCTCTCCAGCGTGAAACTACAGCACCGCCGGTACCGATGTTCCATCTAAGAACAAACACTTACCTATCAGATGATATCGTGGCGTACTTGTCGCTTTCCTCCTGCTATTTCTATGCGTGAAGAGCTCTTGGAATTGTAACATGATTCTTAGCACGAGGGCTTTCTCCGTTTGACTCCTCTTGCATCCCAATATTCTATATTTCAGTTTGGTGGATGCAGGATGTCTGTTTTAAAGTGCAGCCGTAATCTGTTTAATCTTAACTATTACCTGTCCGCTTTATTTATGCTTCTGTTTATACATTTATGTACCTTGAGTTTACTCTTCTGCCAAGGCTATTTGAGAAACAACCGCAAGTCGCTGGATCGAATCTAGGCAGTGGCGGCTGCACTTTTTGAATGGAGGTGAAAATGATGTAGGCACGTGTGCTTAGATCTACGTGCACGTTGAAGAACCCTAGGTGGTTGAAATTTCAGAAGCCCTATCTCCACTACGGCGTCTCTCATAACCATATGGTGGTTTTAGGACGTTAAACACCACATATCAATCAATGGTTTATTTGGGAAACAATTATGCTAATATGAAGCTGTGAATTGACTACACAGCCTCAAGCATTCTGCTTATAGCTTGGTAAAATGACCAATTTTGTTTGCATTGCAATAATTGGAATACTCTGGAAACATCTTAAAGATTTCAAAAAAAATCATTCGAGAAACATTCTTATATCAAACGGCCTGTGTCTCTTAGGAACGTCCCAACGGGCCATTTTCGGCCATTTTTCATAGACACTGGTTCGTTTGTTGTGCTGTCTTAACAGGAAAGTAGATGACATATTGCATGCTCCATTGGCGTAGCTATTAGAAGTGCCACCTGTATTGTGCATCTGAAGTTATATTCACCATTGAAACGAAACCGCGTTTCCTTTGTACTTGAAATCGTTTTAATTTTTTGGCCTCTCTACTTTTACTAATTGCCGGGTAATCGTGGGTATAGGTGGAAATAGCGTGAATAGCGGCGTTGACCTGTGACGATTTGTGCGACTGTTTTACCACGCGCTCTCAATTCTTTCATTTGGTGTGACTGCGTCCAAGCCACAAAAACTTATAAAAACTCGGCGCAAGCCGTGCTGCCTTGTTTCGTAAACTTCCACATTTTCACACAATAATATATTACACGCAAATCCTGCTGCGGCGGCCGCTTGCCGAGAAGGGCGTAATGCTAGTGGCGCATGTACGTAGATTTGAGTGCATGTTAAATAACAGCGCAAGGTCGCAATTTCCGGAGCCTTTCGATTTCGCGCCGCTCGTGGTAATGCCTTGGTTGTATAAGACGTAAAACCTTTAATTATTAGAAGTACGCGCAGCACGCGCTCTAGTTAACGCGCGAGCTTACGCGAGCACCAATGAAAGCGCTGGAAGGTGTGAATACTGATGTGTAAAAGAAGACGCTTTCTGCCGATGATCAATTTTTGTTGTGTGGGGTTTAGCGTCCCAAACCCACCATATGATTATGAGAGACGTCGTAGTGGATGGCTCTGGAAATTTTCACTACCCGGGGTTTTTTAACGTGCACCCAAATCTGAGCACACAGGCCTACAACATTTCTGCCTCCATCGGAAATGCAGCCGCCGCAGCCGGGATTCGATCCAGCGACCTGCGGATCAGCAGCCGAGTACCTTAGCCACTAGACCACCGTGGCGGGGGCTGCCGATGATCAGACTGCCGAAGGCCGATACCTATACTGCTGCAATGAGTGTAGAGCGCGCTTTGCATGCACTCCGAGTTACTTAACTTTCTGGGCATTAGATCGATCAATAATATGTTTCATCTCTACTGTAAGTGACTTCTGGCCGCTGTGGCCACCGCTCATACCAATACAGTAGGGCTAGGGTGTTTATGGGGTGCACAGGTATTCTCGTTGAAAAAAAAAATTAATAGCACGTTACAAGTTATGCAGTTAACAATTGGTTTACGACAGCAGATGAGAATGTGAAAAGTAAAAGCAGCCTTATGTACTCTCTGTAGGCATATACAGGGTGTCCTACATAACTTGAGTTAAGAATTTGAAAGTGGACCATTTTGTGATAAGTGGAGAGATGCTGGAAGTTGTAAATGAGTATGTCTACTTAGGACGAGAAGCAATCGCGGAGCCAAACCATGGCAGTGAAATAACTGTAGGAGAATAAGGATGGGGTGGACCACATTCGGCAAGCATTCTCAAATAATGGATGGTAATCTGCCACTTACCCTCAGGAGGAAGAAATATGAGAGATGCATCTTGCTAGTTCTTACGTATATGCATGGAGTGGAAACGTGGAGGCTCACAAAGAGGGTTCAGCTTAAATTGAAGACGACGCAGCAAGCGATGGAAAGGAAAATGATAGTTGTATTCCTAAGGTACCAGAAGAAAGCAGAGTGTTTCAGGGAACAAATGGGTGTTAGGGACATTGTAGTCGAAATCAAGATGAAGAAATAGACATGGGCTGGGCACGTAGCAAATAGGCAGGATAACCGCTGGTCATTAAGGGTAACTGACTGGATTCCCAGAGAAGGAAAACGCACGAAGGGGAGACAGAAGAGTAAGGATGGGTGTCACACACTTCGGGTGAGGCCCCGCCGATCCAATATCGACGTTCGGCAGACTCTCAGGCTTTCACTTTACGCTTCGGCCTGCGACGACAGAAAGGCCTCAAAGTGTCGCATTTCAAATTTATTTGCAGGTCGGTCGACCCGTGCGGGGTTGCACGTGTGGGGATGAATGAGCCTGACCGACGCACTCATTGAGCAGACACAGAGATTTGACTACACACAAACAAGCATTTAATTAAAATGAGGGCAAATGCAGGAGTTAACAAAAATAACAGAGTACTAAAACTGATACGCGAGCGAAAAGAACGGCTATAAAACAAACTATGCTCTAAAAGAACACTACAACAGGTACAAAAGACACAAATACGTGAAATGTTAATAAACTAATGACATGATGGAAAGCAAAAGAGATACAAGAAAAATTACATGATAAAGATGATGGTCGCGCTTTTGAATTTGTACGTGCGACGCAGCGCACACACCTACACATATGTGAAAAAAAAAAAGGCTGGTTATTATAAATTAACAGTTTGAAAGAAAAAAAGTCACAATAAAAAGTTCCATACGGACCAGGCCAGCTCTTGGTGCACGTAGGGGAGTTGACGGGTGCCGCTGAAGATCTCGCCGGCTTAGTAGACGACGAGGGTGCCCGGAATTGCAGCCGTCTCAATACGTTGCCCGGGTCACTCCGTGCTCACCGCCTACGCGAGACTCGCGACACCGACGACCGCACTCGTTGCTGGCGATGCATTCCAAACTTTTGCAGGGGCGTACGCCTGCTCCCGTCCCATTTGGAGATAATTTTTTTTTTTTTAGACCACCCGTGCCCCTTTCGGTACAGGTGCAGGGAAGACGAGCCGGCGCCACGCTGGGTCGTTAGTCGCCGGATGTCGTCCTCCCAACACAAAAGCGCCCTTCTTTGGAAAATGGGGCCCGCGGACGATCCGAAAATTGGAGTCGTTTGTGACAACGGGGTAGTTCGGGAAATGATAAGTAGGATGAACTCGAATATTTTTTAATGGAAGCACAAGTAAGCTTTAACGTTGCGATGTTTCCGAAACGTGGTTTCCTTCGGAAGGCGACGTATTTAAGTTTCCAACTTTTAATTCATACTACATGAACCACACAGGCAAAAAATGTGGTGGCGTAGCTGTTTACGGTTATTTGAGACAAACAACACAGTCTAGTTTGCGTAGATAAAGTCTGAGTGGTCAGACGTAGCCGTTTCTTCGCAACAGCCGCACACCAGCCAAAACCACTCGCGGTGCGCGATAAGAACAGGCGAAAGCCGGAAAGCGTCGTCGGCTCAACCCGCCGGCGCTCCGCTCTCACATAAAGCCCCAGCTCTAATCTACCAGGGCACGTAGTACAATTAGCTGCGATAAAGTTTGTTACGTGACCGTGGCTTCTGCGCGAAGCGTATACGAGTCGCCTTCACTTGTTGAACGGCTGATGGCGAAAACGTTGCAAAAACTGCCTTGCTTCGGCATGCAGCAATTTGAGGAAGCATGAGTACAAATGCTATATTGCACGTCTTACTTGCTAGTAAAGGAGAGCGCAAATACGTGTTTCGGAAGCAGTAGCCGGAGCACATGCTGGAAACGTTCTTATCTTGAAAAAGTAGCAAAATTCACGGCTTACTCTTTTTTTCCTTCAGCATTTAGAGTTTCTCTCTGTGTGCACCAAGGGACGCATCAATACGTCGGCATTGCGATTATCAGCCAATTCGCGCCGTACGTGGATACGCCTTACATATACGTAAACACACGTGGACTGCGTGTGCACTGCGCCTCGCCGAACCTCTAACATAGCGGTATGCACACGAAGGCCTACAGATGGCAGCAATTTTGCTTAAGGGCTATTGAGCAGAACGTTCCCTGTTGCCACAAGTATGTTATTCAGCACAATTTCAGCCTGATCACCATTGCAACAGACATCGAAATCTTTCACAAAAATGTCTTTTGAGGGAGAAAAAAAAAAAAAGGAGCGGCGTTTCCACTTCTGTTCTGGCTCCTCCCGCACTGATGGGTAGTACAACTTGAGGCATTGGGAAAAACTGCTTCTAGAGGAAGCCGCGTGGCCAACGTGGTAGCTGCTACTGTACTGCCTGCCGGTACTTTGATTGGTATGGTTCTTGAATATTTTGGCTTGCGCAACCACTTCTGAAATCGCTTTACCGCAGTGGTCTGCAGGCATCTAAACTCAGCTGAAGTACTTCAATGCATATTTCAAGAAAACATATCAGACTAAGGCGCTGGCGAGACTGGATCAAAATTAGAATACAGCCAAAATGCCATTGGAACACCGGCAAGAAAATTATACACAACCGATGCACTAAGCAACACACTGGCACCCCTTCCTTCTTTTTATCCATCGAGTAAAGGGGGTATGACAAGAAGCCTGCGGTGCGATTGAGGCGAAATATCAAGCGACACTGAAAGAAAAACACCTGTTTTGAGAATGTAATGCCACGCACATTTACTGATGAGAGCGCTTGCGCTAAGAAGTCAGAATCGCACACGACACCGTTGTTTAGAGAAAGAAGGGAACATGTAGGAGATGATGCAAGTGGAGCGACTTAGAAGTATGTTGTGTAGACGCGCACGTACCTTCGGGTCTCGAAGACAACGGATGTTAATGTCATCTCGACGAATGACGCGTTCTCTTTTCTTTCTTCACTGGTCCTCTGGAAACTAGGTAACGCGTGCAGCGCGAACATATGATTTTATTGTGGAAGTTACGTGGCCGCCAGTGATCACGTTTGTATATTCGACGGCACATGTATAAATGCTGACGTGCTTCGCCGCTTGTCAGTTGATCGACGGACGACACTCAGTTCGCCACTTTCAATAGCAGCGTGTATCACTGTAACCTGACTTTTCGTTGATCGGCCACACGTTCGGCTGTATAAAGTTTGATCATCCAACTACTGTCTGCTCCCTTCGTAGACGCCATGACCTTGTGACAATATGTAGTCCTAAAATGCAGGCATTATGTTGGCTTAACTTCAATTGTTGTTAAGCTCGATCCGCTGAGGTTTATTTGTGTAGCAGTGTTGGGGGCTACCATCCTCGTGCACCCCATCGCAAACACCATAGCGCTTCATGTGAGCTTACCGCTTCTGGTGTTGGTAATATCAATGTTGTTGTCATCGTTAGGCAACTGCAAACAACTGCTAATATAAAACGTATACGGCCGTTTAAGTATGTGTGTGCGTGTATTTTTACATATATTGAGTGTCACTTCATAACGTCTCGCTCAATAAATAAATCGAGACATTCACCTTGCATCGGCACGCTTCGCATAACATCGATTACCAGGTACACCGGATCGCCCCGCCGCGGTGGTCTAGTGGCTAAGGTACTCGGCTGCTGACCCGCAGGTCGCGGGTTCGATTCCCGGCTGCGGCGGTTGCATTTCCGATGGAGGCGGAAATGTTGTAGGCCCGTGTACTCAGATTTGGGTGCACGTTAAAGAACCCCAGGCGGCCAAAATTTCCGGAGCCCTTCACTACGGCGTCTCTCATAATCAAATGGTGGTTTTGGGACGTTAAAGCCCACAAATCAATCAGGTACACTGGATCTGTCAATTTTTTTTTACAGTGAAAGCTGTTATAATATCACTTTTCGGGTCACGCGCAGTTGTTGTCCGCCGCCGCCGCCAATGACTTTGCACCAATGACACAGTGGGGCTTGAACCCGGGTCCGCTTCTTGCCAGTCTAATACGCTATACCACTGAGTTACGCCGATGCTTATTACGTGTTGTCAAACTTGCCTTAGGCAGGCATGACCTAGCACCAATGGCACAGTAAGGCTCGAACACGGGTCCGCTGGGTGCCAGTCCAGTATTCTACCACTGAGCCACAGCGGTGCCTATGACTTGTTGTCAAGCTTGCCTTAGGCAGACTTGATTTCGGGAAAACAATCGCGTCAATACGACTGATAAAGCTTTTTACTACAGTGAAAGAACAACCGGTCGTCGCACAACACGAATCGTGTAACGAGTGGGCCGTCCAATGCTCCTAACCATCACTAAAGCTTGTTCTTGCTCCCCTATTAACTGTGGTGCATCATCATTCCTCATCGTCGTCAGCCACTGCATGGACAATTGGCATGAAATTACTTGCAAGTGTTAAGCGGATACCACGCTTCTCAGAATGACAAAAAATTGCATAGCGAATGTTGGCCTACTATCCAAAAGTTTATTATTTTCAATTGCGGCCGCTGATCGGAAGGCGGCCTTCAACCCTTCAAAGAATGACCCCAGTCTGCAATGGGGCGTGCGCACCGAGGAACCCGCAGCGTCGGGCGCGCTAGCGTCGTCGCATCTCGTTTTTCGTTGAGCGCCGCCTCCAGGGAGCGTGGTCTCTCCGGCACGCGCGCTTATCGAACTCCCGATTCGGGAGGGTTCAAAGATCACTTCGCTTACTACTATTTGCGAAATGAGAACGCTACTCGCACACGAAGGAGGAAGGCTCGTGACAGTTAATTGCGCTTGTCATGTGTATACTTGCACGTTCGTTTCGCGTTTCTTTCTTTCTGTTTGAACAGCGCGTTTAAGTGTCGAGCCGTGACAGTTGCTGGTCCGTGCTCGTCCTTTGTATGCTCATTTTGTGCGTGCTTTCTGCTTGAGGCGCGCTGCAATTTTCTTCGCGTGATTTCGCAATTCGTTGCAGTTGCTTAAATTCCTTCACCCATTTGGAGAAACGATGCATAAGCCCCGCCGTGGTGGTCTAGTGGCTAAGGTACTCGGCTGCTGATTCGCATGTCGCGGGAGCGAATCCCGGCTGCGGCGGCTGCATTTTCAATGGAGGCGGAAATGTAGGCCCGTGTACTCAGGTTTCGGTGCACAATAAAGAACCCCAGGTGGTCTAAATTTCCGGAGCTCTCCACTACAATGGCTCTCATAATCATATGGTGGTTTTGGGATGTTAAACCCCACATATGAATAATCAGAAATGATGCACAATAAATGCTAAACTACCTCTGTGAAGACACGTTTTAGTTTGGTGTTATACCGATTTATTGAAAGAGCGATCAGCTACGTTTTAGAGGCGAAGCTCCTTGCGCCGTGGGTCGTACGTCCCGTGTCGTCGTAGTGGCCAGTTGCATTGCATTGCATGTCAATAAAAACGATCTCTCAGCATATGCATGGAGTGAACGATGATGAGTGGGGCGAAGTGTCCTTCAGTCCGTCCGTGCTTCCATGCGTTCGTTCGTGCGTCCGTCCGGACTCGTGGTCCGGCCTCGTACTTCTGAACGACCTTGAGGTTCCAGATGTCGGCGGACAAGGCACTGACATTGGTCTTACGCACGCGCACTCGTATTACCACGAGGACGGGCTGCAGAGAGCTTCGCCCCACTCGTCATCATTCACATCGTGGATATGTCGTGATTTCTCAGATAAATGTATTTTTTCTAAACCATAGAATTACTAGCACAATGGCTGCTCGAGCTGTTGGTGATAACGTGGGAACGGCGCACGCGCGTGATCTCACCGCTGTACACTGCGGCCGGTCAGCTAAGCGTGAGCAGCGGGGTTGTGTTGCGACTCTCCACTAGGTGTCCTTTTTCGGCGTCCCGCCTGTCCAGTGCTGGTCTCCGTGGTGTCTGCTATCATGAAAATACTTTGCATGCAACTCTCATTTCATGAGTGAGTTGCATCGCCGAGGGGCAGTGGCTGGAGATGTACTCAATCTGCCATTGATGGAGACTGAGTTCACGCTGTATGCATTTTCGTGAGTGTCGCATGTGCACTGAACTCCACTTGAGTAGCAGAGGTCTATTTTAGTTTACCTGCAAACGGTGTGTCCGCTGCTCAACGCGCTACCCTAAGACCGATTTATTTAAAGCTCTGTCGAGAGTAACAGTTGCAGTAATCTCTTTATACATGTCTCAGTACTCCATGTAACCCAATTATTGGCAGTGAATGTAGCACTAATTGACCTTCGATATTTCTTACTCTATTTTAGGGTCGGAGAGCGGCTGTTCTGTTCCAGAGGAAACTGCATTGGAGGGTGACAGTTCGTCAGCGGCAGGGGTCCAGTCGCAGAGAAAAATCCAGTGCCTAGATAACGTTGGGTTGCGCACGTCGATACCAAGCCCACAGATCCACCCTGTGACAACAAAGCTGTCGTCCTCCGAGTCGACTGTCAGACAGCATCTAGAAATTCAACTCCCTGTGTCGGTGACAGCGGCATCCGGCATTACAACAAATAACCAGCCCCGTGAAGTGACGGTGGTGCCAACCCAGAGATTGCAACCACGACTCCCCGTGTCGGTGACAGCGGCATCCGGCATTACAAGTAACCAGCCCCGTGCAGTGACGGTGGTGCCAACCCAGAGATTGCAACCACGACTCCCCGTGTCGGTGACAGCGGCATCCGGCATTACAAATAACCAGCCCCGTGCTGTGACGGGGGTGCCAACCCAGAGATTGCAACCACGACTCCCCGTGTCGGTGACAGCGGCATCCGGCATTACAAGTAACCAGCCCCGTGCAGTGACGGTGGTGCCAACCAAGAGATTGCAATCACGACTACCTGTGTCGGTGACACCGGCATCCGGCATTACAACAAGTAACCAACCCCGTGCAGTGACGGTGGTGCCAACCCAGAGATTGCAACCACGACTCCCTGTGTCGGCGACAGCGGCATCCGGCATTACAAGTAACCAGCCCCGTGCAGTGACGGTGGTGCCAACCCCCAGATCGCAACCACGAGCCACTAGCAGCGAGCTTCCAGATGCATCGGCACTGCTGACCACAGAAAGCCAGCAACATAGAGTGACGGACGCACCCCGTTTGACGCCAACCACGCCGTCTCTGCAGCGCCCTGCTGAAGCGGCTACCCGACGCCACTGTCGGTGTGGCTTGACGAGCGCGGCAGCTATCCCTCTGACGTGTCTTGGCCAGCGGTGTCCTTGTTTCGCGGCTGGAATCAGTTGCAGTGGATGCCGGTGCAAGGGCTGCCGCAATCCGGTGGACAAGATTATTGAGTTATACGGCAAGACACAGGGCGCAGACGGTGACGACAACGCGGGAGACGATGGCGAGCCACCCAAGACATACGTAGTGAATGTGGTCAAGTTGTAGATGTAGACCTCGGGGATGCCGTGTTGGAGAACATCGTCCTCCAACATGGTGCATTCTCTCCAGCGGGTTAAAGGACCAGAAAGATCTTCCTGGTTGACCAGCCAGCAAAGTGCGTGATGGTCATTGAGAATCCTGAATGGCTTTTCATACGCGTGTGGGCAAAATTTAGTCAACGCCTAATCGATACCAAGGCACTCCTTGTCAAGGGGCCCCGAAATGGTTATCACCATTTCGGGGTCCCTTACAAAGGAGTGTCTAAAGGTTTGTCACCGTTAGGGCTAAAACATCATCACACCATTCGCACCACAAATTTAGTGATATGCCGTGTACCAGGGCCACTACAGACAATTATATCTTAACCTCCTTCTCATCTCTGCCTCGCCTCCTCAACTCATGAGGCGCGCTGGCAGCGCTAGCGATCGCAGTGTCTCCTGGGCGCCGGCTGCGCCGCTAGACGATTGTAGTTTATATTCGTCTAGACCTTCGAAATCACGCCCTGACAGCTTGCAAGTAGTCTCGGGGGCCATCGCGTAATGCGTGCGCAGCATGCCAACACGGCAGCACGACAGCACGTCAGGAAAAAAAAAAAACGAAGGTCGCCGAGTGGTTCATATCTCCTCCGACAGATGGCGCCACACTACCAGCCAATCATCCGCGCATTTTACACCTTCTGACAATCAATCAGATCAGACGCCGCGGTGACGTGCTGCTGACATGTTTTTCTAGTCAAGAGCTTGTCGCTCTCCGAATGGGTGGTTGAAAACGCGTTCGGGCGAGTTGCAACTATCTGTAGCGATTCGTAGCTTTAAAGCGTTGTAATAAATTACACAGTGTACATAGAGAGCTCAAATAGGTCTGTAAATAACCTTCGGAACTTTGTCTACCGGCCCAATGTGTGTCTACAAAATCGCCAACGCCGTTTCAGTGCCTTTTCAGTCGTCAAGTAGGTCTTTTCAGCCATAGGCGGAGAGTACGGGGGAGGGGGGGGCTATTCCGGGCTGCACCATGGGCAAGAAGAGCTCCCCCTCCACCCCTTGCCTGGGATATTCTTCAAGAGCTGGGCTAAGGCTCTCATTCATCGCCGACTAACCCTTAATTATCCTGTCTTATAGCTATTTCACAGAGGACCGTTTATGCCCGTTCCTTTTGTTTCAGGCTTCCAAAATTCGGATCATGGGGTAGTAACAAGTAGGGAGTTGGCGCCGTGGTCAGCAATACGAGACGGACAGCAATATGAGAGAGCAAGTCTGGCGGCGCCGCGCCCCCTCCGGGAATATGAAAGCCTTCCGCCTGTGCTTTCAGCATTAGATAATGCCCTGCTGGCGTTGTGATAACACGTTCGAGGCCACCATTTTTCTGAACCAGAACGGCACCTAGAGCTACACCACTGGCGTACGTATGTTTTTCCGTCTCTGCATTCTCGTCTAAGTGGCCTAGAATTGGCGGCGCCTGCAGTTGTCGCTGAAGTTTTCCAAACGCACTTTACTGAGGTTCGTTCCACGTGAATTGCGTGTCCGCTCCTGTAAGGTGTGCGACAGGCTATGCTTAATGGGAAAAGTTCCTCACAAAACGCTTGTAGTACGCGCACAATCCCAGAAACATGCGTACAGCTTTCTTGTTTGTGGGCTGCGGGAAGTTTGCAAAGGCGGCCGTCTTCTGAGAGAGAGAGAAACATTTTTCGCGCATCCGGCGTGCGGGAAGTCACCGGCCGCGCAGGGCGCGGGTATTCCCTATCTGAAGACTATGGCTACTAGTCCTATAGTCCCAGCCCCTAGATCTTGAGGACGTTGTGCTCCGGCTAGGCGTTGGATACTCGGGCTCCTCCGCTCCCGTTGTCCGGGGCGTCGGTTCCCTTTCTCGTCTGCTTTGCCAGGGCCTCCTCAAGCCGTTGGACGGCCCTTCGTTGTGTGGTTGAGTCTTGGGAGCGTATCCACGCTCCCACCTCTTCGCGATACGTGGCGTCCTGGCACTGCCCATTCCCATTGTTCACACCACTGTTACACCCGCCCCACATGATGTGGCGAAGGGTGGCTAGTTCACGTTCGCACACGCTACACTTAGCGTTCGTCTTCTGCAGGGTCGGGGCCCATGTCGTGGCGGCTAATTGCGTGGCCGAGAAATAAGAGCTGATCAAGACTTAATCGCTTCGAGGACAGTTCGCCCTTCTTGTATTCAGTGATCAGAAAATATTATGGAAACAAGCACCATTGGCAACTCTAGCAGTTAAATAACAATACAACTGTGAATGCGAACAGAATATCTCATATTAAGCTTCCTTTGATCCTCGCCAGACTACGAGTATGAAATCGCCACATAAATATTGAATATAAGCTTTGCGGTATCACTTAGGAACAGTACATACTGCTTAATGCAGCACACGTGCTGTGGAATGTTTAGCTTACAGATCAACGGCATCATAGGCGGAGAATTCTCATATTCCCAGAAGCGGCGGGAGCCGAATTTCTATTCCACATTCTCTTTCTCTCCTACATATATATGAAGAGAAAGTTTTATTGATAGTATTAGAAAGGTAATAAATATGCGTCTGTCACATAAAAATAAACTTTCGTTTTCTTGATCTATACATACCGTACTTATTTTGCTCAAGAGCCGTGCAAATAGCGCAATTATCGTCATTTAGTGTCTTCGTTCACAATGTAACCATGGCCCCAGACTTCCTAGTTGTCACTTGCTAATGATGCGAGTATTAAAAGCCTGAAAGGAAAAGGCTGGCATAAACAGTGCGTTGCCAATGGACGAGAGCCTAAGCCAAGCTTTATAAAAATATTCTAGGTCAGACCGAGGCTCTGCCCTCCATGAATCAGCCCGGAGGGGGCACGAGCCGCCCCTTTCTCCCTTACACCCCGCCCCCCCTGTGACTTGTGTTGTTGGACTTTTTCAGAAGTGTTTTGCTTTACTTAAGTAAACGTGCTGAAAATATGTCATTGTAAATTGCATCCATAACACATATGTAATTGTAGGCGGAGTTGCCTGGTGCTCTGACGCACTGAAAATAAATACGAGCAGTGGTCTAGGGTGCGTTAAGTAAAATATGTCCTGCATTATTTCTGCAACTCGCTTTGCACGGGGAAAAAAAAAACGTGAAATGTAAACAGACATTTTGTCCTTGTTTTTGTGTTCTTTTACACCAAATATGCACCTGTGTGCGCCTGGCAGTCATCATGATCTGTATGGCACCTTGATTGTAAACTATGTTCTTTTGGGGTTAATTTGCCCTTGGGCTAGCCGAATGCTGCACTTTGTTTTGATTATCGTGGAATTCTCATGAATTTTTGTGCTTTATGCATTTTTTCTCTCTAATACATTACTTTTCTCGCGCAGCTGTGCTCGATGCAGATGTGTATGTTTTGTGTCTTGCAAATATATTTCTTTCCTCTTTTTCTTTTTTTTTACACAAACTGATGTAAACTTGTGTATACCTGCAAATTTTCATGTTCTTTCCTTGTATCCCCTCCCCCACTATAATGCCTATATGGGCGCTGTGGGTCTTAAATAAATAAATAAAATGAGTATTAAATAAATACAAAGTGTGTGCGTTTTCCTTGTTGTTTTAATCTTATACGCGGATGTGAATTTTGTTAGGTTGAGTTTGTTATTTCTAGTGTGACAATGCCGAATAATGTACAGAAATGCACTAGGTGCTCTGCTCATGAATGCGCTTTTAGGCAGGGAGGTCTAATGCATGCCCGTGCCCTCTGCAGAGCAGTTTGAAAGCTTGTACAGGACACCAGCGAGCTTAAGGCGCACTGTCCCGAGTGAGCGGCGAGCAAGAAGCCACGGGAAACACGGCGAGAGATTTTTAATCCACACGCGCGTTCAGGGGCGGAGTGCACTGGACAGCTTTGCCTTAGCTTTAGCTAAGCGTTATAACCGTTTCCGTATTTTTCTGTAAGTATATTTGCGTTTGTGTGTGTGTGTGTGTGTGTGCACTCGTGAACCCATCGAATTTTTTTTACTGGTGGTCCTGGGTCCAACTACAACCCTGATATTACATCACGCTTGTGGTCCTGGTGAAAGGTTGTCCTCACATGGATAATGCAGAGGGCAAGTGCAACTCTGCACATTCTTCATTGCATTCCATAGCGGAGCATTGTATTGGGCTACTGAAGATTCGTTTTCACTGCGTCCAGCAGCACCGTACACCGGAACGTTCTTCCAATATTGTTGCTGCATGTGCAGTGTTGCACAAACTTTGTTTTGAAGGTGGCATGAGCTTTGACAGTCTCAGCGATGACAGTGGTGACGAGAACAGCGAGCATGGCAGCCCTCTCGATGATGACCTCCAACTTCTATTTAGACAGGGAAATTCCGCACACAGTGTACTTGCGCGGGCAAGCTGTCCGTAACTGTTATCAGCTTGTATGGCACGGCAACGCAGCAACACCTGCGACAAGGCAGAAACACCTGCAGTATATATAAAGTGTAGTGAAGAGGAATGCCCACTACTACAGCGACATTGACACGTAGGCGCGAGGCACGAGCCAAGACTGCCTGGTTGCTACTGCGACGCTGCCCGTACACCCGGCCTGCTCTTGCTGCTTCTGTACCGACGCTGATACCGCTTTTGACCTTGCATGTACATTATATTTTGGTGGAGAGTGCTGCGGTCTTCCCCAGTCCTGGAACTGCGTAGCCGAAAGCTGCCGTCCATCATGTCTGACGACGCTGTCTTCAGACCCCCACCAGCTTCGCCACGCAGAAGCTGTCCCGGTGCCCAGCTTTTGCGAGAACCCGACATCTTCAGTGGCACCGACGAGAAAGACGTTATGGATTGGCTGGAACCTTATGAACGAGCCAGCGTTACTAACAAATGGGACGATCCCACAAAGCTTGGTACCGCGATGTTTTATTTAACGGATGTTGCCAAGCTGTGGCACAAAAACCACGAGGCGGATATCGCCACTTGGACGACCTTCAAAACCATTTTTTGAACGCACTGGTGTGCGCAATTTTCGCGCAGAACAACGCCTGCGAGGCCGGTCCCAACAAACTGGTGAGACATTCACCAGCTACATACAGGACATCCTCTACCTCTGCCGGCGTGTCGACCCGTCGATGGCAGAAACTGACAAGGTGCGACATATCATGAAAGGCATTTCCGACGACGCCTTTCAAATGCTGCTCTCGAAGAACCCTGACACTGTCTCCGAGGTCATCGAGTTGTATCAGAGTTTCGACGAGCTGCGACGACAGGGTCTTCATACGCGATGCCCTAACGTCCTGGATGACACCCTCTCAAGCCTGAGCACCACATCTGACCTTCAGTCGCTGCTATCGCAGATCAAGGAGTTTGTTCGTGCTGAGGTCGCTCGTCAGCTATCGCTGCTATCAACAGCCGGCCAACCACCGTCACCTCTGCCAGCAAACATTCGCCAGGTCATCCAGGAGCAAGTTTGCGCGGCTCTGCCATCTGCCCGTGACACTTCACCATTGCCGAGCTCTCTTGCCTGTGCCGAGGTAAATTCACATCTGAGCTACGCTGAAGTGGCGGCTCGACCACCTCTTCAGATGTGTACGTCACTACCCTCAACCGTGCCGCTGCGACCCACTCCTCGGTTCGCTCAGCCAAGGTCCCTCCAGAGTAGTGGACAATGGCGTATACACTCGACAATTGCCCAACATGCTTTGTCTGTATTCACACTATATATTATTGCATTTACATTATAATATATATATATATATATATATATATATATATATATATATATGACGCTATGATGTATTGGTGACGTGGCCTGGCTCCTACCCCATGTTTATTCTACTGTTACTTCGTCTTGAGGCAGTTGTCGATGCGCGCTGGGCTTTCGTATGGTTGAGGACTGCTTAGGAAATTGCCGATAGTGTGCGGTTGTCTCTAGATGGTTGGCACACATCATTGACAACATTGAGTCGCTATGATGAAGTGACAGTAGAATAAACATGGGGTATGAGCCAGGCCACGTTACCAATACATCATAGCGTCACACACGAGTTGGCAGGATGAAGACCTGGCGGCCACTTCATCAACCAGCCACCATCTCCGAACGTCTCAGCAAGACGCAGTGACCGAACGTGGACCACGAAAGTACATCCCAACACTGCACCAAGACCAGCATCGTGGCAGCACCATCAGACGACCTTCCCATCCCCAAGTACACCGGAGCAGCGGACGATGGACCTGTACAGGACTGGTTCGACCTGTTCGAGCACCACGCAACCGCTGCATCATGGTCGGAACGGGAAATGATCACCAACTTCACTGACTACATCTCCGGTGAGGCATTCAAGTTTTACCTGACACACATATTCGAAAACGACGAATCATGGCAAAAGATCAGGGAAGAGATGATTGCCCGTTTTAATGACTACGACAAGGACTTCTTCATTACCGACCATCTGCATACAACCACACTTGACCGTCACAGTCCATGCTTATTTCTCAAGAAACGTGGCGTTCCACCAGGTTTCTCTTCACGAAAGTCGGCATTTCCAAAGTCGTGGCACCAACATACGACACGAGACATCGCTCACCCTACTGGTGCCTTTCATGCTTCGTCTCGATTACATGGTCCACCACCTGGTTTTTTACGACGCAGCTCTTCAAAGGCTCCTAACGGTCACTATTCGTGTCATAAGGACGCCTTGTTCATGGTAGACCAGCTGACACATGGGGAAAATACCAAACAACGGCAAGATGGCTCAAAGAGTCAAAATGAGTCTTCACGCATTGGAGCAGCTTGCTCCCCATCTCGCAGGCTTGGCCCACTTCCTGGTTTTCCATCGCTTGGCTCATACCCCATGTTTATTCTACTGTCATTTCTTCCTCCTCTGCCGCTACCAACCATCACTTCATACGTCACACAAACAAACAAACAAACAAACACACACCATATATATATATATATATATATATATATATATATATATATATATATATATATATATATATTAGTTGTGTGCATCATTTCAGAAGGCTGCGGAGGCTGACTTGCTGAGGAAAGAAAAGTTAAAGGGGAAAAAATGGTGATGCCCATGTTGGCTACTGTGGTGGTGGCAGCAAAGGCTGAAAAGCTCCAGGCACAATGACAGCCAGGGTAGCCAAATGCAAGCCCCTCAATTCATCGACAAGCTCCAGATGATGCAGACAAATCACGTGATGTATAGCATACCCAGTAATGTAAAAATATGCAGGAAACATAAGTGATGTTTCACCTGTTCGAGTCGGACGGGCAGCAAAACGTGGCATTTGTGATTGATTCGGAAAGAAAAATAATTATCAAGATAGAAAAGCCAACCTTTTTTTTCGCCGATTTATAACACAGCGTAACCACAAGAAGTCAAACAGATTGGCTTCATTCGGCTTTTTCCTAACCTTGGTACGGGCACATCAATTCAGCATTGTTAAGTACGACTTTACACTTCAGCCTCATCTGCGAAGTAAAATGTATTGCAGAACTTATTAAGTGTATAGCATGAATCCATAAGCATGTCGTTAATTTATCAGTAGCAGCAGTAAACACAGCAAAATTGTATGGAGTACGTAACCAATGTCGTAAGGATGTTGCACCAATTTTAGTACACCAACAATGTTCTTTGTTTGCCCTACTGAAAAGTACGCTACACCTGTTCATGACGGGCATTATTTCAATTATTGGGTCATTTCACTCAGGAGTCATCAAGAGAAGCCACAAATTCTTACTGGTTGTCTAGTAACCATGCAAAAGATTTGTGCCTAGCTAATTTAGAGACAACACAATAGTAACAGTGTCTGAAATGCAGGCTGCAATGTGCGACATGGATTGCAATGACAACTGCAAATGTGTTTTTTTTTGTGATCACCACCAGTATTCTGCGAAAAATATTGTTCATTTACTTACACTTTGAATATGTGTGCAAGAAGCCAGGATTCTGAAATTTTTCTTCTCTGTACACTGACAGTGGTCATTCTTTGTTATCTGTCTCTACTGGCATTAGTTTGCTTCCTGCCCAAAAATTATCTTTTCATGTCAATAATACAAACGAAATAATCAAGTGTTTCTTGAGGTACGCTCAGTAGGCACATATTACTTACCTCTTTGATCGACCTCCTGGATAACCAAAGTTCACCGAGTATAGACCAATTAGCTAAGTAATCTCCACTTCAAAAACATAGTGTATCGAACACGATGACATCTGTACGCAGTGCTGCTCTATCAACAGCACTTGTAACTTGCCGACGAAGTCGTAGGACGCCTGCTCGACACACACACACACACACACACACACACACACACACACACACACACACACACACACACACACACACACACACACACACACACACACACACACACACACACACACACACACACACACACACACACACACACACACACACACACACACACACACACACACACACACACACACACACACACACACACACACACACACAGTAAAAAATAGGCCCGCCGTTGCTAGGAAACCCTACCGGATGGCTTCGTAAATGTCTTCCCCTTTTTTCTTCCCAGCTCTTGCCCCGACGCGATAAAACAACAATGCACAGCATATATCATACATTAGCCATCTAAAACAATTATGCCCATCAAAATCTAATAGTTAAATCATCGCAATTAAAACACCGTGGCCTGCAGATCACCATAAACGTCTTACGCAAGAGCTTTCTTCTGTGAGAGTGCAATTAAGCAAAAATGTACGTAAGATGCAGTGGGTAAATACATGAATGCACACTTCCATGCTATATATCGGACGCTGTAACGACGCTCGCCCACGCATGATCGTTCCTTAAATGAAAAAAGTTACCTGTCGATAGACGACAAAAGTGCAGGCTTCTCCGGTTTATACTTTGTTGTTTCTTGCCTGTAACAACAAAAGCGAATTAAATATATCACGATTGCGGTATGCTTGGCTTTGTTTATTAACCTTACGGCAGAATTTTCACGGTTTCTCTTTGCTCTTTGCAGATTGCCATAACTTTCAGTCAGTCAGGGCGTCATAGATCCCGAAATGCGCCCTCCCGGTGCCAGTATATAGGCGGTTGTTCACCGGCACCTGCACCAACGCGATGCCTCTTGAGAATATAACTGAAGGTAACGCAAGCATCTGCATTGAAGACATGAAAATTGAGTAAATAAAAATAAAGGAAAATTCCACCTTTCATTAGTAACTAGATTTATAACCGCTAATTATCTGAAGTATCTAAATATTTGCCGGCTTATATGTATTAAAAATTGCGAATGGCATTCTTCTCTTTAGTGTAAAGAGCTACGCATTATACGAAACCTGCCAAAAAACACTGAAGAATATGTTCTTATCTAAAGGCGAAAAAAAAAAACACCATGCACTTGTATATAGCATCTATTCTGGAGGCGTGTCCTATCGTACGAGATTTTGTCATACAATAAGGAGAAATAAAGGACTCGCTTTTGTACGTAAGACACAACATCAATTAGAAGACGCGCAGGAAAATCAAGGAAAGTGTAGGGTGGACCCGAGTGCCGGTGCCACACCATGGCCGGGGCCAAAATCGCTGGCGGCGGCGCGGTACAAGAGGGGTTGGGTAGAACTTACAGTTGTTCATGATAGAAATTCGTTTCTAGAATTAAAAAAAAAAGATTGTTTCCTCGAAAGGGGAAAGTAGTTAACATGATCAACAGGTTTTAGACGTATTTATTTGCAAACACTGCTGTCTCATTTTTTGTGACACAGCAGGTGTAAGACAGATGTTCAGCAACTTTGAAAAAGATTGTTCACAAAAAAAGCATGGTTTTGCAATTCTTGTTCAAATTGTTCAGCACCGAGTCTGCCCAGAGACTCATTAGGCTCATTCCACAAATACAAGTTGAGCGACAAAACAGTTCTGAATATATCTAACAGGCACAATATTCAGGGGGCATATTGCCGGGTACAGTGTGCAGAAGATGCAAAGAGGGATATGGGTGCTAAAAAAGTTGAACCGGCGTGAACTATACCTTAAGCTAGAGGATGACACGCTGGCAAGTGCGCCAATTTTCGCGAGGGGCCGCAGCGATAAAACATGCGCATGCGAAGAAGGCGAAAAACACTGGTCGTGGCGACAAAATATAAAGCTTATCGTTTTTTTTAACATATTCTGACATAGCGATATCATGTCTGATGTGACATGACCGAACAACCGACGCATATTCGAGTCTGCCAAGTCTTATGCACTGTAAATTAATATTCTTATGTCGAGTTGCTTAACGCGCATCCGAGCCCCACCGAGGTGGTCTAGTGGCTGAAGTACTCGGCTGCTGACCCGCTTGTCGCAAGATGGAATCCTGGCTGCGGCGGCTACATTTTCGATGGAGGAGAAAATGCTGTAGGCTTGTGTGCTCAGATTCCGGTGCTCGTTGAAGAAACCCAGGTTGTCGAAATTTCTGGAGCCCTTCAGTACAAAGTCTTTCGTAATCGAACGCTGATTTTGGTACGTAATATTCAACACATCAATCAACGTGCGTTGGATATACCGAAGTTTTCCAAGGGATTGTTGCAGATAGTTTGCACGTGTTGTGACATTTTAAATTTGTCGTAAGAGTTAGAACAATGTATATAAATACGTTACATGTACTAGACTTACAATGTCCCTTTAGAATATTTAATACAAAGAGGATGTCTTTGGTTTGAAAGGTTACCACAGCTTTTGTTTTGACAAAATGACGAAAAAATATTCGGCGCATCCTGATCTTGAGTATTAAGAGATGATTTTAGAGATACAGTCCTCTGCATGCATTCTAAGCTTATTATCAGTGCTACCGGTAATCGCTGCCTCGTTTTTCTATAAATATTTAGCAAAAGCGACCCAAGCACATAGCCCTAAGGCACCGCTGAAGTAATCAGCATGTCAGATGATTGCGCGCGGCTAAATGTAACAAATTATCAGCGCGACCGCAAGCAACCATCTATCCAAGCAACCAGCTTTTTCGCCAATAAGTTGTGGAGAATCTAAAACTTTGGCTTGGGAAAGCATGTAAAAGACCTTGAAATAGTCAATAAATATAGCATCAATCTGTCTTCAGTCCTTAAGGGAAGAAGCAATGTTGTGCGTAAATTTAAGCAACTGTGTAACAGTACATCTTGGTTGAACAGCGCACATGAGACGACGACGAAGAAAAAGAGCACAGACAGGAGCTGACTTGCCACTAAAAACTATTTGGGAAAGAACAGCTGATATATAGGTGGAGTTCTACATAACAGAAAATACAAAATAAAATAAAAAGTCACAACAGCAATATTCGAACACGCCGCACACAAGGAAAAAATATATGCCTTAATATCATCTGAAGGTACTGGAAAGAAGAATTCTGCGTCGCTTGGCAAAACTATTATTAGTGTCGTCATTATCAGAGGCAACAACATACTCTCTCGCTGCTCATCGTCACGAATACGGCTACCCTTCTTCATAACACAATGATATTGTTGAATAAAAAAAATCAAGTAGCAAGGGAAGGCAGTAAAGCAGTTAGGTTTTGTTTGATTTTTCCGCAGCCTCGTTCGTTGCACATCTGATGCTGCTGCCAAGGAAGCCGAATACGAGAGCTTATATATGGTCGCACCTTGAGGAAACGACCGCTCCGATATCCTCTGGATAAATACGTTTTTTGGTTCATCTTTTTATTGCGTAATAATAAAAACCTAGCGCTAAAACGGCAGGAAAGAAAGAAGGAGACAGTACAGAGCACTCTGTCCTGTCTCCTCCTTTCTTTCCTGTTCTGTTTGCGCTGTTTTTTTTTTATGTATATGAACCAACTCGCCCAAGCTTTTTAACCATAGCAAGCTTTTCATTGCGATAGCAATTATATGGATATTTTCGGCTGGCTTTTGCCGTCGGTGCCGCCGTGGCCGTCATTCATTGTATATGTATACGTATCTATATATATGAAAACTGAAGAAAAAGCTGTGGACCATCTATCCGAAGGGAATTCTGACGGGATGCGATGCAACAGCGGTGCGCACGGCGTTGACCCTGTTAAAACCACGGTAAACGCGAGTGCTGGAAGAACGGTTTGAAGCGAAACACTTCAGCTTTTACTGGAGTAAACGTGTGTTTGAAACGCGAAGTCACGGGAGGAAGAACGCGTTGAAGACGCTTGCACTTGCCTTCCTTGACTCGCGTCTCGTCGGTTACCCGCGCACCGTCTCTATTGTCGAACGCGATCAGCGTACTTGACTCACACCACATCGGTGTCGCTGCGCCTTCCGTTCACTGCCTATGCTTGCGTTCAGCTTCCCTGTCTCACGCCAGGTGAATGTTCCAGGCGCGACGTCGCCATTCGCAAACCCGATCGGCTTCGCTAACCTGCAACACCGGCGATGGTGGGGATGCTTCCCGCTAGTGCTGGATGCTTCCCGCTAGTGCACTAGCGGGAAGCATCCTCGGCGCCGTCCCGCCCATCGGCACGATCGCGCGGCAAGCAGCGACCGGTGCAAACATCATAATCACAATATGCATGTCATGTAGGAACGAGACTACACGCCACTCTCAAGATGTGCCAGCTTCACATATACCAGAATTGGTATTACGTGACGTGATTGAAAGAAAAAGGTGTATGACCAATGCAAAGATGATCATCACGATATGCGTGTTATCTAGGAACAATACTACATTCAACGCTCAAGATGCACCCACGGTCGTTCTGCTAGCTTCACATATACCCAATTTGGTATATTACGTGGCGTGAATGGATGACAAAGATGTATGACCAGCGCCAACGTGATAATCACGATATGCGTGTCATGCAGGAACAAGACTATTCCACGCTAGAGATGCGACCACGGTAGTTCTGGCTTCACATATACCAAATTGGGTATTACCTGACGTGAATTGATGACGAAGGTATGCTACTGGTTCAAACATACCTTACTCATGATGTGTTGATGGCTGTTTCACTAGCTTCACATATACTAAATTTGGTATTACGTGACTTGAATGGACGAAGAAGGCAAATGACTCGTCCAAACACGATAATGATGGCATGCGTGTCAGGTAAAGCATGACTACTGTCTATGCCTATAGTACGGTCGCGGCTGTTTTGCTAGCTCCACATATACCAAATTTGGTATTCCGTGACGAGATTAGACGACGACGGTTATTGCCGCTTCAAAACATAAGAATTATGACATGCAAGTAATGTACGGCATAAGCTACGTTCGCCTTGTAAAGTTGTGCTGACTTTAATGTGACAAATCAACATTCCTCATTCGTGCTTCGCATATCATCGATTCCCACTGCACGTGGGATCACCCAATTTTTAGTACATTTGTTGTACGCGCTGTATTCTAGAGATTAGTTAGAGCCTGAAGTTTAACAATCGAGCAGTATGTTTAAAGTGGCCTGGCTGATTACAAGCATGGTACTCTTATTAATAGACTGCATGTGTAATCTATACCGGCCGAGCTTGACCAGTTTCTCATGGCTTATCAGGGGTCGTGCTGCCCATGGCCCAGGAGAAGTGACGTCACACAGCTGCTACGCCGGAGGCCTGGAAGCTCATGGAGTGTCGCTGGCGGGCTTCCTCTCACCTCGCGTGAAGTCGCCCGCCAGTCAGTCCGTCCTTGTGTGCGTGCGTGCGTTCGTCCGTTAATGCAAACTTCACACTACGTATAACCTTTCATACCCAATCCTAGCCAATGCTGGTCTTTTTTTCCCTCGTCACCGCCGCCTGCTGCTTCTCCACCTATCACTTATTTGTTTTTTGCGTCAGGCGCCGACCTCGACTCAGATGCATATTTATTTCATAATACTGTCAAACCTCTCTTCAGGGCTCTTAGAGGGAGGGTACAACCAAATACAAACCAACCAATATACATCTATGTCAGGTTGTAGCGCAATAATTCATAAATGTGTAACACTTTACAAATAGGCAAACACTGCCTGCATTTACAGCAATGCCTGGCTACGCAAACAAGGCTTAAACACAGCTGGGAGAAAGAAAAATAAACTAAAACCAAGGAAAAATGCAGGCTTATCGTCTGGCAGCTCCATCACTCAAATACATGTCCAACAATTTTTCGAATTGGCAAAGATCGCTTGCATTTACTACAGTGCCTGGCAACGCACTCCAAAGCTCCATCGCAGCTGGAAAAAAAGAATTACGAAACTCATCACTCCGACAAGAGTACGGTACTAAAACACAGTCGTGATTAACCCAACTGCTTCGTTTCCCTGGCACTTCTAAGTACAAATCTTTGTTAATTTTTAGTTGTCCTTACAGTATCCTGAAAACAGTTTTCAACCGGTTCTTTTGTCTTCGTGCCTCAAGCAATTCCAGTTCACAGGACTCCAACATCTGCGTGACAGAATCTAACCGGTGATAATACGTGCATATGAAGCGGACGGCACGGTGTTGAACTTTTTCTAATTTTGTTTTCAGGCTGTCTTGGTGAGGACTCCACACGACTGAGGCATAATCTATAGTAGTATGTTTTCTAACGATGGTTTCGTGCGTTACAAGTTTTATACCTTGCGTAGCCTTATGTAGGTTTTGTCGTAAACCTAGTCTCTGGTTCGCTTTCAAGCACACATTGCGTATGTGTGTAATGCCATGCCAAATTTTGATAAAGGGTGACGCCTAAATGTTTAAATTGGTTAGTATGGAGGAGTAAATTTCCGTCAACATAATATTTAAAGGGCATAACGCCTGTTTTTTTTCAGTCTATGTGTATATGTTGACTTTTTTGTAGTTTACTTTCATATCCCATAGGTTAGTTACACCAATGGTGGAATTTTTCCAAGCAATGACTAATCCTAAATTGATCGTGCTTGCTCGTTACAGTAGAATAATTGAAGCAGTAATCTACAAAGAGTTTTACTCATACCGGGTGTTCAACCATTGAAAAAAATATTGTTGACATATATCAGAAATAACAAATGGCCCAATACAGAACCCTGGGGAACACCCGAGAACACTTCGAGTGGACGTGGCGAGTTGTCATTTAAATGTACTGTCTGTGTTTGGTTACCCAAGTATTACTTTATCCAAGTCTCTAGCGTTCCACCAATACCAATTTCTTGAAGCTCAAAAATTAGCTCATCATGAGTCACTTTATCAAAAACCTTTGCAAAGTCTATACAAATGACGTCAATTTGTTGCTTATTGTCTAAAGCGGCCGCAAAATTATGAACAACTTCGAATAATTGTGTAATTGTCGATAGTCCAGCTCGAAAGTCATGCTGGAATGAGTATAATAAGTTGTTCTGTTCAGGAAGTTTTGAAATGTGTTTTGCGATGATGCGCTCCAAAATTTTGCAACTAACACATGCGAGTGAAATGGGGCTGTAATTGTTTACAAGTCTGCGATCCCCTCCTTTGTATATCGGTGGACAACTGCCCTGTGCCAGTCCAAGTTACCCTTGGACTTGGGTATTTAGCGATGTCTCTAATATTACTGTAAGGTAATACGGTATCCATTCAGCGTAGCGCTTCGAAAAATCTGAACAGATCTGGTCAGGTCCACTAGATTTCTTCCCGTCTAGACTCAGGAGTAGTTCAAACATGCACTCCTTCCCGTTTGATTATAAGTTGTTTCAGAGATTTACGTATACAATAGTCTAAGTGCTCGCCAGCGTTAGTGTTTGCATGTTTGGTTAACACAGACTGGAAAAAGTAATTGACGTATTCAGCAACGTCAGCTGAATGCGTTAACGTTCCTGTATCGTTCGAGATTTCTTCAACTTTATCTTATCTACTGCTCAGATACCTCGAGAATGTTTGTGGGGAAGTTTTAAAATCAAGTCAGTGTTTCATCAAAGAAACGCTTTTTGTTTAGCGCCAGAGTGCGCCTCAATTGTGACCGAAGTCTAGATGTTTCTTCAGAGGCTTTTTTTTTCTTTTTCCGGAGCCACTTTAGCTTTCTTTTCATATGAATAATACCGCGGTTAATCTATGTTTGGTGTTTAGATTTTTTTCAGATGGAATGACACAAAGTGCTCCACGCAATGGTTTATTATAACCTTGAATTCATTCCACAACTCGTCTATTGTTTTTTCGTTTGCGTGTTGTTCGAAAAGGCCAAACGAGAATTCCAAGAAATCTACAGCTGCAATGTCATTAGCATTGTTAGAGTATTTTGTAGCTATTGTAATAGCGTTTTTCCTGTAGGACGTATGCTAGCTGTCAAATTTACTAATAATCTTATGGTCAAAAATACCATTCGCAATGGAACACCAATATTCCTCAATATTGTTTGATAGGAACACCAGATCTAACAAAGACTATGATGTAGGAGTTGGTCGTGTATATTCATGAACAACTTGATTTAGATTAAAAAACAGTATATCCAATTGTTCATCTGCACTAGACTTTTCAACGTCATTGTAAACCAGGTCCTGCCAATTAATATTCGGTAAATTGAAGTACCCAGCCATAATTAGAAGTGTGCTTGTATGTACATTGGTGCCGAAGAATGTGTTCAACTGGTTAAAAAATTCTCAGCAGGCCGAAGGTGGACGATATATCGCCAACCACATAAGCAACACTTTCAAAATAATTCTACACTAAACTGTTTCGGGAATGTCACAGTCTATTATGCACGCACAAACAGATTTTTTTTAATTATACACACTTTCCCACCACGGGAATCTGTCCTTGCTGAACATTTTATATCTACGGGGAATTTTTACGTTAGTATGTATACCACAATGCATCCAAGTTTCTGTTATAAAGACCATATGAGGACTGAGAAATCAGCAAATATTCCAGATCATTTGTCTTGTTAGCAATGGTGCGTGCGTTTAGAAAAACAAAACCTAGCTATGATGCTACCGATGAGGTGGGCGTTAATCGCGAACTTGTTGGGCTGTGTGAGTCACGCGGGTAGTTCGTGACCTGAGCCTTTTCCTTCTTATCTTTATTTAGTCTACTTCCTTCAACCGCACACGGTATGCGCTTATCTTGGGTGAGGTCCCATGTGTACGTTTTTCCTTTTACTTTTATTTTATCGTAGACAAGCTGGACTTTCATGCCTTTCGACCGATCCGATGCTGTACTTTCCCAAAGCTTGCTTCTTATTTCTGCTGTTTCTTTAGCATAATCTTGGCTTACCCGCACATTAGTGGCTTTCAGCTAGAAACAAGTCTTTAAAACGCTATGCTCTTCCCTGGAATCAAAGAACTTCGTAATAATGGATCTCGGCTTATTCTGTTTCGCCTGACCAATGCGGTAGATGCTTTCTACCGTTCTCAAAAAAAAAAAACCTCTCGAGTTCTGTCAAAAATATCGTCAAGGACCTTTTCTCCGAGTTTGGTTTCTGTTTCATCACCACTTTCGGCGATTCCAAACACTAAAAGGTTGCTACCGCCTACTTACAATTTCATACTCAATTAACTTAGACGCTTGCAGTTGAACAACCGATTTTAATGTCCGAATCCTTTTATTCATGTCTTCAAGGACTGTCAGAATACCTTGTAACTTATCAGTTTTAGCATTGACAACGGCAATTTCTTTTCGTATGGTATCCATTTTGCGGTCACGTTCTTCTTACCTCTCATTAATAGCCTGTAACATTTCTGTAACCTCCTGACCAGAAGTTGGTACTGGATTTTCTTCGATGTCTCAGGACACAAGCCACAACATGAACATTGACCAGCAGTCAGACAAAATTGCGAAACACTTCTGAGGGCACGGCAGGACCAATAAAAATCTATCATCGCTACGATAACCAGCCAAATGGCCTAATGAACTAACCTGCGCAAAGAGCAGTGGTGATTCACAAAAGGGTCGCGCCTTTTGTAGACTCTTCAGGGGTGACATCACTCCAGCAGGGTAGGCGTTGTCAAGTTGATGGTCCGCGGTATTATAGCCACGCTGAGGCCCACCGGAGAATTCCAGTTCAATCCAGTTGTTTGCTGTCGGCAGAACGGCGATAAACCACGACAGAATCTGCGCTAAGAGCAGTGGCGATTCAGGCATGCTGTCCTTCAGGCAGTCGCCGTGCCCTCTGAAGAGATCACAGAATGGTTGCACCTTTTATAGACTGTTCAAGGGTGACGTCACTCCAGCAGGGTAGGCCAGGGTAGGCGTTGTCAAGTTGATGGTCCGCGTAGCATTGCCACGCTGAGGCTTCCGGAGAATTCCACTTCAATCCAGTCGTTTGCTGCCGGCAGATCGGCGATAAACCACGGCAGAATCTGCGCAAAAAGCAATGGTGGTTTAGGCATGCTGTCCTTCAGGCAGTCGCCGTGCCATCTCGATTCAGTTCCCATACATATTCTAAGAACCGCTTCTCTAACTTGTGATGCCTATTGACGCTGGCGCGATGCTTGAGCTCACTGCAATCTTTCGTACCGTACATCAGCTAGTGTGCCGTCTCACCTAATAATAACACCCTCTCGTTATGTAATACTGCCCCTCCCCCTCTGTCTGGACACCTGGGTGCTTTTGCCCGTCAGATATGTAACCGAGGTATTCATTCCTGTTAACGTTTTTTGCGTACTTTTGCAGTTCTCAATGCATCTGATATCAGCTTTACGGGTGTTCATTATTAACCCGATAAACATATCAAGATGGCTTTGTGACGTTGAAAAATCAATAACAGGAATGGAATTGAGCTGCCAAGCCATTCCCGAAGAGAGAATGGGCTAAGTTTTTTTCATTCCGAGAAATCGCATTGAATGAAAATGCAACAAGCTTCAATCCTTCGAATGAGATTGGAATCGAATGGAAGCGCTGTTGGAACTCCGGGTCCTGCCGGTCTCGTTTTCGGTAGCTGGCCCCGTCGCAGGATCCATCGTCCAACAATTCAGCGAGAAAGAAGCGCCCGAACAAACGACAGAGATTTATTTACATGTGGAGAAGTGATCAACTGATCCAAAGAGAGAAGAGAGAGAGATACAAAACGTCTTCGGCATTTTATAGCGCCGCGTTGCCGACACTGGGCGCACTGTCCGCATCGTCAGCCAATACGGTGTCCCCGGCACCTCGGCCACGAGGGAGGGGGAAACACCTCTCACAACACATGGAGTGGCACCACCTAACACGATGTCCATATATGGTCAAGGCGCCCTAAAAAATGCCCAAACATGGTCACGAACGCACAGCAGATTCCGGAGTTCTCCCGGCGAGAGGAGAAGCCTGAATGGGGAGGTGGGGGTGGACGACACAGTCGGTCAAGAACCGGTTCTCCCCCAAACTCCTCTTGCTTGGTTCCCTAGGGCCGGTCGTAACAGCGCCCATTCTGCTGCAACACTGATGGGTATACGCAACTCCGGGTATTGCAATGCTGTGCTGATGGGCCATCAATACAATTGCCCGGTGCGTCATTGCCCCTGTTGCCGCTGTCTTTGTTGTTAATACTATTAACAATATTACTGACGCAGATACATTACAGCGAAATCTTAACCACGTGCAGTCTTAATGTACCCGGTGGCTAATGACTCTCAATCCAAAAGAAAGGCAAACGTATATCATTTACCCGTAGTCACAGCCCCCTTACTTTTCCTTACATGATAGCCAATAGTCTCATTGAAACAGTCTCAACATTCAGGGACCTAGGAGTCTTAATTTCATTTGATCTTAACCGGGGCACTCATATAAATAGCATTCTGTCATCGGTGATCCAATCACCCGGCTTCTTGAGGTGCCACTTAAGTCATGTCCCACGCGACGTAAGATTACTAGCGTACATAACACTAATCAGGCCTAAAGTTGAACATGCTTCACCAATCTGGGAACCATATCAAAAATACGTCATCAACGCACTTGAGTCTCCTCAAAATCGCGCAGGAAGATTCATTCATTCATCCTACTTATATGACGTAAGCATATCCGCCCTAAAAGAAGAATCTAAACTACAATCCCTCTTACACCGTCGTACGATATCTAGCCGTGGTCTTTTTCATAAGTTTTTTTACAGTTCACTTAACCGCATGCCGTACATCACCCCACCATCAAGAATGTCGCAACGCACTGGTCACCCGCTACAGGTTTCCAAACCGCTTACACACACTACTACCTTCTCTACTTCATTTTTTTTCTCGTACAGCGTCAGAGTGGATGGCCCTTCCGCACCATGTTGTATCTACAAATAACCGTCACGTGTTCTATGCTGCTGTGTCTTCTGTTTTACCAAATTAGTTGCCATTGATTGTACTTAACGCGAGTCTTTATTTCTACAGTGTTCATTGTTTGTTATTGTTGTATTTATTTGTACAGTGTTATTTTTGTGCAAGATCTTCAATGATTATTACGTTATATTGCCACATCATGTTGTTTATTCTAATGTTACCAAATCATTTACTTAGCGCGTGTTCTCATTTTCACAGTGTATCAACATTTCTTTCTTTTACTTTCTCCTCTTTTTCCAAAGTTCTATTGGTTTTGATTTTTATTTGGATTCGCCCATTACATGTGTACGCGACTGCCTCAAATTTTCTAAGTTTTGTTTTATTTCTTTCTTTTTGCGTGTGGTCGTGCGAGTGTCCGTTGGTCACTCGAGGGGGTCGTCCTCCTTGTTTACGAGCAGCAGCGATCGGCGAGCCTCCTAGAGCTGCGGGCGCCGGGTCAGCACAAAGGCGGCGGCCCGCTTTATTGCACCTTGTGAGTTCGGGTGCAAGAAGAGGGAAACATGCCGCTTTGTGCATCCGTGGCCTGTGGGACGTTCGACACTGCTTCCCCGAATGGCGAAGCGACGGACTTCCCCCACTGACTTCGTGGAACAATTTGTGCACGTTTGTGTGTGTGTGGTGCGTGCGCGTTTGTGTCAGCGTGCGCGTATGTGTGCTCGGATCTGTGGTCGAGAGAGTAGAGCGAGAAAGCGCGGGAAGAGACGCAGCGAGAACGGCGAGCGAACAAGAGTCTGCGAATTGCGAGCGACTTGAGCGGTTGTGCGATGTGCGGAATTGAACGGATGCGCGAGTAATATTGTAACCTAGTTTTCTTAATTAAATACAGCCTTCTTTCGTTTACATTTTCTTGACAGTGCATGAGTCCTGTGTGGTGTCTTCTATCATATTTCACCTTTTTACGGCCATATTGGCGACACCCTAAATTTTACCAAAAGCGGGATAGAGGACGCTAACACATGTTGTCCCCACCCCTTATGTAATACCCCTATAAACGGGGCCTTTAAGGAAATAAACTGAACTGAACTTTGGTTGTCACCGTAAAGGTGCAAGGACGCTTTCAATCCATGTACAGTGGCTCGGTCACTGTGTAGCCACGGTCTTCTGCAAGACACCATAAATAAACCCCACGGGAGACGTGCGTCTTCGCGTCTTTGTTACCAGCAGACAGTCGTTCTCCGATTCACCGCTTTCGTCTTGGCGTGGGACGTCGGCCGTGGGAGGAATAACAATATAAAGGTGTTCGGCTAACTTATGATGTTCAACCTCAATGCCCCTCCTCCCATTCAACTGTGTTGGATGGTATCTATGGCATGCGATACAAACAAAACCGCATATTCGCACATGTTCACCGGCGCGACAGATGAGGCACTACTGTCACTTGTACCCAATTGACTCTGTCGCGCGCACGCGCTAACAAAGCGTTCACCCCCCTTAACACCCTGGCCCGTTTATACGTCATCGTTAGGAGTCGCCAACCGTGAAATCGCGTCGGCATTAGAGTTTAGACACCCATTTTGTGTTCAACTTCCAGGTTATACTTCTGTAGCGCTAACGCCAGCGTGTCAGCCTCGCTCTCTGCGGAGTGCACGGTTGGAGTCAGAAATTTGAGTAGGTTATGATCAGTAATCACCTTGGTTTTAGCGCTAAACAGCCAAGCGTCGACTTCCCTAGTGCCAAAGTTACAGCAGAAGCTTCCTTTTCTATTGTGGCCTCTTGGGTCTGAGCCGGGCTATATAAGCTCCGTGCTCAGAAAAGCGATAGGGCGTTCATTGTCCTCCAGATCCTGCTGTGCTAGGCACTCACTAACAGCGTAATCAGACGCATCTGTGGCGAGGATAAATTCTTCCGTCCGATATGGGGCCTGCAACGCCGACGCTTGCACTAGATGGTTTTCCACCTTGCCAAAAGCTCCCTGCGCCTCTTTATTCCAACGTAATATCTGCGGAATCCGTCAGCAATCAAGGTTGGTCATAGGCTTTGGAGTACTCGGGCACGTATACTCTCTATATTAGTTGGCTATATTCCTATGAAACTACGAAGTTGTCTCTTCGTTTCGGGAGCCGGGATCTCCTGATTGCCCCCGAATATCACTTCAACTGCAGTTACTCGGGTGTGATATGCGCGAATCTTATTATCCTGATGGGTGATTTCGCCACTAGCTTCCCCTCTCCTTCCTTCTCGAGCCATAATATTGGGTCCCCTGTGACAATCTGTTTGTCTGTGGCCCTCAAGTTATAGCGTCCTGCGTACACTTTCTGACTGACTTCTCTCTGTTGGGCGGCTCCTCCGCAAGCTTCTTCCAAACTACTTTGGAGCTTCGCGATATATTCCACTGCTGGTATACCCAGCGATTCCGGGGCTTCCCAGTTTCCTGATCAAGTCCTTTTGAGAATGAATAGGGGCACATTCGACAGCCGCCCGTACATGAGCTCGAACGGTGACCACCCTGTAGTCACTTGTAGAACCTCACGATATGCCCACAACAAAAACGTAATCATCCTATCTCACTTACGTCCATGTTCACTGAATATATGAGAAAGCATTATTTCGAACGTGCCGTTCCAACGTTTCACTAAGCCATTGCTTTGTGGGTGATCAGGTGTGTACAACTTCGGTGTTGCCTCCAGTCTTTGCAACATCTTCTGTGTCAACGTTGATGTGAAGTGGGTGCCCTCATCTGAGCAAATTGTCTATGGTACCCCATGTTCAGGAAATATCTGCAGTAGCGCTTCACGGGCAGCCTTTGCCGTTAGTAAATGGAGGCATCCTACTTCTGGCCAACTGGCATGCAAGTCTACGACACAAAGAGCATAACGGTGTCCTCTAGCCGAGAAAGGTACAATAAAACCGGTGCAGTCTATGTTTACTGTCTGAAAGGGCGCGCTGGGCCTGGTCAAGGGCGTTACTGGGACCTTATCTATGTGCCTCGTTGGAGGTTTCACCTGACATTCATAGCCCAATCTGCAGTACTCGTTTACGTCTCGCGACATCTGTGGCCAGTAAATTGAGCTTTTCAAGCGTTGTACTCTTTTCCGCTCTTATAAATGGCCGACCCATGGTAATTCATGAGCCATTTTCAGCACATTTTTGTGCCTGTGCGGTGGTAGCACTATACGTGTTTGCATATGCGACTCGCGAGCTATTCCTTCCGATTTGATAGCTCGTTCTGAACGAGCATACCATGCGTCCCGGCCTTTGCCTGCGCCGAAGCGTCTCGTAAAGCCGGGTCAGCTTCTCGAGCCTCACGAAACTCCTGTCGTTTGCTTTGGCCGGCTCGGAACATTCGCTGTTGCTCTTCGCGGTTGTGACGCCCGCAATCGCCGTTGCTCTTCGTATGCCCCATGTGACAGCTCTACTACGGCTTCGGTCTCCTCGACTGCTGAACGCTCGTCTGACGCTATGTCACAAGCGTTTCCTCGAGAAATGCGTAATTGTTGGACGTGATCAGGGCGTCGGTGCCGTCTGGCAGCTTATCTGTGATTACAGAGTATGGCAGACTGCATCGCCTCGGACATCACGTAAGGACTTCCTTCAGATTATATTTACGAGTGGCACGTAAGCCACCTCAGCGGCTACCTGTTGCCCGAACGCTCCCGTCAACTTGATCTGCGAGCCCGTACTATTGTACTCAGGTACCACTTCCTTTTTAACGACACTCACTTCTGCTCCCAAGTCTACCATAGCGTTTAACAACTGACCTGAGCTCTTAGGCACTACCGTTTCTAGTGAGGGTTGTTTCTACTCTTTACGCTGCCACAACCTGTCGCTGCTATTCCTGACCCGAATGTGGAAGCCATCACTCTCGCGACCACTGGACCATTTTGTTGTCGTCCTGCTGGCCTGGTGCCTTGCCTTGCAGCTAAGCCCTTATTGCGGAAATTCCTCGCAATGTGGTCGGTTCCCCTGCACTCAAAACATCGTTTTTCCACTTTCCATCCGTGGGTGCTTCTACCGGTATTTTAGCTTTCTTTTGCCACTCTTTGATATTCGCCTTCTTTCGTGCTGTCTTGCACTTTTCACTCTCTTCGAAGCGCTCCGAAAGCCTAGCCACACCACTGGGTAAAAAAAACTTCCTGTTGATTAAAAAACGCCAGGCAGCTGCGCGGAAAGCGCAGCACAGTCACAGCGAAAGCTAGAAGAGCGGCCTTCAGAGCCTTTCAAAACACTCATTGGGTAACTATACTGCAAGCACACTTGCTTGATACCCACTAGGGCATTATTAATAAACTTTTGGGTAGTAGGCCGGCAGTCGATTTGATATTTTCGTCATTCTTCTGAGAAGCGTGGTATCCGCTAAACACTTGCAAGGAATTTCGTGCCAATTCACCATGCAGTGGCTAACGATGATGATGAATTATTGATGAAGTGGGTATGTGCCACAATTAACAGGGGAAAAGAACAAGCTTTTGTAATGGGTTGGAGCATTGGACGGCCCACTCGTTACGCTATTTGCAATGCGCGACGACTGGTTGTTCTTTCGCTATTTTAAAACGCTTCATAAGCCGTATTAACACGATTGCTTTCCCGACATCAAGCCTGCCTAAGGCAAGTTTGCCAACGAATCACAAGCACCAGTGTAGCTCAGTGGTAGAATATTGGGCTGGCACCCATCAGACCCGGGTTTGGAGCCCCACTGTGTCTTTGGTGCTGGTTTTTTTTCTGATTTCGCGCGATGTGGTCACGGACACCGGTGGCGGCGGTGGACAACAGCGCGTGGCCCGGGTTCTGATCTCATAACAGCTTTCGCTATAAAACAACATGCGCTCTCGCTTCCAAGCTCAAAACACTCTTTCAAGCGATTCGTGACCACTAGCTCCTTGAGTTCCTTGAATGTACCTACCTTTAAACTCTGAACATAAACTCTGGACGTGTGTGGTTGCCGCAGAGGATGCCGAAAATGAGAATTACATCTGCTGATCCCTTGAGAAAACGACCGCTCCGACGTGATGTGGATAGAGATGTTTATTAGTTTGTCTTTTTTGTTTTCGCTCACCATCACTGCACCCCTGGTTTTATTCCCTGTCTCTGCATTCAAACGCTTTTACAGTCCAATCGGAATGCAGAAAGAACTCGCTCCTCTACTCCCGGTCGCCTTCCGTTGAAAGTACGAGGCCCAGATTTGTTCTCGCCACCTCCTCGAAGAACCACCGCGCCTCGCCCACTCGTCGGTTTGCCGCCGCCACTCAGCTCATTTTCACCCCGTTTCCGGAATGTTGGGCCTCAGGCGCTGACGGGTTGAGGGGATCCACCTTCGAGTACGTACTTGCAATGCTGGGCTGACAAGGCATCAATAAAATCGGCCCGGGCGTCATTGCCGCCTTTTGCCTCTATAAGTTTTTGGTTATGACCGCGAAGGTGGAAGTGCGCCTAAAGTCCCTGTAGCTTCGCTCGGTCACTGTGTAGCCATTGTCTCCTGTAAGGCACCATAACTGAACCCCATCGGGAGACGTGCGTGTTCGCGTCCTTTGTGACCAGCAGAGAGTCGTCGTTACCACATCCGTAGGCAGCGCGGTCGTCTTGGCGTGGGAACGCCGGCCGCGGGGTGGGTATACCACATGAAGGTATTCGGCGAACGTACGATGTTCGACTGCAACAGAAGTCTTCGACACCCGAAGGAAAAACAATATGTGTGTCAGCATGACATCAATTTTGCTGAGCGATGCAGAATCATTCTATCTTTCCAGCACCTGGAGAAGATGATACCAATGTATATTTTTTCCCGTGCTTGCGGCATGTTTGGATGTATTGCTGCTTGTGTTTTATAATTTATTTCGATATTTCTGTTAAGTTTTACTTTACCTATATATCAGCTGTTCTTTTACAAAATTCACCGCCGCGGTGGTCTAGTGGCTAGGGTACTCGACTGTTGACTCGCAGGTCACGGGATCGAATCCCGGCTGCGGCGGCTGCATTTTCGGTACAGGGAAAAATGTTTTAGCCCCATGTGCTCACATTTGGGTGCATGTTAAAGAACTCCAGGTGGTCGAAATTTTCGGAGCCCTCCACTACGCGTCTATTATGATCATATCATGGTTTCGGGACGTTAAAACCTGCACACCATCATTCACAAATAACTTTATTTCTGAGTCAGGAGCTGTCTGTGTTCTTTTACTTCGTCGTCGTCTCGTGTGCGCTGTCCAACCAAGATCAACGCGTACCAACTCGCTCGAGCTTCTATTCTTATGTGTGTAGGGGGTTCGTCCTATGTACGGCTGACGCAGAAGCCTAGCTAATGTTTCAGCCGCACACAGTCGTACCGTGCACGATTAACGTCCCTTATTCGTAGCTAATCTCCCTGCAGCTACACGGGTTCGGGCGAATAAGGCATCAGGCTAGGTCAACAACAACACTTTATTGCTAGGCGTTAGCAACAGCGCTCAAATGTCGCAAGGAGATAGTACAGAAAACAAAGGTAGACGCTTAGTCTTTGTCGTCCTCGGCTCACAGGGGGGTTGCGGATTCAACCTCTTTCTTCCAAGGCCGGTGGTGGTGGTGGTAGTGGTTAGAAGAGGAGAAAGGCGCCTAATTTCTGCAGCCCGGTCGGGAGTACGGCCGGTGTCAGAGCGAGCCATGCGGCCGTCCGCACGCCAGTTTAGTCCCCTGCCCAGGTTCCTCTCTCCCTGACGAGAATAATACCTTTTTTCGCTGAGGGGGGGGGGGGGGACCCGTTCCGCGCACCGGGAAAAGGGAGAGGCACGAGAGCCGGCCGTGCGGGTTTACCGTGCTGTGATCGGGAATGTATAATATTTGCGTTTAAGTATTCTACAATGTATTTTTGGTAAGTAACTCGCCCCATTACTTCATAAGCTGTGTTACCACCCCGTTGCACTGTCAGTAATTATCAGCGCAAACCACGCCTGCAGTGTTCGAGAAGGTTCAGGACTGTAGTAGATCGTTTTGTTGAAAGTATGCTCACTTCGAGGACAATCACAGATTATTCTGGAACCTACATTACTGCTAGCGATAGCGCTAGAATATTTGACGGAACGTGTACAAATGCCGACGCGCTTCACCGCTGTTAAGTTCATCAGCGGCCGACGCTCTGTTCGCCGCTATCAGTGTCCCTGTGTTACTGTAATGTGACTTTCTGTTTGCCGGCCACAAGTTCGGCCCAATAAACAGTTATCATCTGGATATGCGGGCTGCTACCTTCGTCTACGTCATGACCCCGTGACAATATGCTCCAAAAGTTTGAGGCTGGTTGGAAGCAAATTTATTTGCTTGTAATTCGATGATTGCTTGTTTCCAGACGTAAATACAGGCACGACGTTTGTTAATTTCCACAGCTGGGGAACTGTCACAGATATTATTTTTTAACTATTACAATAAGATAATTAGCACGTCATTCTGAATACCAGTTCAGAAACCTATTTTGCACACCACCTGGGCAACAGTGTTTTGTATACTCAAATTTACCATAAAGGTATATACTACACAGGAGACCATTTCACGATTAAGAAGAGCAGATAGTTCGCTGCACACGGAAAATGAAGAAGTGGCACTGTCATCGGCAGAAACAAAACCAGATTTGAAGTATCTACTAATGGCATTTGCTATAGCTTCAGCGTTTGAGGAAGCTAGGTCTTCAAGAATAAACTATATATGAAGGCATTCACCCTGCAGAACTAGTCGATCTTTAGAACCTAGATAGATTTTTTTCATAAAGGTAGCCAAGGCAATACTAAAGTCAGCTCTAAGTCTCTTTCATTTTACCTTCTAAATTACTTTTTAGTGCGTGAAATGAAGAAGCACTTGAAATGATTATTCCGACGTAAGCGCTTGAAGTGGAGAGTGAAATAAAGCATTCCTCCATTATACCATGGGTCACTTGAGTTCCATATATTGATTCGCTCGCAGGATTTCAAGCTGGACGGTTGTGCCCTCGCGATCTCCGACTTCAGCGTAGCTCCCGCCGACTGGTTCGCCCTCCGCGGTCTCCTGAAGCCGTGCAGCTCTCGCATTGTGGTGCCCCGCCCTTGGACTGCTTCGACCGGATCCCCACTTTCCTATCTCCTTCTTTTTCCTCTCGTTGGCTGTCTTCTTCTCCGTCTATTTTCCTTCTATTCTTTTTATCCCTCCTTCCCCCCCCCCCCACCCTACAAGGCACTGCGCCGTGTCGCCTGAAGGCAGACAGAAATTAGGTGCCTTTTTCCTCTTCATTGTAACCACTACCACCACCACCAGTTCCATATATTATATTTTTGAGGCTAATACTTCGATAGACATTCACGAACAATGTCACAAAACGTAAAAAGCAGGACATCTACATTGCGAAATCCACTACAACAATCAAATTCCTCAAAAGACGAGGCTAAAGTGTTTACCGTGGAAGTGTGATTAACTTGAAGAAGTTGAACACAGTTTCGATCTCGGGTGTTTGAGGAGAAACTACGTTCGAGCAGGAAATCCCTTCGATAACTTCACATTTTGCAGCGTGTGATAGGAGCACGTAGCTCCATAACAAACTACGGCTGCAGCTATTTTTTGTCTGATATCGAGAAACCGCAAAATGCTGGTGTATGTGAATACGGCTGGTACCGGAAACAGCACTGTCCGTGCAGTGATATAAAAGTGCGTACATGCGCACACGAGCCGTTTGCTGACGTCTGCAGAAATAGAGGGGGGGGGGGGGGGTAGTTCTTAGAATTGGAAAAGAAAAGAAAAGTGAATCCCACAGCTGTCTGCAGCTAAGTGCGACACCTCAGCAGGGGTTCACAGGGGAAGGGGAATGGGGGAGTAATAGACTTGAGTGAAGAGAGGAAAGAGGAAGGAGAGAGCAAGCAAAGAGGCCGAAAAAGAAGAGGGGGATGCCCAAATCGTCTACCAAAATCACGGGATGCGAATTCTCTGCATTCGCTCACGCAGTCCGCTTCCGTCAACAAAGTCGCGCAGCGCTGAAAGGACACGTTTTATACGCGCGCGGCCACTGTTCGGGAACACGAGGTGCTCAGTCGTCCAAGGCAGGCCGAGAGCTCCGTACGTTGCGAGCATCACCTCTCTGCTCGCGTCACCAGTCGGGCAATGAAGCAAAAGGTGGCCCAGTGTCTCCGGGTCGCCATAGTCCATGCATGACTGCCACGCTCGGAGTGCCGATGTTTTCACTCGGTGGTGTAGTTGTCTCCGGTGCGGAGACGCAGAAGGAAATCGCAGTCTCGTCTTGGTAATTCCTTGAGAGGGAGCCGCCGCGGCGGCTTTCCAGCTGCTACGCGAGGGTCGGGATGACGCTCGCGCACGTAGCAGGCGGTGAGGAGACGGCCGGCATCCGCGGAGCACACGAAAGTTGGTGATGCTGGTGCCGGGGTCGTGCGCATCCCTCGTGGCACAGTCGACCACCCCGATGCGGGTGTTCCGATGTGTGAAGGCACCCAGTGCAGCGAAAGGTCGCAGCCCGTTTGCTGCACGGCGTGTAGCTTCCGGGCAACTCTCTGCGCAAGAACGCTGCGTCTCCCGCGCGCGAGATCGCGGCCAAGGCCACCCGGGAGGTGAGTTTACAAAGGCGAGTGGATAGAGCCCCCTACAATGCACCGCGGCTCAGAGCTCTTGGAGGCTATGCATTTCCGCCGGCCTAACTGTGCCATCGCGCCGTCGCTCCCCGCACTTTCGCATAGCGTTGCCGGGAGGGTGCTGCACCAGCGGGGACCTTGTTCGCAAAGCCCTGCCAAGGCTTTTGGACCTGCGCCGAGTTGAGTTGGATACTCGCGAAGAAATCGTGTGCGCCCACCTGTCGCCTCTCGCAACCGAAAGCCGACTCGTTCATGACGCAAGTGGGCACTGGAACGATGTGATCAAGAAAAGGGAAACCCTCTACGATTGACATCTCGCAATCGTTCATGTTTCAAGCAATGCGCGCACCTTGTATCGCCGCTGCGCTGTGCTCCTCGCTCTGCCCAAAGTTTTGCCGGCCTGTTATCAACGATGTAAGTTTGGATGCAAGTCGTTGCAAGTAAGTTGGATGCATAGTCGTATGCAATCAACACAAAACGACGCGATGACGTACTTGTTGCAAGCCTTGCCTCGTCGCTGGTCAGAAAGGGGGTTTCGAAAAAATGACACTCCTCTACGTAGCGGTCGTAACTTCAGCGTTAATTAGCTTTAGCTGATGCTCAGCGCTGACTTCTAAGCTACGCATTATGAATGGGGAACATGCCATGCAACACGAAGACCTTCCAAACGCCATTGTGCGGCTTAAAATAAGTAATGCTTGCGGCCTCGCCCCATTCGTATATTCAACGCCTTCTTGGTATATTACACGGACAAGATGATACGCCATCATTAATGCAAAAGAACGCCGCTGCTTAAATATTGCCTATTATCGCAAGTAAGGTTCGAACAAAAACAAAATTTTTTCTGGTGCATCCTGCAGAAAAAGCGCCCGTGTTTTCTTTTCTTTTTTGGCGCTTCAGTGCAGCATGAGTGCGTAATGCGGTGAAGCTGTGGGGGCACGTGCAACGTTATAATATGCGACTGAGCACCTCGACATGATGCTTTTCTCTTTTTTTTTTACAAGCCGCCCTTGTCCAACACGCGGTCATGCAAACTTGATGGCAAATAAAAAAAACATACCTGGCCACAAGTGCCACATAGTCGTCACATAAAATTGAAATAAAAGCAGGAGTGCAGACCATGCATAGAGATACACTGGAGGATGTTCTAAAGCATAGACCATGCTCTGAATGAAACATAGGGAACTTTGATGCTAATGTCTGTGGCAGCTGCAACGCACAGCACTTCAGCTAGCATGGCAGGGATGGGTAGTACACGATTGTGTCTAATGTTCGTTCTTTTAGCTGTGTGTGGCCTGAATTCACTTTGCCACAAGACAAAGTTTAGCAAAGGTTTAAAATCATTGCATAGTTCTAAACACAGCCACAAGTGCATGGGAAGCCTGCAAACATGAAAACTAGGCAAATCTGTGAAGTACCCATAATTCCCATGGCAACTGAATGACTGCAGTGCCAGAGTTACTTTTAGGAAACTATGAGACCATAAAAGTCACCCAGGATCTTGCAATTACACCTTGTTTTATTTTTGCATCATTTAATAACAATGCTTTCCTGGGGTGAAATGCCATTCGAAGTATCACAGGATCATTGCTTGCTTAGACCCCTCATCATCCAACTTTGTATAGGTGAGAGCCAGTCCTTACGCATGTACCTGTTCGAATAAACATCCGTGCATATGAATGCCTGATTTCTGCAAGGATTATAAGATGCAATAAGACTTCACAATTCAATAGTATACACTTTAGAAACAGATATTAAATTCAATGCAGCAAATAGTTCAACTGCCTCTTGCAACACAGCATATGCCAAGTAGAAAATGCTGCAAAGGCAAATATGTTCTGCAAATTGTTTTGCAAAGCCTTCACAGGCATGGTGGCAAATCTATCGGTCAATGCCAGCAATGTCTATTTTCTGCGAAGCTCTGAAAGCTCTTGCACGAGTTGTCTAAAATGCCTATACACCTCTTCAGCCTACGAAGTTGGCGTTTCACTGCAATGTAATGTTAAAATCAGAGGAAATAGTAAACCGGCTCTAAGATTTATAAGCAGTTGTAAAAATAAAAAGCAATATATTTCTTAATTTTGAAGAAGCATTCTGAACAAAAATAGACCAACTGAGGCTGCCACAAGTGGCCTTGAAAATGTAAAAATACTTGCCAACGGAAGCTGCTGGTTAAATGTGGAGGCCACGCATTTCAGTCAGCTGTACACATCGATGCTAAGTCTTTGTAATGCTATGAAAATATTCATAATAGCACCTATAGACACAGCATAATGCACCCAGTTTATTATGTCTTTTGGCATTGAGGATAAAAGATAGCTTATTCCTTTGCATACATTTCTAATATTTTTGCAGTTATGAAGATTAGAAGCTTGACGACTGCTGGCGTACTAGTTTATGTTTCTCAAAGAGATGTGGACATCTAAATCCAGAAGCCCCAAAATATAAATTTCGACAAGTGCGAGGATATCCAAATGCAGAGCTGTGTAATGTTATGCTTACTCCTCTTATTTGATCTCTATACGAAGTGTCGATTCAGCAAGGCATTATACAAGTATCGATGTTCATATGCCTCATGACTGGCATGCGTGTTTGCACAAGTTTTTCACTGCCATTCAGGGTTGTTGCAATTATTGTACTGAGCATGTGTTCCTCTCTCCCCCTAAAATATTCCTGGTGACAGCACTGTTGCCGGCACCATAAATGAAGCAATGCAGGCAGTGACTACAGTGCCAAATGCATGAAACACCTCAACATTGAGGTCTCGTCATACAAACTAGCTAATCTCAAACTTTGCGAATGATTGGGCTATGGCCCAAGTGGTGCAAGGGTTTCTTGAGAAGAAAAAAAGTAATAAAAGTGAACTGCTCTCTTAGCCCTTTCAGATACCACCTATGAAGAACTGTATGTACTTGTGTGAAACTGACATTTCAAGGCACTCGATATTCTATTGCAACAAAAATAGCAGCATAACACGAGGTGCGTTCAAAAAGAAACCAAACTTCTGCTTTGCTGTAGTCTTTGACTTTTTTCTCGGCCACAAGTATGGCCAAACAAAAAATTTCATCTTGGAAATGCCGCCTGCTATCTTATTCGATATCAGAACTATGCGACGTCTGGTGGAGGTGGTTCCTTTCATGTTCTGGGCGCCCCCATCAAGCCATGAACCCAGCTCCAGTGCCAAAAAAGATACCCGTCGCCAACCTTCAGCCTGACATCATCAACTTCTTCTAACATTAATTTTTTAGATTACTGTATAATTTTCAATAAAATAATAAATAATGGTAATGGCAGTTCATTCCTCCAATCTTACCTAATCTTATTTAGATTACTGCATAATTTTCAATAAAGTAAGTAGTGGTAATGGCCGTTAATTTCTCCAATCTTACCTAAACACTGTAGCAGCTTGGTGCAGCACGTGGCAAATAGATTTAAACATGCGTAAATGTAAGCAAATGTGCATAAGAAGCTATGCAGACATCTTGCTAACATACTAGGTAAATGTCCTACACAATCGGGTCAGCTCACATAAATAATTAGGTGTTCTTATCACATTGCACTTTTTTCAGGCACCTCACACTGAATATGTTACTAATGATGCCGATTACAAGTTAGGCTACATACACTTCAACTTCTCAAAACCACGATATACACTAAAACTACTCCTATATGAAACATTATTGCGTCCCAAACTTGAATACGCCTCTTCTGTGCGAGACCCTTGCCACGACAACTTGATTCACTTGTTTGTACAGAATAACTCCATCCGCTTGAAACCTTCTCACTGTAATTGCATTGCTGGTATAACTTCAATGAAATCCAGCCGAAGCCTTGCTTCTTTTGCACCCCCTTAGAAAATATACTATTTGGCTTCATTTCACGAATTATTCTGTCATACCACCCTGCATGACTAACTAATCCTGAATCCTCAGTACATATCCCATTGTAGTGACCTCGTCATAAGGTTGGCATCGCATTATGCAACTCCCAGTGTTTTCATCTTGTACATTGGTAAATTGAAACCAACTACCTGAAGACATGTCACTATGGGACCCGGGAGTGTAAGCACCAGCACCTACTTAAAGTAACCAGGCCCAAGTCACCACGTGAACCACGATCACAGGAAGGAGTAGACCACTCACTACGCGGTACAAGCACCAAACACTCTGAGCCACATGCCGGCCAACGAAAAGGGCAGCCGAAGAGTTCCGACCAACCTACATGGGCGGACAAGCTGAAGACGCCCAATGAGACCAGACCACCGGCAACCAACCCTCCGCCTACCCCGGACCCCCGTGACCAGGAGCTCCGGGCCCTGCGTGTGGAGGTAAGCCGTCTCACGACCCTTCTAACACAAAGCCCTACTCCCCCCTCACCTCCTTCGCAACAGCTGTCCCCAGAACAAGTCACCCCACCCACTGCGCAGTCACCCAACAGCCCCGCAACACACTCCTCACCCCCCCTTAAAAAGAAACGCAGTTCAGACTCAGTCGACGATTATCAGGCTGACCTAAGAAACTTGGAAGCCAAATTTGACGCCAAATTGGTAGCGTTGGAGGCGCGCATCGAAGCTAAATTTTCAACGATAGTCGAGCAGCTGTCTACTCGTTTTGAGCAACAGATGGATGCACTATTCACACGCCTAACCCAAACTCTAGAAACTAGGTTTACGCAATTTTAGACCCGCCTTCAGAGGCTCGAAACTACCAGCTCATCACATGAGGGGTCTTCTACCTACATCTCACACACACTTGCTCCTTCTATTTCACTTCCACTACAGCAACAACAACCAATCCTAGCTCCACCCACGCTCCAATATGGCGGGTCGTGATACTTCTACCCACCTATCACTAATCCGATGGAACTGCCGCGGCTTTCGGGGCAAGCGCGCACCGCTGCAGCTCTTAATACCTGCCCTCCCTGCCATACCCAAACTTCTTTTGTTACAGGACACGCAACACCAAGCCAAACTTCCAAGTTACCATGCAGTACACTCAGACCCCACTGACACTCCCCGAGTGTCCACACTTATTCATCGCACCCTTACCTACCAAGAACACACAATCACCTCCTCCACTCCGTGCGTTCTCATAGAACTCATCCCCACGAAACTTAACACACCTCCGATTTTTATAGCCAATATCTACCACACCCCACGCCAGGCCATGGCCATTCTCGATGCGCTATTGCAGAGAATTCACCGCATCGCGGGCCGAAACCCCCTACTCATAGGCGGCGATTTTAACTCTCAGCATACAGACTGGGGTTATCCGCACACCACAGCACGGGGTCGCAGGCTTTGGACTACCATTCAAGACTTGCGCCTCACTACACATAACAACTTTCTCACACCAACCCGAATCGGCAATAGCGTAACAATGGACACTAGTCCAGACCTCACACTCAGCCGTTCTCTCAAAGATATCTCATGGTCTCGTACACAACACACACTTGGAAGCGACCATTATATTATCGCCATACAAATACCTCACACACCACACAGACCTCGACTCCTCACCCACAATCTGATTCACTGGGACGCTATCCGATCCGCTCGTCGGGAACTCCCCAATACCCCGATACAAGACATTGATCATTGGGTCTCATCTCTCCTAGATGATATAACCGCACACACACAAAGATTACCACACCACCCAACACCCCTACATTGGACACTCGCTTAGCCCACCTCTGGGAGGCGCACCACAGCATACTGGAGAGATGGAAACGACAGAAACATAACAGAACGTTAAAACGCCGACTGGCTATGCTACAGACACAAATAACTGCGCACGCCGAGGAGTTGTGTCGTTCCAACTGGAGTCAGGTGTGCAACAGCATAGCTGGCAACCTCTCTACCAAGTACGCATGGCACCTCCTACGGCACCTTATCGACCCTACACACTCACGCACAACGTCACAACATCACATTACACGCCTACTTCACAACTCCACGCTTTCCCCTGACACCCTTCTGGACCAACTACGCACAACACACACGGCACCCGGCACCTCCTCCCCTCTCCCGCCCTACACGGGAGCCCCGAATGAAGCCCTGGACAACGACATATCGGAGCAAGAGGTCCGTATGGCCCTCCAGAACATCCGAACAAGCTCTGCACCGGGGAAAGACGGGATAACTAACTCCATGCTCCGTAATCTGGATGATCAATCGATTGCACAGATTACAGATTACTTTAATAAATGCTGGAAGGAAGGCACCTTGCCGCAATCCTGGCACCATGCCAAGATTGTATTCATCCCTAAACCTAACAAACCCCTTACCATATCAAACCTCCGCCCCATTTCACTCACATCATGCCTCGGGAAGCTTGTCGAGCACGTTGCTTTAAACAGACTGACTCAACACATGCACGACCACAACCTATACCCGCACAGCATGGTGGGCTTCCGCCTGTGTCTCTCCGCCCAAGATGCCATGCTTCAACTGACGCACGGCATTCTTGATCCTCTCATCCCCGCTCATACTAAAGCCGTCTTGGCCCTGGACTTAACCAAGGCCTTTGATCGAGTAGAACACCGAGCGATCATGGCGGCTCTCTCACCCCTCAATGTGGGCGTTCGTATGTACGCCTACATACAAGCCTTCCTATCAGGACGCACGGCCGAGGTTCATATGGGCCCCCATACGTCCCCTCCATATACTCTCAGTGGTGTAGGCACTCCGCAAGGTTCGGTCCTTTTCCCTTTTCTCTTCAATGCCACACTCATTCCCTTAGCCCGCGCTCTTCACAATATCCCTCACCTTCACCACACCCTCTATGCAGACGACATCACACTGTGGACCACCCACGGTAGTGATGGTGACATAGAGGAAACATTACAAACCGCCGCAAACATTACACAACAACACGCACAAAGCATTGGTCTCTCCTGTTCCCCGGAAAAATCTGAGCTGCTTCTCATACGCCCTTCACCACGTACTCTTCCCACTGCCCCCATCACCGTTACTCTGGACGGGCGCCCTATCCCAGAGGTCGACACAATCCGAATCTTGGGCCTTCACATCCAAAATAACGGCCGTAACACTTTCACTATCCGGAAACTCAAGCGGGTGACGGATGCGCTCTCGCACCTCGTCCGCAGAGTTTCTGGAAAACACTATGGCATGAAGGAACACGATTTGTGTCGTCTCATTCATGCCTTCATACTGAGCCGCTTCCTTTATACAATCCCGTATCTCCGACTTCGACAAGAAGAAATAGCCACCCTGGATGCCATGCTTCGTAAAGCCTACAAGGTGGCCTTACACCTCCCCCCTAACACACAAACCACTAAACTTCTTCAGCTTGGGCTCCATAACACCACACACGAACTCACTGAGGCCCACAGACGAGCGCAATACACTCGTTTAGCTCAGACTTTCACCGGACGCTACATACTTACCACCCTCAATATTCACATACCAGCAGCCGACCCCACACTTCTACCAATCCCCCGACACATACACACACAGATAATAGTTAAACCTCTCCCAAGAAACACCCACGTTACCTACCATTCGGCCCGCCGCAAGGCCCGTGCAAAAGCTCTCCACAAATACTACGGTTCTGAAGAGGACGCCGTATGGGTGGATGCAGCTTACACGGGCGACGACGCGGCAGTTGCAGTCGTTGATCGCACACTCCAACCTATTGCAACTCTCCACCTTCCTCCTGCATCCACCCCGGAATCCTCGGAAGAAGTGGCGATCGCGCTTGCCCTCGCACACACTGATGTCCGGTACGTCCTTTCCGACTCGAAAACCGCGATCCTGAATTTCGCGCGAGGACGAGTCCACGAGAGCGCTTTCAGAATTCTCAGCTCGCCCACCAAAAACCCGGCCCGCCATGTGGAGCTGATCTGGGTGCCTGCGCACTCTGGAAATCCCGGCAACGAAGCCGCCAATGACCACGCCTGAGGTCTCATCAACCGGGTGGCGGCGAAATCGGAGTCGGGCTCTTCCAGGGAGCGCATGCATTCGTTCAACGAGATGACCCAGTCATATCGCGCCGAACGCCAGCTATACCCACCACCCCACCGATCCCTCAAAAATTTTCACCAAATATTATGGCGTAGCCTTCAGACCCGCACCCTTCCCTCCACCTATTTTCTTTCCCGCATTTACCCGGGAGCGTACGCCCCGTCCTGTGCTCAATGCACTCACCCCCACGCTACCCTTACCCACATTCTCATGGAATGAGCGGCGGACCCTCCCCCGCGGGGCCCGGAGCCACTGACCACATGGGAGAAATGGGAGACCTTGCTGCGCTCGACCAACACCACCTAGAACTATTCTAGGTGGTGTTGGCTCGACGGACCCGGCCAAGCAGAAAATCGCCACTGACCGGGCCGCCCACGTCATGGAACTGCATGAACTCATGAACGCATAGCGCAGTGGGGTCGTGCGGGGACCCTGGGACGTAAGTGCCCAAATCCCTTGGTCTAATAAAGTTTTACCTCCTCCTCCTCCTCACTATGAGTAATTGTTTTCCAATAAACTTTACTCAGTACTCTGTAATTATCCAAAATAGACTAACTAATATTCTGTATTTACAGGCTGAATTATGTATTGTATTTTTGTCCTTACACTGCTAACATTGTATAATGATGAGTTTATTCTTTGTTGAATAACTTTTCTTGCTGCATTATCCTTGGCTACTTTGTAACTAGTCCCCTCTATTAATGCCGTGAGGATTTTGAGAGTAAATAAAATAAAAATAAATATGCAACTGTATGCTGCAAAACGAAGGTAAATATAGAGATTAGAAAGTCAATATATTTTGATGTTTGTTAGCCCTTACAAATACAAATAGAAAAATCAAGTGGTGTACACAATTGTGTACATAGCGTGTCAAACGGTTGAAATTCACACAGCATTCCTTGCAAGCACTGAAAGCCGATGCTTTAGTCCTTTTTATGCCAACTTAGTCAGATTTCAGGGGTTGGCACTCCTTTAGGAAGTGGAGTTCGCTTGTTTGGGATTCAACAAAACCAACTTCATGCTTCAAAAACTAACATTTTTCAGGCAAAGTAACATGAAGTATAAACATTTTCTGGCTTGCTCTTGTAATTGTTACAGTTCATTTATAATTTTAGTGAAGTAAAAGGTTAAATTATGTGACAGCTTTGTGTTAAAAACAACAAAGCATTCAGAAATACTACACAAAGGCAGCTGCTGTCCCTATCACAGTACATGTCCACAATGAGGAGAACGATAGTATACCTTGTGTAGCACATGTGAGAAAAAGACTCGGCAGGTTTTCACACAACCAATGCTTTCTTTATTTTCTGTCCCCCTCGCGCCAGTATTGCTGCTGCATCGCACGTGATCACGCGCATGCTCTTCTTCCATCACGACGCAATCCCCTCGCTGTTGGTGGCACTACAACCCAGTGGCATTTAAGCCCTTAGCACCGACGTTCACACTGTTTATGGTGGCCAGCCTGCAAGTAGGAAAGATACCAAAGTCTTTTTAAGTACTGAGTTCTTTGACCTGCTTTCAAGTCAATTTTTATTCTAGTTTCTCAGAACTTTACAAGGAAATATGAGGAAATAGAAACAGCCAGCAATCCTAGATGTACCAGAACTATAGTACAAGTCAAAAAGAAGGCAGGAAATTGAACACACAGAGAAGCACACTAGCAGCACAATAAAGAGGACCCCAAGACATAATGCATACAACACTATGAGAAGTGCATTGTCGATGACAGATTTTGATCAATAAGCTTATTAGATATATTTTCGGCAAGCAGCACACCTATGGGTACTGCACATGGAGATGCATGTCAACTGTGTGCACACAGTATTGAGTTAACATGGGTCACATATTTCTATGCTTCATGGGCATTTAGGACTGCCTTCTGGGGGTGCGTGGCAATGGATAGCGGAGCTTGTGCGCTGAGAAGCAGCAAAGGTGGCTCAATAAGGAATGAAAGCACCATTTGCAAGAAAAAAAAGAGAGAGTTTAATTATTTTGTATTAAGAGTGTGTTACTATTATGTCCTTACTGTACCAAACTCATTAAAATGAAGATTGGTGATATTATTTACAAATAAGCAAATAGATACACAAGTGAAATAAAAACTGTCTGTTTTCATCATTTTTCACACACCCCATGGGCATCGAGAGGCTAGACGAGACCATCTGAAGCTTCTGGTGGGTAGGGTACAATGACGATAAATCTATTCTAGCTTTATTTAGTGCTCATAAGTATATAGGATGACTGCCAGTTGGGCGTGTTGGTAAAGGTTCATGATGAAACAAGCGCAAACAAGTGCAGTGTACTCTCCGAGTCTGGGCTCATAAGTAATTCAGTCATTCAAATGCAAGCTCTGAAGGCCAGAATGCAAGGCAGCACTCCAAGTAAGTCTTTCACTTTCAAGTGACTATGATAGTCCTCCACTGCTTTGCTGTTTTGTATCGCAATAAAAAGCATACGGCTTCTCTAGAAAGTGTGTAGAAATCCTGAGAAATTCTCTTTTTATTCTACGTTCAGTCTTCTTCCATCGGAGTGATTAACGCCCAGAACGATGGCTGGTGGACGTGATCACAATGGTGTGAGAGTCTAAAACTGAAACTGTGTGCAGTTTTTGCAAGGCCTTCACCAATAATACTACATACACCGTACTGGTCGTATGAAACATGGAAATTGTCAGATAATGTATTACCAAAGTTTCTCCAGCTTTGTTTAGTTAGCCTCAAAAACCAACACAGTTTAGGGAAAGTGTTTGTTCCAGCAACACTGGTACGCCAGCATTGTGAAGCGAACTGTAGTGGTTTTACTCCTGCCAAGTGTGTATGCAACTAAAACAAACATGAAATGTCCTTCACAAAACAGCAGAAGGTCCCCGCTGTCTTGCAGTTGTGTTTAGGTGTTCTGCGTTGCATATGGGCAACATGATTAAGCGAAACGTGATGGCAAAATGTTCTCCAATGTAGAACTTTGATAAGTACTGTTGTGCATTTTAAGCACAAAGGCTCGCGCAACATTACTAGAAGACATTGGACCCACAGGCAAGGTTTGAAAATTTACTGAAGTCAGTTGTGCCAACACTTGCCGAAGACATTTTTTTTATTGAGAGCGGCGCCAGACGCAGCACTCGCTGTTCTCCGCCGTAGGCAAGCACGCGACCGTCTTGCCGGCAGTGCCACGGTGCCTCTGTGAACGCATGATAAAACAAGCAAAAATACTCTCTTGTGCAGTCTAAAGTTGCCTCAAGTGAATTGTAACCATATAATGAGATGATGATTGTCTTGCTGTGATGCAACACATTGCGTGGTGGTGTTCCGTCATGAGTATATATTTCCAGTATTTTCGTTAATAAAATTTCAGTTGAAGTCAGCGCTCTTTCTGTCCTTGTCTCTTTTTCTGTAGTTACCTCGTAACTACTCGTAGTCTTGTGCTGTACAAATATGTTGATTCCCTATCACCAACTAGCCCAAACATCTGTCTTATCAAGTTACGAAATAAAAACACTGTATACCCAAAATTTCCAAAACAAAGAAAATTCAGAATATACATTTTGAGAATAGAGATGACCCAAGAACAGTACAACAAATTTATAAATGAAGCATATGATGGTTCTATTCAAATAGACAAAGAAAATTGGAAGCGAGATGCCACCTCATTGCTCGTGCCGTGCGGTATAAAGCATTGCTTGATTTTTTTTTGTAACACACATGAACTCAGTTTTCTCAATAAATTTTTGTTCTTATTGCAATAAGAGCCCACAAGTGTTTTAATATAGATGGTTGATATGATCCCACTATATATACAAATGTCCAATGAACTTCGCTGTTTGCCCCGCCGCGGTGGTCTAGTGGCTAAGGTACTCGGCTGCTGACCCGCAGGGCGCGGGTTCGAATCCCGGCTGCGGCGGCTGCATTTCCGATGGAGGCGGAAATGTTGTAGGCCCGTGTACTCAGATTTGGGTGCACGTTAAAGAACCCCAGGTGGCCTAAATTTCCGGAGCCCTCCACTACGGCGTCTCTCATAATCATATAGTGGTTTTGGGACGTTAAACCCCACATATCAATCAATCAATCAACTTCGCTGTTTAAAATTAGCAGGGTTGCAAGCACTATAACCATACTCAGTCTTGAAAGGTCGCTTCACGGCAGTGCGAATATCCCTAAAGTGGTTTGTTTCACCGCACAGATATTCTATGCGGCAGTGAAACCACCTTTCAAAGTGGTTACACACGGTGAAGTATGTCTCACAGACGCAGCCACTCAGTGATGTCCCGTGCAGGAAATTTTTGCTTTATCGGGGAACTTTCGCCTGTCATTTTGAGCCAAAAAGAATCTTCGCGATATTGCAGGGTATTTCAGGAATGGTTAAGTTCTCATATGATGACCGATAATTAGCGGTCACAGTGCGCCTTCATCTGCTGTAATCGGTTCTGGTGCATGCACCACGCTAGCAGAACCCTTGAGATTTGATATACGCGAAGCGATTTCTAGTTCATTATTGGTGTTAGACTTGAAGCCCGCAATGTGCAGTGTACTATCACTATATGAATGAATATGCCATGGCTTTGTTGTGCGGCAGCGGATGGGCTAGTCATGATTTCAAAAGTGGCCAGTACGTCATACACGTGTAATTATAGTGTTTGCGTAGATGAGGGCGGAAATTAGTACTGTTATGCAGGGAAATATGCCGGAACTTTCGTCAACGTTAACAGAGAAATATCCCCGAAATAGGGAATTTTCATGTCTATGAATGGAAATTCTTCGACGTAGAACGAAACATAACTGGCCACAGTATACATGCTGGATCGGCGGTGACGTGAGACCACTGACCCAGTCCACGAAGGCGATCGCTCCACGAAGTTCGTCCTACCACTGTGGTTGTGACCGTCAAGCTTCTATGAGTGCCGATCGCGTTGTTGCACAATGTCGAGGCACAATGGAGGAGATGCGTCAGCCACTTGAGGTCGTAAGAGATGACCAGCAGTCTACTGAACACGAGTCCGTGTTCCGAGCGAACTTGGCCGACGAAGACGCCGTCAATGAATGGATGGAAGTGTACAGCATACGGACCAACACTTCTTGGATTGTCTGGCGCGTCCAGAGTGTTGGGGAAAGGTGGGTTGTCTTGTCGATGCCATTTACTGCACTACAGCCGTTTGAGCAATCACTTACACAGGGCTTACAGCTGAAATTATAGTTTCGAAATTCCACGCCGCGATACAAGGCGATTTTATTGATGTCATGGCGGCAGCTCCATTTGGGGTGATGAGGTTGCTGCGGCAATTGCGCCGAGATGTGAAAACTGCTACATACTGAAACATTTCGACAGAAGAGGCACAATTAACGCTGAGCGTGCGCCACGATGTCGTTTTCGGGGTCTTTCGGCGAAAAAAAAGTGGTAGGCGATCGAAACACGAGTGCTCGACCATTTTTCACCATGGCGAAAAAAACGCTGTCCCATGTCCTCTACGCGCCTACTTGCGCATCATATTCAATTGTGCAGCCAATCGGTAGTCTAGGCTCCTCAGGGCATATGAGCCAAACATAGCGCAGCACGTGAAACAGAATTTACAATTCTTAAACACCTTTAAATCGTTCACTCTTCTCTCCCCCCAATGATGCCATCAACCTAACCGTGCCATAAACTCAAAGTGGACGGCCACTGGCTGATTTGACACCCCGTGATGGGAATGTTACCGCGGCCGTCACAATATGCGGCGATGTTCGCTTGCTCGCGCTGCAAGTAGCTTAGCATTCCCAGAAAAAAAAAGCTACACTGAGACTGCTTCGTTGATCACATCACTGAAAGTGACCATAACATACTGTACTGAGCTGATCATAGAAGCCGTCGCATCATGTTTGGGCAGTAATCTGAAAGCCACCTTGTTTGTTGGGAGATTCATAAATAGGCACAGAGGATGCAACAAAATGAAAATGGAGGATGTTTTAACAGCTCAGCTATTTAAAGATCAGCTCCGGTGATTTTTTGACATCAATGGATCTCAATAGAATTTGGTGGGTACGTTCCTTCGCAGATTTTAGTCATTTCTGCCAAATGACAGGATTGAGAGATGCACTGATTGTTTGCAAATAAATTTTTAGGCTTGCCTCGAAATTATCAACTGACTTGCCATAATTATTGGCAACACTGTCCATGTAACATCACGTTTGGCATGTCAACTGCAGTCAGAGTGTCCTAAAATGAACTAGAGGAGACTCTAGCAGTACGATCGTTCGGCGACCATGAGAATCATGAGTAGAACACTTATTTGCCTACTCTTCCTGCTTGCAGGTGGCGGACAAACTTGTGTCTTTGTTTATTCCTGTGTTATAGTATTGTTTCGAAGGAAAGAACAAACAGTTCTTCATTTCGTGACCCGATGTGAAATGGTTAGCCTGAACGATTAAGGTGGTGAAGCGTAACTGCCAAACATTTGCCGATTGTTGTTTCATGACAAAGCAGCTTCAAGCCACCCAAAGTCAGAACGAACGTGAAGTACGACAGCTGGGCAAATCCAGCGGCAGTGTTTGGTACGAAAAAGCTTCCTTCCTTCCTCTGTGGTGTTTGGCTGGCACTTTGCCGGCCTGGCTTTCACAGTTTTTATACTCTGCGCCAGCGGGATCAATATGCGACTTCCGGTTCTTACCAAATAGTGTGTCATGCGTAGACAGTGCGCTTGGTTGGGTTTTCAGTATTGCCCCTTTTTGCTTATTAAAAGCTTTTTTCAATTTTCTGAAGATTTCATCTATTGTCTCAGAAACGTACAAACACCATTACCTTGATATGGTTGAAAAATATCCAGAGTTGGCTTTTATGCCAGCTGTAAAAACTTTGTGTTTGCAGAAAACCGCAGGTGGGTATGCGCTACAGGATTCGGGCAAGCCCCACTACCAAATACAGCAGGTGTGAGCATTAAAATGAAAACTCTGCTTGGTGAAGTGGAGATTGTGAAACACGAGACAGGGGAAGAAAAAGGCAGCCAGCCATAAAATGAAACAGGAATATAAAAAGAACTAAAGGAAATAAAGACGTAAGAAGATAGAAAGAGAGCAACAGACCAAAAGAGAAAAGAAGAACTGACAGCAACACAGGAGAAAGAGAGAAATAAAAAGAAACAAAGAGAAAGAAGCACAGAGAAAAGGAAAAGAAAGTAATAGAAAGAAAAATAAGATAGAAAGAAATAACGAAAAACAAAAAATACCATTCAGTTCTGCTCCTCATTCAGACTACGCAACGCTACTGTAAAGTCAACATAAATATTTATTTTTTCATGAGCAACAAGGCCTTCTTATTTAAAGTGTTCCAGTTAACTACTGGACTTCTGAAGGATGCTAGATAATTGCCCCTAAAAATTTTTTCTAAGATATAAGCAATTACACAGGTACTCGTAATTATACAGCACATGTACTCATGCATAATTAAAGGGCAAAATGTGCTGTGCCCCTCTAAAGATACTGGTAGCCTCTTGCCAGACTAGACCCGTATTCACAAACCTTTCGTAACACTACAAGGCCCTCTTTAATTAGGAAAAAAAGTTTCAGTATGAAAAAAGGCAAGGGTATGTTTCATAATCTCGCCTCATTAGGTTTAAAGGCAGCCTTGCATAAGTTCACTTCATCATAATAAAGAATGAGCTAAAGACCAAGGCTATGAACTTTCCCTAGCTCATTGCTGGTTTATTAACAAGAAAATATAGCTGCGTGCTCCTTCAACCAATAAAATAAATGCCGGAACGCATGCTCATGCAAGTTGGGGACAGTATGCTTCTTTTTGTTTATGAATGCCTCACCCTCATACCACCGGCCACTTGCAGGAGCGCGCTGCCAAAGCGGTGCACGGAGGCAAGCGAGGCGGTCTATGAGAGACTTGAACAGCTGTGATGCTGCAATCAGGTTTTTTCTCCGGCTGTCTATGTGTGTTTGCACGAGAAAGCGTGAAATGACCATTTTTGCCAAGCCCGACCGCCACTGCAGATCAAATCAAAAATGTTGCTGCGACGAAAAGTTCAACAAAAGAAAAAAATGCACATGCCGGTGACCTCATGCCCGAACAGTATATACCACTTAAACTGCAGCAGAGTAACTAATGCGACTTTCCACTGAGTGCTGCAAAACAAACCCTATACTTGAAGTGGCTGAGTGGTATGTCTGTGCACAAGTGTCGCAAGCCAATGTCTCATTGCAAGGTTCACAAACAACACTTATAGCGGTAAGCTTCTATGGCCATTGCTGCTTCTGTGACTCCAGCTACTCTTGCTTTGCTGGTACTAGCATCGGCGGCCGTGCAGTAAAGTCAGGCAATGTTGGGCAAGTCAACTATGTCAGGAGCCCCATTTTTTCAGGAGGGCAATTTGAAGCGCAATAACACCGTGCGGATCACTCAAACATGATCTTATTTCAAAGTCAGTATTTCTTTGGCATCGAAGTAGCACTACGTACGACGTTTGTGGACCGCTACTCCAGCAATCTACGCCAACTTGATATTTACCCTTAACGTCTCTCTAATGTCTGGTGAGACCACTGTTGTAAATGTAGCCTTTTGGGTGCACAGCCATGGTAAGCTTGTACACATATTCCCTCTAGACTGGACATTTTTTTAGGCCACCTCAGATGCCAATTACGCCTGCACTGATGGGGCTACTAACAGTGTCGTCTCCTGGCGTGCACCGAGACAAACGATTGCTCAACACTACCATCATCTTCATGATGGCATGGCGGCTGAAGCACCTCTGGGGTGCCCCAGTCAAATGTGCGACAACCACTCATATTGTGCTCATACAATCGTATGGTGCCATGCCATTGCACAGAATACAACATACGAGCAGCCAGCTGCAAATGAGATAAAAGCATAGCTATTGCAGCAGTGCAACTGTGAAAAGAGTTTTGTACTTCTAGTTATTCTTACTTAGATAATTATATTTTACAAAGCAGTGCATTATGAAAGAGCTTATCCCCATTTGCACCCATGTGTGTCATGCAGGATGGCTTTTCACAAAATTTGGCGCTGCCAGCATCATACCAAGAACAAGAAGAGTGGCCCACGCAATGCCAAGTGCATGGCCAAAGTTGACGTAAAAATAAAACTGGTCACGTTTAACACCAAACACAGGGACAAGTATCTGCAGAGAGAGGTGCCTCTTTCTGCAGTGATACGGATCGACGACAGGCACAGCCACAGCACCGACTCAGCGGACGCTCTGCGGCTACTTTGGGGCACCAGGTCAACAAGGCAAACATTCGTGCGTTACTTCAGCGAAGGCATGGCCCCTAGTGAAGCAAGGAGACTGCATGAGAGCAAGCTCTCTATGAAAGATGATGGCCCTGCAAAGCTGGCCAATGCGGCTTTAAATCCGCCTCAAAGAACAGTCTACCACTGGCACAGCGTTTGGAGGGAGGCCTGTTTTGGTGGTACTCACATCGACCCTGTGCTGAAACTGGAGGAAAAGGCTTCTTTGTATGCAGCTCAAGGTATGTCTAAATTTGTGGGAGAATCTGTCCTCTACGTAAAACATTATTCATAAGCACTCCACTCATTTTCAAAGTATGAATGGTCAAGTTGTAGCTATGACAAATTGCAGACACATTCAGCACAAAGCCTCATCTACTTGTGATTCATGCCAGTGGCTTGGTTGTACGTTGCACCTGCCAGTCAGAGCATACATTTACCATTATTTGCTTGGGAAGTAAGAAATTATGTACTTGTTACTTTGAAACCCACAACTTTTTAATGAATTTATGTTCCTGTGAAATCAGAAACATCAAATACTTGGAATAACCTTGAGTATGGCAAGCTTAAAGCCCAAGAGGTGCACAGGTGGTCGGAGTTTCAAGTGGCAAAACCAGAAAACTAGATCAGATTGATAGGAAAGCCAAAATGATGAAAAAGAAAGGGGGGAAGAAGAACATATACATGACCAGATAAAAGAAATAACGAAAACATTATTTATTTTCTTTGAAAGTGGCACTGACACATTTTTAAAAGGTTTTTGTTTCAAGGCATAAGTTGGCAATCTAGAACAACTGACACGTTGCATGAGCATCAATTCACAGGGGACCAGCATTACTGAAGCTCGCGAGTCAGCCCATGGAAACAAATTGTGAAATATAAAACATGAAAAAAAGAGATGAGATGTCTCATACTGGCCGGCCTATGTTTCAATGTAAGTATTTATCTTTGTAAAGGGATTTTGTCCTTCTTGGCTGTTAGTTGAAGGGATTGGTTGTAAATGTCATTAAAGGAAATGTTGAAGTTTCAGGAAGCACGAAAGCAGCCGCAACCAGAGCTGTACAGAGTGTCAGCCACACAGGTCAATCTAGAGAGGCCATTTAAACGTGGGAGAAAACAAAAAAAAAAGAAAAGAAGCGTAAAGGGCAAGAACGGGACAAAGGAAGGCGATACAAAAATGGCCGCTGACTGCCAACTGAAATTTTAATCGACAAAATCAAGGATACGAAAATACAAAAAAATGGTTAGATTAAAAATCTTCAGTCATGTGCGTCACATTAAATTGATTTTTTTTTCAAACAGATTAAGTAGCGGAGTGCTCACACATCCATGGCCCCTTTGGTAGATGGCAAAAGCCTCAAATATCTCCCGTGCGAGCCTTTGACAACAGCATTTTAGGACTGTAACATCCGACAGACGGAGGAATGCTGTACCCATGCCTAGCACAATGTGTGGCTAAATTACTACAAACACCAATCTTTACATGAATTGACATGTTTGCAAGGCCTATAACTGATGCACTGCCCAGTCTGTGCCACAGACACACAGCCGCACGAACACTGAATTATGACATATGTTGATCACTGGATGAACGGCTTGATATGTTTCTTTGAGCAGCTTGCTCCGCTTCCTTCCTGTTCGTTCGCATGGCAGCACATTCCGCCTAGCGGCACATTCCACCTCGCTTGGTGGCACCGATCGCTCTTACTGTTCAGGAAGATGGTCAGGTGTCTTGAACCTGTCTTATCCTGGTCCTGGCACCATACCGTTGAAGACTGAGAAGTAGAGCCGAAACAGAGAACACCTTATTTCACAGATGCGAAACTAAAAAAAATCAGCAGATCCCATGTACTTTGGCAATTAACGTTATGTGAAGCATGCGGAGGGAAGGTGGCCGTGTTGTAATTTTTTTTCTTCAGCGACATGTTGTGAAATGATGCTAAATATATGTACAAATGTTGCAGAAACAGATGCATATTGAACAGTTGCAGATGTTTCTATAACCAGTTGTTTGCACCTGCACAATGGTGCCATCAGTAACATGAGTATTAGCAACACCAGAAGCGATAAGCTGATATTAAGGCTTTGTGCTGGCAAGGATGGTAGCCCTGGACGTCGGTACATAAATCCACTTCTGCGCATGGCACCTAACTACAATGGACGTTCACACAACCTAAAGGTTGTAGCATAGGAGTAAATATGTAATCTTTATGAGATTGCATAGCCAGCACTGCAACCACATTTGACGTTTTACGAGCATTTTGGTCTATTTGAAAAATAGTTCCGAGATCTAGCATGGCTCTGTGGTAGAATTCTTGATTGCCTCGCATTATGCTTGGGTTCGACTCCTGCTGGCACCCTGATAGATTGATATGTGGAGTTTAACGTCCCAAAACCACCATATGATTATGAGAGACGCTGTAGTGGAGGGCTTGGAAATTTCGACCACCTGGGGTTGTTTAACGTGCACCTTAATCTGAGCACACGAGCCTACAACATTTTTGCCTGCATCGAAAATGCAGCCGCCGCAGCCAGAATTCGATTCCGCGACGTGCAAGTCAGCAGCCGAGTACCTTAGCCACTAGACCACCGCGGCGGGGCCCTGCTGGCACCCTGACATTTTTCTTTGCGTTTGTCGAGTCAACGCTGCCGCTGTCAGTTTTGTCTTAAAGAGGCTTTGCAACACTTTTTGAGCATGACCAGAAAATGTTGCCAATCGGTAGAAGAGGCTCCCGAGAACACGCGAGCCAAATATTATAGTGCAGCACGCGGCTTGGAATTTGCAATAAATAAATGATCAAAGTCAGCTAAAAATTGCTTTCTCTCGTTTCAACAAATGACGGAGGAAGCTGAAAAATCATTCAAAGGCCATCTATCAGCCATTCGCCGATTTTAGCATGGTGGGCTCGGTCCTTACAGGGATCGCCGCGAGAGGCCGCAACTTGTCCCCTCGTGCGCTCGCGATCACACAGAAATGGCCACGTATTCAAAGTGAAAAAAACAAAACAAAGAAAAAGTCTTCAATGACAAAAGGCAAGTGTGACGTATTTTTTTTCCCATGCCATGCTTAGCTCCCAGAGCTTTGGCCGGGATGAGAGCAGAGCAAATGCGATTGCAGCATGACAAATCTTTGCGAGTCCGCTCATACTGGACGTATTCTTAAAATTTTTACAGCGTTGAATTCGTGAAGCAATAAGCTCTTTTAGTGAATCTATTCCATGGTTACTTAAAAAGGTGTTTCAGGGTCCCTTTAACATTCACGCGTTACAATGGCCCATGTGTGTTCTCGTTGTTTTTGGGTAGATACCCAAGTGTCAAACAGCTGTGGCACATACCCACCCGCAGGTACGTGCCACTGTTTAACTGTTTAACAAGAAGTGTTTAACAATGTATGTTATTTGTGTTTTGACCAGCGTGTCATAATCATCAAACCCTCTCATACTAATTTAGGTTCCCACTAAGTTAAGGAGATTATCACGAGAGCACCCAGATGTAAGCGGCTGGAGAGAGAGATAGATAGATAGATAGATAGATAGATGCCACCACCGCAACCAGGATTCGATCCCGCACCCTGTTGGACAGCAGCCGAGTACCTTAGCCACTAGACCACTGCGGCAGGGCTTAGATAGATAGATAAATATATAGATAGATAAGATACCGAAAGTGCATGCAGTACGCAAAGAAATGCTCCGCATTCATAAGGGAATGCGGACACCTGCACGGGTCCATGCTCTCTTGATTTTGCTCATCTTCCCTGCTCTATCTGATACTAATATGTAACAATGCTCGCTGATGTAGCTTCTTCCTCTTTGTCATTAATCACTGTGTAGCTGACAGTGTGCTCGTGGAGAATCAATAAATGGAGTACAAAAAGCTTGCAGTAAACCTGAACTCCACTCGTACTTCAGGGAGTCCAAATATTTTTGCTGCAATTTATTTGTGAGGCAACAAACTCCGACAATGAGGTAATGTTATGATTGCTTGAAAAAAGTCTGCAGGACGTTTTTAAAAGGCAAGGTGAAGCTAGAACTAAAAATTATTTTGCAAGAACACTTTGCACTGTACAGAGAGCAAAATGGCCAGTAAAAGTCATGCGCCTGAAGATTGTTCTTAAAAGACCACCTGCCATTTCACATAACTTGCCATGCACTCACATAAGTGTGACCCGTGGTGGCAGCAGTGCCTGCAGGGCAGTGGTCGTGGTTACCCCCATCATGCGACGAGCTCATAACCTCGAGCTGGCAAGGGAGATCGTCTTTGTCGATTCGACTGCCTCATGCGACACCACCAAATGCACAGCAACAGTGGTGCTGACTGTGACCGAAGCTGGTGCTGTCCCACTCACAGTACTAATTCACAAGGAGCAGAGCACCGATGGCTACCTGGCTGCTTTCAAGCTCCTCAAGGAAGCCCATCCTCTGTGCTTTGGAGGCCAACCAGTAAGTAAGGAAGTAGGCACAAAATTGTAAATTTTGTGCGCAGTGAATTGCTATGTATTAATGCCATCCCAATGCTCTACAATAGCGTTGTTAACATAACCTTACAAGAGCAACTAGTGAAGAAAATGTAGAGGCCAGTGCTCAATGCGTGGCTTGAATATAATTCAATAACCGAACTACAGGTTTTCCCACCCACTTTAATCCAAGTGCCAGCTTAAATAATCTGCACGCCATTGAAATAACCTGAGCGCCGAGCTATTTATTCATGTGCCAAACATTTAATCCGAGCGCCAACTCAATGAGGCCACATGCCAGTGAGTTTAATCCGATTGCCAGTGACTAATTAAAGTGCCAGTCATTTTAATCCATGCACTAGAAAAACAAGTTTGCCGCTTTATACAGTATAAATGTGAGAATAACGTAAACATGAAGTCACAGGAAGAACTTTTCCTTCGCCTATACATGCTTGCGCTTACGAAATGAAGTGCACATTGCTATTTCCTCCTAACATTTTGGTGTCATAGCTTCAAAATAAAAAAAAGAACAGTGTGTGTTAATGGCATTTATGGGTACTAAAAGTATTTGCTCATAGAGTCCATGTTAGTCTATGGTTTGTCGCTACTGCATTATTATGGCTAACCATGTACACCATCGCATATGCATAGATTCGTGTCGTCTGCTAAGCAGACTTTCGGCTACTTATTCGCTGAGGCATTCGCAGTCGTCTGCTCAGCCCGGTGATAACGGTGATAGAGAGAGGGTCACCAGGGCCTTTGTCAAGCCATTCTCGCGGCTTTTAGCATTGGCGACTCTCCAGTTTTGTCTGGTAAATAAATAAAGTTTGATTTAATTTAATATTCATTCGTTCTTGAAATCAGAAACAACCATTTAAAACTCAAGTTGTATTTGTTTCGGTTCATGTGGAATTAAGTTTTTTATAAAAGCATCAAAGGAGATACGTACTCCTGTTTTCATGTAAAAGACGACGCTAGTATTCCTGAAGCGTGTTTGCTTGAAACACGCGTTCATCGAATACACATAATTTTGTTTGAATAAAAACATAACAACTAATATGAATATAAAGTATGACTTCCGTTTTCTACATCAGGGTCACGAGTTTACGTCTTATGTGCCCTGCAGGACGAAAGCCTCTTAAATGATTTCTAATTTGCTCTGCCCTGTGATGGCCCCCTAATGTATTGAGCATGTACCTGTTTCTGACTCATCACTGCCCACAGTCAAGTTCTTCATATCTTGTTATGCATCCCGGTACTCCAATAACAATATTATGTCTGCCGCATTACATGACCTGGCCCAGACATGTAATGCTATACAAATCTAATTATGAGCCTTGTTGACGAACACAAAATATTCTTGCTTTTTTCTTTCGTTGCTATTAAAATGACTCCACCCGGGCCAAGCACTCATCTACAAACTTGTACATAGCACAGTATAAGCACTCCAAACATGGCTCAAGCGAACCACTGAATTTTTGTTTCCACGAATGCTAGCAGCGAATACTAATAATAATGATTTATTCTACTTTCCGACTATAGTATTTTATATTGTAGAAACTGCATTTCAAATGCACTGCCATTTTTACGCCCCGTATTGTGCTTTTTGTGCATAGATTAAACTGACTGGCACCTGAATTGAAGCCGTTGGCGATTGGATTAAACACGGTGGCACTTGAATTAAAATCACTGGCACGCGGCCTGATTGAGTTGGCGCTTGGATTAAATATGTTGGGGCTTGGATAAAATGTTTGGCACATGTAATAAAGAGGTTGGCGCTCAGATTATTTCAACGGCGTGCAGATTATCTAAGCTGCCACTTGGATTAAAGTGAGCGGGAAAACCTGTAGTTTCCTATGGAACTTCTGAAACTACTTTTGGAGACATTTCTGAATTCCCATAGTGTAAGTAATGGCACAATAGCAAATAGCCCCATTAAGCTGGACCAAAAAAAAAGTTGTACCAGGACAGAAATTATTTGTGACAAAAACAAAAGTAAATATTACTGCACAGACTAAGCCACATGAGAGGGCATTTGTGGTCCTTGTGGGCATTTATAGAAATCACCTACATGCTCTCATCATCATCATACATTTGGGTATGAATTCTAATCTTTCCCATGTGACACCATCATTGTGGGTGAAGTGGGCCTGTTCTGTGCATTGCACTCAGGCTAGATAAGTATTTTTCCAGCTAAAACATGTGCCCACACCATAGGTCGGCATAACTTGTGGAACTCACTCAGGCTCATTCATGAAGTATATCAGTCTGTTCAATTTGCCTGCACCGCGTGAACCAGTTCACGATGTTCGGCGCCTTGCCATTCTTTTCAGCGGTGCAGCATTGACGACCTCTGAACCCTGCCATTCATTTCTAAAGGTGCAGAAGAACACATACTTATTTATTTAACAATACTGTAAGCCTTTGTACAGGCCCATACAGGTTCTTAAGCCGGACTCACTCAGACTCAAACTCACCAAAACATTACTCAACCGCACACACTCAGCCTCAGACACACGGCTGGACCTGAGTCTGAGTGAGTACGACTGAGTCAACTCATGAGTTCATCAGCCTAGAATTAGCTTCTTTGATTGTGGTGTTAATGCTCTTTAACACCAATTTCTGACGTAATCGGTGCTCTTCTTGGTGCCACTTCACACAGCATCTTCGAAAACGAGTTCCAAGTGCTTCCAAACCAGTAAAGTCATTTTTCTTGGAGGAGATGATAAGGTATAATAGTCAAGAAATTCCCTGGAAGACTTAGTTCGGGACTGTCAAGGCGCCCCCTTGTATAATTCACACATCTAATTAATAAATATTGAAACGGTGTATGAACAACACTGCTTTGGAATACCTGTGAATAGATTGAGTATAAATGTGAATTTCGGTAAGGCTGAGTAATGCTGAAAATGTCTAGGTGGAACCTCAAGTCGGCAAAAGAAAGTGGAACTCACTCAAGAAATATATTTTGCACTTAAGACTCACTCGGACTCAGACTCTCCAAAATTTTGCTTAGCCGAACCCACTCGGACTCACACTCACTAAAATTTTCTTCAAACAAACTCTCTCGGACTTCGACTCACAAAAATATTGCTTATCCAGACTCAGACTCATAATGTGAGTCTGAGTGAGTCCGTGTGAGTTGGCCAATGAGTGAGTTCGGCGACCTATTGCCCACACTCTCTCCTCTTTTTAAAATACTGGTAGCAGATGCAAATTTACACTTGTCTTTAACCTTGAAACTTACCATAAATGTTACTGCTCCCTATAGTTTCCCAAAAAGCAAATAGCGAACTCAAATTAAATAGAAAATTATTAGCCAAGGCTATTTATATTTTTAGATCCACCCACGAAAAATGTTCTCACAACATCCACGACTTGTCTATGCTTTTATAACTATGGACAACTTTCAACTTTATTACATTGTCTGCCAGGCCCCACAGGTACTCATGAGTGACAATTCGAGTGCTGAGAAGGCCGCCCTGCAGCAGACATGGCCGTCAGCAAGGCAGCTTTTGTGCCATTTTCATGTGGCACAAGCGGAGTGGCACTGGCTGACGACATCTCACAACTCTGTCGACAAAGACCAGAGGAGACGATTCATGCCTGCCTTCCAGCTGGCAAGTTTTTTTGCAATCTAGTTGTAACTCTAGCTCTAAGATACGAGGTGCATTTGTTGCATCTGCACTTAGTGAACAAATTCACAATGGCCTGCTATTCTGGCATTCGTTTCGTGTTTCCAACATGATGGCGCTGGCATTGCAGCATAGGTGTATAAAAAGCACAGCTGTCATGCAAGGCTAGTTCATGAATTACCTTCACATCCTCGTGATATAATTTGGAGCGTATGGCGCACAAGATGCCCTAATCTGCAGATGACAACGCTGACAGCATTTGTGTCCATTTTAATCACATTTAAATAGTACACCAGTAAAGGTCTAATGGGTTCAAATGATTTCAAATGCCATAAAATTAGGCTTGTACAAATATTCAAATGCTTAGAATAATAAAACGAATAATGCAGTGATCAAATTTGCTTTGAACCGAAGTTAAATTGTTGAAAATTTTGAATTATTCGAAACGAACAAATAGGTTCATATTAGTCCACATGTAACACTTTGTAAAGGTGGTTTCACGGCCGTGGAGGGATGCTAAACCATGAAAGCATTTACCCAAGCATAGTAGACCACAAGTAAAAGCGGTTTCACTGCAGTAAACTGGTGCTAAGCAGTCAAAACACGTAATCAAGAGAAATTCGCACTGCAGCAAAGCCCCACTTCAAGGTTTTAATAAAGAATTACCCTGACATCGATTCTGCTTTTTTTGTTTTCAATTGAAAAGCTCGTTACACAGACTTATATGCTCTAAGTAAAAAAAAAATTAAAACGCAGCATATTTTACTGGCTATTACTTGGACTGTACCAAAAGTCGAATGCTGTACTATTCAAAGTTGTTGCCACTTTCTTTGATGAAAAAAAATGGCCTTTGCATAGGCCCTGTTTCAATTTTTAAAGATCTGTGCAAGTTTGTTTGGCCATAACAAATATGCCCCTTTTTGTTTATAATATGCAATATATATACTATTACAATTCAATTAGAAATTATTCGACTAAAATCACTATTCGCTTCGAATTCACTTCGAACCTAAAATTCCCTATTCACTAAGCGTACAGAAAATGTCAGCAGCATCAACTTTTATGGACCACCGCTTGGCAATTCGTAGAGCAGACCGTGGCAATCAATTTCCAGATTACAGCGCTGCGCACCGTGCACAGCCTCCATTTCGAAAAACAATTCCCGCGCTCCTTTCCTACACCTGACCAATCCCCCTTTCATGCGCAGTGACACAAATTCGCTGATCGGCGACTTGACGAAGCACGCAGCTCATCGATTGGGTTAAACCAGTCACGACGGCAGGCTAAGCTATTTTCTCCTTTTGAAAGAGAAGGGTGGCGAGACTGCGCAAAAATTTGAAACTAGCTGAAACCAATGTTCTAACCCTCGTGAATTCCTTAATAAAGCATTCGCGAAATCCTTGAGGTAGCATGTTCACGGAGCAAAGGTCACATTTTTTATTTTTGGTCCTTGGGGGTTGTTTACTGGCCCATTGAACTGGGGCAAGCATGTGCAGATCACAAAGTGACTTCAATGCAGACAGTGAAGCAGGCTATTGAATCTGCATTATGGTGCAGTTAAAAAAAGTGAAAGTATGCAAATACGAGCACCTCATTGAAAAATTTCCTGCTATCTACAAGTCATGTATGCAGACACAGCAGAAAAACTTGAAGCTGCCACTGCCGAACTGAAGGCCCTACAACATGAGGCCTTCGTGTCTAGAGTTCTGACAATCTTGCGCCGACAAGAAGAGTGGGTGCAGCTCTACCGTTTGGACGTGTTGACAAGGGGCCACAACACCAACAATTTTGCGGAGGCGACCATACGCGTGCTCAAAGACATTATACTGAACAGAGTCGAAGCATTTAACGCAGTCGCACTGGTAGACTCGGTGGCTCTGGTGTGGGAGAAATACTTTGAAAGCCATATCCTCCGCCACGCCTAATGCCGTGTTCCAGGCCACCAACTGCTGTACAAGCGGCTGATGTCGAGAATGCCAAAAGACGCAGCCGAGGCCATCCAAGTGGTAGGCCAGGGACAGTACATTGTGCCTAGTGCCACCCACCCCAGCTCCACTTATGAAGTCTATGCCGACATAGAATTATGCACGTGTCTTTTTGGTAAGCAAGGTGCATTTTGTAAGCACCAGGCTTTGGTGCAGAAAAAGTACAGAGGACTGTTTCCAAATGCTCCAGCACTGAGTACTGACGACCGCTACCAACTGGGACAGCTGGCCCTGGGCGAAAAGTGTCCCCCCAAAATATTTTTCGAACCCTTCCAAGAGGAGGAGCCCAGCAGTAGTGCCAGAACCACGGAAGGTACCAGTGCCCAGCAGGAGGAGCCAGACGAACTCCAACCAATGCAAGGCACCAGCACGCAAGAGGCCACACACGTCGAACCTGTACCGTCGGTGCCTGATGCGGCCCAACTTGCCCAGGTAGGACAAGCCCCTTGAAAGGGCCCTGAAATACTTTTCAATTAAACATAGGGAATGCTACTGAACAGTAGTCAAGGCTTCTTTTATTCCTGTAAGCTTATTATTGTGCTCCACTGCACTAACGAATTTACAATTTCATATTGGTGGATGTCATCATTCTGAGGGCGATTTCAAGATTTCAACACTACATGTCGTATTGTTCTATGTTTGGGACTACAGGTCACCAATTGTTGGTATTAGCAGCACTTCCACTAGCAGAATAGTCAAAACAGGTGACAGGAAAAACTTAACTTAAACCGACTCCTCAGCTTGAACTTTATTCTTGAGCAGTTGTCTGCAGTTAGAGAGGAGCAAAATAATTGTGCAGTTCTTGTTGGTGTGCTGTACACGGGAAGTATATTTCTTTCACCACTTTTGGTGCAGGCCCAAGAACATGCATACGAGTTCCGGGAGGTCCAGTTGCGGCGTGCGCATTCTATGAATGCACACAATCCAGCTTACCTTGATATCGTGAAGGGCCTTGGAGAGGAGCTTGCTCATGTTCAGAACAGCAGCGATGGGACAGGACTGATGCTGGCACTCTAGGCTACCGCTGCAGCAAGACGTCGCCGGGCCCGTCACATAAGGGTGCAACGGACCAGCCCTGCTAGGCATACGTCAGGGCTTACAAGGGGGTCCAAGAGGGTCCCTACAGGGCGCCCAGCAGTTGATCCAGCTGCCAAGAAAGCAAAGAAGAGGCCCCATTCTTTGAGCCACAACATAGAGAAAAATGTGCCTGGTGCAAGGCTGGACTGAATGGCAGCTGCCTCCCACCAACTGGGAGCCCAACAGTTCTAGGCACAGAGCCAACTTAGTTTCAAACATAATTTCTAGCGTTTTATGTGGCGAAACGATGATATGATTGTGAAGCACACTGCAGTGGGCGACGGATAATATGTGGGGTTTAACGTCCCAAAACCACCATATGATTATGAGAGAAGCCGTAGTGGAGGGCTCCGGAAATTTCGACCCACCATTTCCACCTCCATCGGAAATGTAGTCACCGCAGCCGGGATTCAATCCCACGGCCTGCGGGTCAGCAGCCAAGTATTTTAGCCACTCCACCACTGCGACGGGGCCCACAGTGGGTGACTTCGGATCAAATTAGGCTATGTAGGATTCTTTAAAGTGCACCTAAATCTAAGCGAAGGAGCAGCTCACCACCACCGCTGCACTTGATGCTTCATCTTTCATTGAACCAAAGCGAGAACAACTCCTCGCATTAGCTGTAAGATCACAACCTTACAATTGGTCACCTTAGCCACAGGCATATGCATTTGGCTCTGCACTACTACCTCAGTATCATGCATACAGCCTTGTCAAAGCTGATGTTAAAGAATGGTGCCCACTAATCTCACTAGTCCCTTGGATCCACCAGGTGTGGCCCTTACAAGTCACAATCAGATACTCATCAATGTTGTGCAGTAACATTGTGCTATTCCACCATGAGTGACTTTTGTTTCGCCTTACCGTCGAGTTATGAGGTCTTCAATTGTGTTTTTTTGAGGGGCGGGGGGGTTAATGTCCTAAAACCACGACCCTAACAGTATTGTTATCTACCGCTTACCTAGAAAACGAAGTGAGAAGACTAGGTGGTGCCTGTCCTGGCCATCGTGGTTGTTTTTACCCGCAGTACTGTTACTGTGAATATTGTAAATACACTCGTTTTCTGTCATCTCTCCGTAACATCCTTGGTGGAGGTGCTGGGCACATCAGGAGCACACAACGGAAATTCGCAGCGGGCATATTTTTTTTTTGAGAGGGTGAGAGATCTTTATTGTCGCAAAAAATATACACGCATTGGGGTAGTATATACACAAGGAGGTCCCATAACACAAGGCTGAAAGGGGACCTCCTTGAAAGGGGACCTCCTACTTGGCTGCTGAGTATTCTTGGACAGTCCATCATGCCGGCAGACAATTTTGCTGATCTAGTCCTCGCTATGCCGAATGCACCCAGTCACGTTGTCGTGACCCACCTCCGAGACCCAGGTCCCTTCTGCGGGATGGATAACGGTCACGTGGAGAAGTGGCTGGCCAACTAAGAGTGCAGCAGCAAGACCAATCGCTGGGATTCGACTTTCATGCTTGCAAATTTCAGGGGTAGGGCCAGTGTGTGGTTCGACACACACGAGGAGAATGTAAACTTTTAACAAAAAAAGACGCATGTAAACAAAAAAATGAAACACCTTTTCGGAAAGCCCGTTGCACGCCAACATTAAGAACTCTCGCGCCGTGCCTGAACCTCAACGGTGCTGCACAAGGTTTACACACAAGATGTCTTAGTCTTGTGCAACATATACGTCGTAACACGAGGCAGCTGGCTGTTTGCCTTTATTTTATTTGGCTGAAATCCAATGTTGCCTATGGACACCAATCATGCCTCCTTCAACATGCCCACCCACTGAATATGCTCAATAAGCTAAAGCCCATGCCGGCCATACACATCAACTTGTGTGCGTTCGGCTAACCGACTCGCAAACGGGCCAACAATTTCGTTACGAGAGCAGTCATACAAACACCCACTTTTCTCCAGGATTCCTGTGCTGTGGTCTCCAGCACGCTGTATTGGGCTTTTTACAAAGCTACTGTTCCCGCCCTCCGAACCGTACCCTGTGCACCGCCAAGTGACCGACGTGAGATAAGAAATTGAATTGTCTTTGTCCTCCTCGACTCAACCCCGTACCAACATCGTTTACGTTGTACGTCTGAAGCCATGTCATACACCAGGCTGCCGCAACGCACATGTATAATAACCGCCACTATGCCGCCTCCCTGACTGCTCCGAGGCAGTGCCTTCACCGCCGGAGGGTAACGTTATGCGCCGCTCACATAGAGAGGACGAAAAAGTGAAAGACTAGGTGGTGCCTGCTCTCGCTATCTTAGTTGTTTTTACCCGCATTACTGTGACTGTAAATATTGTAAATATACCTGTTTTCTGTCATCTACCAGTAACAATATCATTTTTGAAACACCTGTTGAGGCACATACATATTTTGGGAGAAGGTTTTTGGGCTATGATTCTATTTCGTGTCTTACAAGGTTTTACAGCGAATCACTGAAGTACCCTATGAAGTTCTCCCAGAAAGCACCTCAAGAAACTGCTATCAGCTTCCAGAAAGTGTAGTCGCGCGCGTTTCTAGACTTTAACCGTACTTCTCTTGTTCCGACTCGTGTAATTAGCAACATTACTGTGTATTGACAACTTAGAATGGTTTCTTTTATTTCACCCTCTCCATTTTGTTCTTTGCTGTTTATTCTTATTTGATACCTTGCTTGATAGCGGCCGATTGAGCTATTTTGTGTTATGACACGCCGTCCCATTGTATAGTGCACTCATCCTTTTTCTTTCATTCCAATGTGCTGCATTGAGACTGCCAACGCGGCCGGGATTCCAATGACGCAACCTGCAGGTCGCCACTAGATGTAGTGGGTTGGTCCTCAGTGCTGTCGGCCCACATCACTCAATGTATAAAACGGTACCAGAACACCACTTGTCACCACTAAGTTCCCTGCAATGCACACTTATGCGTTAACTCGGCAAACTACCTGTGCTGTCAGCAATAGTATGCCCTTCTGTGAACACCACATCATCCAGTGCACCATTATATGATGGCCAACTACCGAGTCCACATTTTTAGTACTGATGTGCCACTTGCATTTTCAATTTTAGCTCAAAACAACAGCGCCCTACTCTAGTCTCAAGATGGCTGAGCCTAAGTGCAGTATAGTGCTTTCTGGTCAACAGAAAGTCAAATTGATATTGCCTGTGTATGCACCATGCTGCATCTGTGTACTTTACACATATTGGCATGACAGCATCGTGTCGACAGTGTCCATTTAATATACGTGCCTGCCATGCCGCTTCCACTAAAATTCTAACAAAGACTTTGTGCTTTTTGAATCAATACTTCTTTGCAGACTAGTTGGTTTCATACTTGAAAACTCTGCTTGCAGTGCAAGCTGAAGGAAAAACGAGAAGGGGGACAGGAAAGAGTACGCTCTTTCCTGTCTCCCTTCTCATTTTAGATGCGGAAGCATCTTATACTCGCGCCTTGTAGTGCGCCGTCCGCGCCGTCCGCACCGCTTCTCGAACATTCGACAGCTGACGCGCGCGCATGCGCCGTCGCGCCGTCGCCCACTCTTCCACCATCTGTGCATCCCTTCCTCCTCTACACACCGCGCGCGCTTCACTCCTCCACCATCTGTGCACCCTTCCTCCTCTACACACCGCGTTCGACATCTACAATTCTCCTGATTCTCCAGTGGACGCGCATGTGGCGTTGCGCTTCGAGAACATTCAACAGCTGACAGTGCATGCGCCGCCGTGCTGTATATATACTCAAGGTCGGCGCTCGCTCGCTCAGTTGCCGCTCGTCGGTTGGTTTGTACGGCGCGTCGACGACCAAGGTCGCGGTGAAATGAATTCCAACGAATCCACAAACACAATGATCGACGTCCCTTCGACCAGCGCCGCCCTTTCGCATACGTGTGTACGTGTTCACTCATTTAACACCCCCTCCTACAACCACGTTAACCAATTTAGCCATCGACCCAAGTAAGTCGCAATTTAACACCCCATTTCACAACCACGTTAACCAATTTAGCCATCGACCCAAGTAAGTCACACTTTAACACCCCGTTAACCAATTATATGCTCCGCATCCTCCTCAGTGTTCCCCCGAGGGAAGCTGCGGGCAATTTTTTTTCCTTCAGTTTGCACTGCAAGCAGAGTTCATTTTGCTTTTCAAAGTTATTACCATGTCTGTTCATACATGAACTCCCCAATGTATACATTCATGTACGTTTATGCTTGACGCATAAAGTGTTATCTTTGTTGTGCCATTCTCCTGTAAGTACCTTCAGTGTTCTCTCATGGGACAGTTTTCATGTTAATAAATTGTTATCTCATGTATTGCATATTAATTTTTGCATGGGTATAGTGGTTACAACAGTTGGCAACTGTGATTTTAGTAAGCTTCGTTCTAATACATTCTTTTATTGAAGAAGCCTTTCAAAGGAGACCTCATGCAGAGTAGAGCCGCATGGAGTGCACTCGACAGTTTCATAGAGAAGGGTGGCAGATTATTTTCAGATCACAAATACACAGGGGGCGAAAAAAAAAAGCGACAACCACAAACGGGCGAGGATAACTGCGAGTCTAACTTGCCTTCACCTAAACACGGGGCCGTATTGCAGTGAAGCCATGAAAAGAAAAACATCCGCGAAGAGCTCTTTAATAAGTTTATTTCTCTTGTCTTAAATTAGTTCGACTAAAGACAATGTCTTGAAGCTGCATGCTTTCCTTTCAACTTCGACATTGTGGCAGTGACGCACGACAAAGTTTGCGCGCAGGCTTTCAAGGATTTTACGATCACACGCATGTATCACCACTACATTTCTGTCCTTGTTGCCCGAGCACAGTTCGTAGCCTTATTTAAAACGACAGTATCAGAAACGCGCTTTCAATAACCGCATGCTGAGAATCAACAAAAACTCACCAAATGGAGTGCAGTAATCTCCGGTGTGGCGTTTTTTGCAGCAGGCCTAGGTGTATCAGGCGTAGTCAGTGGACTCGGCTTCAATGCATCTTGAACGGCGCGGCTTTGCGACTCGGCAGTGAAAGGCGGGGCACACGCTTTCTTCATGAGTATCCAACTCGGCGTAGGGCGTTCGTTCAGTAAGAGGTGGGCGCACACGCTTCTTTCGCGAGTATCCTACTCGGCGCACGGCTTCCTTCCGAGCACTTGGCAACAGGCGTAGTGGCGACTCGGCTTAATTGCATCCTGAATGGCGCGGCTTTTCGGCAGTGAGAGGTTGGGGCACACGCTTTATTCACAAGTATCTAACTTAGCGCAGCACGTTCAGTCAGACGAGCCGCACACGATTACTTCGCGAGCATCCGATTGCAGGGCCATATGCTTTGGCAGGGCTTCCTTCCCGCGAGCGCGACCCCACGCTAGCTGCAGAAGCAGCCTCCGGCAACACTATGCGAAAGTGCGGGGAGCGTCAGCGTGAAGACACAGTTAGGCCGGCGGAAATGCAAAGCCTCCAAAAGCGCTAGGCCGCGGTGCATTGTGGAGGGCTCTATCCGCTCGCCTTTGTAAACTGGCGGCGGGGGTGTGGGCAGCAGCGCTTTTTGTTGTCATGTTTCCAAAGCTCACCCATGTTACTTTGGGGTTCAAAATAATACTGGGTGAACCAAAAATAAAGAGGAGGCAAGCAGACGACTTGTTTTTCAGTTCGTTGACACTGGAAACAAGACAACACCGGACAAACCATTCCTCCACGGCACAAGCCCATCCAATCCGCCGTCGTCGAGAATTTTTGCTTTCGTTACTGTGGTTTCTGTTCCTCGTGCTTTTTGCCACTAGGATATGTTGTTACAATATAGTACTGAGTGAAGTGGATGGCAACAAATGGGACGACGAAGAATAAATACTATCTGGGGTTCAACGTCCCAAAAGCAATATACGTGTGTTACGTGCACCATTGTGGCGACTAACGTCTCGTCTTCATTGAAACGCGACCAGGCTTGAGACCGCGACTCTCGGGTGAGAGCTACATCACCCCTTTGGACAACAACGTGATCGAAGAAAGGCACAATTTATTGAGCAAACGTAACGCTGACTTTATTGAACAAAAGTTTATTTGCATGTGCACGAATATATTTATACTTGAAATCCATGCAAAAGAAACAACGGATCGCACTTGCGCATGCACATCTCACGTACGTCGCTAACAGCCTACTCGATCCCCGTGCGTATGCTGTGTGCGTTATAGGCGCAGCTGTTTCCGCTAACAATTTCGGTTGGGATACCAGTGACTTACCATATGCACGAAGCGCAGACAATTCGTGTTGCTGCAGCCTTGCGTTAGGCAATGTTTAGAAGATGTCTACAACAGATGAACAGGAGGGGCGTAGCTTATTTACAGGAAGCTTATGTTTCATGTATGTTCGTGCGTTCGTATGTATGCGTAAAAAGGTTGTACTCCCTCCCTTTTATCGCTAAGCCAGCGAGTCTACGGATCGAGAAAGCACCGCACTGAAAAAAAAAACATGCAACGGTGTACCGATGTACGATTGATAAAGGGGAGATAATTTGGGTAAGATCGCGGTCGATTTAGATGATGCTATTCTCCTGCGCACTACAACTGTCAATTAACACCCACTTTCTTCCCCGCCTGGCTACACCAATGGTAGTAGCGCTCGTCTATCGTGTTTTTCGTGTACGTATTAATATTTGCGCTACATATATTTGTAGTATTAAACGAGTTCATAACGCGAAGTTCGCTAAAACTACATCAAACATTTCACAATGCCTACGTACCTTAGAAACAGTTGCTTAAGATGTTTATTAAATTTATATGTTCATACATACCAAACTGGATTGAGTTTGTTGTGTTGACTTGGAACCCGAAGTATGACTTCTTCATTAATAACAAATGATTCAAGATAAATACAACACACACAAAATAAAAAGCTAGCATGTTCACTTGCTAGAAGATTGGTGATGTGACACACTTATCACAAAAAGAAGTATATAACTAAGACGTGATAGTGAGTGAGCAGTTGTGTCATCGATGAAATATAGCACGGAGCGAGTCCTTCAAATATGCTATCCCTGCTTCACATGTTCACATGCTACACTGTCTGCTGTCAGTGTCGACTCAGCTACTCGCCATCTTTCGAGTACTTCTTCAGATTATCAAGGAGCATGCTTTTGAGGGTGTCGATCTTTTGCTTCTGCTGCCCGTTGCGTCGCAAGAGATCGTCGCGAAGTGCTGATGCTCGACGAACGAGGTTTTCGGTATTCTGCAAAAGCTTGGCCGTGTCCTGCACCATCTTCTCGGCCATTACGCGCACACTTCCACCAAGACCTGCATAGAAAAATGGAGGCATTTTCGAATGTTACGTGATCCTTCGATCGTCCAGCTTATTTAACGCAGTAACATGGGGCGAATGGGAAAAGATATACAAGTTATTCACATTGTATTTGTGATCACGCCCAGTATAAATGTTCTTTGGTAATATTTCGATGTATGGGCTGAGTCGAGTTGTTCAGGCCCCACGCTCAGCTCTAGGTATCAGACTTACTGTACATTGACCCCCCCCCCCCCCCAACCCTCCCCTGTAAATATCCTACCATCCACGGCGAAGAGTGATGGAACTGTGAATGAGCGCATCCACACACGCACGCAGTCTAGTGGTTATGGTGTTCAACTGTTAACCCGCAGGTCGCGGGAGCGAATCCCGGCCGCGGCGGCCCCATTTTGAGTGACGAGCGAAAATGTTTAAAGTACGCGTACTTGCACCCGAACCGCTCCCTCACTTGTCACCCCTGCAATGCAGCACAAGCGCGTTTTTAAACGCGCTGCTTTTAGACGGTGCAAAGTTCAATTCAATTATTCAGTTATTAAGTTTCTTTCTATTTTGTGTTGCTCTCTTGTGAACACAGATGCAATATAGTGATGTTTCCAGCTGCTGCCCACTGTAAAAGGTGGGCAGCAGCTGGAAACCAACACAATCCAGTTTGGTATGTATGAACATATAAATTTATAAACATCTTAAGCAACTGTTTTTAAGGTACGTACCAATCGCGTTCTTCGCTTTTCCTCTCACAACTTTCACCAAGCTCATATGTATTCATGAGAAATAAATAAATGAATAAATTATTAATATTATTATTATGAACGCAACAGACACATACATACACACACCATTTGTAGGGTGACTTATGTTCACTCGTGAACTGTGTAAAGCCATCATTAGCGGGAGAATCTGCAGGTTCTTCGGGCTCGTTCTCAGGAAACAGGGACAAAAAGAGAGAGGGAGAGGAAAAAGAGATACGGTAATACGGTGGGCCGCTTAGACATGAAAGCGTGGAAGGTCTCAAGGTGTGTTCTGTAAGAGACTACTGCTTAATAACACAATACGTGCATTAGAGTGAGCCTTTGATATCCGTGTAGCCCCCCTCGACTGCACGGTGGTCGCCTGGTCGGAGAAGCCATGGGCTGTGTTTGCTTTTATTGCTACCGCACATGCATCAGACCCCGGCGCCGATAATGCAGCTGGTCGCGATCACACGATAACCTCGCGTGTAATTATCCGAAAACAATGCCTGGGCTGGGCACTCAATACCTGCATGTTCCGCTGCCTAATAATGTGAATTCAAGTTCACGATAGCAAGCTGTCATTAAAAATTTTCATTACGATAAAGCACAACTTCGAATAAAAATAAAGACATAAATTCCTTTGCTAATTGTTTTACTGCAGCAGGTACTCAGAAGTCGATGGGCATCCATTTTTAATCAGAGTCAAAATCACGTGGTTAGAATGTTTCTATGTTTTTAGGTAGCTTACGCTTATCTTGTCTCTTGAACGAAAATCTAACTGCGCCGTGACTTTCCGGCTGTTTTTTAAATTAATTTTCACCTGCAAAAGTCAACACATGTGAACCAATGCGCAACTTTGCCCACGATCCCTGTTCTAGAGCTGCCTAATAATGTGAATTCAAGCTCACGACGACGAGCTGTCATGTTGCGTTTTCATCATTAGAAAACACAAGTTGAATAAATAAATAAATAAATGCACTAGCTGAGCGTTCTATACTGCTGCATGCACTCAGAAGTGTTGATGGGCACCCGTTTCTTAATCAGCGAGAAAATCATGCGTTTAAAACGTTTCGATCTTTTGCGGTAACTGACGTTCATCTTGTCTTTCGAATTTAAACCTGACTGTGCCATAATTTTGCAGTTCTTCAGGAGGCATGATTTCGCATGTAAACGCCAAAGAAATTGAACCACTAATTTAAAAGTATGCGCAACATTGCAATCACACTGTTAATGCCTGAAAAAACAAAAACTATGGGGCATATTGGCGCATCCAAACACAGGATGACTACTTTTTCATGAAATACGTACAACTGCGTTTGTGTGCCTCTCAATTACCGGATTAGGTAGGTTAAAATAAATAACATTTGAAGCAGCGAAGCTCTGAAAAAGAAAAAGAATAATCCAGTGAGGAAGCTGTAGATTAGCTTGAGAAACCTATGATTCGGTAGTTTCTTTAGGTTTTCGTGAGTCTGAGTGAGTCCGGCTTACCTTACATTCACGAGCACCAGCGCTTCATAACAGCTTACTACTTCTGATGTTGCTATTTATGTTGCCGTAGGCATCGTTACGTATGCCTGTGTCTGCACTTGGCCATTGATAATGAAACTTCGCGTGCCATTCCAGTCCTTTCGGGTCTCCCGCAAGGCTCTGTTCTTGGTCCTTTATTTTTTCTTGTATACATCAATGACATCGTTCGGGACATACCCGGCAAAACAAGGCTCTTTGCTGATGATTGTATTATATACCGCGAAATTACCACACCCAACGACCAGATAACAACAAATAAATCTTTGGACCGAATTCAATCATGCTGCGCAGACTGTCAAATGACCATCCACAAAAAGAAAACAGTCGCAATGACAATCAGTCGCAAAAAGCACCCTATAACGTTTTCTTACTGTTTTGATAATAAACCTCTGGAAGTAGTAACTAAATATAAGTATCTGGGAGTTATCATTTCTCACGATCTTAAATGGAATGACCACATTGACTACATACATAGAAAGGCAATGAAAAAACTCGGATACTAAAGGAGGCGCTTGAGTAAGTCCTCTCCAGAAGTTAAAATATTAGCCTTTAAAAGATTTATTCGGCCACTCCTGGAATATTGCGCCGCTGTTTGGGATCCATACGCAAAAAGAAACATTTCTATATTGAAAAAAATACAGCGGAAATCTGTTAGGTTCATTTTTAATCAATACAGATGGGAGGCATCAGTAACATCTCTTCTAGAAACGGCTGAGCTGGAAGAATTAGCGAATCGCCGATACCGTGAAAGAATGAAACGATTTTCCCTTCTTTATCATGGACACTTAAGTATAAAAAAAGGATACATATCTGAATGACTCCCTGAATGCCTGAAAATTGGGACAAGAACTGCTTTTATGTGAAATGATGTCATGTGGCCCAACATGCTAATAAATTGAACAGTTGGTTCGAGATAGGAAGTCGGAAAATGTAATATTTTCTTCCACAGTGAAAACGCTGCCATCAATCTGGACCTATAACTTTTTTATTGACTTAAATGCATTCAAGATATCAACACTGCATTCTTACGTGAAGAAATTTCACGTAGCTGGTTGATGTGTGATAAAAAAAAAATTGTGAAATTTTGTTCATCCGTGCTGGCCCTCACTGTTTTCGAAAGTTTTCATACATTGCTACAATTCAAAAGCTAAGGTGCTGTCATTAGCCCCAACTACTCCTGTGTGTTGTTTTCGAAAAGCTTAAGCATGATAGCTTCGGCACGGTCAATAATCCGCAATTGCTCCTTTTCAAGCTGCAGAATAGCATCCCGTAATTCCGATAAACGGTGAAGGCGTTCTTCACTCTTCTGAAGAAATTCGCACAAATTGTCTCCAACTTCAACTGCTCTGTGCACCGCAGTGCCTAGACCTGCAATAGAAAATTATATTCAGATATTTTATACATCTTGCTTGACGTTTAAGTTCATTGAGCATGCTTTTCTGCTCTAAAGTTTGCCCAGTGTTCATATATGCAATAGTGGTGTTTACAAGGAAACAGATAGGGAAAATATTGTGAAACATTTGCAAGGAGAGGAATTAGCAGCTGCTGCCGTAGCAGCTTGATGCGATTCCTCATTCTGGCACTGTGCACCAGCAAACATTGTTACACCAAACTTTGTCTTAACCTAAAACAAGTCTGAAAACAGGAAGAGTTTAGAAAAAGAACATGAATGTTTTTTGTAAAGCAGATAGGGAAGAGGTCAACACAAAATTCTGCAAAATGACAACATCTCACTTCAGATTCCAAGTGAAGCTTCATATTTGCCGTCTGTGTGTGTCGCATGAATAGTTTTCAAAAGCAAGTGCTAAATCCATGAAAATATGCAGAGTTATGCACTAATTGGGTCTTCAGCACGGTTGGTCATTGTTGACTGTAGATATTCGGTTGTCCACTTCACACATTGCTTTAAAACTGCTTTATTTTCCTTTTTTCTATTTATTCCTTGACCTAATTCTCAGTGACACTGTTACCTTGTGGACAACAGAAAATCGTGTCCTCTTCCTAACTTGAACCACTTTGTCCCATACGAATAAATATACTATCCAGCCAGTACTTGTCCGAAAGTAATACTGGCCCGACGTTTCGGGACCCATCCCAAATGATTCGCCGCCTGAAGAAGAGACCAAATGGATCACGAAATGCAGAGCCAGTTTTAAATTTAATATTAAAAACTATAGACTAATTGTGGCTCGAATGTCTGTTTATACGTACAATTTTACGCAGCCAGATAGATCTCTGTCGAAAATGCTCACTTTTTCCAATGTATGGTCCCTGCATTTTCGAAACTACACCACGCTCCCTTATGAGTGGACGAAATGAACGTAAATTCCTCTTACTGACCACTGATTGATTGATATGTGGAGTTTAACGGCCCAAAATCACCACATGATTATGAGAGACGCCGTAGTGAAGGGCTTCGGCAATTTCGACCACCTGGGGTTCTTTAGCGTGCACCCAAATCTGAGCACACGGGTCTACAGCATTTCCGCCTCCATCGGAAATGCAACCGCCGCAGATGGGATTCGATCCCGCGACCTGCGGGTCAGCAGATGAGTACCTTAGCCACTAGACCACCGCGGTGGTGCTTACTGACCACTATTATAATTTATTCTCCCTTGTGCTTTTGTGCATACATGTGCCTTCTCACCCTACTGCCATGCGATGCATCACTGGCCGAATAACATGCTCGCATTTTCTAAGCGCGTTTTCAAAGTTGTCTGCAGACCTAATTGCAGATCAGTGCATCTGCAGGGGGGGAGGAAGAGAGGGCATTCAGTACTGGTAGCTTCCCTTTCAATCACATGACATGACCGGAAATAGTAGTCAGCAGTTTGTAACGTGCTAAATTGGCTCGCAAACCTGAATGCTGCTACCGGAGCGTGGTAATGAAGCTGTGTAGGTTATTGTTCACATGAGAAAAAAGTATTACCCGAAATTTCAGGTAAAAGCAGCTACGCCCCCCCCCCCCCCTATGCATCATCATCATCATCATCATCATCATAATCATCATCATCAGCCTGACTACGTCCACTGCAGGACAAAGGCCTCTCCCATGTTCCGCCAGTTAACCCGGTCCTGTGCTTGCTGGTGCCAATTTATACCCGCAAACCTCTTAATCTCATCTGCCCACCTCACCTTCTCTCTCCCCCTAACCCGCTTGCCTTCTCTGGGAATCCAGTTAGTTACCCTTAACGACCAGCGGTTATCCTGTCTACGCGCTACATACGCGGCCCATGTCCATTTCCTCTTCTTTATTTCAACTATGATATCCTTAACCCCCGTTTGTTCCCTAATCCACTCTGCTCTTTTCTTGTCTCTTAAGTTTACACCTACCATTCTTCTTTTCATTGCTCACTGCGTCGACCTCAATTTAAGCTGAACCCTCTTTATAAGTCTCCAGGTTTTTGTTCCGTAGCTAAGTACCGGCAAGATACAGCTGTTATATACCTTTCTCTTGAGGGATAGTGGCAATTTACCTGTCATAATTTGAGAGTGCTTGCCAAATGTGCTCCACCCCATTCCTATCCTTTCAAATACTTTAATCTCGTGGTTCGCTCCGCGGTTACGACCTGCCCTAAGTAGACATAGTCTTTTACAACTTGAAGTGCACTATTACCTATCTCGAAGCGCTGCTCTTTTCCGAGGTTGTTGTACATCACTTTCGTTTTCTGCAGATTCATTTTAAGACCCAGCTTTCTGCTATCCTTGTCTAACTCCGTAATCATGAGTTGCAATTCGTCCCCTGAGTTACTCAGCAATGCATATGCAATGTCATCGGCGAAGCGCAGGTTACTAAGGTATTCTCCATTAACTCTTATCCCTAACTGTTCCCATTCTAGGCTTCTAAAAACCTCCTGTAAGCACGCGGTAAATAGCATTGGGGAGATTGTGTCCCCCGGCCTTACACCCCTCTTCATTGGTATTCTGTTGCTTTCTTTATGAAGCACTATGGTAGCAGTTGATCCCCTGTAGATTTCTTCCAGAATGTTTTTATATACTTCATCGACGCCCTGATTCCGCAGTGTCTGCATGACGGCTGATATTTCTACTGAATCAAACGCCTTCTCACATAATCTATGAAGGCTATGTATAGTGGTTGGTTATATTCTGAGCATTTCTCTATTACCTGATTGATAGTATGAATGTGGTCGATTGTTGAGTAGCCTGTTCGAAATCCTGCTTGTTCCTTTGGTTGATTGAATTCTAATGTTTTCTTTACTCTTTAGCAATTACCTTTTTAAATAGCTTGTATACTACAGAGAGTAAGCTAATCGGCCGGTAATTCTTCAAGTCCTTGTCATCTCCTTTCTTATGTATTAAGATTATGTTAGCGTTCTTCCAAGACTCTGGTACTCTTCCCGTCAGGAGACACCTCGTAAACAGGGTGGCTAGTTTTTCTAACACAATCTGTCCACCATCTTTCAGCAGATCTGATGTTACCTGATCCTCACCGGCAGCTTTGCCACTTTGCATGCTCTTCAAAGCTTTTCTGACTTCTTCTATCATTACTGGTGGGGTGTTATCTGAGTTACTGCTAGTTCTTATAGTATTAATGTCGTGGTTGTCCCTGCTACTGTACAGATCTCTGTAAAACTCTTCCGCTATTTCAACTACCCTATCCATATTGGTAGTTATTTTGCCCTCTTTGTCCCTTAGTGCATACATCCGATTTTTGCCTATCCCTAGTTTCCTCTTCACTGCTTTGACGCTTCTTCCGTTTTTCAGAGCGTGTTCAATTCTCTCCATGTTATACCTTCTTACATCAGATACCTTACGCCTATTAATCAACTTCGAAAGCTCTGCCAGTTCTATTTTGTCTGTTGTACTTGAGACTTTCATGATTTGGCGCTTTTTAATGATATTCTTCGTTTCCTGGGAAAGCTTGCCAGTGTCCTGTCTAACTACCCTGCCTCCAACTTCCACTGCACACTCCGTAATGATACTCGTCAGATTATTATTCATTGTATCTATGCTAAGGTTGGTTTCCTCATCAAGTGCCGAGTACCTGTTCTGAAGCGAGACTCTGAATTCCTGTACTTTCCCTCTCAGTGCTAGCTCATTGATTGGCTTCTTGCGTATTAGTTTCTGTCGTTCCTTTCTCAAGTCTAGGCGAATTCGAGACCGTACCATTCTATGGTCACTGCATTGTACCTTGCCAACAACTTCCACATCCTGCACGATGCCTGGGTGTGCACTCATTATAAAGTCTATTTCGTTCTTATTTTTGCCATTAGGGCTCCTCCATGTCCACTTGCGGTTTCCTCGTTTTCGATAGAAGGTATTCAAAATCCGTAAATTATTGCATTCTGCGAATTCCGCTAGTAGCTCTCCTCTGGCGTTTCTAGTACCGATGCCATAATCTCCTACTGCCTGGTCTCCAGCCTGCTTCTTCCCTACCTTTGCATTAAAGTCTCCCATCAGTATTGTATACTGTGTTTTACCTTACTCATTGCTGATTCCACATCTTCATAGAAGCTTTCAACCGAAGTGTCATCATGGCTGGATGTAGGCGCGTAAGCCTGTACTACCTTCATCTTGTATCTCTTATTCAGTTCAATTACGATACCTACCACCCTTTTGTTAATGCTATAGTATTCCTCTATGTTGCCAGCCATATTTCTTTGAATTAGGAACCCCACTCACCCCCCCACCCTCCCCCATGCCCCGCCATCCTAACATTTATGTGGGTTTCCCAACACTTTTCTAAGGTATTAATCTAAGTCAGAATGATACTGTTTCTTCGCGAATCTCTTATCTAAGCGTTTGTTATGTTTTTGTTTTTTCTTCGCGGAGTTATTGCACAGAATACGCATTTTGTCCCTCACTTCATTCCCGAGAGCGCAGTGTCAATGAAACAAGGGAAGGCGATGGGTGGCAAGGAGAAGATGCCAAGGTCTGTACTAGCCCCAACCACATTTACGCGTTGGAACGCGTCAGTACGTGCTGCTTAGCGTCAGCCTCAGTCGAGCTGACCGGATCGCGTTGACGCCCGGCAAAAGGAGCTAGCGCTGCCGTTCGAATTCGAAAGCCCGTGAACGACCACGACCACACGAGTAGCACGAGTACGCGTGTACGTGAGTACGCAAAGTTGACGTCATTTTCGGAATGACGTTTCGCAGGAAATCCGCAAGAGCAGAGCGCTTGAGGGCATGAATCACGGAGGAAAGAAAAACTCATTTTTTTCCTTCTTCCATGGTTCATAGTAAGGTGTCCTGAACTAGAACACTGTAGCCATGGCATGCGTTTTTCTTTCCTCCATGGCATGAATGCTTGCGATTATGGCGTCGCCGCAAGTGTAGGGCATGATCTGCATATATGAACTCACAGTCGCCTGATCCAGGCGGTCGGGATAAACTGCAGTCAAGTCCTGCTTCGGCGGGTCTGTATACGACGCGTGCTCTCCCTCTCGGAAGCTGGTGTTTGCCGCGGGCTATGACTTTCAGAATGTTCTCTTTGTGTGACTGGTGCGGCCTGATATTTCACGATGCTTATGCTAAGTTTCAGATAGCTTGAATGCTACCTAAAGGAAGCATATACGCTAACTGATTGTGGTATAGGCATGTGGCCACACCCTGAGGGCTAGCGCGGTACGTGCGAGTATTTTTGGGGTATTTTTGATTGTATAATTCCTGCTACATGCAGTACAATATTTTGTTGAAGTGTTCAAGGAATATCGACAACGTTTTGGCGCAAGGTTCGAAAATTGTTTCAGTACTTCTGAGTACTTTTGAGCAGCTACATTTAGCGGCATGAAACTTTAGGCGTCGGCAATAACGCACTGCTTAGCACGAAGTGATGTCACAAATTTTTGCCGCTTACGTTCGATTGCCATCTGGAGTGATGCACCCCCACGGTAACCGTCATCTTCCTCTTCGGGATCGTCATTATCTGCATCACCTGTGCGAGACGTTCACACAAAATAAGATGTCATCTAACTTAAGCTACATAAGATACACATAGGCGGGCGTTAGGTTCAACTTAATAGGGTAGGGGCAGGATTGTATGCAGAATCTTTTTTTTATTTTTTTTCTTTGGGGGGAGGCTATTTTTTGTTCTAAAGTGGGGGGCCGAGCCCCCGTATCAGCCGGGGGGCAAGGAAAACGCGAGCCCCCCCCCCCCCCCCTCACCAATTGACAAAAGTTGACAGCTGAGCTCCCCCCCCCCCCCTTTCGTCAGTGGTCACTCTTGGCTGCACACTGGAACAAACCATAAGTAGGGTGTAGTTTTCCATCACAACAGTAATCACTCAATTATGTTCTTACGGAATAATGTAATTGTTACGAGGCTGTGTTACAATATAGTGAAATTTTGCCAACATTTCCGCTGTGGTAATTTTTCTTGTAGGCTCTTATATATATTTATATATCCCCACTGACGAGTGAGGTAGGTTTATTCCCCCTACCCCCCCCCCCCCCCCTAACAAAATAGTTGGTACGCCACACTGCCGAGCACGCCAATGGCAAATGGTCATTTCACGCTATGTATGCCTGGCGAAAAAGAATTTGGGTTGTGGGCGAGGGCCTTGAGTGCCAACCCTGGTTACGTGACTGGGATCGCAGGAAATGGTAGATCATCGCAGTCCCCATCCCCACTAGGTTAACATGCATGGGGCAGGCTTTGCCCCCTTCCCCTCTCGTGCAAACGCCTATAAAGATTACAGCAACGCATTACAGGTACGTAATAACAAGTATTGCAAGTTCGCCTTACGTACAAGTCGTGACTCCACGGATGAAAAATTACCGGTAAACGGTGAATCGGAGAATCATTCGAGCTCAATAATACAATTGTTTTGTTCATACGGAAATCGTTAGCAATCTCCATGCCCCATAACGTGCAATTTCCGGGGGCGCCTTATCAGGGTTGCGAGTTGTAAAACGAAATTAAGAACAGAGGGCGACGCGCAATCCGTCTATCCCTCAAGAGTGGCTCAGAAAAAGTCAGTCTAAGTACGTTATACCACTCCCAAATGTCCAGCTAATATGCCTAATAAGTAACCGATGGAAACGAGAAGTGTCTTCATAATACTCCCGAAACAGCACCTTAAACTTTCATTGTGTAGGTAATCTAAATTTGCAATGAGGCCTGCTGCAGGTAGTTTGAATGATCTAAACCGCAAATCACCGGTATATTTACTCCATAAACGGACGATAAGAAGAACTTCTTGTCTCTGTGTCGTCGTTCTTTTCTCGCGCTTTAACTATCGTCGTGTCATACCAACTAGCCCAAGCTGCCACCCTCCATAAACGGGATTGAAACGACATGCCGATGTTTAACGTAGACCCTTAAGAGATTGGCAAATTATGGGAAAGGGTTATTCGGCGAGCGTGTTTCAACGGAAAGCATTTGCGGTTTCATAGTGTACCTTTAATAAATGAATACACAAATTAATGAATACGTCTTTGTTTAACCACGATATTACAGTATGCATATATTTAAAATACATATTATATAAATATTCGCTTGATGCTTTCTTAACACGCAGCATATATTATTACGGATAAAAGTGTTAGCAGCAAGTAATGTTACACTCTAGTGTACTCTCTGCGGTAGCAGTGTCATTCGTATATTGTTGTACAGCATACCTTCATCCGGTTTCTCCAACAAGACTTCACAGGCGCCAGAGCTTCCAGCTTTTCCCGGGCGCGCATCTTCGCCTGTAAACGTCAAAGCGTGTGTTCGACAGCATTATATTTAAATGTATTTGCATGCGACGGACGCCGTATTAACACGCGGTGACGTACGCGGACAGAAACCTTCGCTCTCCGCACCGCAGTTTTCAGGTGATGCCGTCGGCGTTTGCTCCGGTTGAAGCAGCAGGGGCTGCATCGAGACAGTTAACAATCATCATGGGTAACCACATACAACTGCGTTATCGTAAACAAATAAGGTCAAATTACCGCGCTGTTTTGCCCATCAGTGCATTCACCAGAAAAATCCATTCGGTGCAACAAGATAGACAACTTGGAAGATATCCCAGAGTGAGCACGGCTTCTGCAAACAGCTTACACCTTTTCCAAGCAGACGGCAGCTTACTTCTGACAGAAAGAGGTTAATTGATCTCTTGTTTCATTCCCGTTGTGTCTAGCCCGAACAAATCCCTTTTTATAAAACTTATATTTTCGCGGTATGCAGGGCCGACAGCCTTCAGCACATTGCCTCCAAGGTTTTCAGTGGGCGGCAATCACGGGAGCCATACCGAGTAATCAATAGGCGCGCAGAAGTTCTATAGGGCGGCGCTAGTAGCGCGACACGCGCACTTGATGCGCGCGCGCCTTATTTGAAACGGTGAAATATGTTGTTTAGGGCGGGGGGGTGGGCAGCAGCGTTTTTTGTTGTCATGTTTCCAAAGCTCACCCATGGTACTTTGGGGCTCAAAATAAAGCTGGGTGAACCAAAAAATAAAGAGAAGGCAAGCAGACTACTTGTTTTTCAGTTCGTTGACACTGGAAACAAGACAACACCGGACAAACCATTCCTCCACGGCACAAGCCCATCCAATCCGCCGTCGTCGTGAATTTTTGCTTTCGTTACTGTGGTTTCTATTCCTCGTGCTTTTGTCCACTTGGATATGTTGTTACAATATAGTACTGAGTGAAGTGGACGGCAACAAATGGGACGATGAAGAATAAATACTATCTGGGGTTCAACGTCGCAAAAGCACAATACGTTTGTTAGGTGCACCATTGTGGTCACTGGCGTCTCGTCTTCATTGCAACGCGACCAGGCTTGAGCCCGCGACTCTCGGGTGAGAGCTACATCACCCCTTTGGACAACAACGTGATCGAAGAAAGGCAGAATTTATTGAGCGAACGTAACGCTGACTTTATTGAACAAAAGTTTATTTGCATGTGCACGAATATATTTGTACTTGAAATCCATGCAAAAGAAACAACGGATCACACTTGCGCATGCACATCTCACGTACGTCGCTAACAGCCTACTCGATCCCCGCGCGTATGCTGTGTGGGTGATAGGCGCAGCTGTTCCCGCTAACCATTTTCGGTTGGGATACCAGTGACTTACCATATGCACGCAGTGCAGACAATTCGTGTTGCTGCAGCCTTGCGTTAGGCAATGTTTAGAAGATGTCTACAACAGATGAACAGGAGGGGCGTAGCTTATTTACAGGAAGCTTATGTTTCATGTATGTTCGTGCGTGCGTATGTATGCGTAAAAAGGTTGTACCCCCTCCCTTTCCGGCCAAGCCAGCGAGTCTACGGATCGAGAAAGCACCGCACTGAAAAAAAAAAAAAACATGCAACGGTGTGCCGATGCGTCAGACCAGCGCCTAGTCTGACGTACGATTGATTAAGGGGAGATAATTTGGGAGATATCACGGGCGATTTAGATGATGCTATTCTCCTGCGCACCACAACTGTCAATTAACACCCACTTTCTCCCCCGCCTGGCTACGCCAAAGGTAGTAGCGCTCGTCTATCGTGTTTCTCGTGTAGGTAATAATGTTTGCGCTACATATATTTGTAGTATTAAACGAGTTTATAACGCGAAGTTCGCTAAAACTACATCAAACATTTCACAATGCGTACGTACCTTAGAAACAGTTGCTTAAGATGTTTATTAAATTCATATGTACATACCTACCACACTGGATTGTGTTGGTTGTGTTTACGTGGAACCCGTAGTATGACTTCTTCATTAATAACAAATGATTCAAGATAAATACAACACACATAAAATAAAAGGCTAGCATGTTCACTTGCTAGAAGATTGGTGATGTGACACACTTATCAAAAAAAGAAGTGTATAACTAAGACGTGATAGTGAGTGAGCAGATGTGTCATCGATGAAATATAGCACGGAGCGAGTCCTTCAAATATGCTATCCCTGCTTCACGTGTTCACATGCTATGCTGTCTGCTGTCAGTGTCGACTCAGCTACTCGCCATCTTTCGAGTACTTTTTCAGATTATCAAGGAGCATGCTTTTGAGGGTGTCGATCTTTTGCTTCTGCTGCTCGTTGCGTCGCAAGAGATCGTCGCGAAGTGCTGATGCTCGACGAACGAGGTTTTCGGTATTCTGCAAAAGCTTGGCCGTGTCCTGCACCATCTTCTCGGCCATTACGCGCACACTTCCCACAAGACCTGCATAGAAAATTGGAGGCATTTGCGAATGTTACGTGATCCTTCGATCGTCCAGCTTATTTAACACAGTAACATGGGGCGAATGGGAAAAGATATACAAGTTATTCACATTGTATTTGTGATCACGCCCAGTATAAATGTTCTTTGGTAATATTTCAATGTATGGGCTGAGTCGAGGTGTTCAGGCCCCACGCTCAGCTATAGGTATCAGACTTACTGTACACTGACCCCCCTCCCCCCAACCCTCCCCTGAAAATATTCTACCGTCCACGGCAAAGAGTGATGGAACTGTGAATGAGCGCATCCACACACGCACGCAGTCTAGTGGTTATGGTGTTCAACTGTTAACCCGCAGGTCGCGGGAGCGAATCCCGGCCGCGGCGGCCCCATTTTGAGTGACGAGCGAAAATGTTTAAAGTACGCGTACTTGCACCCGAACCACTCCCTCACTTGTCACCCCTTCAATGAAGCACAAGCGTGTTTTTAAACACGCTGCTTTGAGACGGTGCAAAGTTCAATTCAAGGGCCGCTTCTGAATACGGAGGTTACCTCATTAAGTTTCTTTCTATTTTCTGTTGCTCTCTTGTGAACACAGATGCAATATAGTGATGTTTCCAGCTGCTGCCCACTGTAAAAGGTGTGAGACCTATAGCGTTCTTCGCTTTTCCTCTCACACCTTCCACCAAGGTCATATGTATTCATGAGAAATAAATAAATGAATAAATTATTATTATTATTATTAACGCCACAGACACATACATACACACACCATTTGTAGGGTGACTTATGTTCACTCGTGAACTGTGTAAAGCCATCATTAGCGGGAGAATCTGCAGGTTCTTTGGGCTCGTTCTCAGGAAACAGGGACAAAGAGAGAGAGGGAGAGGTAAAAGAGATACGGTATTACGGTGGACCACTTAGACATGAAAGCGTGGAAGGTCTCAAGGTGTGTTCTGTAAGAGACTACTGCTGAATAACACAATACGTGCATTAAAGTGAGCCTTTTATATCCGTGTAGCCCCCCTCGACTGCACGGTAGTCGCCTGGTCAGAGAAGCCATGGGCTGTGTTTGCTTTTATTGCTACCGCACATGCATCAGACCCCGGCGCCGATAATGCAGCTGGTCGCGATCACACGATAACCTCGCGTGTAATTATCCGAAAACAATGCGTGGGCTGGGCACTCAATACCTGCATGTTCCGCTGCCTAATAATGTGAATTCAAGTTCACGATAGCAAGCTGTCATTAAAAATTTTCATTACAATAAAGCACAACTTCGAATAAAAATAAAGACATAAATTCCTTTGCTAATTGTTTTACTGCAGCAGGTACTCAGAAGTCGATGGGCATCCATTTTTTAATCAGAGTCGAAATCACGCGGTTAGAATGTTTCTATGTTTTTAGGTAGCTTACGCTTATCTTGTCTCTTGAACGAAAATCCAACTGCGCCGTGACTTTCCGGCTGTTCTTTAAATTCATTTTCACCTGCAAAAGTCAACACATGTGAACCAATGCGCAACTTTGCCCACGATTCCTGTTCTAGAGCTGCCTAATAGTGTGAATTCAAGCTCACGACGACGAGCTGTCATGTTGCGTTTTCATCATTAGAAAACACAATTTGAATAAATAAATAAATAAATGCACTAGCTGAGCGTTCTATACTGCTGCATGCACTCAGAAGGGTTGGTGGGCACCCGTTTCTTAATCAGCGAGAAAATCATGTGTTTAAAACGTTTCGATCTTTTGCGATAACTGACGTTCATCTTGTCTTTCGAATTTAAACCTGACTGTGCCATAATTTTGCAGTTCTTCAGGAGGCATGATTTCGCATGTAAACGCCAAAGAAATTGAACCACTAATTTAGAAGTATGCGCAACATTGCAATCACACTGTCAATGCCTGAAAAAACAAAAACTATGGGGCATATTGGCGCATCCAAACACAGGTTGACTACTTTTTCATGAAATACTTTCAACTGCGTTTGTGTGCTTCTTAATTACCGGATTAGGTAGGTTAAATTAAGTAACATTTGAAGCAGCGAAGCTCTGCAAAAGAAAAAGAATAATCCAGTGAGGAAGCTGTAGATTAGCTTGAGGAACCTATGATTAGGTAGTTTCTTTCGATTTTCGTGAGTCTGAGTGAGTCCGGCTTACCTTACATTCACGAGCACCAGCGCTTCATATCAGCTTACTACTTCTGATGTTGCTATTTATGTTGCCGTAGGCATCGTTACGTATGCCTGTGTCTGCACTTGGCCATTGATAATGAAACTTCGCGTGCCATTCCAGTCCTTTCGGGTATCCCGCAAGGCTCTGTTCTTGGTCCTTTATTTTTTCTTGTATACATCAATGACATCGTTCGGAACATACCCGGCAAAACAAGGCTCTTTGCTGATGATTGTATTATATACCGTGAAATTACCACACCCCACGACCAGAGAACAATAAATAAATCTTTGGACCAAATTCAAACATGGTGCGCAGACTGTCAAATGACCATCCACAAAAAGAAAACAGTCGCAATGACAATTAGTCGCAAAAAGCACCCTATAACGTTTTATTACTGTTTTGATAATCAACCTCTGGAAGTAGTAACTAAATATAAGTATCTGGGAGTTATCATTTCTAACGATTTTAAATGAAATGACCACATTGACAACATACATAGAAAGGCAATGAAAAAACTCGGATACTTAAGGAGGCGCTTGAGTAAGTCCTCTCGAGAAGTTAAAATATTAGCCTTTAAAACATTTATTCGGCCACTCCTGGAATATTGTGCCGCTGTTTGGGATCCATACGCAAAAAGAAACATTTCTATATTGAAAAAAAAATACAGCGGAAATCTGTTAGGTTCATCTTTAATCAATACAGCTGGGAGGCATCAGTAACATCTCTTCTAGAAACGGCTGAACTGGAAAAATTAGCAAATCGCCGATACCGTGAACGAATGAAACCATTTTACCTTTTTATCATGAACACTTAGGTATAAAAAAGGATACATATCTAAAAGTCTCCCACCGGCGGCCTACTGGGTCCCTTCATAATAAAAATGTAAGCGAGGTCTCTAGTCACACATACATTTTCCAGTATTCTTTTTTCCCGAGAACTGCAATCAATTGGAATTCCCTCCCTTCAGCTGTGGTGGAATGCCCGTCGCTATCATCCTATCTACAGGCCCTTCAGTCCATAGGACATAGCTCTGACATAGTTTCACATGAACCCTGACGCTTTTTTTCTTCCATATGTTTACGTATTCATGTTTTTACTAGTTATTTAAATATCTTGCTGCTGTGCTTCTATGAACTCGTTCTACTCTTCTTCTTTTGCTGTTATTATCACCGCAATGCGTCATATATGTTTATTGTAACCTTTTTTGTACTCATTTGTACCCACTCTTGCCTAAGGTCTGAAGATCTGACCAGCAGTACTGTAATAAATAAATAAATAAATAAATAAATAAATAAATAAATAAATAAATAAATAAATAAATAAATTATTAAATAAATAAATAAATATCCAGCGCCACTTCACGACGTTTTGCTCAATGCAAAAAAAATACAACACAGTCACCTACCATCCGCACGCTTCGTATAACATTGATTTCCAAGGTACGTGGGATTTGCCCGATTTTTTCCATCAGCGAGGCTGAGTGAGCTCCACAAATTTTGCCAACCCATGCTCATGAAAATTTGCAAGTGTGTCCCTTGAAAGTTTGTAATTATGTGAGCGTGTAGTATTATGCTGCAATGCGATGTACTCATGTACTTAGCCAGCCTCATCCATCTTACTTGAAATGGAGCAGAGTTCATACGTTGGGTCACTTACGTTCGCCCGCCAAATCACGGCCGCTGGCTGGAATGGTTTCGGGTGTTGCTTGTTCTTTAGCTGCAAAAGTAAGGCAAAATAATAAGAACACTCGTTCATACATATTAAACTACGCGGTAACCTACATTCGGGGTCATAGTTTTCGGCTGACATGGACGGCGTTTGTTGCAGCGCGTTTATTTCTCCCCTCACCAACTGCATGGAGATAGTTGCGTTAACCGTTGCTGAGACCTCAAAAAAGGGTACGTCTTACTGTTTAAGGTCGCATGAACCTTACCTCGTTGTTGTCAACCTCCTCGACCGCCTCGACGCATTTATTGTTGTCAGCTTGTGACGACGATTCCATGTTTACCAAGAAAACTTTGAGAAGCTGTTCGCTGGAACTGCTGGTACCACGACTGGGACGCAGTGATGGAAAACGTCCTTCCGCGCACAGACGCTGGTGACTTCTGGAACGAAAAGTAATTGACTCTTCGCCTTTTCCCCATCTTTATTAAAAAAATTCGTCCCGCTTCACGAAAATACAAGTTCGCGGCGATGAGCACCTGCAGACCCGAGCGAAGTTTTCTTAGAAGAGACACGGCTAGCGTCGTTCGCGGCATGGCCTTTGAGATTCAGACCACACAGCCATCACGGAGGCATTTTTCTGCATACAATAGGTGCCGTCGCTTCCGCGAGGTAGCGACACACGCGCTGCTTCCGCGCTGTTCGCGAGCCCTTCGGCATCGCGCGTTACCAGCGTGTGGGATTCGCTCGCAGGATTTCAAGCTGGACGGTTGTGCCCTCGCGATCTCCGACGCCAGCGTAGCTCCCACCGACTGGTTCGCCCTCCGCGGTCTCCTGACGCCGTGCAGCTCTCGCATTGTGGCGCCCCGCCCTTGGACTGCTTCGAACGGATCCCCACTTTTCTATCTCCTTCTTTTTCCGTCGCTTGCCTGTCTTCTTCTTCGTCTATTTTCCTTCTATTCTTTTTATCCCTACTTCCCCCCACCCCTATAAGGCACTGCGCCGTGTCGCCTGAAGGCAGACAGAAATTAGGTGCCTTTTTCCTCTTCCTTGTAACCACTACCACCACCACCAGCGTGTGCGCTACGCTGGCTGGCTGCACTGCGCCGCGCTCAACCCGAGCTGTACTTGGTTGGCGCCGACAGTGCTCGTCAGAACCGGGAAGTTGTCCAGCACGGATGCGCCAAGGTTGTAGAGGATTAAAGGGCTCGTCACATCGTTTCGTATCGGGCCAGAATTACCCGCCGTCTTTCCGTGGTCGCCCTCTGCGAACGGACTGAAGAGGATCTACGAAGGATCGCGGCGGCGGAAAAAAAATTTGTAACGGCGTGCCGAGGTGGGTCCCACGGGCTTCAGCCGCGCATTTGTGCCGTTGTTGTCGCTAACTATCCGCTGATGTGCGCCAGAGGGTTAACAACCTCTTACTATCTTTCATACACACTTGTTCTAGGGGCATCGCATGGTTTCGCATGTGCTATCCAGTATTGACTAGACTGGGTGTGATAACGGGCATGCATACTCATAGAACACTTTCGTAGTTACTGATTGATAAGTATTAATCAAAAGAGGGAGGGGAGCAAGCACCGAGCTTTCGTTTTGTTCTTTGCGCACGTATGAAGTCCGTTCTTTTTCGTGCGTTCATTGTTTTTGGGAGTGTGTTAGCGCGATTTCATTGAAGGTGGCCCATTTTGCGCTATTTTTATCAGTTATTGACATTATAATTACTTCACCTTTTCGCGCTTGCGTTCGGACAAACTCAGAATTACACTGAAGCTCCATGGCCCGCTTTTGTACTGCCTTTCATACGTAACAAATACATTTGTGTTCAGTGTCCTAGTATACTATATAACCGCAACAATAATAATAATTAGAATGAATTATTAGAAGATATGTTGATATGTGGGGTTTAACGTCCCAAAAGTACCTTATGATTATGAGAGACGCCGAAGTGGAGGACCCCGGAAAAACTATTAGAAGACGCTCGATATAACCCTCTTTTGAAGCCCTTCTCAAAGAGCAGGGGGTTGGAAAAGAATGTGGTTTAAGGAAGCCGCGCTGTTCATGACAGAAAGGTAGAATTTGGTATTATGGACATGGTCTCGTTTTGATAACGGGTTTCAACGGGGTGGTTAGGAGGTGAACCTACGCGCTTTCCTAAGTGTAGCAGTTGTGTGAATTTTGTGGTTTCACTACAGACATCGGCTACATTGGGGTTTAAAGGGTAACTAAAGGTATTTCGTAACGTCACGAGTCGCTTTAGAGCACGGACATCAGCGTTATCAAACTGAAATGCACTTTACGGTGCGTTGATGTGAATATCGCACGTAACTTTCCTTTGCAAATTCGTCCTGGCTCAACAACACTTGAATATGGCTTACTGAAGTATAAGAATACAAATGTAATGCTTATCAGACTGCCGTAAAACGCAACCAAAACTTAGACCACTTTTAGCGTTAAAGCTACATGACGCCTGTATCAAAGGAGAACTTATGTGATGCTTGTTATTTTCATATGAAATGAGGTAGTGTGTGTGTGTGATTTTAAATGAAAAGAACAGAAAAGTGAGCGCCGTAACTGTCTCTCAGGGGGAGGACACCTCAACAGTAGTAGCTCACGAGGGGTGGGGGTAAAGGAGGGATTAAAAGTATAGGATTAAATGTGAATCCTTTCCTTGACCCTGCGAGGTGGCTGAAGATAGCCGATCGGCTCTCCGAGCTGCTTGGCAGGTGCTTCAGCATTCGCAGTGTCAGGGAAAGGCTTAACTTAATCCTCCTGCGTTTTTCGCGTGATCAGAAGAAGAAACTTAAGAGGTAAGTGCGCTCGTGTTGGACTTTATTATGTACTGTTCTTTCCCATTGACGAAAATTGTGATTACTGGCTCCGCAATAGTTCCGGTAGAGAAGAGGAGCAGTCCGAGCTGGAGGACCTCCTGCAGCAAGCGACTGACAATGCGGACGAGTGCGGCTACATGCCACAGCCATCAACCATACGACAGCTCGCTGAATGCGACGGCATTAAAAGAGCCACAGGAAACTCGGTCGCCCGTCCGCCAGCAAAACGTCGCATCGACAACAGGGAAGAAGATGCCCTGGCAGCCTACACGGAGTTTACAGAGGAGGACGGTGTTGAGCCCGGTAATAAATGTGCTGATTTCGCAATTCTTACTCGTATTTAACTGATGCTGAGCCGTACAGTTGGTCTGCGGTGAATTTACAGGTGGTGTGGTTTGACAAATGGCAGATATAACAGTGCTTCACCGATTGAGTAAGTTAAGAAGAGAGTATAAAAAACTGGACAAATATTTATAAACATTTGCTTTCTGCACGATCATAGCAGGCGCAACCTTTTAAAGTTTTCTGTGTAAAATCTTAAGGCAGCAGCCATGCTTGCAGCACACTTTGCGGCCTGTTGTATGATTTTGGTGCTACCTATGTGGCACTGTAGTATATTTACCAGTTAGTTGGAGACAGAGATATAGCAATGCTTAATAAGATTCCCTGAAATGTTTGCTTGGTTGCCTACCTTGCTACTTCTGGTGTCAGGTGATTAGAGTGATGTATAAAAGGATCACATGTACAAAAAGATATGTCTACTCACAAACACAGACATGCTCAAAAATAAGTCACGCAGAGAACATTGAACATGAGGTATATCAAGCGGCAAAATTGACAATGCTACAGACATGACATGCAGCCAGCTTGCATTACATGGACAAATCGGAATATCTTTTTCGAACCTTCGTCTGTCAGTAGACATGAAATTCTTATGAATATGCAATTGTTTTCTGTGTTACATAATCATTTCACCAGTTACATGGCAATTTACTAGGTCAGAGCTTGAACTATTCTGCCAAAGGTTGAGCAATAGCTGTCTAACCAATGAAGGCTGTGATATGTCATTTAGTGTCCAGCAAAGATTAGAACAACTTCACTCTTCTGAACTAAACAGCAGGTTTCAATGTCAGACAGATTGTTGGGCTGAGGTACTGGCTAGATTTAAGGATCAAGTAACAACATTTGAACGTGATAAAGTTTTTTTTGTTAAAAAAATAGGTGACACTTTTCCCTTCAATAGCTTTGCACAAAGCTGAAATAGACTATTTAGAAGTGTACCTGAAATAATTGTCTAGGTGGAGTTTATAGTTGTTTTTTTAACATATGGTTCTCCATTTTTCTATAATTATTTTTGTTTATGTGTAACGTACTAATTATCTATAAGTACTTGTATTCCCTCTCTTTTGTTTCTTGTTCCTTGGTTTAGAGCCCTTATGCTATAACAAATCAAACTTCTGCTGGCTATATTAAGTAGAGTTCAATAAAAAAAATTTTCTTCCTGACCAGCAGATAGTGCAAGCATGTCACAGGCTCAGACACTGCTTAACTTAATGTATGAGCCGGAGAACCTAGAGTTTCACATGGATCTGCCTGGCTAGTGTGACTGAAAATACAATGAGAAACTCTAAAAGTTTTTCATTACACATGTGCTCAATACACTATTGCATAAACTAGTGGATGCTGTAGCCCGCATAATCGGGCTAGGTGGTGTTAATTCATTTTAAGACTGGAAAATGCACGTACACGCACACAAGGAAGATATGGCAACATCATGTACCCATTAAAATAGTCCTAAATAGTCATTTACAGTCAGGTGGGCCTCTCAGCATGGCCTGAAAGTACTTTCCATTATTTTTCTCTTTTCTCTTATCTGTTGTTTTTAGCCTTGCAGTGAGTTTTTGAAGCTACTAACGCTGCAATATCGGGCTAGTTGATAGTCTGTACATCACCCTGTGTTGTTTCTCAATTTTTTTTGGTCCAAGTTATACCTGGGAGATCATCAAAAATAAGGTTTTTCAAGTAATTGCACAAGCACTATTGAGCCCTGGCCTCCAGCATGTAAATAAGGTTTTGGAAAGAGCCTGTATTTCTCATCAAAAGAGCTGCTGCATGAGAGGAGTTATTGCTGATGTGTATTGGAAAGGAAAGCTTGGTTCAACCTCAAAGCACACAGCACAGCTCCTATGTTGGTTCACTTGTGATGTACAGAACTTGAAGACAATCCGACGGCCTCATGCCCTGCACCTGACCGCATCGCAACTGCTGCACCCAGCCGTGCTCAAACCCAAACATCTTGTCCTTCAGATGTTGCTGCTGCACTTTGTAATCCCTAGTTTTGTTGGTGCGTGCCTACAGATTGAAATGATTGTTATCATCAATGCTTTCAACATCAATAAAAGCAACTTTAGGTGCAGCTATTGAGTGTAGGAAATCATTCAAGATGGCCTGAATAATTCTATTTCGTGCTATGAAAGAAATGCAGGGTCAGATTTCAGCTGTTACTAACATTTGCACCAAGTCCTCTTTTAAATCAATATGAGCTCAGCGAAGAACATTGGTTTCTTTTTCAGTACAGTATTTTTGTCCTATGCAATAATAAATTGATAAGAGAATAAGTACCTAATAAGTGTAAGTAGTTTCAGTATGTTCGAAAACTAGTTGCATAGTTTCATCAAGGATCCACTTCTTTTAGTTGCCCTTGCTGCTTTTCTTTGTCTCCCTGAGAATAAGTCTGCTTTGTGTGCATTAGGACTCAAGTAGCAGCCTCCTTCTGAACTTGTTTACTTGTGATCTATTGGACTACCAGGAAATGCAACTGTGCGTGGGAGCCCCCTGTCCCACACTGGTGAAACCAGACGGGTGGCCAACACTCGTGTGTCTCTGCGAGGTGTGTAACAAAAAAAAGAAAGCTTGTTCATATCAGTCTAACTTGTATTTTGCCTAGTGGAAAACAAGAGTATCACTCAAAATGCAGGTACGCAATTGTAAACAAAGATGCTTGCTATTGAAGGCAAGAGTAAAAAAACACTTTAATTGTCTAGTAAATCTTTTTTTGAGAGAGCTTACTACTCTGTCCGCCAAAATCTCCGAGTATATGGCTTTATCGCATCTTTAGTCTTGGCCAGGAAAGGAGACATGGGCAATCTAGTGTCTCATGTGTCCTTTTACGTTTGGCAAATTTATGACGTGGCATCTGCTTGGTTGTACCATCGTCTGGGTGCTGTTGTGGCCTTCAATAGATCCACACTCTCAGGGACTTGTGGCCACTCTCACTGTGAAAAATGTTTGAGCACACGTGGTCATCTTTCAGTCGGTTGCAATGATGTGAACTTGCAGTGAAGTCAAGGTGGCATGATTGATTTGTGGGGTTTAACGTCCCAAAACCACCATATGATTATGAGAGACGCCGTAGTGGAGGACTCCGGAAACTTTGACCACCTGGGAATGTCAAGGTGCATATAAAAGGTGCTACTTTTTAGTGCAGTGAAGTGCTGCATATTACGATTGATATGAAGCCTTTGCTGCACTAGGAGACTTGAACTATTCCAGTAAATATTCCAGAGCTAAATTGTTAATAAAAATGTCATCACATTTGCTTTGCTGTCAGAAAATATATAATGTGTGTAGCCAAAGAGCTTTTGCATTAACATCAAAGAGCCATAGATATAGAGTAGGTCATCTTTGTTTGAAGATTATATTTTCAGAACTTTGTGCATGATTTTTTAGCACAAGTTCATGGAGCTTCATGTGTAATACAGAACAAGCTCGTTAATTTGACCTATAAGAATTATTAAGAAAATTGAATGACTCGGGAGTCTTCCCTGGCCCCGGCAAGCATTTGTATAGTTCATTGCCATCAAACGTGTCGATTCGGTTACATTTGGTTCCAACGTGGGTAATATGAATGATTCGCAAAGCCCGCCAAGCATGAGGTGCCACAGGCGTTGCTTCAGATACCAGGCACGAACGTACGAAAACAGCATTTGCAGGCAACCGAAATAAGCCAGTGCTGTCTGCATCGTTATCTATGTCAGTTATTCATCTTGTTTACTTTCAAACTCAACACTCAGCAACTTCATTTTAACTTGATGCAGTGTACATGCAATGTCACAAAAATGAAATATGGCAAAAGTAATTGAAGATGAGAAACTCAGCCATAGTCAGTCTGCTGGCATGAAACACATTTGCTACATCGTTAGGAACTATCAGTTGTTGGTAACTTTACCTTTGAAACAACTAGCATCATGTGCGCATGGTAATAATGGCTGTACATAATAAGAAATAGAGGACGAGCGTCCTTCAGGCTAAATAAACTCGCAAGTCTGGCGCCATGATTGCATTACCCACAAAACCACAGAAATCATTAGATATTTATCAGAATAACGAATGCATATTGATGTAATACCCCTGTCACACGTGGCAACTTAAGTGCACTTTAGCGAGTGTACCTACGCTCATCAAGTGTTATTTTGGCAGTTCGCTGCTACACGAGGAAGCGAAGTGTACTTCATCTTCGTTTATAATTGCAGTGGCAATTGTTGGGTTTGTAGCCCAATTTATAGTTGTTACTTTTATTCATTCATTCATTCATTCATTCATTAATTCATTGCTGAGTACATGAGTACAAAAAAAAATGAGCTCACATTATATATACAGCGTCAGGAGGTCCCAAAGTAAGAAACTGTCAGTGGAGTGCACCCGTGTCTCATTGTTGGACCACATTGTCTTCGTTGAACTAGCACCAGTGGCACACGCGATCATAAACGACTAGAGAATGACTCGCCTACACATGTGCATGTGTGTCTGGAAGTTAACTACTCGATGGACGTGCAGTATTGCACAGCATGTGCTGCTGCATTCCCGCAGCGGACGTGGCCGCAAACTGCCTGAGGGAGAGAGTAGCGAGAGTTGTTGATTTATGACTTGTTTTAGTATATAGCAAAATTTCTTATAATGAAAACAATAGTTTAAAAATAGTATCAGTACCGCTTTAGGCAACAGCGTATTTCTGTGCAAGCTACTTCGACCGAGGCTACAAACTTGGTCAAAGCGAAGTGAGGTTAGGGAAAGCGCTTGTCGGCAAGTGTGTTTTGCGGCGAGTGACACTAAACTTGCTCGTGTGACAGCGCGCAAATGACACTCGCGGCTAAGTGTGCTTGCTCGAAGTGCACTTACGTTGCCAGGTGTGATAGGGGTATTACAGGCATTTCTTCGTTTTCTTGATACTTTTGGTAATTCAACATTAAATAACTGAACCATTTTTTTTGGTCCTGTGCTGTTTGACTTAACAAGCTTTTACTGTATGAGAAATCGGACAGAATCAGCCACTTAAAAGGGGGGGGGGGGGGGTTGAAATGTACTGCATAAATTCGCATGACTCAGTTAGTGATTGCCCTTTCAGAGTTGCCAGTTGATTCGCAGCAGCGCAGAGCACAAAGTAGCCCGTGCTCACCTTTTGCTTGCTGCGACTCGCACGTCAACACCAGTGCACCCCCGAGCCCCTCCAATCAGAAATGTATACTTGTAGGCAGTTGTATGTGCACCAACACTGATTTACAAAGCTGGGTTTACTCTCTTATACAAATATTCTGTGTACGGGCATGTCTCTGAGCGAGTATAAAGGTCCGGAAGTGCTGCTAAGATTTGAATGGTTCATGCATGAGTCAGGCTACAGTATCAATTCTGGTGGCTTTACACACCCGAGCACGTTAAAGAACCCCAGGTAGTCGAAATTTCCGGAGCCCTGCACTATGGCATCTCTCATAATCATATGGTGGTTTTGGGACGTTAAACCCCACATATCAATCACAACTTCACACACCCGAATGAACACATGCGATGTCAGATACCAAAGCAAACGAAATTGCTGCTTGCATGTTGCTTTTTCTGTCACTTCTCCTCGCTGTTCGATTGCGGTAGTTCATCATACCTTTCAATCGAGTAAAATAAAACATGAATGCTGTCATTGTGTGTGCATTCCAATATCGTCTAAATTGATCACAAGGCAAGAAAATAATTTTATTGCGATTTGTTGTCATGACAGCAACATTTTGCCCTGTATAAACTTTCTGTAGGAAAATAGGCCACAATAGATACAAGTTCGATAGATCCGTTCACTATCGGGTGCTACAACAAGTATGCAGCAAGTGGATGCTAGCAAGAACAACACTTGGTCCTTCTTTGACCCACATGTGTGTAGCAATAGATGATGTAGTGTCCGTGTAATGTCACCATTTCACCATATCTAGCGTGAGCATGACGCCAACTCATGTGGCTACACTGTGTCTTGACGTCAGTATACAGTATATGAAACAAAACCAGCTTTTTAGAAACGTGTTGCATTTGCTTTTTAAAGCGTAGTCAAGTGTATAATTGAATTTTCTTGGTTTTGAAGACTTAACCTTTCATATGATGCATAGAAACAACTTATAAAATTTCTGCCAGTACTCTTTTAAGTATTCGCAACATTTTGTTGCAAGTAACTCTGTGTGTTCAGAGACAGCTTGACTATTATTGCAGTATTTACCTGCCTGTGTTTAATAAATCTAATGTTTTGGAATAGTACTGTACAGTAGACTCTCGTGAAATGAAATATGAAGAAACCAGAAAATGTTTTCCATTTAACAGTAGTTCCACGATAAGAAAAGTGGAGAATGAAGTGGAGAAAAAAGTGGAGTAAGAAAGCAACCCTGCTCAAGGAAGTTGTTTCACTTAAGCAACAATTTCATTTAATATATTTGCGTTTACTGAGAGTCTACTGTGTTAAAAAGAACTATGTGTGATCAGTAGAATGTCATGGTTCTTTGTAAACTGTTGCACTTGCTCATTCATTTGAACCTAAGACAGTTAACTGTTCCTTGTAAATTTCTGCAGGTCCACAGCGGCACGGTGAGGCAACATATGCCCTCATTGAGGCCCGTTGTTATCAGAACACTGCAATCGAGAACCGCCGCCTTCAACTTGAAGAGGACCGGCTGCGATTCGAGATAAAGCGCCATGAACAGGAAATGAAGCTGAAAGAAATGGAACTTGAACTGAGGTAGGTGAAGCAGGAGGCGAAATTCAAGCTAAAGAAGCTTCAGCAAAGGCGGCAGGAGCTAGAGGTGCAGGCTGAGGAGCGCTGGCACAACAGGGGCTATCAACAACGCAGCTTGAAATCATAGTCATTCATAAATAAGTAATGTATCCGTTTGAACCTCCATGTAACTAAGTCCGACATAACTAAGTACTTATTAGGGGCCATGACAGGGTCACCCTCCGTACTGCTGTTCTCATCTAAAAATTGTAGAGCGTCTATTGTGCCTGTAAATGTATGAAAAACAGACATTCAAAAAATAATATCTAATTGCTAAGTCGGCTATAGAAGTCTCCGGCTATAAACTTTGCTCACCGCAGCTACCGTCATGTTGCCATGGGGTGTGGGACGTCATGTGTTTCATGCAGGAGATCTCTCTTCTCCCGAACTTCAGCCACTGCAAATTCTTCAGTTTTTCAATTCCAAGGCATACAAAAGTTGAAGTAGCTAAATTGTACCGCAACTGGCCATGAAACAGTTGTTGGACGGAGTAGAGACGCTCACAAAGCAAGTGGCTTATTATATTATGGTTCACAAATACTGTTGTGAGGCTACCGGGCCACATGCATGTTGATAAAAATCCTCATTGTAAATTAAGTGTTCAACCAAATGTGCTGAAATTTCACCAGCTCATTTGTCAATAGCAAAGGACCAACTTTATAATACAGATTACAAAAATTGCTTGCCATGGCTCCTTGGAATGAACATTAAAGAGAAACATTGGCTTGGTTTTAGATTGACAAAGTGCGCTCTGGGAACTCTAACCCCTTGTTTCACAGTTAGAAATGAATTATTTGTGGAGAAAATTGAGGTTGAAGTTTCATTTTTTATTTAGCACCTGAATGTCCATGCGCTTTATAAAAAATCGATAAAGGAAGGCAATACACTAAAACATCTGCTAGTGCCAGTGGTCAAAACATGTAGTTTTAGCATTTGTCAAGTCATCTTTTGTGCAACAGAGACCAGCCACTACAGTCGGGGGGAATACATTCTTCTAAATTTTGGAAAGAGTTGATGTAGAAAAATAGCAGTGTAGTAATCTAATACAGAAGTCATAAAATCGCTTGAATAGCACTGCGGAGGAAGGTAGGTGGGGGTAATGTAATAATATTTGTAGAGTTTTTATGTCCCGAAACCACAATATGATTGTGGGAGACGCCGTAGTTGAGAGCTCCGAAAATTCTCTCCTGGTGGTGATCTCAAACATGCACCTAAATCTAAATACACGGGCATCTCGGGTTTCGCCATCAAAGTTCCAACTCTTATGCGAAGAACCTTCAATACGATGATTTTTATTTCTGATGTTTCTTACTTTATTACATGGAGGTTTAGGTATATTTTATGAACAATTTTATGGTTGTACAAAACTACAACAGTTGCTCTTGATGATGCTTTGCTGTTAGCTGTTCAACAAGCTCTACAGATAGCGCCTCCTGTTTGCCACTCGCTTTTGCCAATACATTGCCTCGCTGTCTCACATAAGGCCAGTGGAATATGTACGAGGCCTTTTGGAAAAGTATCCGACTCGTTTTTTTTTGCAAGCACTTGATGGATTTGGAATAAGCGCGCTTGCATTAGCCGACTTTGAACCTTCGTGTGCACGTGTGAATTTTTTCCCGCCTGGCAATTTCGTCAGTCGCTGAGATGCAGTGTTTGAGTGAGGCGCAGTGCTCGCATTGGTTTTACATTGCAAGAAAAATGAGGGAGCGACTGTAGCAGTGCTAGAATGCTTCCAACAATGGCAGCACCGGCAAGAGAAGTCTGTAGATTCTCAAGGGCCTATTATGAGGGTGTTTAGGTTTACAACGCTCCAATAATGTCCGTTTTTCTCTTCCACCGAAGGCCGGATACTTTTCTAACAGACCTCATATGATGCCTGCAGGTGCATGTATGCTTGCATTGAGTGACAGCCTCCTCTTCATTGTTGAATTTGTTGTTTCCCTAATTTCATTTCAGGCCGAGACATTTTAGCTATGGTGCACAAGCTCGAGATTCAGATGTTGCCTCTTTCTCTCACTTTATGGTTCAAAGCATACAACTTTATTGAATGTCTATCAAGGTTTAATGCAATGTCGGCTTGGCCTCGCACGGGGAAACGTCAAAGCCTTGCCTCAAAGCCGCCTCGTGAGCTTGCTGGACTGCTCACATTTAAACGCCAAAGTTTGAGATGTGCAGAGCAGTAGCCAACCTCAATGAAAGGGTCTCCAGAGATACTGCAAGCATTCTGGCAACATAACTACAACCCTATAACATGTGCTAAAGTGTTGCACGTCCTTTCTGGTATGACTTTCACGTGCCATCCTGATGGTTGTCCAAATATATCCATCTTAGACGGACTGGGTTAGTGAAGTTGTTCATCTAGAGCTGTCCCCAGAAAATGGCCTGTCTGCTGTTTAGTTTGGAACTAAGCGGTGGGAATATCCTTCTTGTATTAATATATGCTTTTGTTTTTATTTTAATCATAGCTAGTGATCCTTTCCTTATAAATTAGGTATGTTCCTTATAATATGAGAGGCTTGTTTGTTTTCAGCGCAGCATGTCTCTGGCCGTCAGGTGTGTAGTCTCGTTTTTATTCGGGAGGATGTCACGTTCTGTGGTGATGTGAGTAGTGAACTATAAGGGTGGTCGAGCTCAGATTTGGGGATCTGCCCGCTTTTGCCAAAATGGCCAAGGCTTCCTAGGGAATTATGCCTTTAGCGTAGTTTTTGATTGCTATTTGGAATTCGCATTAGACAACTTCGCATACCTGATTTTTTAGGGCCATTGCAATATTGTTGTAAGGTATAGAACGAAAAGGTCGCTCAGATTGGAAGAAATAGACGTGACCCGCCACCCTTTGGAAAACTGCTAAAATTACTGTCAATATACACACTATGAAATCGTGTGCTTCTGCACTCATCCCGCAACATTTGGTGGAGATGCTTGGTACCACGATGGAACTTTGCAGTAAACGTCATGTGCCTGCCGCCACCATGGCAAACCGACCGCCAATGTTTTAATCAGCGACAATGGCAAACTAAGCGTCAACGGTTATGCCAGTCGCAACCACCTGCTTCTCGATGATCATACTTGCTCTACACGCCCAACCAGAGCATTATCGTCGGCAATTTCCCGCCAAGATCTTGCCACTCCCCGTCTTCTCCAGGTCATCTGACACGTTCACCGCTTAACCACCCCGTGTGCTCAGATTTGGGTGCACGTTAAATAACCCCAGGTGGTCGAAATTTCCGGAGCCCTGCACTACGGCGTCTCTCATAATCATATGGTGGTTTTGGGACATTAAACCTTACATATCAATCAGTCAATCAACCGCTCATGCACCACTCTTTGTCCCCATCTACAGGCCGCTTCACTTCCGGAAACTAGGTAGCGCTTAAAGTGGTCAATGTGTCTTTTTTATCTACATGATGTGATCGTGTTTTTGGCAACTTTCGAAAGCCACCTGCAGCAACTCCTATGACCGCGTAGGGTGCCGCTTCTTCTGTCCAGGTCTCTATCACTCTGTGCGACACTAGTCGCTTCTTGCGACCTGTGTTAGTGGCAAAAGACGCCTGCCTTGCCTCCTGCTGGTTCCGTTCAGCCAATTGAGGTCCCAACAGAAGAATTCTTCCGTGTGGGCCTCGACCTACTTGACCCATTCCCGGACCCATTCCTGACCCATTCCTACTTGACCAAAGGAAACAGGTGTGTAGGCATGATCATGATCGTCATCATTTCTCAATCACTGCACTGCACCTCTCGCGCAGCTGATGCTAGCTCGAGCTGCGCGAGGATTAGAACAAGCTCCACGCCTGGCGGTTTTGACGTGGCACCCGCCGCTCCACTTCAGCAATCGAATAAAGCAGAGAGTTCGACACGACCACGTTGGCCGCCGCCTTGTCTTCCTCTCTCGCTACATTGGTGACCCTGAGAAAACACCCTTCGACGCGCCATCGGCTGCCATGTTTCCGCCACTCTTCCCGCCAGTGCAGCCGTTCCAATCGACCTACCCCAAAGTATGGTTTATGCAGCTCGACGCCATTCTTGCGGTGAATGGCAGCACAGACCAGCCGCTGATGCACGCCATTCTTCTCAATGCCCTTATGATGCCCTCTGCACTGCAGTGCTCGCCCACAACGGCCACACGTACCGCCCGCTTCCAATTACCCGCACCTGGCAGGTGTCCAAGGTGTCGCAGAGCAAGGTATGAACCGGTCCACAGCCCTCCATTGGCTGCTACCTCGGTACCCCGGCTTCGACTACTTCTACCCCTGATCTGGTCGCAGAAACATCCACTCCTGCACCTGACCACAAGGTAGAAGATGCCCCCACTGCGTCTTACCTCCTCTCCGAGAGGTACATTCTCTCAGAGCCCCTGTGCGCAGCTTCGTCGCACGTGCCTGCCACCTGCACGTCTTCCATGACATCGACGGCACGCGACACCGTGGCCCTACATGACTCTACGAGGGCTACCTGGCTGCACGCCTCAGAGTCTGGTGCAGACATCCTTCCCCCCGCTATTTACCTCCCGGTTCCGGAACCTTCACCATCCCCAATGTCCGAAGAGGACTCTCTACCCATAGAGTTTCTTAATATACACTAGAGGGAACTCTGACGCTAGTGTCTATGGGAGCTGCAACGCACGGCGCTTCAGTAAGCATGAGAATGATGGGTAGTACACACATTTGTCTAAACTTCGTACTTCTGGCCTGCATTTGGCTCCGTGTGTGTTCGTGTGGCTTGAAGCTGTTTTCTTACGAAACAAAAATCAGCAAATGTTCAGCGAATGTGCTTCACCACCCTATTTTTTTAAAATTACCTTTCCAAATCGGGTCACGAAGTTCAAAAAGGTTGAATCTTTCTTTCAAAACAAAACCGAAACACAGCAATAAATGAAGCCTCAAGTACGATTCGCCACCCGCAAGTACAAAAACTAGACAAATGTGTGTACTCCTCATCATTCCCATGGTCGCTGAACGATCGCAGCGCCAGAGTGCCCTCTAGTTAATTTTGAGAAACCCTATGTCTCTAGCAGCCTCAGTGCTCTGCGCGACCTGCCAGGAGCGACCAGCATCGCCCTCACAGTCTCCCACAGCCGAAGTTAAAGCCACCAGCCATCTATCACGGCCAAAGTTCCGAGACCCTGGAGTATAACCGACGCTCCTGAGGACGACGTGCCCGCTCCGCCTACATCACAGCAGACCGCACATCTCACACCTGCCATACAGGCACCCATCTTCCATACTGACCTGCGCGCAAACCCACATGCGCCGACTACTGAAGGTGCTTCCCCAAGTCAAGGTACGCCCACTGAGCCTCCTCCAGAGTCCACATCTGCTGGATCACATGACATGCCTCCTACTGAGTTCTTGACGGAAACCGTGGGCCAGCTGGCGGGTAACTGGAATGTAGCCACACCCATTTACAACCACTTACGTCATTCACCGCTAGCCGACGTGTAAAATGTTACTTACCCACTGCCAACGTAAGGGGTCAAGTCCACTGATATTCAAATACCGCACAAGTCACGACACTTGTGTTTCAGAAGGACCAGAGAGACCACAGAACCTATACGTCTTCGGTTTATTGTTGACAGAACAAGAAAAAAAATATGCAGAGCGTGACCCTGGCTACTTCTTCCTCGTCTTTGAGCTCCATCTTCAATCTGTTTTCTACATCTTCCCGCTGGCCAGATTCAACCGAAGCAACCTTCGAGCGAATACAACAGTTGAATCGGCCTCTTGACTAATTTTCCTTCAGGTGTACGAAGCAAGCATGTTCTCACTAGTCCATCCTTGCCTGGGAAAATCTTTTCGGCCTTGCAGAGTTTCCACTGAGTTCTTTTTCGCGCTTCTTTAGGCAGAAGTACATCTCCTTCTTGTACATTTGTGTGACGCTCTGTTTTTCTGCTGGCACACTTAAGCTCCCTCAGGTACTCCTTTTTCCATCTGGTCCACCATGTTATCATTGCCCGTTTTCTTGCACTTCAGTAATTCAGCAAACTGTATTCTCCGAGTCTGTTTTCTTCCTGCTTGTTCATTGCTTGCCTGCCTCCTATAACGTCCGCCGGTGTGATGGGTTTTAGCGCGTTAGGATCGTCATACACATAAGTAAGAGGCCGGTTGTTAAGTACTCCATCTGCTTGAACAACCACAGTCCGTAGTTCTTCTTCATTCAAAAGTCGAGCACCTATAGTTTTGGCCATGAATGTCTTATAACTTCTCATCAGTCTTTCATAAAATCCTCGCCATCATGAAACTAACTCTACAATAAACTTCCATTTTATTTTCTGGTTACTGGTACACTGTTGAACCCTTTCATCTTCCATCTTGTTCATCTCTTTCTTGTTCATCTCTTTCTCATATTTCTTGAATGCTCTGTCATTATCACTGTAAATAGTTGTACACAATCCTCTTCTAGCTATGAATCTTCGGAATGCTTGTATAAACACTTCTGATGACATCCTCTTGACCAACTCCAGTTGTATGGTTCTTGTTACGGCACACGTAAATATCACAATGTAAAACTTTGTAACTTTTTCACCTTTCTCCTCTCGAACATTTAGCAGTCCAGCAAAGTCTATACCAACTGAGTCGAATGGCCTCGTCTGTGTTGTCCTGTCAGCTTGTAGTGGTGGAATATCTTGTGCCATTGGTCTAGAATTGAATCTCCTACATGTGATGCATTTCTTTATCACATATTTCACCATCTGTCGGGCACGCACAATCCGAAACTTTGTTCTTAGTTGTATAAATGTTGCCGCAACGCCACCATGCATTGTTACTTGTGGCGCGTTCAGAACTAGGAGTTCTGAAAAGTGACTTTCTCTTGGTAAAATAATAGGATTCTTCTCATCAAAGCTCAAATCAATCCACTGAAGCCTCACTTTTACTCTTAGGACACCTTGATCATCTTCGAAGATGTTCGTGCCGTACAGATTCATGTTGTCATATATTTGTGTCACTGCATTTTGTAGCGTTTTCTGCTCCTGCTTTATCAGCACAAACTCTGTCTTGTCCAATTCTTCTCCTGTCAGCGAACCTGTTTTCCTTTCTTTTCGTCGGTTTCCTATATAACGCATCACCCACGCGGCAACTCGTAACGCTTTCTTGTATGATCCAAACCTGCTCACATCAATCATTTTTTCTTCACTCGAGGTGGTAGTTAAGCTTGCCACAGTTTTTTCTTCGTTTTTGTTGTCATCACTGTCCGATTCTTGTGTGATGTCATACTCAGGCCTTTGTTTTTCATTCTTGATCCACGTGGGGCCTTTCCACCATATTTCACTGTTGGTCACCTGGATAAGCCTCTTCTCTGCAATGGTCTTGTTGTCGTCCAATGTCACGTTTTCCTTCCATGGTAGCCGCACTTGGTATCGTCCTGCCTTGAACTTCATTGTTTGTTGGATGTAGTCTAGCACATGTTCATCGTTCATCTTTGTTGCTGGTTTCTCCTTGATGCCCATGTTTTCCAAGTCCCAGAATCTCTGCAGTTCGTCCACAGTCGTGTCCGACTTGGCACTGAGTATCATAACCGTCGATGATTTCATCGGCACACAATGAAGTCCTACAGGACCTTGGGTCGTCCATCTCAATATTGTTTTTATTGCCATTACTTTTGGATGGATCTCGAGAATGCGACCAGTGACTACGGTCCAGTAATAATCTGCTCCAATTAATATAGAACTTTTCATATTTTTTCTTTCTTTGTTCGTCTTCTCACTGTCATCAGCCAAACTAATTGCCATCGATCTTGCTCTTTCGTGTATTGTCAACGATGGCGATGGTAGCACGTCACAGGATATAACTTCTATCTCCAGTGCCTCAATCGTGACTGGCTCCGATGTGGGATCCTTCCTCACGCTGACCTCGACGACTTTCATGTCTAGTTCCATCTCTCCTCCTCCAAATGATCCTACGGTAATACTTTCGGATCTTTTTACCTTGCACGCTAGTTTTCTTGACAGTCTTTTGAGGATGAATGTCCTCTGGCTCCCATTGTCGAGCAGAATACGTGAGTAGCACCCGCTCACTGTCTTGTCCCTCCGTCCACGGAGAGGCTGTCTGCAGTAGTATGCACTTGTGTTCATCAGACTGCTGTGCATGCATGTTTCAGGACTTGCTGGTGTATAACTGGTCAGGTTGCATGCTTTTACACACTTGCTCAACATCACCGCTTTGCTGCTGTGCTGACTTTCCTGCAGGCGTACGCGGTCGACACATGGATGTCGCGTGCCTTCCCTTGCATGTTTTGCAGCGTACGTTCGCGCGGCATATCTTCGCCGTGTGATGAGGTCTGGTGCATCTGAAGCACCTTCGTTCCCGTTGCAAGGCTTGCTTCTTCTGTTGCATAATAATGCTTCTTCTGCAATCTTCCGTGTAGTGTCCAGTCATCTCACAAAAGATGCATTTTTTCATCGAGGTGCTTTGAAGCGCAGATGTTCTAGTCTGCCTCATACTGTGCGGTGACTGGGTAACGTCGTATTTTTCCTCTCGAGTTTCTTCTCTGCTGCGTATATATATGTTTAAAAACTCCATAATTTCTTTCAAACTGCTCGTGCTGTCTCTTCACGGTGAGTCCGATTCCGTAGTTGCTGGTCTGTTGTCACCTTTCTTTAACTCCTTCATCTTCATCTCAATACTCATATCCACCAGTAGCGCAGATTTTACAACAGAAGCTATCACTGTGGCGTAACTACCCATTTCCACTCATAATGACTGCAATGCTCGTGTGTTCACTTGCAACTTTTAGAAGAGTCTCTTCAACCCATCTACATGTTTATGACTCTTCACTGCTTCCAAATTTGCAAGCTCTTTTATGTAGGTCTCTTTTAATTTATCTTTTTGTCCGAAGGTTTCTTTCAAAAGAGTGACTGCATGCTCGTAATTCTGATCAGAAAACTGCAAACCTTCTATGAGGGATGCAGCCTCCCCGCTCAGAGATGCCAGAAGGTAATTAAGTTTTTGATTCTTCGGCATGTTCACTCTGTTATATAACAACGTCTCGAACTGATGCTAAAACCTTGGCCATGGTGTTTTTTTCCCATCAAACTTGATCATTTCAAGGCGTGGCAACTTAACAAGCTCTCGCGTCTCCGAGATTTGGTTAGTACCTTGCACTGAGCTCGGCTGTTCTGTGACTATTCTCGTAGTCAGTTGCGTCGCTTGTTCTAACTCGCGTAATTGCTCCTGTATTTTTGTCCTTGCAGCGACGATCTTCATCTCATAATGCAAAACTCTTTCAAATTCTGCCTCCGCGTCATTTTCTTCAATGAACGGTTCCATCTGTTCGTTAACTTGTCTTAGCATCTGTGACACGCTCTTCATCTAGTTCAGAAGCGTCATAAGTTGCGCTCGATCACCATCTTCTTCTATCTTCTTTTTGATTTCGCTCGTAAGCGTCGTCACATTTGCTCAAAGCGTCTTCTGCTTCTTCGATAGGACCGCTTTATTTCTGCTTAAAACGTGTTGAAAAAGCTCTTGCCTGTTTATGTGCGTCGCCAACAGTCGTCGGTCGTGGTCCTTCTCTCGACGGTTCGTTCTTGAGTCAGGCGCCGCTGCTTCGTTCTTCAACCCGTTGTTGCGCATGGGGTTCAAGTCTGCCTCTGTCTTCAGGTTATCCTGGTCACGGCACCTTGTTTCAGAAGGACCAGAGAGACCACAGAATCGATACGTCTTCGGTTTATTGTTGACAGAACAAAAAAAAATTATGCAGAGCGTGACCCTGGCTACTTCTTCTTCCTCGCCTCCGAGCTCCATCTTCAATCTGTTTTCTACAGCCTGTGTACCGACATCGGCGCCAGTGCTGTGCACGCCCGGGAAAGCACCATCAAAGCCGTTGCTTGTCGATAGGTGGTCTGCAAGACTTCACTACGCCACTTCTAATAGCTTCGCGCGCAGGGGCCAAGTCGGGTTTTGTACACTCGCCCTCACCTTACCCTGAACGCACCTCTACCTGCAATGCTCACTCACGACACCCTGTGTGCTCCCAGCTGGCCCCAGCTGGTCATCATGTCACCCACTTGTGTGCAAACACAGCGACCTTACGTTTACTTCTTCGTGCACTGCACAACTCCCAGTGTTGCCCAACAGAGACCCACTGGTTCCCAATGGTCACTACACATTGACAAACTGGACTTCCCAAATGGACACCTTGCGGATGGTCGTTCATGTATATAGTCTCTTTCTCTTTCTTTGTTATATACACTTCATATCGTGCAAAGCGCTAGAAGGGGGGAGCCCTGTAGGCATGATCATCATCATCATTTCTCGATCACCACGCCGCGCCTCTCGCGCAGCTGATGCTAGCTTTAGCTGCGTGAGGATTTAGAACAAGCTCACGCGCCTGGCAGTTTGGACGTGGCAGCCGCCGCCGCTCCACTTTGGCAATCGAATAAAGCAGCGATATTGATACGACCACGTTAGCCGCCATCCCGTGTTCCTCTCTCGCTACAGGTGGATTGCCATTGTGACATATTACGCAGCAAGATACGCCATTGCACGAGCAATGCCGACCAGCTGTGCAACAGATGTTGCGGACTTTCTACTCCCCGATGTTACCCTACGCCACAGCACCCTTCGACAGTTACTAACGAATCGTGGCCGTTACTTATTGTCAAATGTCGACGATGGCCCCTTCCGCTCCTGAGGTTCTGAACACAAGATCACTACCGCATACCACCATCAAATGAAGGGGCTCACCGAGCGACTAAACCACATTAACTGACATGCTGGCCATGTACGTTTCCGACAATCACCATGACTTTGTCCACCGCTTTACTGTACAATCATTTTGCTTACGATTCGTCCCGTCAGAAAACGCTGGATTTTCACCAGTTTATTTTTTGTATGGCTGCGGTCCTGTCTTGAAGTTCTACACATTCCTATTATCTGGTGTCATATTCTCAACGACCAATTACACCCGCGATGCAATCACTTCAGCCACCCATGCCCGAGAAGTCGCTCGTCAAGACCTCGCAAGCTTCTCAAAAGCAACGCTACGATCATCAGCACCAATATACAATTGCCTCTTGGTTCTCTTGTCCTGCTCTGGAGGCCCTCGCGCCGTGGTAGCTCGGCTGAAAAACTACTCTCTTGTTATTCTGGTCCCTACAAGACCTTAAGCCAATATTGTGACGTGGTATACAAAATAGCACCAGCTGACGTGTTTTTGCTACGTCACGTCAACAGTGACGTTGATGTTTTCAGGATCAAACCATATATACTTCGCTTTAACTAATGCTCCATGATTAGTACCGGGATGGAGCTACGCTTGCCGGGAGGATGATGTTACACAAAATGAACGAGAAAGCTCGCTTGGATTAGAGGAAATGGACCGGACTGATAGCGCCAGATTTTTCGCCCTCCGAAGCACAAGACCTCCACCATCTGTTGACATTCTATGCGGACATAATCAATCTTGACAACCGCCCTTTAGACCAGACATCAGTTGTGACCCATCACATCAACACCGGCGATGCCAACCCAATTCATCGCCGCCCTTACCGTGTCTCCGCTGCCGAACGCTCTGTCATCCAGAAAGAGGTCAAGAAAATGCTTGCCAAAGGCGTCGTCGAACACTCATCTAGTCCATGGGCATCCGCGGTCATGCTTTTCAAGAAGAAGGACAACACATGGCGGTTTGCGTTGACTATAGACGTCTCAACAAGGTCACTAAAAAGGACATTTACCTCTTACCAAGAATAGATGACACCCTTGACTGCCTTCAAGGCGCAAAGTTTTTCTCTTCCGTTGACCTTCGATCTGGTTATTGGCAGATCGCTGTTGACCCATGGGACCGAGAAAAAACAGCATTTGTAACCCCCGATGGGTTATACCAATTTAAAGTAATGCCCTTTGGGCTTTGTAATGCGCCGGCCACCTTTGAGCGCATGATGGATTCCCTTTTGCGCGGCTTCAAATGGTCCACTTGCTTATGCTACTTATATGATATAATTGTTTTTTTTTCACCGACATTCGCAAGCCATCTTGAGTGACTGTCCAGTATTCTCCAAGTATTCCGCAACGCTGGTTTCCAGCTGAACTCCTCCAAATGCCGTTTCGGCCGTCGCGAAATAACTGTACTTGGTCACCTCGTTAACGCATCTGGGGTACAGCCCGATCAGGACAAAATTCGCGCAGTGACCCAATTTCCCGTACCCTCTTCTCCTAAGGATGTCCGGAGCTTGCTTCGTTTGTGCTCCTATTTTTGCCGCTTCATCAGGAATTTCGCCGATATTGCGCGGCCTCTCACCGAGCTTCTTAAAAAAGACGTCTCATTTACTTGGAATTCGCCTCAAAGTGCTGCATTTTCGGCGCTCATTGCAGCCCTCACGACTACGCCAATATTAGCCCACTTCGACCAGACTGCCCCGACAGAAGTTCACACGGACGCGAGCGGCCACAAAATTGGGGCTGTTTTAGCTCAGTGTCAGCATGGACATGACTGTGTCATCGACTACGCCAGCCGCCTTTTATCCCCTGCCAAGAGGAACTATTTCATCACCGAAAGAGAGTGTCTTGCTCTTGTTTGGGCTGTCGCTAAATTTTGCCCGTACCTGTTCAGCTGCAGTTTTACTGTCGTGACTGATCATCATGCACTCTGCTGGCTTTCTTCGCTCAAGGATCCTACAGGACGTCTCGGTCGTTGGTCTCTCCGCCTCCAAGAATACACCTTCTCGGTCGTGTATAAATCTGGTCATTTCCATCAAGACGCCGACTGCCTGTCACGGTATCCAGGGGACCCACCAGACGCCACAGAGAGAGCTACTGAGACTTGAGTCTTATCAATATCAGACTTTCTTGATATCGCTTCTGAACAACGCCGTGACCCGGATTTACTTCCCATCACAGAAAGCTTGAGTTCCGCTACTCCACCCACTTCTCTGAACTTGTAATTCCTTCAGAATTGTGTTCTCTACAGCCACAGCATGCACCCTAATGGTCCTGACCGCCTTCTCGTCGTGCCTTCCCATTTGCGTGTAGATGTTCTCCGACAGCATCACGATGAACCTGCCGCTGGTCACCTGGGAGTCACCCGCACTTATGATCACCCGCACCCATATTGCTCTGTGCAAAAGTATGTCGCCAGCTGCGACCCTTGTCAACGTCGAAAATGACCAACATCGCTTTCAGCTGGCCTTCTTCATCCTATTGAGATCCCTGCTGAATCATTCTACCACGTAGTGCTCGACCTTCTCGGGCCGTTTCCCACTTCTGCATCCGGGAACAAATGGGTTGCCGTGGCGACCGACTATGCGACACGTTACGCGATTACCCGAGCTCTTCCAACCAGCTGCGCTGCCGATGTCACCGACTTTCTACTGCATGACATCATATTGCATCACGGCTCTCCTCGACAGCTAGTTACTGACCAAGGCCGATACTTTTTATCTCGCGTCGTCCAGGATATCGTACGTTCCTGTTCCACGAACCACAAGTTCACAGCGTCACATCATCTGCAAAACTAATTGACTTACAGAGCGCCTTAATCGCACTCTCACAGACATGTTGTCAATGTATGTTTCTCCAGACCACCGTGACTGGGACGCAACGTTACCCTACGTCACCTTCGCTTACAACTACTCCAGACATGACACCACAGGCCATCCCCGTTCTACCTTCTTTATGGACATGAATCCTCTCTGCCTCTTGATACACTCTTTCCCGCTGGTTCAAGCTCCCCTGCCACATATGTCCGCGATGCCATAGAGCGAGCCGACGCAGCACGACAGATTGCCCAAGAACGACTCATATTTTCTCAAGCCTCTCGGAAAGATCGATACAAACATCACCATCGCGAAGTTTCATATGCACCAGGTTCTCTCGTACTCTTGTGGACCCCATGTCGTCACATCGGCCTCTCAGAAAAACGTTCATTTCGCTAAGATGGACCATACAAAGTCCTACGCAAGATCACCAACCTCACCTGCGAGATACAGCGAGTCCTCGGTGAAGCGCACTCAATGCCACTACCATCTATTGTTGTGCACGTCGTAAGACTGAAGCCTTATGTGTCACCCAACACTCCCCTTTCGTGACAAGCGGAGCGCTTCAACGCCGCGGGGTAGTGCCACAAGGCAGTAGTGGGATTGGGGCATAAAGCGGTAGAGGGTCTCTGCCTGAAAGAAAAAGACTACGAAGTGGATAGAGACTGGTCCCAGCCCGCCAGTGTGCCAGGCATTGTCAACGCGTGTACCAGCGTAAATATCTGCTAATATACGTTTCCTTGTCTGAATATCTACATATTTTGCAAAAGGGGCATGAAAGTTTGTTTTACATACATTTAAGGTGTTCTGCAAATAAAATAAAAAAGGGTTCAAAGCATCGGCAGAGGGGGCTGCTACAGGTAGTTGCTTTCATTCCTTCTACATAACAAGGTGTCTGGCTCTCATCCCCGTATTTTCATTACGTGGTGATTCATAAAAAAAGTTTGCGATTTTTACGTGTGGAGTGACCCGATAACACCACCATGATTACCTTGTCATGTGCATACACACACACGCACACACACACCTAGTTCACTGAACTTAATCGAGGCCTTCAATAGACCATCCTACACTAGACTAATGGGAAAATGCAGATATGGGTAGCTGTTAGGTTCTGTTGGCACAATGAGGAAGTTTTGTTATTTTTGGAATGTCAGAGGTGTCTCCTGAACACTCCTTGAAGAACGACACCACTAGAGAACAACATCACTTAAACCAGAACACATAACACCTAAAATGACAGAAGATAACAGTGTAGAAACAATCACCCCTACATCTGAAGATAAGTCATGAAGAAAGGCATAAGCTACATGTCTAGTGTCAGACAGTTGTGCACTACTCTGTTCCTAACATACTGTTATGTGCAGAGAGAAGGGATGACACAGGAGCTGATCCCACCAAGGTCAATAATGAAGAAGATGCCTTAAAGCGAAGCAGAGCAGCCAATAAAGGGTACCATAGCAGTTAGTGTCTAGCGGCTCGAGGATTTGTCATATAAGGCAACCTCCCAGAGATCGGGCTATAGATGCCAGCACCGCACCCGCGCAAGTGGGGTTAGGCGTTAGGCAGCGCATATACAAATACTCAGCAGCCGTGCTTCGTTCAGTGGCTCAGGGGCTGACACTATACTGCATTTACCACGTGTACACACATGTTCTCGCACCAGTAAAATATAAAAATCTTAGTCAGCAGAAAGCTTCCATCGATGTGCATGACAGTGCTACAACAAAAGCAAGATTAATGAGAAAAGCATGTTTTTTTCTCAGACAAAAATTACCACTGCCTTCAGTCAGTCACTAACAATGCCACATAAATGCTGAAGACAGTGTAACAAAGATGAAATTTTCAGTTAGGTTGCACGACATTATATATAAAGCATGTCGTCTGAATTATTTCCTATGTCTAGCTTCTTTAAAGAGTTCTTGAATCTAAGCAGACGCTTGGACGCGGTAACGCTGTTTTTAGTACTGTTTAAGTACTGATGTGTCACTGTTTATGTGTTAGTAATATTTCTATGTAGCGGTACTACGGCCAGATAAATACAACTAAGGCTTCTAGCACGATCAATAAACTACAGTGCTGTAGAAACAGGTTGCCGGAGAACTATGGGCCTGCTGATGGCCGTCCAAATGTGTGCTCCCGACACAGGAAATGGGGCGCTATGCAGCCCCACGAGGCAAGGAGTTCGACAAAAACTACTGCAATGGTTCTCGGCTTCCCGGCCACACCCCCCTGCTTGAGGAGAGTGGTGTCCGGGTAGATGACAACCAGCTTCGATAATTGAGCGTGGGAAGCAGCACCCCTTTTTTTGCTCCATTCCACGAACGTGAAACGTATGCTCCAGCCTTTCTCACATCAAGAAAGGGACACGTTGGTAAAATGTGGTGGCAATGCCTAGTCAAAAACGTTCACCTGCAGGCGGGCGTGGGCTCAGTGGAGACATTGTCGTCTGGTTTCGTGATATGTCCGTCACGTAGCAAAATGCTTGTCTTGTAATTATTCTAAATAAGCGTCAAACTTTTTTCTACCGAAGGTAATTTAGTAGGGAGGTTTAGCTTCTACGTATACTTGTTTTTTGTTACTGTGTTACCGGCGCCCGAGTTTTAGCAGCATTTTACTACACATACGTGAAACTCTACGTCCGTACGCAAAAGTTTACGTTCACCGATTATGATGATCATGGATGCACACATATACATTTTTTTAAATATCGAACTCAATCAGCGCTGCGGAGCAAATATAGTAACTTTTAGCATGTAAAAATATCAAGTGTTGTGGTGCTTTATCTATTAGCAGCCCCCAAATGTATGGCCTAGAGCCTGCTTTTTTTCTACCGAGTATCTATATAAAACGCTGCATTTATACACTATTTAATAGTCCACATGTTTGGGAGGATGTCCAGAGCATTTTGTGGTATGCTTGTAACGGAAAGCGGCACCCACTCTGAAATTATTCTGGTAAATGGAGGATACAACGACAATAAACAGCACTTTAGAAAGTTGCACTTGCTGATCTTATTACAAGGAATTAGCATACGAAAGACCAAATGCTCTTGTACATCGTTATAGGCATAGGTAATAGCAGTTACACTCGCACTGACATGACTGGATAAATCACACTTTGAAAATGTGCAAGACGTACGCGCACATAGAAGCATGACGTGGCTAGCAGACGATGCACGAAGCAATCCACCAGGCGACGACTTTGCTCGTTCTCGCGGCCGATAAGTTTCTGTTGGACTCCAGCAGAATCTGAGCTCTGGCATGGACCCCGACTGCTTGCACTTGCCCAAGGGCACATGAACGTTTTCTCAGCAGGAGCACAGCAGCAACCCATAGCCAAAAACAACATGTGCTCAGGTCTCTGGTAGACTAAGATACGCCTTGGCTCATGCCAGGAAACCCAACGCCTGATATGCATAGCCTGTCTATCTTGCTGCTTCCCTACCTCAAGTTCTTCTTTCTTCAGTTTAATTCGCTTCCCTCACTTCTCATGCTTCAGAACTTTAGCCGTGGTTTTCTCCAAGTGCGATTTCATTTATTTTTTCTTTTAGCTTCTACACGCCAGTGCCAGTTTCTTCTTCACTGTCCTCCACTCTCGTATCACACCCCGCCGAGGTGGTATAGTGGCTAAGGTATTCGGCTGCTGAGCTGCAAATCGTGGATCGAAACCCGGCTGCGGCGGCTGCATTTCCGATGGAGGCGGAAATGTCGTAGGCCTGTGTGCTCAGATTTGGGTGCACGTTAAAGAACCCCAGGTGGTCAAAATTTCCGGAACATTCCACTACGGCGTCTCTCATAATCATATGGGACGTTAAACCCCACAAGTCAATAAATCAATTAAGATGGCTTTTAGATGAGGCGACTTATTCATCGATATTGTTGAAAAAATTTCTCAGAACTTCCTCAAGTGAGTGATATATTATTAGTAATTTATTCTCAAGGCATGGGGAGTGGTGGCAATCGCAGCTACTACTTACTGCGGTTCCTTCTTTCAGCGACTGTCTTCAGCGGTTGCTTCAGTGGCTGCTCCCTTCAGCGACTACCACAGAGGCTTTCTCATGCACTAACAGTGATCTTAGCCATATCTATTCACAGGATAGCTGCTTGCAGTCTGCAAGTCAAAAATATGATCTCAGTATGCTGACATTATGCTGCCCTGGACAAATAATAATAACACTACACAAAAAGCTGACTGTTCAGCTGAGATCTTAGCACGTGAGTTATGACCTATGTATGTTTGTGATATGACCATTTGCCATTTGCCAGCTACAAGCATAGTTTCTGCAAAGGCAAAATCTTACTCGTAGCACTTACCAGCATCATGATGCCGTCCCCTGAATGGGCCATCTAGCTGGCAAATAGTGCCATTGGCGCACATAATAGCCTGATACTTCTGGCAATGGAAGCGCTTGTGCCCAGAGTGGTGCTCCTGCTGGAGCCTAAACGGCTGACAAATTCGTCGTTCCGTGCCATCTATGAAGCCCCAGCAGTTCTTCAGTGGAGCACCTTTTTGGTGCACGGCCTAAAAGGAATGACAAAAGAACAGATAAAGCAGCTGCCAATAGCATTTATGCACAAGTACAGTTTTTAGATATGATCTTAGTAAAAAACATTGTCCTTGCTCTTTTCTCTGACATCGACAGCCGAGACACACGAACAAACAACAAGCGGGACCAAACGTAACATTATCACTTGCCTTCTAGCTGTTCTTACAGTGGTTTTACGCTACTGTTTCCACCACCCGCAGTGGAGGGCACTTTGCTTTTTACTCGTACCATAACAGGAAGCGGAGTTACTCACTGTGTCTTTCAATACTCTAAGGCGCATCAAAAGTTGAATCATTTCATGCCAGGCAGTGAATGAGCTAACTCAAAATAACAAATGACGTTCTTAGCAGTCTAAAAGTGCACGTCACAGTGGCAGTTACAGCGAGGGGTGATTGATACACAACCATGGACATTTCTCTTTTAGGACCAGGCTGTATTCCAAAAAAGTGAATAGTGCCAAATATAACAATGATGTCTTCTTATTTTAGTAGTAACCGTATCTGAGAAAGCAGTAGCAATTATTGTTTATGATGCTTGCTGCTTTTGTGATTCACACCTATGAGTTTACTAGAAGTATTGATATTCATAGCTTACTCAATGATAAAAGCAGACACAGCATAAGGCTACAGCCAGCTTGGTGATCAAGAACAAGCTGTATTCAGTGCGTCAGTGTTGAATCCATTACTTACAAATATTTTCACTTAACATTTCACAAAGGCGCACTGCAATATGCAATATAATTGAAGGGTGAATTATGCTTGCCTCTCCTAACCTACAGTTAGACTTGTGCTCCTTGAACTAAAAGGACACTGAATGCAAATGATGTTTCATGTCACATTAGAAGGTCAACGGTTAGGAGTACTTAACGCATAAACAATTTGCACAGCACCAATTTAGCAACAAATATAAAGATAACTGTAGAATGAGAAGCCAGCCAGAGTATTGGAGCTTGCTTAGACTCGCTCGAAAGATATATTTTGCTCTGGGCACTTGCTCCGATTCAGACTCGCCAAAAATTTTCCCCTCGGACTCGAAGTGACTAAGTTTTTTCTCCACTGTATTCACTTGAAATCAAACTCGCCAACTTATTGCTGAGACTAACCATCACAGATGTACAGCTTGACTAGAGTCTCGATGAGCCTCAGTGTGTTGCCACATGAGTCTACTAGCATAATATTACCTTCCTCAGTCATGGTGTCACAGCTATTTGATGCCAATATCTCACAAAATGGGTGCTCTACTTTCAATCTTGTTCTTGAAACATGTTTTATCGGTGCCTTTAATCCGGTAATATCTGTATGACATACATGACTCACACGAAATACCGTTATGAATGGATCCGAGCAACATTGTCAAGGAATTCCGGTGAAAGAATTCGCACGAGAGGTCATTGCACCGCATTCTTGTGGTCTCAGTGACCTGTTTTTTTGTTGTTTTTTCATGCGTAATTGTCTTCTTGCACAGTAGAAACAGGGTTGCGAAAGAATAAACTGGCTGCAAAAACAACACAAGCTGACACATTTGCATGTAATGTGATCGCTGGAGTGTGCCCATGTTTGTCTGAGCTCAAAATTGTAGTACAGCTGTATTCTCTCAGTGCGTGCGAATATCTCTTTGAACTCGCTTCGACGCAAACTGAACATTTTAAACTTCGAGGAACGAACAGACGCATTTCAGTACATTTAACCAGCCAGAACCAAGGATTTTACTACAGCGTCCTACTGCTCTGCTGTAAAATCGCCAACTTAGTAGACTCGCAATGCAATGAAATTGAAATCAGTAATTTAAATAAACATGGCGTATTTTGCCGTTTCAACTTTCACACCTGTTACTATGGATATTCTGCCAGTTTTTGGACATGTTACGACTTTGCTTCATAAAAAAAAGTGATATTCGCACAAAATCGATCGACTTTCATGCTTACCTGTGTAAACAGTTGCAGGTTCTAGAGGTTCATTCAGCTATGAACTGTGAGATCTGCAAGCAGGTGTCTAAAGTAATATTTGATGTGAGACATTACTTTGGACACCACACTTGAGATCATGGAGCTGTGGCGGTTGAATATCGTCTTCAGGTCACAAAGTCGATTGGGAGGCGCCGCAGTGTCATACACAAAGTCTTGAGATCTGACACTCAAACGCGCTGTGTATTCATCACTTCGCCGGGAATGAGCAGGCCAACGATCAGGTCGTCCAAATCGCCTTTGTGGAACCTGAAGTTTCGATAGAAGGTGGTTCCATCGATGGCGTAGATATCCAACATGCTTTTCTCGTGGAGGTTCCTTCACGGCTGCGGCTGTAGCAGATCCATAATCAGTAAATCGTCGATGTACCCCCACGGAAGATTTTGAGCCAGGAATGGATCTTGGAGCACACTCGTTGCCATATCAACGACCACTTCTTTGCGAATTCGGCCAGCCGCTGACCGTTCAACCAGAGAGGCTTAAAGAACCATGCAGTGGCTACTTATAGCCTTCTGTACGCAGCCAACTTTAATGGTTTAGGTGATTATATAGCCCCAAAACACTTGATAGATTTAGAGGTTAAATGTTATTATATTTGCTCCGCAGCGCTGATTGAGTTTTATTTAAAAGAAAACGTATGTGTGTGCATCCATGATCATCATCATCGGTGAACGTAAAGGTTCACGTATGTGTAGCAAAACACTGCTAAATCTCGAACGCCGGTAACACGGTAACGTAAAGAAGTATACGTACAAGCTAAACTACCTACTAAATTTCTTTCGGTAGAAGGAAGTTTGACGTTTATTTAGAATAACTACAAGACAAGCATTTTGCTACAAGATGGACATATCATGAAACCAGACGACGATGTTTCCACTGAGCCCACGCTCGCCTGCAAATCGACGGTTTTGACTAGGCATTGCCACCACATTTTACCAACGTGTCCCTTTCTTGATGTGAGAAGGGCTGGGGCATACGTCTCACGTTCGTGGAATAGAGCAAAAAAAGGACTGCTGCTCGCCACGCTTAATTATCGAGGCTGGTTGTCATCTACCAGGACACCACTCTCCTAAAGCAGGGCGGTGTGGCCGGGAAGCCGAGAACCATTGCAGTAGTTTTCGTCGAACTCCTTGCCTCCTGGGGCTGCATAGTGGCCCGCTTCCGGTGTCGAGAGCACACATTTGGATGGCCTGCCAGACCGACCCAACAACGTGTTCCGTGGACAAGTACACGTGTGCGATTCCATAGCTACTCCACTTGAAAAAAAAAAGCTGGAAAATTCCTTCTGTCACTAGCAATGTAAATTCCTGTTTCGTAACCCCTGCCCCCCCCCCCCCCGCATACCCCTTTTTTTTGTTTGTTCAGAAGGACTCAAGGCAGAAAGAACGTGCATTTTTAGGCGATCACGCATACCTACAATCGCAGAGGGAATTAGGCAGTACTTGGACAGCCTTCGTTGGAAAGCTGCAGTGTTTGAGTCACCCTTTGTAAGGACGCAAGGATTAGTCGAAACGAAAAGGAAGTTAAAAAAGAAACAGATGGAACTTCAGGTACGCGTGAAAGTGGGTACAGTAGGGGAGTGTTAGTAGATGATTTATAATAGCGTGAAAAAAAAAGTTGCCGAATTTTCGGCGCCATGCAATGCTTTAACGATTTTGTGAGATCATCAAATCCGGAAATCAAAGAGCAGGTACAACTGGCCATGTAAAAAATTAACCGAATTACTCGCAAATGTGAGGAAAGAAGCGTACTTTTATGGGCTCATTATTTTGTTAGATATCATACGATTGGTATACTGTTTTCTTGTTGCCCCGCCGCGATGGTCTAGTGGCTAAGGCACTCTGCTGCTGACCCGCAGGGCGCGGGTTCGAATCCCGGCTGCGGTGGCTGCATTTCCGATGGAGGCGGAAATGTTGCAGGCCCGTGTGCTCAGATTTGGGTGCACGTTAAAGAACCCCAGGTGGTCTAAATTTCCGGAGCCCTCCACTACGGCGTCTCTCATAATCATATAGTGGTTTTGGGACGTTAAACCCCACATATCAATCAATCTGTTTTCTTGTTGTATTAGGAAGAAGAAAAGGACAGAGATTTCAGCCATGCCTTGTTTCGTGATAGAGTGTGCATAGGCCAGGTGGGGCGTTCAAATAACCTGAATTGTCCGTCACATCATCGGTAGGAGACTCGACTGCAGAAAGTGCGGTTGCTCGCCAGTTTTCAGCGATACCCAGCAATGAAATAAATGCGAGAAGGAACTGATGACAGCATACATTAAATGTCATGATATGCTATAAAGAACTGACTGAAGTTTATAAAGCTTAAAGAAGGAACATAGTCCTGATTGTGTACGTCCCGTAGCGTTATCACGAAAAGATGCTGATCATCTTTTTAGAGAAATGTAATTTAGAATGTATCGTGCCCTGTGTTTAATCTTTATGGTTTTACGGCACATGGCCATGTGTTGGTTATTTATTTTGTGATTGTCTCATGCGCAGTGTTTTCATCTTTAATAGCTGCATCACGTGTAGCACATGTTCGCCTTAGTTTTCTTTTCGAACCGTGTCACTTTATTAAAAATACTGACGTCCAAGCTTGCGTGTTGAAGTTAATTAGAAAAATGTAAGACAGAGTAAATTTAGCTCATTTTTCTACTTGCCAGGTTCGTGCAAATTTACTTATTGCTAATTCACAATTAACGCACGTTAGCAGGACTATGTCATATTTTGTAATTACCAGAGCCCACTAACTTTGTGTAGCAGCGCTTGACTCAAAAGATCTTCAACATATAATAAATGTTGCAAACATTTTTTGATCGTGACGTCATCTGTGAAAAGAACCATGAAGTTGTCTCCTGTCAGTTCTGACGTTTGTCAAAAGTGATGCCGCTAAACATGACTATGCCGCCGAAACACGTATGGGTTATTTCTCCATATTTCAGGCTTCAGTGTCTAGCCCAGTGGGTAAATTTAGTCGCTACGTCTCCAATACACAATGTAACCCCAAGAGGCTGCTGAAAAAAAGAAAGAAAGAAAGAGAGGAAGTGAGAGAAAGAAAGAAGGGAACAAAGCGTGCCACATTTCTCACCAAGTGGTTTGGCAATTGTGCCTTGAATTCCAGGACCTGCTTGGCTGCTCGCCTTTGTAGCTTGGGGACTGCAGAAGCCTTTCTGAAGTACATAAAGAACTTGACCTTGCCTTCTATTTTTGAGACTCATAGGACATTACCTGGTGGTCTTTACTTTGCGGGAAGGTGAGGAAAGTTTGGCAGTGTGTTTCACGTGACACTGGTTGAAGGGTAGTATAACCTTGGACCTTTTTCGAGACATAGTCTGCACATGTGAAGGGGTGGCGACATGACGCGCGTCGGGGTTTTTTTTTCTTGGGAGAAAGCGGGAGGTCACAAGGCCAAGCAGCCTCTATAAACGTTGCACAGAGAGGCGACAGTTGCTAACTGAAAGGTAGCTTGAATCATCTGCAAATCATTCCTGTAAAATACAAGCCCCCAAGATTTTTTTACCAGTGCGTGCCGAATAACTTAAGAGGCTACGGACCCCTACTTTCGATTTCGGTGACCTTCATAGAGGTGCTTTTCAGACTTTCAAAGAGCCCACTGGCAAGTTTGGGGGTAGTTTGCGGGCAAGTTGGTGGAAAACAAACTTTTATGCGTGCAGTAACTATATTATAAACTGTGAGTTAATGAGTCATATTTCCCTGACTGCAGCAAAAACTGCGGATGGCTGCGTGGGCTCTATAGTGTTCCCAGCCAAGCGCAGCAAAACAAAGGTCAAGTGTCTCGACCTTTTCTCTACCATAGATGCACATAACGCATTTACTGTCAGCATCGGCCACCATAGACACCTAAAAAATGAGACATTCACAGGATACTTAGACGCACTCAAGCGTATTTCTCGAATGAACTTCTTCGAGAGCTCACTGGGTACAGTCACAAAGTGTGAGCCGCCTATTCTCCCGCACCTCCGAAATGACAAATGCAATACCCGGACTGGTTTTGCAGCTTCCACTCGCTAAGCCAGGGGTCCCAATCAGCTTGCGTGCTGTCCAGACACTCAAGATGGTAAAAGCACAAAGAGGGAGGGAGAGGAGGAGGCAATTTCAAGTTTGAATTAAAAGAATTGGGACCTTTCAAAAAAAGACTGGGCGTGAGTTTTCGCGATAACCGTATCACATGCTAGTGATATGAGTACTCACATAGGTTAGCACTAATGAAGCAATTGTTTACGTGTGAATACTTCGTATACCACACCACGGTGCTGCTGTTCTAAAACTGGAATGTAAATATCTGCAGTAATGTGCACAAACTGGTGAGATTCTGACAGGTCTACCGTCACATTCGTGAAAGCCCAGTAAGTGCACAGGTGGGGTGTGAAATTTTTGTCTTAAGAAGGCTCCCAAGATCCGATATGCGTTTGTCTTAGACGATTTGAATGCCGAAGCAGCCATCCTGTTCTGTTTCTTGGTCCACTATATTCCCTTGCCAAAAGATTTCTGCACCTCATGCGGTGTGTCAGTTTCTCGGGGATCTGCCCAGTTTAGACCAAGCGGTAATGTCACTTGATGACGTCATGATTTCTAAAATTTGGGTGACCTAAAGATGGTGACCTAAGAGAGCAGACAGCAGCAGGCACTTTTCGCGCTTGAAAAGGCCTCTTAACTTCACTGACCTTGTGTACTCTGCTGTTTGTTTTGTAAGAGCGTGTGACTAATATTAACTTTTCACACTTAATTGAATACTGCCTAAGGCATATCAAATAAATGCCCACTTTTTAGATTAGAAATATGCATGAATATGAGATCATCAGATTCATAGTTCAAAATTCAGCGAGTGCAATTTGCATCTGTTTTACAAATTAATTGCAGTGCGAGCAGAACTCGTTTTATAGCTGAAAGAATCGACTCGAATATTTCTCTAAATTTGAGCTATGAATTCGCGTATGTAAGTGTGAGACTGCCCTCCAAGTATGAATGTTGCCCTGCTTGACCTCATCAATCCCTCTGTCAACTCACCACGCTTGCACCGCATCAGGAACGATGTCACCCTCATCCCTATTCATATTGTTACGGTGCATCATCGACAGGAGCAAGCGTGGCACTTAGCGAAGATGAAGGAGACGCCTGTGCGTTAGGCGCTTGCACGAGAGGCAACTCTGACATCTTGTTCTGCTGCCGATTCTCGGTGGACGCTGTCCTGTAAGCCAAGACCTTGCCCCGTCACATTTGGTGGAAGTGCTGGGCAAGCCTCGCAACGGAACTTCGCAGCGGCCGACGTTTGAAGGGTGATTCCATAACGATGACGGAGAGTACGGCGTCTGCATCTGCTCCTGGTGTTCCTGCGGCCGGAGATGATGCGGTAACTACATCTCCTTCTGCGACCACAACCTTTGTGCTCGAACCCCCGCGGGATCCTGGCACGTTCAGCGGTTCCGGCGATCCAGATGAAGTTGACGTTGAAGATTGGCTGGCAGAGTACGAACGTGTGAGTACTCGATACCGATGGGGCCCGACTCTTATGCTGGCAAACCTGTTATTCTATTTTAGGGGAACCGCCAAATCGTGGTATTAGAACCATGAAACAGAACTTGTTAGTTGGGCAGTGTGCAGGGAGAAAATGCTAGACCTGTTCGGAAAGCCAATTGGAAGAAAAATGGCCGCGAACAAAACGCTCGCGTCTCGGGCGCAGACCTCGACCGAGTCTTACGTCTCCTATATAGAAGATGTGTTGTCGTTGTGTCGCAAAGCCAATGCCGATATGCCGGAGGCTGACAAGGTCGGGCATATTCTTAAGGGTATTGCGGATGACGCATTCAACCTCCTCATCTGCAAAAATTTTTCTACAGTGGACGCCATTATAAAAGAATGTCGGCGCTTTGAGCAAGCGAAGAGCCGGCGGATTAACAGCGTGTTCACCCGCCTTCCGAATACGGCTGCAACATCATCTTGCGAAGACCATGCAAGAACACAGCCACCACCTCTAGATTCATCGGATCATGTGACCCGAATTGTACGGCGCGAACTTGAAGCCATTGCCTCTGCTCCGGCTCACACCGCTGCAAGTGACACCACCCCACTCACTGCTAACATGGTTCAAGCTATCGTCCGTCAAGAACTCGCCAGCATAGGTATTCCCTCGGTGTGCGCTTTGCCCAGCCCGCAGCAAGCTTCAAGGCGTCCACCCTCGTCCTATCGCGAGCAGCAGTTCACGGCCCGATCTCGCGACCCTGCGGCGTGGAGAACCGTCGACAATCGACCAATTTGTTTTCATTGCCACCGTATCGGTCATGTCGTCCGTTACTGCAATTACCGCTGGTCCTCGCCACCTCAGACTTCATCTCAACCTCACTACCGACAGGGCAGCACCCGCTTCGCGTCTGCCGTGCAGCCTTCTCCGCAAAACAACTACAGAAGGTTCAACAGCCGATCTCCGTCACCGCATGGTCATCAGTCGCGTTCGCCTCCAGGACGTCGCCAGTCGTCTCGCTCACCGCAGACTCGCAGGCCGTCATCTCCATTCAACCCCGCTCCTGCCTACCTGAAAAACTAAACGGTGCAGCGCCCGGAGGTGACGCTGCATCTTCGACTCCCTCCACAAATCCTCTCTTGACGCTTCCGACGAGACAAAATTTGTTAGACGTTGCCGTTGACGGTGTGCCTATTTCTGCCCTTATAGATACTGGAGCGCACATTTCTGTAATGAGCGCGAACCTTCGCCGACGCCTACATAAAGTGCTCATGCCTGCCGCTTCCCACAAACTTCGTGTCGCTGATGGGAGGACCCCTGATGTTCAAGGAATGTGCACGGCCCGTGTGTCCATTGCCGGTCATCCTACATTAGTTCAGTTTGCCGTCATTGAAATGTGTCCTCATGACCTAATACTTGGTTTGGACTTCCTGTCACGTCATTCTGCGCTCATTGATTGTGCCACTGGTGCTCTTCAGCTTGAACTGCCACAGTTTGCCGATTTTCCAGCAGACTATTCTCCCCGTTTACGCTCTCGTCACCACGTTCGCTTGCCTCCGCAAGCTGCTACATATGTCACTTTGTCGTGCTCACGTCATGTGCCCGACGGTGACTACCTCGTCACTCCTATAGTCGACGTACTGATGGCCCGAGACGTCGCCCTTCCTCACACTGTTGTCGCCGTCGCTAATAATACAGTGGTTATACCACTACTCAACGTGATTCTCTTGACTCAAGTTATTCCGCAAGACATGTCTTTGGCCACCCTATCTCCACTTGACAGCTGCAACGTTACTGGTTTGGACACCGATACTACATCCCCTGTCTTGGCGGCAATTACACTCTGCCTGCAGATGACATTAACAAGATGATTGCTCCCGACCTCACTGCAGTGCAAGCTGCCAGCCTCCGTAGTCTGCTAACATCATATAGAGACGTTTTCGACTTTGACCACCGCCCTCTCAGCCAAACAACTGCAGTGACTCACCGGATCAACACTGGTAATGCCAGTCCTATACGGTGGCGTCCATATCGCGTATCTCACAAGGAACGCCAAGTAATTCAAAATGAAGTGGATAAAATGATTACTAAAGACGTAATAGAACCCTCATCCAGCCCCTGGGCCTCCCCAGTCGTGCTCGTTGAGAAGAAAGATGGCAGCTGGCGCTTTTGCGTGGACTATCGCCATTTAAACAAAGTGACCCACAAAGATGTCTACCCTTTGCCTCGGATTGATGACGCCCTCGATTGCCTCCATGGTGCCCAGTACTTTTCGTCTATCGACCTTCGATCCGGCTATTGGCAAATTTCCGTCGACCCCATGGATCGTGAAAAAACCGCTTTCGTTACGCCCGACGGCCTCTACCAGTTCAAAGTCATGCCGTTTGGACTGTGTAATGCGCCGGCAACTTTCGAGCGCATGATGGACTCCCTTCTCCGAGGATATAAGTGGTCCATCTGCTTATGTTATTTAGACGATGTCATCGTCTTTTCACCCACCTTTGACAGCCATATAACACGTCTGTCAGCCGTTCTGGATGTTTTTCGAAGAGCTGCTCTCCAGCTCCATTCTGCAAAATGCCATTTCGGACGTCGCCAAATCACCATACTTGACCACCTTGTCAGTGCCGATGGTGTTCAACCAGATCCCGAAAAGGTGCGAGCAGTACAACAATTTACTGAACCACGCTCAACCAAGGACGTCCGAAGTTTTGTAGGGCTATGTTCCTATTTTCGTCGATTTGTCCGCAAGTTCGCCGACATCGCTCGACCGCTTACTGATCTCTTAAAGAAGGACGTTCCCTTCGCATGGGGTATAGAGCAAGCGGACGCCTTTTCGGCTCTTATCCATCTGCTGACTACGCCACCAATACTGGCCCATTTCGACCCAGCATCACCTACAGAGCTTCGTACCGATGCCAGTGGCCATGGAATTGGAGCGGTCCTTGGCCAACGACAGCACGGGAAGGACCGCGTGATTGCTTACGCCAGTCGTCTTCTTTCACCTGCCGAACGGAAGTTCTCCATCACTGAGCGTGAATGCCTAGCTTTAGTGTGGGCCGTGGCGAAATTCAGGCCTTACCTGTATGGCTGAACTTTTTCCGTTGTTACGGACCATCACGCTCTTTGCTGGCTGTCATCGCTAAAGGACCCATCTGGACGTCTTGGTCGCTGGGCACTCCGTCTGCAAGAATACTCATTCGTGGTCCACTACAAGTCGGGACGCCTCCACACAGGCGCAGACTGTCACGTTATCCGGTTGAAACGCCCGACTTGACAGACCTTGATTCAGACCCCTGCGTTCTCTCCATCCACGCTTTGGGTGATATCTCCACCGAACAACGACGTGACCCGTCGTTACTCTCCGTTATCGAGCGTCTGACCTCTGCTCCAACAGACCCTTCCGTTCGCATGTTCGAACTGCACGACAACATTCTGTACCGTCGCAGCTTCAACGCTGATGGCCCGGAATTACTACTCGTGCTTCCCCATCACCTGCGTACCAGCGTTCTCGAACAACTACATGACGTACCTACAGCCGGTCACCTAGGCGTCTCTCGTACCTACGATCGTGTGCGACGTCGTTTTTTCTGGCCCGGACTGTATCGTTCTGTGGTTCGCTACGTCACTGCTTGCGACCGCTGCCAACGCCGCAAGCGCCCCTTTGTGCTACCGTCTGGCCTCCTACAGGCCATTGACATACCGACGGAACCATTCTTCCGTGTTGGCCTTGACCTGTTGGGCCCGTTTCCTACGTCCACCTCCGGAAATAAATGGGTTGCAGTCGCCACAGACTACGCCACACGCTTTGCCATCACTAAAGCACTGCCGACAAGCTGTTCCACTGACGTCGCCGACTTTCTCTTGTATGAAGTCATTCTTCATCACGGCGCTCCGCGGCAGCTGCTTACTGATCGAGGAAGGTACTTTCTTTCACGTGTTGTGGATGACATTCTCCGCGCCTGCTCCACTGAGCACAAGCTTACCACCGCTTATCATCCACAGACAAATGAATTGACCGAGCGTCTGAACCGAACGCTGACGCAGATGCTGTCAATGTACGTTTCGCCAGATCACCGTGACTGGGACAAAGCACTCCCCTTTGTCACGTTCGCGTACAATTCTTCACGGCACGACACAGCTAGTTATTCGCCGTTTTATTTGCTATTTGGCCGACATCCAGCATTACCATTTGACACGCTCCTTCCTTCGGCTGCCCCCTTGTCTACTGAGTACGCCAGCGATGTCGTTTCTCGAGCCCATGCAGCCCGTCAGCTTGCCCGTGATCGGCTGCACTTGTCGCAAGCGCAGCAAAAAGACCGCTATGACAGTCGCCACCAAAGCGTGCACTTCTCGCCGGGGTCTCTGGTACTTCTCTGGACACCAAACCGCCAAGTCGGCTTATCAGAGAAGCTACTATCACACTACCATGGCCCCTACAAAGTGTTACGACAACTTAGTGACGTGAGCTACGAGATCGCACCCCTAAACAATGCCTTTTAAACCACCTCACTCCAGACAGACGTTGTACACGTTTCCAGACTGAAACCGTATCACCCTCCTCGTTCGTCGCCGCCATACTAAGCGCCGTGACGGCGCTTCCGCAGCAGGGGAATGATGTTACGGTGCATCATCGACGGGAGCAAGCGTGGCACTTAGCGAAGATGAAGAAGACGCCTGTGCGTTAGGCGCTTGCACGAGAGGCAACTCGGACATCTTGTTCTGCTACCGATTCTCGGTGGACGCTGTCCTGTAAGCCAAGACCTTGCCCCGGCACAATATTCTTGAAGGTTTCAAGTAGCTATGGGAGAAAGAAAAAGAAAATGGCAACCGATACATCTCTTTAGCGATGCATGAGGCTAGTAATGATTTGGCTGGCAAATTCCTTCCGCCGTTCTTGCCCATGAAATCACCATTTTTTCGCTCACTGCAAGGCATGAAAAAGGGGCTTTGTGTAATATTAGTCAGGAAGTTGTAAAAGATAGTTTTCCTGGTAGCTTTTGTTTGTAGCGACATAAGTATCAAGCGAACCATGCGCAACACCCACAGTATATGTGCAGAGGGGTCCACTGTTAAAGGGAACGCCGGAGCACATGTCATCTGCTCCGGTGTTTTTTACGAACTGCCACATCTAGTGGCCACGAGAGCAAGTAGAGGAGGTGACATTTAACATTCCCTGAAAAGGGTTTGCAAACCTTGCCAGCTATCGCTCGTGTCTCTTAACTCACTACATTCCCCTTGTAGGGTTCCTAGAACGAATGTGAATAGCACCGGTAGTGAATAATGCTACCGGTTTGAGAGTAAATCCCTGAAAAGGGGGCCATCTTAGCACTTCTGTTGAAGGAAGAGTGCATGATGTAAAGCAGAAGTGGAGAAAGGGAAGTAGCAGGACAGGACATATGACATCATGCCGCAGGGACGTCTGACATCATGCCCATCGAGGTGCTGCCTCACAAAAACTGGTGTGCAGCTGCGGCCTGCTAGCATTGCATGAAAAATACAGGCAGATCTTGAGAAACACTGAAAGTAAATGGTTTATCGAAACAGAAGCTGCTCTCAAGTGGAATTTTGATGCTTTTGTTTTTTTTCCTGTTTTTGTTCAGTGTGCTTTAAGCTCCGACAGAGGCATTATAGAGTGATGCATATTAGAATAATTTAGTGTCAGAAAGATGGTATGTTTTAAACGAAATGTCGTAAAATGCAGGTACTCGTTTGCCTTGCATGAGGCAAAATACTGCTAATATAAGTTATACCAGTATAATTAAGGCTAGGAATTTTACGTGACTTAGCCATGTTTTGTTGTGAATTTGCAGCTTAACATGATCTTCAAGGGAATGCCTCTGCGAAGCCACTGATACAGTGTCTTCATGACGAGGAAGTACATAAATGTTTTAATCTTATACGACAAAATGTAGAGCAAAGAACTAAGCTTGTCTAATTCTAAAAAATTTGGGAAATTTTGAATTTCACTTAAGGCAAATGCTTGGACAAAATCTAGAGCAAAGAACTAAGCTTGTCCTAGTCTAGAAAAGTTGGGAAATTTTGGAATTTTACTTAAGGCAAATGCATGAAATTGGGTCAAGTTTGTTTTGATGCTTTAAATTTAGAAGGAGCAATCTGGTAGAGTGAGCAGCACCCGTTGAGCTCACTACTAACCAAACATTTGGTGGCCAACTGTTGCCCTTTTTGAATTAACACAGTTTGTGTAGCCAAATAGAAGAGACGCATAGATAACAATTTCCAAGAAAGTAGTTCACTGGCAATAGCATAATTATGCGATGGCAAATTATCAGTAGTTGACACATGGCATGAATGCTAAGCAGCAATGTTTATTTTGCTTCACGAATGAATTATGTACGCAAAGAGAGAAAGCAAGTCTATAAATATTTCTTTTTGTTTGAATAAAATTTTTTCTCTATAAATATTTGAACATATGCCAAATTAACATGGAAATAAAACTCTGCTCCTTAGTGATCATAATATGTACTCCGAATTTTCACAACAATATATAACAAATATACACAGACATTGCGCCTCTTATGTGAGTGGCATGCTTAGTGTGCACTGGCACCAAATGTGTGGAGGTGACCAAATTCACTGAATGTCTTGTATGTGTCTACTCATCCGGATGGAGGCCGTGATTGTTGTTGCACGCTGACTGGTCATGACGGTCTAACCACGACTAGAAAAGCTTTCTCTTCCCTCTCTTTTGTTCCCGAGCCAGTGTCGTCAAATTACGGAAGTCGAAGGCATGCCCCATTTTCAAGCAGTGTTTGACGAGTTCTGTCTGAGAATGAGTGGCTTTTGTGATGTCCCATTTGTGTTCATTAAAACTCGTTGAGAACTTCCTGCCAGTTTTGACAATATATGTGGTGTCGCAGCCATGGCACAAAAACGTAAACAACCATGTTTTGATCGTTCGCAGGGGTGCTCTCTTTGGGCTTAGAGAGCACGTTTATCAAGGTACAATGAGGCTTGAAAATTGTTTTATTTTTCAGTGGACAGAGTCTGAAAAACCTTCAACGTAAGGTACAAAAACAATGGGTTTTGTGTTTTCACGCGGCACACTTCTTGTTCTCTTTTGCATGTGTTTCTGGGTGTCGTTGATAAACTTGCGCAGATAATGACTTCGTTATATTAAGTAACCACGCTTTCCACCTATATGACTGCAAGTGCTGAACAATGATGTATGCGACACCTTATGCATGAGTGAAATAGGCAGGAAGCGACCAACATGGCTCAAAGAGAACAAGGGAAACATTTCAAAAGCCACCCATGCCACACAATATAAGAGAAAACTCGACGAACACTGTTCGACAAGGGGACATGCCTTCGACTTCAATAATGAGACAATGCTAGTTCGGGAACAAAAGTGGGGCCAGAGAAATCTTCTCGATTCTTGATTCATTAGTGTGAAAAGTTGGCGCGCGACAACAACCGCGGCCGCATACTAAGCGACATACGGGACAAGCAGCAAACTGTGTAACCTCCGCTCATTTGGTGCCAGGGCATACTGAGGATGCCAACTGCATATTTGGCGAAACGTTTATGTAGTTTTTGCTATATTGTGTTGTGTTAAGTATCAGTCTATATTTTTAATCATGAACTGGCATGTCTTTTGGAACATTTTGACATCTGCTCCTTAGTTATAACTCTAATGCATACTGTGTTGTACCAAAAATCATGCTGATAGATTTATTTTCATGTTTTGGATGAATTTTTTTATTGTGTTTTAGGTACATAAGCACGTGCCAGAAGAAAAAATTGAAGAGCAGAATTTCATCTTACTTTGCCACCAATGCAGCTGATGAGGAGTGACAGAAAGGAATACTATGCTGTGAGTGCCATCTGTTTGGTAAGCACCATATTTATATTGCAATTTTAAACTACTAACAAGTTTCTTTGTGCATCATTTATATTATTTAGCTCAATGAAGATTGCCACTTTGAAAATAACGAGGTAGACTGAATATAATTGAGCTGAAGAACTGAACTGAGACTGTAAATAAGCTCAAAACGTTGATTCTTTGCCATCATTAATAAGTAAGGAGCCAATCATTCAGCTCAATAAAGCTTCACAAATTTCATCTCTGCACTTTTTTAAGTTTCCTCACTGCTGTGTTTTTTCACTGCTGGATTGTGCATTGTTACATAGCTTTCTGTAGTCCTGGCACAGCTTTCATAGAATGTTGCAGACAGATTTTGTCAGCCCATTTTCTGCATTTTTTTACAGAAGTGTTCTCATTTAATTATTTTGTTTGCTTGATAAGCTACTAGTTTGGGTCTAATCACTTCCTCTTCATAATGCAGGCCCTCATTGCCAACCGATTGCCTCGTACCATGGCTTGTGCCATATAGTCGTCACAGCCATCACCCTGCGATTGCTGTTTGCCAACATCGTCGACAGTGTACCCCTCTTGGATGTATCTTGACCTGGCGAGCTTGTTCTTTCAAGTCGAACCACATTGGCAGTCTCGAGCAAAGAATGGGAAACTCAACATGCTGCTCAGTTTGCATATGTGAACTCCACTGGGCATGTGAACTGTTGTGGCGGTATGGCTGTTAGTTGCTTCTTTGATGGTGATGCAGGTTGGTGTTCATTTGTCATTCTACTCTAAAAGATTACATTTCCTTTGCCGGCAGGTGTTCCTGTGTTGCAAGTATGATTATATGTGTATCTGTAGTTGACATTTATGGTGGTATATTTTCTTGAGAAAGAGGCTACTCAGTCATAGTACTTGTTCTGAATATCTTCGAAAAATCAACTTCCTTCCTAACGACGTCCGTAAACCAGTGAAAGTACTTTGCCACTTTTCCGAAGATGCGCATAACCACTCTCTACAAAGTATCAACTTGGAAGCTACATTCACTGCAAATCCAAAATGTTGAAATGCTAAAATTAGTGGCACACACAACACAAGAAATGCATAAATGAAAAATACTAGAGGTATGCAGAGCAGTGCATAACATTATAAAAATAAGTTGAGCTCACCTCTAGATACAAATAATAAAATCTGGACTGAATGAACAAGAATAATTGTGTTAAGGCAGTTTATTCATCCAATGGACAAAAGGACAACAACTTGGTAATGAACTGAACAGAAAATAGTTGCATGCCTTGTGTATTCGTTTCGTAATCAATATTTCACACTTGGTTGTGGCTGGGAGGTCACTGTTTTGCGCGAATTACACTGAGCAGTTGCTCCACTGATCGCGTTTGACTTTTTCTGACCGGGTGTCAGCTACCTTAAATTTTAAAGGCGTATTTTTTTAAAGTAATGAATCGGCCACATTTAATGAGTCGCTTTTCGCGTGTAAGACAGTAATCATGAAGTTCAGTTGCTTTCAAACTGATAAGCTTCTTTCGATGTGCAACATATTTTGCTACACAGATATCCGCAGGTTTTTCTGTTTTGGTAAAAACAAGTTCTTGTTTTGAACCTTTTAAGCCCCGTAAACAAGCTAAACCTCAGTGGGATGTGCAGTCTTTCAGGGCTGCTATATTGTCTCTGTTCATGAAATCATGACAGAGACAGTCAACAGCAGTGGCAATCATCATTGTATACAATGCATGCATCAATATTGAAAAAGTTCAAGGCAATGGTTGTCTATGGTATTCGTGTCCTCCTATGTATTTAACACATAGCAGTTTCGCCTGTGTCTTCTTCCTCGCCTATTCACTTTGCCACTGATATTGTAAATGCTATAGATGAAAGCTTTTTTCGTCAAACTTTTGCTAAAATTGTATACACAAGTTGTGTTTTCATTTTGCACCTGTATTTGTTTTTTACGACCTAGCAGTTGACATAGTATGAAAGAAACTTGCTACGTGCCTTGTTGATATTAATTACTAAATGCTTAAATGTGTTTTGTAACACTCCCATAAACGTTTTACTCTGTGACAACGATACATAAATAAGAAGTAAGTAATCTTCCTAAATAAATGTCTTGTTTTTTCTTTCATATGGCATTCAGGCCCTTCGGCATGTCCTTTCCTGTATAACCTGTGCAACTGCATGTCCTCATGGTTGCTACAATTCTGCGCATAGAAATACTGCATCCTCAACACATGGTCACATAGCTGCTTGATGTGTGATCAAAAGAAAATTGTGAAATTTTGTTCATCCATGCTGGCCCTCGCTGTTTTTGAAAGTTTTCATCATTGTTATAATTCAGAAGGTAGGGTGCTGTCATTATTTATTTATTTATTTATTTATTCCTCAAAGGTGCCATAGGGACATTACATGAGGGACATTAGCCCCAACTACTCCTCTGCGTCGTTTTCAAACATCCTAAGCATAGTAGCTTCGGCACGGTGAATAATCCGCATTTGCTCCCTTTCAAGCTGCAGCATAGCATCCCGCTATTCCGATAAACGGCGAAGGCGTTCTTTACTCTTCTGAAAAAATTCGCGCAAATGGTCTCCAACTTCAACTGCTCTGCGCACCGCAGTGCCTAGACCTGCAATAGAAAATTATATGCAGATATTTGATACATCTTGTATGACGTTTAAGTTCATTGAGCATGCTGTTCTGCTCTAAAGCTTGCGCAGTGTTCATATATGCAATAGTAGTGTTTACAAGGAAACAGATAGGGAAAATTATTGTGAAACATTTGCAAAAAGAGGAATTAGCAGCTGCTGCCGTAGCAGCTTGATGCGATTCCCCATTCTGGCACTGTGTACCAGCAAACATTGTTACACCAAGCTTTGTCTTTACCTGAACCAAGTCTGAAAACAGGAAGAGTTTAGGAAAAGAACATGAATGTTTTATGTAAAGCAGATAGGAAAGAGGTCAACACAAAATTGTGCGAAATGAGAACATCTCACTTCAGATTCCAAGTGAAGCTTCATATTTGCCGTCTGTGTGTGTTGCATGAATAGTTTTCAAAAGCAAGTGCACATTTCATGAAATAATGCAGAGTTATGCACTAAATTTGTGTTGGAAATAGTTGTCTTTAAAGGGCTAAGTTGACACATGACGCTACAAAAATATGTTATGATGATATGTAGTGGAGCAATGTATTGGATCTTCAGCACAGTTGGTCATTGTTGATTGTTGATATTCGGTTGTCTACTACAGATATTGGTTTAAAACTGATTTATTTACCTTTTTTTCTATTTATTCCTTGACCTAATTCTCCGTGACACTGTTACCTTGTGGACAATAGAAAATCGTGTCCTCTTCCTAACTTGAACCACTTTGTCCCATACGAATAATATATACTATCCTGCTACTACTAGTCTAAAAGTAAAACTGGCCCGACGTTTCGAGACCCATCCCAAAGGAGTCACCGCCTGAAGAAGAGACCAAATGGGTCTCGAAATGCAGAGACAGTTTTAATTTTATATTAAAAAATATAGACTAACCGTGGCTGGAAAGTCTGTTTATACGTACATTTTTACGCAGCCAGATAGATCTCTGTCAAAAATGCTCCCTTTTTACAATGTATGGTCCCTGCATTTTTGAAACTGCACCACGCTCCCTTATGAGTGGACGAAATGAACGTAAATTCTTCTTACTGACCACTGATTGATTGACATGTGGAGTTTAACGACCTAAAACCACCACATGATTATGAGAGACGCCGTAGTGAAGGGCTTTGGCAATTTCAACCACCTGGGGTTCTTTAGCGTGCACCCAAATCAGACCACATGGGTCTACATTTCCGCCTCCTTCGGAAATGCAACCGCCGCAGATGGGATTCGATCCCGCGACCTGCGGGTCAGCAGCTGAGTACCTTAGCCACTAGACCACCGCGGTGGTGCTTACTGACCACTATTATAATTTATTCTCCCTTGTGCCTTTGTGCATACATGTGCCTTCTCACCCTACTGCTATGCGATGCATCTCTTGCCGAATAACATGCTCGCATTTTCTAAGCGCGTTTTCAAAAGTGTCTGCAGACCTAATTGCAAATCAGTGCATCTGCAGGAGGGAGGAAGAGAGGGCATTCAGTACTGGTAGCTTTCCTTTCAATCACATGACATGACCGGAAATAGTAGTCAGAAGTTTTTAACGTGCTAAATTGGCTTGCAAACCTACCGGAGCGTGGTAATCAAGCTGTGTAGGTTATTGTTCACATGAGAAAAAAGTATTACCCGAAATTTCAGGTAAAAGCAGCTACGCCCCCCCCCCCCCCATGCACCGCCTTCTAACATTTATGTGGGTTTCCCAACACTTTTTTAAGGTATTAATTTAGGTCAGAATGATACTGCTTCTTCGCAAATCTCTTGTCTAAGCGTTTGTTGTGTGTTTTTTTGTTTTTTCTTCGCAGAGTTATTGCACAGAATACGCATTTTGTCCCTCACTTCATCCCCGAGAGCGCAGTGTCAATGAAACAAGGGAAGGCGATGGGTGGCAAGGAGAAGATGCCAAAGTGTGTACTAGCCCCAACCACATATACGCGTTGGAACGCGTCAGTACGCGCTGCTTAGCGTCAGCCTCAGTCGAGCTGGCCGGATTGCGTGTTGACGCCCGGCAAAAAGAGCTAGCGCTGCCGTTCAAAATCGAAAGCCCGTGAACGACCACACGAGTAGCACGATTACGCGTGTACATGAGTACGCCAAGTTGACGTCATTTCCGGAATGACGTTTCGCAGGAAATCCGCAAGAGCAGAGCGCGTGAGGGAATGAATCACAGAAGAAAGAAAAACTCATTTTTTCCTTCTTCCATGGGCATAGTACAGTGTTCTAGAACTAGAACACTGTAGCCATGGCATGCGTTTTTCTTTCCTCCATGGCATGAATGCTTGCGATTAAGGCGTCGCCGCAAGTGTAGGGCATGATCTGCATATATGAACTCACAGTCGCCTGATCCAGGCGGTCGGGATAAACTGCAGTCAAGTCCTGCTTCGGCGCGTCTGTATACGACGCGTGCTCTACTTTTCGGAAGCTGGTATTTGCCGCGGGCTACGACTTTCAGAATGTTCTCTTTGTGTGACTGGTGCGGCCTGAAATCTCGCGATGCTTATGCTAAGTTTCAGATAGCTTGAATGCTACCTAAAGGAAGCATATACGCTAACTGCTTGTGGTATAGGCAAGTGGCCACACCCCGAGGGCGGGCGCGGTACGCGCGAGTATTTTTGGGGTATTTTTGATTGTATAATTCCTGCTACATGCAGTACAATATTTCGTTCAAGTGTTCAAGGAATATCGACAATGTTTTGGCGCAAGGTTCGAAAATTGTTTCAGTACTTCTGAGTACTTTTGAGCAGCTACATTTAGCGGCATGAAACTTTAGGCGTCGGCAATAACGCACTGCTTAGCACGAAGTGATGTCACAGATTTGTTCCGCTTACGTTCGATTGCCATCTCGAGTGCATGAAGCATCCCCACGGTAAGCGTCGTCTTCCTCTTCGGGATCGGCATTATCTGCATCACCTGTGCGAGACGTGCACACAAAATAAGATGTCGTCAAACATAAGTTACATAAGATACACATAGGCGAGCGTTAGGATCAACTTAATAGGGTGGGGCAGGATTGTATGCAGAATCTTTTTTTATTTTTTTTCTTTGGGGGGAGGCTATTTTTTGTTATCAAGTGGGGGGGCCAAGCCCCTGTATCAGCCGTGGGGCAAGGGAAACGCGAGCTCTTGCCCCCCCCCCCCCCCCATTGACAAAAGTTGGGGGGCTGAGTCCCCCACCCCTTTTGACAGTGGTCACTCTTGGCTGCACACTGGTAAAACCAAAAGTAGGCCCTAGTTTTCCATCACAACAGTGATCACTCAATTATGTTCTTAAGGGAGAATGGAATTGTTACGAGGCTGCGTAACATTTTTCTTGTAGGCTCTTATATATATTTTTATATCCCCACTGACGAGTGAGGTAGGTTTATTCCCCCTCCCCCCCCCCTAACGAAATAGTTGGTACGCCACACTGCCGAGCACGCCAATGGCAAATGGTCATTTCGCGCTATGTATGCGTGGCGAAAAAGAATTTGGGTTGTGGGCGCGGGCCTGGAGTGCCAACCCTGGCTACCTGACTGGGAGCGCAGGAATCGGTAGATCATCGCAGTCCCCCTCCTCACTAGGTAAACATGTATGGGTCAGGATTTGCCCCCTTCCCCTCTCGTGCAAACGCCTATAAATATTACAGCAACGCATTACAGGTACGTAATTACAAGTATTGCAAGTTCGCCTTACGTACAAGTCGTGACTCCACGGATGAAAAATTACCGGTAAAGGGTGAATCGGAGAATCATTCGAGCTCAATAATACAATTGTTTTGTTCATACGGGAATCGTTAGCAATCTCCATGCCCCATAACGTGCAATTTCCGTGGGCGCCTTATCAGGACTGCGGGTTGTAAAACGAAATTAAGAATAGAGGGCGACGCGCAATCCCTCTATCCCTCGAGAGTGGCTCAGAAAAAGTCAGTCTAAGTACGTTATACCACTCCCAAATGTCCAGCTAATATGCCTAATAAGTAACCGATGGAAACGAGAAGTGTCTTCATAATACTCCCGAAACAGCACCTTAAACTTTCATTGTGTAGGTAATCTAAATTTGCAATGAGGCCTGCTGCAGGTAGTTTGAATGATCTAAACCGCAAATCACCGGTATATTTACTCCATAAACGGACGATAAGAAGAACTTCTTGTCTCTGTGTCGTCGTTCTTTTCTCGCGCTTTAACTATCGTCATGTCATACCAACTAGCCCAAGCTGCCACCCTCCATAAACGGGATTGAAACGACATGCCGATGTTTAACGTAGACCCTTATGAGATTTGCAAATTATGGGAAAGGGTTATTCAGCGGGCGTGTTTCAACGGAAAGCAATCGCGGTTTTATAGTGTACCTTTAATGAATGAATGAACAAATTAATGAATACGTCTTTGTTTACCCACGATATTAAATTATGCCTACATTTAAAATACATATTATATAAATATTCGGCTGATGCTTTCTTAACACGCAGCATATATTATTACAGATAAAAGTGTTAGCAGCAAGTAATGTTACACTCTAGTGTACTCTCTGCGGTAGCGGCATCATTCGTATATTGTTGTACAGCATACCTTCATCCGGTCTCTCCAACAAGACTTCACAGGCGCCAGAGCTTCCAGCTTCTCCCGGGCGCGCATCTTCGCCTGTAAACGTCAAAACGTGTGTTCGACAGCATTATATTTAAATGTATTTGCATGCAACGCACGCCGTATTAACACGCGGTGACGTACGCGGACAGAAACCTTCGCTCTCCGCACCGCAGTTTTCAGGTGATGCCGTCGGCGTTTGCTCCGGTTGAAGTAGCAGGGGCTGCATGGAGACAGCTAACAATCATCATGAGTAACCACATACAACTGCGTTATCAGAAACAAATAAGGTCACATTACCGCGCTGTTTTGCCCTTCAGTGCATTCGCCAGAAAAATCCATTCCGTGCAACAAGATAGACAACTTGGAAGATATCCCAGAGTGAGCAAGGCTTCTGCAAACAGCTTACACCTTTTGCAAGCAGACGGCCGCTTACTTCTGACAGAAAGAGGTTAATTGATCTCGTGTTTCATTCCTGTTTTGTCTAGCCTGAACAAATCCCTTTTTATAAAACTTATATTTTCGCGGTATGCGGGGCCGACAGCCTTCAGCACATTGCCTCCAAGGTTTTCAGTGGGCGGCAATCACGGGAGCCATATCAAGTAATCAATAGGTGCGCAGAAGTTCTATAGGGCGGCGCTAGTAACGCGACACGCGGATTTGATGCGCGCGCGCCTTATTTGAAACGGTGAAATATGTTGTTTTGGGCGGGGGGTGGGCAGCAGCGCTTTTTGTTGTCATGTTTCCAAAGCTCACCCATGGTACTTTGGTACTGAAAATAAACCTGGGTGAACCAAAAAATAAAGAGGAGGCAAGCAGACTACTTGTTTTTCAGTTCGTTGACACTGGAAACAAGAGAACACCGGACAAACCATTCCTCCACGGCACAAGCCGACTCGTTTGCTGGATTTCGGGCTGACCGGACGCGCGCTCGCGCGCTCCGCGCGCTTTCGACCTCCGGCGTCATCGTGGCTCTGGCCGACTGGGCTCGCCCTACGTCACCTCCTGCCGCCGACGACCTTCCACCTCCGACGACAGTGCAGCTCTGACTTACTGGACTTGCTCTACGCCATCCACCGACGCCGAAAGGAGCTCTCGCAGGTGCGCCCCGTCCTTGGACTCCAGTGACCGTGTTTCATCTTTCCTATCTCTTCTATCCCCTCATCTTGTCGTCGCTCGCTCTGGCTCACCACCTTACGTCTCTCCTTCTCTTCTTCTTCTTCGGCTTTCCTACATCTTTACTCCTATCCTTTTTATCCCTCCTCACCCCCATCCCTCGTGAGCTACTGTGGCGGTGTCGCTCACTGAAGCAGACAATAACGGGGCTCACTTTTCTCTTCTTTTCCCTTTTCAAGAGTCACTTCGTCGTCCACGGCACAAGCCCATCCAATCCGCCGTCGTCGTGAATTTTTGCTTTCGTTACTGTGGTTTCTGTTCCTCGTGCTTTTGTCCACTTGGATATGTTGTTACAATATAGTACTGAGTGAAGTGGACGGCAACAAATGGGACGATGAAGAATAAATACTATCTGGGGTTCAACGTCCCAAAAGCACAATACGTTTGTTAGGTGCACCATTGTGGCCACTGGCGTCTCGTCTTCATTGCAACGCGACCAGGCTTGAGCCCACGACTCTCGGGTGAGAGCTACATCACCCCTTTGGACAACAACGTGATCGAAGAAAGGCAGAATTTATTGAGCAAACGTAACGCTGACTTTATTGAACAAAAGTTTATTTGCATGTGCACGAATATATTTGTACTTGAAATCCATGCAAAAGAAACAACGGATCACACTTGCGCATGCACATCTCACGTACGTCGCTAACAGCCTACTCGATCCCCGCGCGTATGCTGTGTGGGTGATAGGCGCAGCTGTTCCCGCTAACCATTTTCGGTTGGGATACCAGTGACTTACCATATGCACGCAGTGCAGACAATTCGTGTTGCTGCAGCCTTGCGTTAGGCAATGTTTAGAAGATGTCTACAACAGATGAACAGGAGGGGCGTAGCTTATTTACAGGAAGCAGATGTTTCATGTATGTTCATGCGTGCGTATGTATGCGTAAAAAGGTTGTACCCCCTCCCTTTCCGGCCAAGCCAGCGAATCTACGGATCGAGAAAGCACCGCACTGAAAAAAAAAAATGCAACGGTGTGCCGATGCGTCAGACCAGCGCCTAGTCTGACGTACGATGAATTAAGGGGGGATAATTTGGGAGAGATCACGGGTGATTTAGATGGTGCTATTCTCCTGCGCACCACAACTGTCAATTAACACACACTTTCTCCCCCGCCTGGCTACGCCAATGGTAGTAGCGCTCGTCTATCGTGTTTCTCGTGTACGTATTAATATTTGCGCTACATATATTTGTAGTATTAAAAGAGTTCATAACGCGAAGTTCGCTAAAACTACATCAAACATTTCACAATGGGTACGTACCTTAGAAACAGTTGCTTTAGATGTAAATTAAATTCATATGTACATACATACCAAACTGGATTGTGTTGGTTGTGTTGACGTGGAACCCGTAGTATGACTTCTTCATTAATAACAAATGATTCAAGATAAATACAACACACATATAATAAAAAGCTAGCATGTTCACTTGCTAGAAGATTTGTGATGTGATACACTTATCACAAAAAGAAGTATATAACTAAGACGTGATAGTGAGCACATGTGTCATCGATGAAATATAGCACGGAGCGAGTCCTTCAAATAGGCTATCCCTGCTTCACGTGTTCACATGCTACGCTGTCTGCTGTCAGTGTCGACTCAGCTACTCGCCATCTTTCCAGTACTTCTTCAGATTATCAAGGAGCATGCTTTTGAGGGTGTCGATCTTTTGCTTCTGCTGCTCGTTGCGTCGCAAGAGATCGTCGCGAAGTGCTGATGCTCGACGAACGAGGTTTTCGGTATTCTGCAAAAGCTTGGCCGTGTCCTGCACCATCTTCTCGGCCATTACGCGCATACTTCCACCAAGACCTGCATAGAAAAATGGAGGCATTTGCGAATGTTACGTGATCCTTCGATCGTCCAGCTTATTTAACACAGTAACATGGGGCGAATGGGAAAAGATATACAAGTTATTCACATTGTATTTGTGATCACGCCCAGTATGAATGTTCTTTGGTGATATTTCGATGTATGGGCTGAGTCGAAGTGTTCAGGCCCCACGCTCAGCTCTATGTATCAGACTGTACACTGACCCCCCCCCCCCCCCCAACCCTCCCCTGGAAATATTCTACCGTCCACGGCAAAGAGTGATGGAACTGTGAATGAGCGCATCCACACACGCACGCAGTCTAGTGGTTATGGTGTTCAACTGTTAACCCGCAGGTCGCGGGAGCGAATCCCGGCCGCGGCGGCCCCATTTTGAGTGACGAGCGAAAATGTTTAAAGTACGCGTGCTTGCACCCGAACCGCTCCCTTACTTGTCACCCCTTCAATGCAGCACAAGCGTGTTTTTAAACACGCTGCTTTGAGACGGTGCAAAGTTCAATTCAAGGGCCGCTTCTGAATACGGAGGTTACCTCATTAAGTTTCTTTCTATTTTCTGTTGCTCTCTTGTGAACACAGATGCAATATAGTGATGTTTCCAGCTGCTGCCCACTGTAAAAGGTGTGAGACCTATAGCGTTCTTCGCTTTTCCTCTCACACCTTCCACCAAGGTCATATGTATTCATGAAAAATAAATAAATGAATAAATTATTATTATTATTATGAACGCCACAGACACATACATACAAACACCATTTGTAGGGTGACTTATGTTCACTCGTGAACTGTGTAAAGCCATCATTAGCGGGAGAATCTGCAGGTTCTTTGGGCTCGTTCTCAGGAAACAGGGACAAAGAGAGAGAGGGAGAGGTAAAAGAGATACGGTATTACGGTGGACCACTTAGACATGAAAGCGTGGAAGGTCTCAAGGTGTGTTCTGTAAGAGACTACTGCTGAATAACACAATACGTGCATTAAAGTGAGCCTTTTATATCCGTGTAGCCCCCCTCGACTGCACGGTAGTCGCCTGGTCAGAGAAGCCATGGGCTGTGTTTGCTTTTATTGCTACCGCACATGCATCAGACCCCGGCGCCGATAATGCAGCTGGTCGCAATCACACGATAACCTCGCGTGTAATTATCCGAAAACAATGCGTGGGCTGGGCACTCAATACCTGCATGTTCCGCTGCCTAATAATGTGAATTCAAGTTCACAATAGCAAGCTGTCATTAAAAATTTTCATTACGATAAAGGACAATTTCGAATAAAAATAAAGACATAAATTCCTTTGCTAATTGTTTTACTGCAGCAGGTACTCAGAAGTCGATGGGCATCCATTTTGTAATCAGAGTCGAAATCACGCGGTTAGAAAGTTTCTATGTTTTTAGGTAGCTTACGCTTATCTTGTCTCTTGAACGAAAATCCAACTGCGCCGTGATTTCCGGCTGTTCTTTAAATCCATTTTCACCTGCAACTTTGCCTACGATCCCTGTTTTAGAGCTGCCTAATAATGTGAATTCAAGCTCACGACGATGAGATGTCATGCTGCGTTTTCATCATTATAAAACACATTTTGAATAAATAAATAAATAAATGCACTAGCTGAGCGTTCTATACTGCTGCATGCACTCAGAAGTGTTGATGGGCACCCGTTTCTTAATCAGCGAGAAAATCATGCGTTTAAAACGTTTCGATCTTTTGCGGTAACTGACGTTCATCTTGTCTTTCGATTTTAAACCTGACTGTGCCATAATTTTGCAGTTCTTCAGGAGGCATGATTTCGCATGTAAACGCCAAAGAAATTGAACCACTAATTTAAAAGTATGCGCAACATTGCAATCACACTGTCAATGCCTGAAAAAACAAAACCTATGGGGCATATTGGCGCATCCAAACACAGGTTGACTACTTTTTCATGAAATACGTACAACTGCGTTTGTGTGCCTCTCAATTACCGGATTAGGTAGGTTAAATTAAATAACATTTGAAGCAGCGAAGCTCTGCAAATGAAAAAGAATAATTCAGTGAGGAAGCTGTAGATTAGCTTGAGAAACCTATGATTAGGTAGTTTCTTTAGGTTTTCGTGAGTCTGAGTGAGTCCGGCTTACCTTACATTCACGAGCACCAGCGCTTCATATCAGCTTACTACTTCTGATGTTGCTATTTATGCTGCCGTAGGCATCGTTACGTATGCCTGTGTCTGCACTTGGCCATTGATAATGAAACTTCGCGTGCCATTCCAGTCCTTTCGGGTATCCCGCAAGGCTCTGTTCTTGGTCGTTTATTTTTTCTTGTATACATCAATGATATCGTTCGGAACATACCCGTTAAAATAAGGCTGTTTGCTGATGATTGTATTATATACCGTGAAATTACCACACCCCACGACCAGAGAACAATAAATAAATCTTTGGACCGAATTCAAACATGGCGCGCAGACTGTCAAATGACCATCCACAAAAAGAAAACAGTCGCAATGACAATTAGTCGCAAAAAGCACCCTATAACGTTTTATTACTGTTTTGATAATGCAATAATGCTGAAATAGCCTACCAACAATTTTCTTCTATTATTTCAAATGCAGTCACGGCCGCTTCAACATTAGTAGTAAGCAGAAAAAAGTACCTTGTCCCAATTAATCCGTGGTTGACACCTAACCTGTTAAAATGTCTGCGGAAAAAGGATAACTTATACAAAAAGACGAAAAAGTGCCCTTTCAATGTTCACCTTCTAAAGCGCTATAAAGAATATTCAAATACATTAGGAAAGTTACTTAAAGCCGCTAAATTAAGGTATTTCGAAGATAAAATAAAGCGAGCCGGAAATGACGTTAAGCAGCAGTGGAAAACTGTGAACAATTTTCTTGGCAGGACTACGGCACATTCAGATATAACCTTGATTCACTCAGAAAAACGTGTGATCGATAACCCATCTGATATCGCGAACTCTTTCAATGACTCATTCGGCATTGATATTCCTCAGTCGACAGCATCCCTCGAACACACTTGTTCACGATTACCACATTCATTCTTCCTTTATCCGACGTCACCCGAGGAAGTGTTCACCGTTATCAATAGTATAAGGAATACAAGCGCTGGTCTCGATAAGTTCTTTGCTGCTGACATGAAACTGATAGCTCATTTAATCTGTGATGCATTATATCATATTATAAATCTTGTATTTGGAACTGGGTTCTTCCCTACATCTCTGAAAAAAGCAAAAATTATTCCCGTTTTTAAAAAAGGCGACAAGCGTTTAATCTCCAATTACCGGCCTATAGCAATTATTTCATTCTTCAGTAAGGTCATAGAAAAGCTTTTTGCGGGACGTTTACGGTGTTATCTAGACAAGTTTCACATTCTTTCTAACAAACAGTTCGGTTTCAGGCCCGGTTACTCAACTGAACTCGCCATGATATCGCTAACAGAGAAAATTAAAAATGCTATTGACTGCGGTAATGTTGTTGGAGGCGTTTTTCTTGACCTTTCAAAAGCATTTGATTCTATTTCGCACGACATTTTATTTCAGAAACTACAATCAATTGGTGTATCTGGCGTTCCACTAGAACTAATTCGTAACTATTTGCGTGATCGAGAACAGGTGGTATAAGTGTCCGGTACCTTTTCCAACCCTAAAACCATAAACATCGGTGTTCCACAGGGTTCAATTTTGGGCCCGCTTTTATTTTTAATTTATATAAACGATCTTCCTCAATGTCTAGCACATTCGTCCTGTATACTCTATGCGGATGATACCACTATATTAACTACGGATAAAGACGTTGACTCGATGTTGTTTAAACTAAATACCGACCTGATAAATATCGTTAAATGGTTCAATAAGAATAAATTAAGCATAAATGCTAAAAAGTCAAACTTCGTTGTATTTTCGTCACCTAATCGAATTATACCTGGGAACCCCTCTGTCTTCGTAAGCGATACTCAAATTCATTCTACCTCTAGTACAATGTTTCTCGGGGTCAAATTAGATGCACATTTAAAGTTCAATTCACATGTTTTAGAGCTTACGCGGAAAGCCGCATATGCCATTAGAATATTTCTAAAAGTTCGCCCGTTCTTTCGTTTTGAAATATTGTTGTCACTTTACTATGCTTTCTTTCACAGCAACATAATCTATTGCATTTCATCATGGGGAAATACGTATGCCACTCATTTATCAACCATCCAACATCTTCAAAACCAAGCATTGAGAATAATAACGTTCAGTGGCTTCATGTCCGATGCATCAGCCTTACTCTGTTCGCATGGAATTTTATCAGTTCAGAAGCTGACTAAATATTTTCTCGGCATTCTTATTTACAAATATGTGAATGGAAAACTTCCGATTCCTTTGCTACACTCAAGTCAGTTTCCTCAGTCGTCATCGACTCGTTTTGCAAAGGCTAATAACTTCCTTTTACCCAAACCTAGAACTAATTATGGCAAGTTTACTACAAAATTTTCTTCTATTTCCCTGTGGAATTCTTTACCTTTGGAGATCAAAAATAGTTCCCTCGAAATGTTTAAAAAAGGCTTGCGTTTGCACCTATTAAATTCTTAATGCATGATACTATATGAACTGAATGTTATTGCATTTTTCTGTTAGTTTTGTGCTCATCGGTACACCTTGTATAACTTATGTTCGCTATTTCGTGTTTATCTGTACAATTTGTATATCTTAAATTTTCTATCCTTACCGTAATAATGCTTGATATTATACAGAGTGAATGTTACTGCATTTTCGTGTTAGTTTTTGCATGCTTAGCTGTACATTTTTTATAACTTACGTTCGCTATTTTGTGCTTATGTGTACATTTTGTATACCTTCAGATTTCTTTCCTTACCACTCTTTACTATTACGTTGTATCGCTCATGTATGATTTTATAGGAGGTCTCACTCACAGTCTCACGACTTTGAGACCTCCTTCTGTATTTGTACATAACACATGCACTTGTATCACTTGTATTCCGATTCTGAATAAATTCTGAAATTCTGAAATTCTGAAATTCTGAATAAATTCTGAAATTCTGATAATCAACCTCTGGAAGTAGTAACTAAATATAAGTATCTGGGAGTTATCATTTCTAACGATTTTAAATGAAATGACCACATTGACAACATACATAGAAAGGCAATGAAAAAACTCGGATACTTAAGGAGGCGCTTGAGTAAGTACTTTCCAGAAGTTAAAAAATTAGCCTTTAAAACATTTATTCGGCCACTCCTGGAATATTGTGCCGCTGTTTGGGATCCATACACAAAAAGACACAATTCAATATTGAAAAAAAATACAGCGGAAATCTGTTAGGTTCATCTTTAATCAATACAGCTGGGAGGCATCAGTATTATCTCTTCTAGAAACGGCTGAACTGGAAAAATTAGCAAATCGCCGATACCGTGAACGAATGAAACTATTTTACCTTTTTATCATGAACACTTAGGTATAAAAAAGGATACATAACTAAAAGTCTCCCACCTGCGGCCTACTGGGTCCCTTCATAATAAAAATGTAAGCGAGGTCTCTAGTCACACATACATTTTCCAGTATTCTTTTTTCCCGAGAACTGCAATCAATTGGAATTCCCTCCCTTGAGCAGTGGTGGAATGCCCTTCGCTATCATCCTATCTACAGGCCCTTCAGTCCATAGGACATAGCTCTGACATAGTTTCACATGAACCCTGACGCTTTTTTTCTTCCATATGTTTACGTATTCATGTTTTTACTAGTTATTTAAATATCTTGCTGCTGTGCTTCTTTGAACTCGTTGTACTCTTCTTCTTTTGCTGTTATTATCACCGCAATGCATCATATATGTTTATTGTAACCTTTTTTTTGTACTCATTTGTACCCCCTTCTGCCTAAGGTCTGAAGATCAGACCAGCAGTACTGTAATAAATAAATAAATAAATAAATAAATAAATAAATAAATAAATAAATAAATAAATAAATAAATAAATAAATAAATAAATAAATAAATAAATAAATAAATAAATAAATAAATATACAGCGCCACTTCACGACGTTTTGCTCAATGAAAAAAAATACAACACAGTCACCTACAATCGGCACGCTTCGTATAACATCGATTTCCAAGGTACGTAGGATTTGCCCGATTTTTTCCATCAGCGAGGCTGAGTGAGCTCCATAAATTTTGCCAACCCATGCTCATGAAAATTTGCAAGTGTGTCCCTTGAAAGTACGTAATTATGTGAGCCTGTAGTATTATGCTGCAATGCGATGTACTCATGTAATTACCCAGCCTCATTCATCTTACTTGAAACGGAGCAGAGTTCATACGTTGGGTCACTTACGTTCGCCCGCCAACTCACAGCCGCTGGCTGGAATGGTTTCGGGTGTTGCTTGTTCTTTAGCTGCAAAAGTAAGGCAAATTAATAAGAACACTCGTTCATACATAATAAACTACGCGGTAACCTACCTTCGGGGTCGCAGTTTTCGGCTGACATGGACGGCGTTTGTTGCAGCGCTTTATTTCTCCCCTCACCAACTGCATGGAGATAGTTGCGTTAACCGTTCCTGAGACCTCAAAAATGGGTACGTCTTACTGTTTAAGGTCGCATGAACCTTACCTCAGTGTTGTCAACCTCCTCGACCGCCTCGACACCTTTATTGTTGTCAACTTGTGACGACGATTACATGTTTACCTAGAAAACTTTGAGAAGCTGTTCGCTGAAACTGCTGGTACCACGACTGGGACGCAGTGATGGAAAACGTCCTTCCGCGCACAGACGCTGGTGACTTCTGGAACGAAAAGTAATTGACTCTTCGCTTTTTCCCCATCTTTATTAAAAAAAATTCGCCCCGCTTCACGAAAATACAAAATTTGCGGCGATGAGCGCCTGCAGACCCGAGCGAAGTTTTCTCGGAAGAGACACGGTTAGCGTCGTCCGCGGCATGGCCTTTGAGATTCAGGCCACACAGCCATCACGGAGGCATTTTTCTGCATACAATAGGTGCCGTCGCTTCCGCGAGGTAGCGACACACGCGCTGCTTCCGCGCTGTTCGCGAGCCCAGCGGCATCGCGCGTTACCAGCGTGTGCGCTACGCTGGCTGGCTGCACTGCTCAACCCGAGCTATACTTTGTTGGCGCCGACAGTGCTCGTCAGAACCGGGAAGTTGTCCAGCACGGATCCGCCAAGGTTGTAGAGGATTAAAGGGCTCGTCGCATCGTTTCGTATCGGGCCAAAATCACCCACCGTCTTTCCGTGGTCGCCCTCTGCGAACGGACTGAAGAGGATCTACGAAGGATCGCGGAGGCGGAAAAAAAAATATGTAATGGCGTGCCTAGGTGGGTCACACGGGCGTCAGCCGCGCATTTGTGCCATTGTTGTCGCTAACTGTCGGCAGATGTGCGCCAGAGGGCTAACAACCTCTCACGCTTCTTTCATGCTACATCCTCACATTTTGTTCTAGGGGCATTGCATGGTTTCGCATGTGCTATCCAGTATTGACTAGACTGGGTGTGATAATGGGCATGCATACTCATCGAACACTTTCGTAGTTACTGATTGATAAGTATTAATCAAAAGAGGGAGGGGAGCAAGCACCGAGCTTTCGTTTTGTTCTTTGCGCACGTATGAAGTCCGTTCTTTTTCGTGCGTTCATTGTTTTTGGGAGTGTGTTAGCGCGATTTCGTTGAAGGTGGCCCATTTTGCGCTATTTTTATCAGTTATTGACATTATAATTACTTCACCTTTTCGCGCTTGCGTTCGGACAAACAAAATTGCACTAAAGCTCCATGGCCCGCTTTTGTACTGCCTTTCATACGTAACAAATACATTTGAGTTCAGTGTCCTAGTATACTATATACCCGCAACAATAATAATAATTAGAATGAACTATTAGAAGATATGTTGATATGTGGGGTTTAACGTCCCAAAACTACCTTAAGATTATGAGATACGCCGAAGTGGAGGGCCCCGGAAAAAATATTAGAAGGCGCTCGATATAACTCTCTTTTGAAGCCCTTCTCAAAGAGCAGGGGGTTGGAAAAGAATGTGGTACAAGGAAGCCGCCCTGTTCATGACAGAGAGGTGGAATTTGGTATTATGGACTTGGTCTCGTTTCGATAACGGGTTTCAACGGGGTGGTTAGGAGGTGAACCTACGCGCTTTCCTAAGTGTAGCAGTTGTGTGAATTTCGTGGTTTCACTACAGACATCGGCTACATTGGGGTTTAAAGGGTAACTAAAGGTATTTCGTAACGTCACGAGTCGCTTTAGAGCACGGACATCAGCGTTATCAAACTGAAATGCACTTTACGGTGCCTTGATGTGAATATCGCACGTAACTTCCATTTGCAAATTTGTCCTGGCTCAACAACACTTGAATATAGCTTACTGAATATAGGAATACAAATGTAATGCTTATCAGGCTGCCGTAAAACGCAACCAAAACTTAGACCACTTTTAGCGTTAAAGCTACATGACGCCTGTATCAAAGGAGAACTTATGTGATGCTTGTTATTTTCATGTGAAATGAGGTAGTGTGTGTGTGTGATTTTAAATGAAAAGAACAGAAAAGTGAGCGCCGTAACTGTCTCTCAGGGGAAGGACACTTCAACAGTAGTAGCTCACGAGGGGTGGGGGTAAAGGAGGGATTAAAAGGATAGGAATAAATGGTGAATATTGATTAAATGGTAAATGGTGATAGGATTAAATGTAAATCCTTTCCTTGACCCTGCGAGGTGGCTGAAGATAGCCGATCGGCTCTCCGAGCTGCTTGGCAGGTGCTTTAGCATTCGCAGTGTCAGGGAAAGGCTTAACTTAATCCTCCTGCGTTTTTCGGGTGATCAGAAGAAGAAACTTGAGAGGTAAGTGCGTCTCGTGTTGGACTTTATTATGTACTGTTCTTTCCCATTGAAGAAAATTGTGATTACTGGCTCCACAATAGTTCCGGCAGAGAAGAGGAGCAGTCCGAGCTGGAGGACCTTCTGCAGCAAGCGACTGACAATGCGGACGAGTGCGGCTACATGCCACAGCCATCAACCATACGAAAGCTCGCTGAATGCGACGGCATTAAAAGAGCCACAGGAAACTCGGTCGCCCGTTCGCCAGCAAAACGTCGCATCGACGACAGGAAAGAAGATGCCCTGGCAGCCTACGCGGAGTTTACAGTGGGGGACGGTGTTGAGCCCGGTAAGAAATGTGCTGATTTCGCTATTCCTACTCGTACTTAACTGATGGTGAACCGTACACGTGGTCTGCGTTGAATTTACAGGTGGTGTCGTTTGACAAATTGCAGATACAACAGTGCTTCACTGATTGAGTAAGTTAAAAAGAGAGTATAACAAACTGGACAAATATTTCTAAACATTTGCTTTCTGCACGATCATAGCAGGTGCAACCTCTTAAAGTTTTCTGTGTGAAATCTGACGGCAGCAGCCATGCTTGCAGCACACTTTGCGGCCTGTTGTATGATTTAGGTGCTACCTATGTGGCACTGTAGTATATTTACCAGATAGGTGGAGACAGAGATATAGCAATGTTTATTAAGAGTCTCTGAAATGTTTACTTGGTTGCCTAGCTTGCTACTTCTGGTGTCAGGTGATTACCGTGATGTATAAAATGATCACATGTACAAAAAGATATGTCTACTCACAAACACACACATGCTCAAAAAAGAGTCACGCAGAGAACCTTTAACATGAGTTATATCAAGTGGCCAAATTGACAATGCTACAGACATGACATGCAGTCAGCTTGCATAATATGGACAAATCGGAGTATCTTCTACAAGCCTTCGTCCTGCAGTAGACATGAAATTCTTATGAATATGCAACTGTTTTCTGTGTTACATAATCATTTCACCAGTTACATGACATTTTACTAGGTCAAAGCTTGAGCTATTCTGCCAAAGATTGAGCAATAGCTGTCTCAACAATGAAGGTTGTGATATGCCATTTAGTGTCTAGCAAAGATTAGAACAACTTCACTCTTCTGAACTAAACAGCGGGGTTAAATGTCTAACAGATTGTTGGGCTGAAATACTGGCTAGATTTAAGGATCAAGCAACAACATGTGAACCTGATAAAGTTTTTTTTTTGTTAAAAAAATAGATGACACTTTTCCCTTCAATAGATTTGCACAAAGCTGAAATAGACTATTTAGAAGTGTACCTGAAATAATTGTCTAGCTGGAGTTTGTAGATGTTTTTTTAACATATGGTTCTCCATTTTTCTATAATTATTTTTATTTATGTGTAACCTACTAATTATCTATAAGTATTTGTATTCCCTCTCTTTTCTTTTTTGTTCCTTGGTTTCGAGCCCTTATGCTATAACAAATCAAACTTCTGCTGGCTATATAAAGTAGAGTTCAATAAAAAAAAATTTTTCTTCCTGACCAGCAGATGGTGCAAGCATGTCACAGGCTCAGACACTGTTCAACTTAATGTATGAGCCGGAGAACCTAGAGTTTCACACGGATCTGTCTGGCTACGGTGACTGAAAATACAGTGAAAACTCTAAAAGTTTTTCATTACACACGTGCTGAATACACTGTTGCATAAACTAGGGGATGCTGTAGCACGCATAATTGGGCTAGGTGGTGTTATTACATTTTAAGACTGGAAAATGCACGACCACGAACACAAGGAACAAATGGCAACACCATGGACCCATTAAAATTGTCCTAAATAGTCATTTACAGTCAGGTGGGCCTCTCAGCATGGCCTGAAATCACTTTCCATTATTTTTCTCTTTTCTCCTATCTGTCATATTTAGCCTTGCAGTGGGTTTTCGAAGCTACTAAGGCTGCAATATGGGGCTAGTTGATAGTTTGTATAATACCTGTGTTGTTTCTCATTTTTTTGGTCCGTGTTATACCTGAAAGTTCATCAAAAATAAGGTTTTTCAAGTGATTGAACCAGCACTATTGAGCCCTAGCCTCCAGCATGTAAATAAGGTTCTGGAAAGAGCCTGTATTTCTCATCAAAAGAGCTGCTGCATGAGAGGAGTTATTGCCGATGTGTATTGGAAAGGAAAGCTTGGTTCAAGCTCAAAGCACACAGCACAGCTCTTATGTTGGTTCACTTGTGATCTACAGAACTTGAAGGCAACCCGACAGCCTCATGCCCTGCACCTGACCGCATCGCAACTGCTGCACCCAGCCGTGCTCAAACCCTAACATCAAGTTCTTCAGATGTTGCTGCTGCACTTTGTGATCCCTAGTTTTGTTGGTGCGTGCCTACAGATTGAAATGATTGTTGTCATCAATGCTTTCAACATCAATAAAAGCAACTTTAGGTGCAGCTATTGAGTGTAGGAAGTAATTCAAGATGGCTTAATAATTTTATTTCGTGCTATGAAAAAAATACAGGGTCAGATTTCAGCTGTTGCTAACATTTGCACCAAGTTCTCTTTTAAATTAATATAAGCTCAGCGAAGAACATTGTTTTCTTTTTCAGTACAGTATTTTTGCCCTATGCAATAATAAATTGATAAGAGAATAAGTACCTAATAAGTGCAAGTAGTTTCAGTATGTTCGAAAACTAGTTGCATAGTTTCATCAAGGATTCATTTCTTTTAGTTGCCCTTGCTGCTTTTCTTTGTCTCCCTGAGAATAAGTCTGCTTTATATGCATTAGGACTCGAGTAGCAGCCTCCTTCTGAACTTGTTTACTTGTGATCTCTTGGACTACCAGGAAATGCAACTGTGCGTGGGAGCCCCCTGATGCCCACACTGGTGAAACCAGACGGGTGGCCAACACTCGTGTGTCTCTGCGAGGTGTGTAACAAAATAAAGAAAGCTTCTTCATATCAGTCTAACTTGTATTTTGCCTAGTGGAAAACAAGAGTATCACTCAAAATGCAGGTACACAATTGTAAACAAAGATGCTTGCTATTGAAGGCAAGAGTAAAAAAAACACTTTAATTGTCTAGTAAATCTTTTTTTTGAGAGAGCTTACTACTCTGTCCCCCAAAATCTCCGAGTACATGGCTTTATCGCATACAGAAAAGGAGACATGGGCAAACTAGTGTCTCATGTGTCCTTTTACGTTGGGCAAATTTATGACGTGGCATTTGCTTGGGTGTGCCATCGTCTGGGTGCTGTTTTGGCCTTCAATAGATCCACACTCTCAGGGACTTGTGGCCACTCTCACTGTGGAAAATGTTTGAGCACACGTGATCATCTTGCAGTCCGTTGAAATGATGTGAACTTGCAGTAAAGTCAAGGTGGCAATAAAAGGTGCTACTTTTTAGTGCAGTGAAGTGTTGCATATTATTTGCTGCTTTAGGAGACTTGAACTATTCCAGTAAATATTCCAGAACTAAATTGTCAATAAAAATGTCATCACATTTGCTTTGCTGTCAGAAAATATATAATGTGTGTAGCCAAAGAGCTTTTGCATTAACTTCAAAGAGCCATAGATATAGAGTAGGTCATCTTTGTTTGAAGATTAATTTTCAGAACTTTGTGCATGATTTTTTAGCACAAGTTCATGGAGCTTCATGAGTAATACAGAACAAGCTCGTTAATTTGACCTATAAGAATTAAGAAAATTGAATGGCTCGGGAGTCTTTCCTGGCCCCGGCCAGCATTTGTATAGTTCATTGCCATCAAACGTGTCGATTCGGTTACATTTGGTTCCAACGTGGGTAATATGAATGATTCGCAAAGCCCGCCAAGCATGAGGTGCCACAGGCGTTGCTTCAGATACCAGGCACGAAGGTACGAAAACAGCATTTGCAGGCGACCGAAATAAGCCAGTGCTGTCTGCATAGTTATCTATGTCAGTTATTCATCTTGTTTACTTGCAAACTCAACACTCAGCAACTTCATTTTAACTTGATGCAGCACACATGCAATGTCACAAAAATCAAATATGGCAAAAGTAATTGAAGATGAGAAACTCAGCCATAGTCAGTCTGCTGGCATGAAACACATTTGCTACATCGTTAGGAACTATCAGTTGTTGGTAACTTTACCTTTGAAACAACTAGCGTCATGTGCGCATGGTAATAATGGCTGTACATAATAAGAAATAGAGGACGAGCGTCCTTCAGGCTTAATTAACTCGCAAGTCCGGCGCCGTGATTGCATTACCCACAAAGTCACAAAATCACAAAAATCGTTAGATATTTATCAGAATAACGAATGCATATTGATGTAATACCCCTGTCACACGTGGCAACTTAAGTGCACTTTAGCGAGTGTACCTACGCTCATCAAGTGTTATTTTGGCAGTTTGCTGCTACACGAGGAAGCGAAGTGTACTTCATCTTCGTTTATGATTGCAGTGGCAATCGTTGGGTTTGTAGCCCAATATATAGTTGTTACTTTTGCACCCGTGTCTCATCGTTCGACCACATTGTCTTCGTTGAACTAGCACCAGTGGCACACGCCATCATAAACGACTAGAGAATGACTCGCCTACACATGTGCAAGTGTGTATGGAAGTAAACTACTCGATGGACGTGCAGTATTGCACAGCATGTGCTGCTGCATTCCTGCAGCGGACGTGGCCGCAAACTGCCTGAGGGAGAGAGTAGCGAGATTTGTTGATTTATGACTTGTTTTAGTATATAGCGAAATTTCTTATAATGAAAACAATAGTTTAAAAATAGTATCAGTACCGCTTTAGGCAACAGCGTATTTCTGTGCAAGCTACTTCGACCGAGGCTACAAACTTGGTCAAAGCGAAGTGAGGTTAGGGAAAGCGTTTGTCGGCAAATGTGTTTTGCGGCGAGTGACACTAAACTTGCTCGTGTGACAGCGCGCAAATGACACTCGCGGCTAAGTGTGCTTGCTCGAAGTGCACTTACGTTGCCAGGTGTGATAGGGGTATAACAGGCATTTCTTCGTTTTCTTGATACTTTTGGTAATTCAACATTAAATAACTCAACCATTTTTTTTGGTCCTGTGCTGTTTGACTTAACAAGCTTTTACTGTATGAGAAATCGGACAGAATCAGCCACTTAAAAGGGGGGGGTTTAAATGTACTGCATAAATTCGCATGACTCAGTTAGTGATTGCCCTTTCAGAGTTGCCAGTTGATTCGCAGCAGCGCAGAGCACAAAGTAGCCCATGCTCACCTTTTGCTTGCTGCGACTCGCACTTCAACACCAGTGCACCCACGTGCCCCTCCAATCAGAAATGTATACATGTAGGCAGTTGTATGTGCACCAACACTGATTTTCTAAGCTGGGTTTACTCTCTTATACAAATCTCCTGTGTACGGGCATGTCTCTGAGCGAGTATAAAGGTCCGGAAGTGCTGCTAAGATTTGAATGGTTCATGCATGAGTCAGGCTACAGTATCAATTCTGGTGACTTTACACACCTGAGCATGGTAAAGAACCCCAGGTAGTCGAAATTTCCGGAGCCCTCCACCATGGCGTCTCTCATAATCATATGGTGGTTTTGGGTTGTTAAACCCCACATATCAATTAAAACTTCACACACCCGAATGAACACATGCGATGCCAGATACCAGAGCATACAAAATTGCTGCTTGCATGTTGCTTTTTCTGTCACTTCTCCTCGCTGTTCGATTGCAGTATTTCATCATACCTTTCAATAGAGTAAAATAAAACATGAATGCTGTCATTGTGTGTGCATTCCAATATCGTCTAAATTGATCACAAGGCAAGAAAATAATTTTATTGCGATTTGTTGTCATGACAGCAACATTTCGCCCTGTATAAACTTTTTGTAGGAAAATAGGCCACAATAGATACAAGTTCAATAGATTCGTTCACTATCGGGTGCTACAACAAGTATGCAGCTAGTGGATGCTAGCCAAAACAACACTTGGTCCTTCTTTGACCCACATGTGTGTAGCAATAGATGATGGAGTGTCCGTGTAATGTCACCATATCACCATATCTAGCGTGAGCATGTCGCCAACTCATGTGGCTACACTGTGTCTTGACGTCAGTATACAGTATATGAAACAAAACCAGCTTTTAAGAAACGTGTTGCATTTGCTTTTTAAAGCGTAGTCAAGTGTATAATTGAATTATCTTGGTTTTGAAGACTTCACCTTTCATATGATGCATAGAAACAACTTATAAAATTTCTGCCAGTACTCTTTTAAGTATTCGCAACATTTCGTTGCAAGTAATTCTGTGTGTGCAGAGACAGCTTGACTATTATTGCAGTATTTACCTGCCTGTGTTTATAAATCAAGTGTTTTGGAATAGTACTCTACAGTAGACTCTCGTGAAATGAAATATGAAGAAACTAGAAGATGTTTTCTATTTAACAGTAGTTCCGAGATAAAAAAAAGTTGAGAATGAAGTGGAGAATGAAGTGGAGTACGAAAGCAACCGTGCTGAAGGAAGTTGTTTCATTTAAGCAACAATTTCATTTAATATATTTGCGTTTACTGAGAGCCTACTGTGTTAAAAAGAACTATGTGTGATCAGTAGAATATCATGGTGCTTTGTAAACTGTTGCACTTGCTCATCCATTTGAACCTAAGACAGTCAACTGTTCCTTGTAAATTTCTGCAGGTCCACAGTGGCACGCTGAGGCAACATATGCCCTCATTGAGGCCCGTTGTTATCAGAACATTGCAATCGAGAACCGCCACCTTCAACTTGGAGAGGACCGGCTGCGATTCGAGATAAAGCGCCATGAACAGGAAATGAAGCTGAAAGAAATGAAGCTTGAACTGAGGTAGGTGAAGCAGGAGGCGAAATTCAAGCTAAAGAAGCTTGAGCTTCAGCAAAGGCGGCAGGAGCTAGAGGTGCAGGCTGAGGAGCGCTGGCACAACAAGGGCTATCAATAACGCAGCTTGAAATCATAGTCCTTCATAAATAAGTAATGTATCCGTTTGAACCTCCATGTAACTGAGTCCGACATAACTAAGTACTTATTAGGGGCCATGACAGGGTCACCCTCCGTACTGCTGTTCTCATCTAAAAATTGTAGAGCGTCTATTGTGCCTGTAAATGTATGAAAAACAGACATTCAAAAAATAATATCTAATTGCTAAGTCGGCTATAGAAGTCTCCGGCTATAAACTTTGCTCACTGCCAGCTACCGTTATGTTGCCATGGGGTGTGGGACGTCATGTGTTTCATGCAGGAGATCTCTCTTCTCCCGAACTTCAGCCACGGCAAATTCTTCAGTTTTTCAATTCCAAGGCATACAAAAGTTGAAGTAGCTACAATGTACCGCAACTGGCCATGAAACAGTTGTTGGACGGAGTAGAGACGCTCACAAAGCAAGTGGCTTATTATGTCATGGTTCACAAATACTGTTGTGAGGCTACCGGGCCACATGCATGTTGATAAAAATCCTCATTGTAAATTAGGTGTTCAACCAAATGTGCTGAAATTTCACCAGTTTATTTCTCAATAGCAAAGGACCAACTTTTATAATACAGATTACGAAAATTGCTTGCCATGGCTCCTTGGAATGAACATTAAAGAGAAACAATGGCTTTGTTTTAGATTGACAAACTGCACTCTGGGAACTCTAACCCCTTGTTTCACAGTTAGAAATGAATTATTCGTGGAGAAAATTGAGGTTGAAGTTTCATTTTTTATTTAGCACCTGAATGTCCATGCGCTTTATAAAAAAATCAATAAAGGAAGGCAATACACTAAAACATCTGCTAGTGCCAGTGTTCAAGACATGTAGTTTTAGCATTTGTCAAGTCATCTTTTGTGCAACAGAGACCAGCCACTACAGTCGGGGGGGAATACATTCTTCTAAATTTCGGAAAGAGTTGAAGTAGAAAAATAGCAGTGTAGTAATCTAATACAGAAGCCATAAAATCGCTTGAATAGCACTGCAGAGGAAGGTAGGTGGGGGTAATGTAATAATATTTGTAGAGTTTTTATGTCCCGAAACCACAATATGATTGTGGGGGACGCCGTAGTTGAGAGCTCCGGAAATTCTCTCCTGGTGGTGATCTCAAACATGCACTTAAATCTAAATACACGGGCATCTCGGGTTTCGCCATCAAAGTTCCAACTCTTATGCGAAGAACCTTCAATACGATGATTTGTATCTCTGATGTTTCTTACTTTATTACATGGAGGTTTAGGTATATTTTATGAACAATTTTATGGTTGTACAAAACTACAACAGTTGCTCTTGGTGATGCTTTGCTGTTAGCTGTTCAACAAGCTATACAGATAGTGCCTCCTGTTTGCCACTCGCTTTTGCCAATACATTGCCTCTCTGTCTCACATAGGACCAGTAGAAAATGTACGAGGTCTGTTAGAAAAGTATCCGACTCGTTTTTTTTTTGCAAGCACTTGATGGATTTGGAACAAGCGCGCTTGCATTAGCCGACTTTGAACCTTCGTGTGCACGTGTGAATTTTTTCCCGCCTGGCAATTTCGTCAGTCGCTGGGATGAAGTGTTTGAGTGAGGTGTGCGCAGTGCTCGCATTGGTTTTACATTGCAAGAAAAATGAGGGAGCGACTGTAGCAGTGCTAGAATGCTTCCAACAATGGCAGCACCGGCAAGAGAAGTCTGTAGAGTCCCAAGGGCCTACTATGAGGGTGTTTAGGTTTACAACGCTCCAATAATGCCCGTTTTTCTCTTCCACCGAAGGCCGGATACTTTTCTAACAGACCTCATATGATGCCTGCAGGTGCATGTATGTTTGCATTGAGTGACAGCCTCCTCTTCATTGTTGAATTTGTTGTTTCCCTAATTTTATTTCAGACCGAGACATTTTAGCTATGGTGCACAAGCTCGAGATTCAGATGTTGCCTCTTTCTCTCACTTTATGGTTCAAAGCATACAACTTTATTGAATGTCTATCAAGGTTTAATGCAATGTCGGCTTGACCTCGCATGGGGAAACGTCAAAGCCTTGCCTCAAAGCCGCCTCGTGAGCTTGCTGGACTGCTCACATTTAGACGCCAAAGTTTGAGATGTGCAGAGCAGTAGCCAACCTCAATGAAAGGGTCTCCAGAATAACTGCAAGCATTCTGGCAACATAACTACAACCCTATAACATGTGCTAAAGTGTTGCACGTCCTTTCTGGTATGACTTTCACGTGTCATCCTGATGGTTGTCCAAATATATCCATCTTAGACGGACTGGGTTAGTGAAGTTGTTCATCTAGAGCTGTCCCCAGAAAATGGCCTGTCTGCTGTTTAGTTTGCAACTAAGCGGTGGGAATATCCTTCTTGTATTATTATATGCTTTTGTTTTTACTTTCATTATAGCTAGTGATCCTTTCCTTATAAATGATGTATGTTCCTTATTGTATGAGAGGCTTGTTTGTCTTCAGCGCAGCATGTCTCAGGCCGTCAGGTGTGTAGTCTCGTTTTTATTCGGGAGGATGTCACGTTCTGTGGTGATGTGAGTAGTGAACTACTAAGGGTGGTCGAGCTCAGATTTGGGGATCTGCCCGCTTTTGCCAAAATGGCCAAGGCTTCCAAGGGAATCGTACCTTTAGCGTAGTTTTTGATTGCTATTTTGAATTTGCATTAGACAACTTCGCATACCTGATTTTTTAGGGGCATTGCAATATTGTTGTAAGGTAGAGAACGAAAAAGCTCGCTCAGATAGGAAGAAATACACGTGACCCGTCACCCTTTGGAAAACTGCTAAAATTACTGTCAATATACCAACTATGAAATCGTGTGCTTCTGCACTCATCTCGCAACATTTGGTGGAGATGCTTGGTACCACGATGGAACTTCGCAGTAAACGTCATGTGCCTGCCGCCACCGTGGCAAACCGACCGCCAATGTCTTAGTCAGCGACTAGTCAAACTAAGCGTCAACGGTTATGCCAGTCGCAACCACCTGCTGCTCGACGATCATACTTGCCCTACACGCCCAACCAGAGCATTATCGTCGGCAATTTCCCGCCAAGATCTTGCCACTCCCCGTCTTCTCCAGGTCATCTGACACGTTCACCGCTTAACCACCCCGTGTGCTCAGATTTGGGTGCACGTTAAATAACCCCAGATGGTCGAAATTTCCGGAGCCTTCCACTACGGCGTCTCTCATAATCATATGGTGGTTTTGGGACGTTAAACCTTACATATCAATCAGTCAATCAACTGCTCATGCACCACTCTTTGTCCCCATCTACAGGCCACTTCACTTCCGGAAACTAGGTAGCGCTTAAAGCGGTCAATGTGTCTCTTTTATCTACATGATGTGATCGTGTTTTTGGCAACTTTCGAAAGCCACCTGCAGCAACTCCTATGACCGCGTAGGACGCCGCTTCTTCTGTCCAGGTCTCTATCACTCTGTGCGACACTAGTCGCTTCTTGCGACCTGTGTTAGTGGCAAAAGACGCCTGCCTTGCCTCCTGCTGGTTCCGTTCAGCCAATTGAGGTCCCAACAGAAGAATTCTTCCGTGTGGGCCTCGACCTACTTGACCCATTCCCTGACCCATTCCTGACCCATTCCTACTTGACCAAAGGAAACAGGTGTGTAGGCATGATCATGATCATCATCATTTCTCAATCACTGCACTGCACCTCTCGCGCAGCTGATGCTAGCTCGAGCTGCGCGAGGATTAGAACAAGCTCCACGCCTGGCGGTTTTGACATGGCACCCGCCGCTCCACTTCGGCAATCGAATACAGCAGAGAGTTTGACACGACCACGTTGGCCGCCGCCTTGTCTTCCTCTCTCGCTACATTGGTGACCCTGAGAACGCACCCTTCGACGTGCCATCGGCTGCCATGTTTCCGCCACTCTTCCCGCCATTGCCGCCGTTCCAATCGACCTACCCCAAAGTATGGTTTATGCAGCTCGACGCCGTTCTTGCGGTGAACGGCAGCACAGACCAGCCGCTGATGCACGCCATTCTTCTCAATGCCCTTATGATGCCCTCTGCACTGCAGTGCTCGCCCACAACGGCCACACGTACCGTCCGCTTCCAATTACCCGCACCTGACAGGTGTCCCAGGTGTCGCAGAGCAAGGTATGAACCGGTTCACAGCCCTCCATTGGCCGCTACCTCGGTACCCCGGCTTCGACTACTTCTACCCCTGATCTGGTCGCAGAAACATCCACTCCTGCACCTGACCACAAGGTAGAAGATGCCCCCACTGCGTCTTACCTCCTCGCCGAGAGGTACATTCTCTCAGAGCCCCTGTGCGCAGCTTCGTCGCACGTGCCTGCCACCTGCACGTCTTCCATGACATCGACGGCACGCGACACCGTGGCCCTACATGACTCTACGAGGGCTACCTGGCTGCACGCCTCAGAGTCTGGTGCAGACATCCTTCCCCCCGCTATTTACCTCCCGGTTCCGGAACCTTCACCATCCCCAATGTCCGAAGAGGACTCTCTACCCATAGAGTTTCTTAATATACACTAGAGGGAACTCTGACGCTAGTGTCTATGGGAGCTGCAACGCACGGCGCTTCAGTAAGCATGAGAATGATGGGTAGTACACACATTTGTCTAAACTTCGTACTTCTGGCCTGCATTTGGCTCCGTGTGTGTTCGTGTGGCTTGAAGCTGTTTTCTTACGAAACAAAAATCAGCAAATGTTCAGCGAATGTGCTTCACCACCCTATTTTTTTAAAATTACCTTTCCAAATCGGGTCACGAAGTTCAAAAAGGTTGAATCTTTCTTTCAAAACAAAACCGAAACACAGCAATAAATGAAGCCTCAAGTACGATTCGCCACCCGCAAGTACAAAAACTAGACAAATGTGTGTACTCCTCATCATTCCCATGGTCGCTGAACGATCGCAGCGCCAGAGTGCCCTCTAGTTAATTTTGAGAAACCCTATGTCTCTAGCAGCCTCAGTGCTCTGCGCGACCTGCCAGGAGCGACCAGCATCGCCCTCACAGTCTCCCACAGCCGAAGTTAAAGCCACCAGCCATCTATCACGGCCAAAGTTCCGAGACCCTGGAGTATAACCGACGCTCCTGAGGACGACGTGCCCGCTCCGCCTACATCACAGCAGACCGCACATCTCACACCTGCCATACAGGCACCCATCTTCCATACTGACCTGCGCGCAAACCCACATGCGCCGACTACTGAAGGTGCTTCCCCAAGTCAAGGTACGCCCACTGAGCCTCCTCCAGAGTCCACATCTGCTGGATCACATGACATGCCTCCTACTGAGTTCTTGACGGAAACCGTGGGCCAGCTGGCGGGTAACTGGAATGTAGCCACACCCATTTACAACCACTTACGTCATTCACCGCTAGCCGACGTGTAAAATGTTACTTACCCACTGCCAACGTAAGGGGTCAAGTCCACTCATATTCAAATACCGCTCAAGTCACGACACCTGTGTTTCAGAAGGACCAGAGAGACCACAGAACCGATACGTCTTTGGTTTATTGTTGACAGAACAAGAAAAAAAAAATATGCAGAGCGTGACCCTGGCTACTTCTTCCTCGCCTTTGAGCTCCATCTTCAATCTGTTTTCTACTGTTAGGACCGGCGCCAGGTCTGACAATGGATCGGCGTTCCTTTTGATGTTCCTTTTGAGTCGCCAAACGGGTTGGCGGCCTGTGTCCGCCATGTATTGTTCCCACCTGGCCGGAGGGTGCGGCGTCCTGCCGCCTCGGCGCCGTGAGCAGTTCGGGAGACCACCGGTGCAGCTTCTTCTTTGGAAGATGACGGCGGCGGCGGCGGCCGGGAATCGTCCCGCTAATTGAACGAATCGTTCGGCACCATTTGAAGCTTGTTTACGGCGACCCTTTCGATGGATGCAGTCATCAACTTCAGACCCCTCGCCCAGCGACACACCTTGACGGGGGGGGAGCCGCGTTCGTGCCACATGGCCGTGCGGTGACCACGCTTCAGTTTTGAACGTTCGCGTGGACCGTGCGTGCTCGTCACCCTCGCGGGTAATGTGTGGTCCGTGATTGGACGGTGCCCTCTGTACGCGGTCCCCGATCTAGGGATCTGGGGAGGACAGACCCTTTATAATGAGCCCCCACGGCTCATTCGGTGTGCTTTTTCGAGTGGAGAGCTCGCCATGTACGAAGAACGCCACTATATATCTAAACTTTCTTATTGACCTCTCTCTAATGTAAATAAACGTCTGTTCTCTGTTTTCCCATACAAGCATTGCTTCTCGCTATAAGGGACGAGTCCGATGGGAGCCAGCTACCAACGACGAGACCCACAGGACTCAGGTCCCAACACTACATCTTCCCGCTGGCCAGATTCAACCGAAGCAACTTTCGAGCGAATACAACAGTTGAATCGGCCTCTTGACTAATTTTCCTTCAGGTGTACGAAGCAAGCATGTTCTCACTAGTCCATCCTTGCCTGGGAAAATCTTTTCAGCCTTGCAGAGTTTCCACAGAGCTCTTTTTCGCGCTTCTTTAAGCAGAAGTACATATCCTTCTTGTACATTTGTGTGACGCTCTATTTTTCTGCTGGCACACTTAAGCTCCCTCAGGTACTCCTTTTTCCATCTGGTCCACCATGTTATCATTGCCCGTTTTCTTGCACTTCAGTAATTGAGCAAACTGTATTCTCCGAGTCTGTTTTCTTCCTGCTTGTTCATTGCTTGCCTGCCTCCTATAACGTCCGCCGGTGTGATGGGTTGTAGCGCGTTAGGATCGTCATACACATAAGTAAGAGGCCGGTTGTTAAGTACTCCATCTGCTTCAACAACCACAGTCCGTAGTTCTTCTTCATTCAAAAGTCGAGCACCTATAGTTTTTGCCATGAATGTCTTAAAGCTTCTGATCAGTCTTTCATAAAATCCTCCCCATCATGAAACTAACTCTACAATAAACTTCCATTTTATTTTCTGGTTACTGGTACACTGTTCAACCCTTTCATCTTCCATCTTGTTCATCTCTTTCTTGTTCATCTCTTTCTCATATTTCTTGAATGCTCTTGCATTATCACTGGAAATAGTTGTACACAATCCTCTTCTAGCTATGAATCTTCGGAATGCTTGTATAAACACTTCTGATGACATCCTCTTGACAAACTCCAGTTGTATGGCTCTTGTTACGGCACACGTAAATATCACAATGTAAAACTTTGTAACTTTTTCGCCTTTCTCCTCTCGAGCATTTAGCAGTCCAGCAAAGTCTATACCAACCGAGTCGAATGGCCTCGTCTGTGTTATCCTGTCAGCTTGTAGTGGTGGAATATCTTGTGCCTTTGGTCTAGAATTCAATCTCCTACATGTGATGCATTTCTTTATCACATATTTCACCATCTGGCGGGCACGCACAATCCGAAACTTTCTTCTTAGATGTGTCAATGTTGCCGCAACGCCACCGTGCATTGTTACTTGATGCGCGTTCAGAACTAGGAGTTCTGAAAAGTGACTTTCTTTTGGTAAAATAATAGGATGCTTCTCATCAAAGCTCAAATCAATCCACTGAAGCCTCCCTTTTACTCTTAGGACACCTTGATCATCTTCGAAGATGTTCGTGCCGTACAGATTCATGTTGTCATATATTTGTGTCACTGCATTTTGTAGCGTTTTCTGCTCCTGCTTTATCAGCACAAACTCTGTCTTGTCCAATTCTTCTCCTGTCAGCGAACCTGTTTTCCTTTCTTTTCGTCGGTTTCCTATATAACGCATCACCCACGCGGCAACTCGTAACGCTTTCTTGTATGATCCAAACCTGCTCACATCAATCATTTTTTCTTCACTCGAGGTGGTAGTTAAGCTTGCCACAGTTTTTTCTTCGTTTTTGTTGTCATCACTGTCCGATTCTTGTGTGATGTCATACTCAGGCCTTTGTTTTTCATTCTTGATTCACGTGGGGCCTTTCCACCATAATTCACTGTTGGTCACCTGGATAAGCCTCTTCTCTGCAATGATCTTGTTGTCGTCCAATGTCACGTTTTCCTTCCATGGTAGCCGCACTTGGTATCTTCCTGCCTTGAACTTCATTGTTTGTTGAATGTAGTCTAGCACATGTTCATCGTTCATCTTTGTTGCTGGTTTATCCTTGATGCCCATGTTTTCCAAGTCCCAGAATCTCTCAGTTCGTCCACAGTCGTGTCCGACTTGGCACTGAGTATCATAACTGTCGATAATTTCATCGGCACACAATGAAGTCCTACAGGACCTTGGGTCGTTCATCTCAATATTGTTTTTATTGCCATTACTTTTGGATGGATCTCGAGAATGCGACCAGTGACTACGGTCCAGTAATAATCTGCTGCAATTAATATAGAACTTTCCATATTTTTTCTTTCTTTGTTCTTCTTCTCACTGTCATCAGCCAAACTAATTCCCATCGATCTTGCTCTTTCGTTTATTGTCAACGATGGCGATGGTAGCACGTCACAGGATATAACTTCTATCTCCAGTGCCTCAATCGTGACTGGCTCCGATGTGGGATCCTTCCTCACGCTGACCTCGACGACTTTCATGTCTAGTTCCATCTCTCCTCCTCCAAATGATCCTACGGTAATCCTTTCGGATCTTTTTACCTTGCACGCTAGTTTTCTTGACAGTCTTTTGAGGATGAATGTCTTCTGGTTCCCATTGTCGAGCAGAATACGTGAGTAACACCCGCTGTCTTGTCCCTCCGTCCACGGAGAGGCTGTCTGCAGTAGTATGCACTTGTGTTCATCAGACTGCTGTGCATGCATGTTGCAGGACTTGCTGGTGTATAACTGGTCAGGTTGCATGCTTTTACACACTTGCTCAACATCACCGCTTTGCTGCTGTGCTGACTTTCCTGCAGGCGTACGCGGTCGACACATGGATGTCGCGTGCCTTCCCTTGCATGTTTTGCAGCGTACGTTCGCGCGGCATATCTTCGCCGTGTGGTGAGGTCTGGTGCATCTGAAGCACCTTCGTTCCCGTTGCGAGACTTCTTTCTTCTGTTGCATACTAATGCTTCTTCTGCAATCTTGCGTGTAGTGTCCAGTCATCTCACAAAAGATGCAGTTTTTCATCGAGGTGCTTTTAAGCACAGATGTTCTAGTCTGCCTCATGCTGTGCGGTGACTGGGTAACGTCGTATTTTTCCTCTCGAGTTTCTCCTCTGCTGCGTATATATATGTTTAAAAACACCATAATTTCTTTCAAACTGCTCGTGCTGTCTCTTGACGCTGAGTCTGATTCCGTAGTTGCTGGTCTGTTGTCACCTTTCTTTAACTCCTTCATCTTCATCTCAATCCTCATATCCACCGGTAGCGCAGATTTTACAACAGAAGCTATCACTGTGGCGTAACTACCCATTTCCACTCCTAATGACTGCAATGCTCGTGTGTTCACTTGCAACTTTTAGAAGAGTCCCTTCAACCCATCCACATGTTTATGACTCCTTCACTGCTTCCAAATTTGCAAGCTCTATTATGTAGGTCTCTTTTAATTTATCTTTTCGTCCGAAGGTTTCTTTCAAAAGAGCGACTGCATGCTCGTAATTCTGATCAGAATACTGCAAACCTTCTATGAGGGATGCAGCCTCCCCGATCAGAGACGCCAGAAGGTAATTAAATTTTTCATTCTTCGGCATGTTCACTCTGTTATATACCGATGTCTCGAATTGATGCTAAAACCTTGGTCATACTGTTTTTTTCCCATCAAACTTGATCATTTCAAGGCGTGGCAACTTAACAAGCTCTCGCGTCTCCGAGATTTGGTTAGTACCTTGCACTGAGCTCGGCTGTTCTGTGACTATTCTCGTAGTCAGTTGCGTCGCTTGTTCTAACTCGCGTAATTGCTCCTCTATTTTTGTCCTTGCAGCGACGATCTTCATCTCATAATGCAAAACTCTTTCAAATTCTGCCTCCGCGTCATCTTCTTCAATGAATGGTTCCATCTGTTCGTTAACTTGTCTCAGCATCTGTGACACGCTCTTCATCTGGTTCAGAAGCGTCATAAGTTGCGCTCGATCGCCATCTTCTTCTATCTTCTTTTCAATTTCGCTCGTAAGCGTCGTCACATTTGCTCAAAGCGTCTTCCGCTTCTTCGATAGGACCGCTTTATTCATGCTTAAAACGTGTTGAAAAAGCTCTTGCCTGTTTATGTGCGCCGCCAACAGTCGTTGGTCGTGGTCCTTCTCTCGACGGTTCGTTCTTGAGCCAGGCGCCACTGCTTCGTTCTTCAACCCGTTGTTGCGCATAAGGTTCAAGTCTGCGTCTGTCTTCAGATTATCCTGGTCACGGCACCATGTTTCAGAAGGACCAGAGAGACCACAGAATTGATACGTCTTCGGTTTATTGTTGAGAGAACAAAAAAAAATATGCAGAGCGTGACCCTGGCTACTTCTTCTTCCTCGCCTCTGAGCTCCATCTTCAATCTGTTTTCTACAACCTGTGTACCGACATCGGCGCCAGTGCTATGCACGCCCGGGAAAGCACCATCAAAGCCGTTGCTTGTCGATAGGTGGTCTGCAAGACTTCACTACGCCACTTCTTATAACTTCGCGCGCAGGGGCCAAATCGGGTTTTGTACACTCGCCCTCACCTTACCTTGAACGCACCTCTACCTGCAATGCTCACTCACGACACCCTGTGTGCTCCCAGCTGGCCCCAGCTGGTCATCATGTCACCCACTTGTGTGCAAACACAGCGACCTTACGTTTACTTCTTCGTGCACTGCACAACTCCTAGTGTTGCCCACCAGAGACCCACTGTTCCCAATGGTCACTACACATTGACAAACTTGACTTCCCAAATGGACACCTTGCGGATGGTCGTTCATGTATATAGTCTCTTTCTCTTTCTTTGTTATATACACTTCAAATCGTGCAAAGCGCTAGAAGGGGGGAGCCCTGTAGGCATGATCATCATCATCATTTCTCGATCACCACGCCGCGCCTCTCGCGCAGCTGATGCTAGCTCGAGCTGCGTGAGGATTTAGAACAAGCTCATGCGCCTGGCAGTTTGGACGTGGCAGCCGCCGCCACTCCATTTTGGCAATCGAATAAAGCAGCGAGTTCGATACGACCATGTTAGCCGCCATCCCGTCTTCCTCTCTCGCTACAGGTGGATTGCCATTGTGACATATTACGCAGCAAGATACGCCATTGCACGAGCAATGCCGACCAGCTGTGCAACAGATGTTGCGGACTTTCTACTCCCCGATGTTACCCTACGCCACAGCACCCTTCGACAGTTACTAACGAATCGTGGCCGTTACTTATTGTCAAATGTCGACGATGGCCCCTTCCGCTCCTGAGGTTCTGAACACAAGATCACTACCGCATACCACCATCAAATGAAGGGGCTCACCGAGCGACTAAACCACATTAACTGACATGCTGGCCATGTACGTTTCCGACAATCACCATGACTTTGTCCACCGCTTTACTGTACAATCATTTTGCTTACGATTCGTCCCGTCAGAAAACGCTGGATTTTCACCAGTTTATTTTTTGTATGGCTGCGGTCCTGTCTTGCAGTTCTACACATTCCTATTATCTGGTGTCATATTCTCAACGACCAATTACACCCGCGATGCAATCACTTCAGCCACCCATGCCCGAGAAGTCGCTCGTCAAGACCTCGCAAGCTTCTCAAAAGCAACGCTACGATCATCAGCACCAATATACAATTGCCTCTTGGTTCTCTTGTCCTGCTCTGGAGGCCCTCGCGCCGTGGTAGCTCGGCTGAAAAACTACTCTCTTGTTATTCTGGTCCCTACAAGACCTTAAGCCAATATTGTGACGTGGTATACAAAATAGCACCAGCTGACGTGTTTTTGCTACGTCACGTCAACAGTGACGTTGATGTTTTCAGGATCAAACCATATATACTTCGCTTTAACTAATGCTCCATGATTAGTACCGGGATGGAGCTACGCTTGCCGGGAGGATGATGTTACACAAAATGAACGAGAAAGCTCGCTTGGATTAGAGGAAATGGACCGGACTGATAGCGCCAGATTTTTCGCCCTCCGAAGCACAAGACCTCCACCATCTGTTGACATTCTATGCGGACATAATCAATCTTGACAACCGCCCTTTAGACCAGACATCAGTTGTGACCCATCACATCAACACCGGCGATGCCAACCCAATTCATCGCCGCCCTTACCGTGTCTCCGCTGCCGAACGCTCTGTCATCCAGAAAGAGGTCAAGAAAATGCTTGCCAAAGGCGTCGTCGAACACTCATCTAGTCCATGGGCATCCGCGGTCATGCTTTTCAAGAAGAAGGACAACACATGGCGGTTTGCGTTGACTATAGACGTCTCAACAAGGTCACTAAAAAGGACATTTACCTCTTACCAAGAATAGATGACACCCTTGACTGCCTTCAAGGCGCAAAGTTTTTCTCTTCCGTTGACCTTCGATCTGGTTATTGGCAGATCGCTGTTGACCCATGGGACCGAGAAAAAACAGCATTTGTAACCCCCGATGGGTTATACCAATTTAAAGTAATGCCCTTTGGGCTTTGTAATGCGCCGGCCACCTTTGAGCGCATGATGGATTCCCTTTTGCGCGGCTTCAAATGGTCCACTTGCTTATGCTACTTATATGATATAATTGTTTTTTTTTCACCGACATTCGCAAGCCATCTTGAGTGACTGTCCAGTATTCTCCAAGTATTCCGCAACGCTGGTTTCCAGCTGAACTCCTCCAAATGCCGTTTCGGCCGTCGCGAAATAACTGTACTTGGTCACCTCGTTAACGCATCTGGGGTACAGCCCGATCAGGACAAAATTCGCGCAGTGACCCAATTTCCCGTACCCTCTTCTCCTAAGGATGTCCGGAGCTTGCTTCGTTTGTGCTCCTATTTTTGCCGCTTCATCAGGAATTTCGCCGATATTGCGCGGCCTCTCACCGAGCTTCTTAAAAAAGACGTCTCATTTACTTGGAATTCGCCTCAAAGTGCTGCATTTTCGGCGCTCATTGCAGCCCTCACGACTACGCCAATATTAGCCCACTTCGACCAGACTGCCCCGACAGAAGTTCACACGGACGCGAGCGGCCACAAAATTGGGGCTGTTTTAGCTCAGTGTCAGCATGGACATGACTGTGTCATCGACTACGCCAGCCGCCTTTTATCCCCTGCCAAGAGGAACTATTTCATCACCGAAAGAGAGTGTCTTGCTCTTGTTTGGGCTGTCGCTAAATTTTGCCCGTACCTGTTCAGCTGCAGTTTTACTGTCGTGACTGATCATCATGCACTCTGCTGGCTTTCTTCGCTCAAGGATCCTACAGGACGTCTCGGTCGTTGGTCTCTCCGCCTCCAAGAATACACCTTCTCGGTCGTGTATAAATCTGGTCATTTCCATCAAGACGCCGACTGCCTGTCACGGTATCCAGGGGACCCACCAGACGCCACAGAGAGAGCTACTGAGACTTGAGTCTTATCAATATCAGACTTTCTTGATATCGCTTCTGAACAACGCCGTGACCCGGATTTACTTCCCATCACAGAAAGCTTGAGTTCCGCTACTCCACCCACTTCTCTGAACTTGTAATTCCTTCAGAATTGTGTTCTCTACAGCCACAGCATGCACCCTAATGGTCCTGACCGCCTTCTCGTCGTGCCTTCCCATTTGCGTGTAGATGTTCTCCGACAGCATCACGATGAACCTGCCGCTGGTCACCTGGGAGTCACCCGCACTTATGATCACCCGCACCCATATTGCTCTGTGCAAAAGTATGTCGCCAGCTGCGACCCTTGTCAACGTCGAAAATGACCAACATCGCTTTCAGCTGGCCTTCTTCATCCTATTGAGATCCCTGCTGAATCATTCTACCACGTAGTGCTCGACCTTCTCGGGCCGTTTCCCACTTCTGCATCCGGGAACAAATGGGTTGCCGTGGCGACCGACTATGCGACACGTTACGCGATTACCCGAGCTCTTCCAACCAGCTGCGCTGCCGATGTCACCGACTTTCTACTGCATGACATCATATTGCATCACGGCTCTCCTCGACAGCTAGTTACTGACCAAGGCCGATACTTTTTATCTCGCGTCGTCCAGGATATCGTACGTTCCTGTTCCACGAACCACAAGTTCACAGCGTCACATCATCTGCAAAACTAATTGACTTACAGAGCGCCTTAATCGCACTCTCACAGACATGTTGTCAATGTATGTTTCTCCAGACCACCGTGACTGGGACGCAACGTTACCCTACGTCACCTTCGCTTACAACTACTCCAGACATGACACCGCAGGCCATCCCCGTTCTACCTTCTTTATGGACATGAATCCTCTCTGCCTCTTGATACACTCTTTCCCGCTGGTTCAAGCTCCCCTGCCACATATGTCCGCGATGCCATAGAGCGAGCCGACGCAGCACGACAGATTGCCCAAGAACGACTCATATTTTCTCAAGCCTCTCGGAAAGATCGATACAAACATCACCATCGCGAAGTTTCATATGCACCAGGTTCTCTCGTACTCTTGTGGACCCCATGTCGTCACATCGGCCTCTCAGAAAAACGTTCATTTCGCTAAGATGGACCATACAAAGTCCTACGCAAGATCACCAACCTCACCTGCGAGATACAGCGAGTCCTCGGTGAAGCGCACTCAATGCCACTACCATCTATTGTTGTGCACGTCGTAAGACTGAAGCCTTATGTGTCACCCAACACTCCCCTTTCGTGACAAGCGGAGCGCTTCAACGCCGCGGGGTAGTGCCACAAGGCAGTAGTGGGATTGGGGCATAAAGCGGTAGAGGGTCTCTGCCTGAAAGAAAAAGACTACGAAGTGGATAGAGACTGGTCCCAGCCCGCCAGTGTGCCAGGCATTGTCAACGCGTGTACCAGCGTAAATATCTGCTAATATACGTTTCCTTGTCTGAATATCTACATATTTTGCAAAAGGGGCATGAAAGTTTGTTTTACATACATTTAAGGTGTTCTGCAAATAAAATAAAAAAGGGTTCAAAGCATCGGCAGAGGGGGCTGCTACAGGTAGTTGCTTTCATTCCTTCTACATAACAAGGTGTCTGGCTCTCATCCCCGTATTTTCATTACGTGGTGATTCATAAAAAAAGTTTGCGATTTTTACGTGTGGAGTGACCCGATAACACCACCATGATTACCTTGTCATGTGCATACACACACACGCACACACACACCTAGTTCACTGAACTTAATCGAGGCCTTCAATAGACCATCCTACACTAGACTAATGGGAAAATGCAGATATGGGTAGCTGTTAGGTTCTGTTGGCACAATGAGGAAGTTTTGTTATTTTTGGAATGTCAGAGGTGTCTCCTGAACACTCCTTGAAGAACGACACCACTAGAGAACAACATCACTTAAACCAGAACACATAACACCTAAAATGACAGAAGATAACAGTGTAGAAACAATCACCCCTACATCTGAAGATAAGTCATGAAGAAAGGCATAAGCTACATGTCTAGTGTCAGACAGTTGTGCACTACTCTGTTCCTAACATACTGTTATGTGCAGAGAGAAGGGATGACACAGGAGCTGATCCCACCAAGGTCAATAATGAAGAAGATGCCTTAAAGCGAAGCAGAGCAGCCAATAAAGGGTACCATAGCAGTTAGTGTCTAGCGGCTCGAGGATTTGTCATATAAGGCAACCTCCCAGAGATCGGGCTATAGATGCCAGCACCGCACCCGCGCAAGTGGGGTTAGGCGTTAGGCAGCGCATATACAAATACTCAGCAGCCGTGCTTCGTTCAGTGGCTCAGGGGCTGACACTATACTGCATTTACCACGTGTACACACATGTTCTCGCACCAGTAAAATATAAAAATCTTAGTCAGCAGAAAGCTTCCATCGATGTGCATGACAGTGCTACAACAAAAGCAAGATTAATGAGAAAAGCATGTTTTTTTCTCAGACAAAAATTACCACTGCCTTCAGTCAGTCACTAACAATGCCACATAAATGCTGAAGACAGTGTAACAAAGATGAAATTTTCAGTTAGGTTGCACGACATTATATATAAAGCATGTCGTCTGAATTATTTCCTATGTCTAGCTTCTTTAAAGAGTTCTTGAATCTAAGCAGACGCTTGGACGCGGTAACGCTGTTTTTAGTACTGTTTAAGTACTGATGTGTCACTGTTTATGTGTTAGTAATATTTCTATGTAGCGGTACTACGGCCAGATAAATACAACTAAGGCTTCTAGCACGATCAATAAACTACAGTGCTGTAGAAACAGGTTGCCGGAGAACTATGGGCCTGCTGATGGCCGTCCAAATGTGTGCTCCCGACACAGGAAATGGGGCGCTATGCAGCCCCACGAGGCAAGGAGTTCGACAAAAACTACTGCAATGGTTCTCGGCTTCCCGGCCACACCCCCCTGCTTGAGGAGAGTGGTGTCCGGGTAGATGACAACCAGCTTCGATAATTGAGCGTGGGAAGCAGCACCCCTTTTTTTGCTCCATTCCACGAACGTGAAACGTATGCTCCAGCCCTTCTCACATCAAGAAAGGGACACGTTGGTAAAATGTGGTGGCAATGCCTAGTCAAAAACGTTCACCTGCAGGCGGGCGTGGGCTCAGTGGAGACATTGTCGTCTGGTTTCGTGATATGTCCGTCACGTAGCAAAATGCTTGTCTTGTAATTATTCTAAATAAGCGTCAACTTTTTTCTACCGAAGGTAATTTAGTAGGGAAGTTTAGCTTCTACGTATACTTGTTTTTTGTTACTGTGTTACCGGCGCCCGAGTTTTAGCAGCATTTTACTACACATACGTGAAACTCTACGTCCGTACGCAAAAGTTTACGTTCACCGATTATGATGATCATGGATGCACACATATACATTTTTTAAATATAGAACTCAATCAGCGCTGCGGAGCAAATATAGTAACTTTTAGCATGTAAAAATATCAAGTGTTGTGGTGCTTTATCTATTAGCAGCCCCCAAATGTATGGCCTAGAGCCTGCTTTTTTTCTACCGAGTATCTATATAAAACGCTGCATTTATACACTATTTAATAGTCCACATGTTTGGGAGGATGTCCAGAGCATTTTGTGGTATGCTTGTAACGGAAAGCGGCACCCACTCTGAAATTATTCTGGTAAAGGGAGGATACAACGACAATAAACAGCACTTTAGAAAGTTGCACTTGCTGATCTTATTACAAGGAATTAGCATACGAAAGACCAAATGCTCTTGTACATCGTTATAGGCATAGGTAATAGCAGTTACACTCGCACTGACATGACTGGATAAATCACACTTTGAAAATGTGCAAGACGTACGCGCACATAGAAGCATGACGTGGCTAGCAGACGATGCACGAAGCAATCCACCAGGCGACGACTTTGCTCGTTCTCGCGGCCGATAAGTTTCTGTTGGACTCCAGCAGAATCTGAGCTCTGGCATGGACCCCGACTGCTTGCACTTGCCCAAGGGCACATGAACGTTTTCTCAGCAGGAGCACAGCAGCAACCCATAGCCAAAAACAACATGTGCTCAGGTCTCTGGTAGACTAAGATACGCCTTGGCTCATGCCAGGAAACCCAACGCCTGATATGCATAGCCTGTCTATCTTGCTGCTTCCCTACCTCAAGTTCTTCTTTCTTCAGTTTAATTCGCTTCCCTCACTTCTCATGCTTCAGAACTTTAGCCGTGGTTTTCTCCAAGTGCGATTTCATTTATTTTTTCTTTTAGCTTCTACACGCCAGTGCCAGTTTCTTCTTCACTGTCCTCCACTCTCGTATCACACCCCGCCGAGGTGGTATAGTGGCTAAGGTATTCGGCTGCTGAGCTGCAAATCGTGGATCGAAACCCGGCTGCGGCGGCTGCATTTCCGATGGAGGCGGAAATGTCGTAGGCCTGTGTGCTCAGATTTGGGTGCACGTTAAAGAACCCCAGGTGGTCAAAATTTCCGGAACATTCCACTACGGCGTCTCTCATAATCATATGGGACGTTAAACCCCACAAGTCAATAAATCAATTAAGATGGCTTTTAGATGAGGCGACTTATTCATCAATATTGTTGAAAAAATTTCTCAGAACTTCCTCAAGTGAGTGATATATTATTAGTAATTTATTCTCAAGGCATGGGGAGTGGTGGCAATCGCAGCTACTACTTACTGCGGTTCCTTCTTTCAGCGACTGTATTCAGCGGTTGCTTCAGTGTCTGCTCCCTTCAGCGACTACCACAGAGGCTTTCTCATGCACTAACAGTGATCTTAGCCATATCTATTCACAAGATAGCTGCTTGCAGTCTGCAAGTCAAAAATATGATCTCAGTATGCTGACATTATGCTGCCCTGGACAAATAATAATAACACTACACAAAAAGCTGACTGTTCAGCTGAGATCTTAGCACGTGAGTTATGACCTATGTATGTTTGTGATATGACAATTTGCCATTTGCCAGCTACAAGCATAGTTTCTGCAAAGGCAAAATCTTACTCGTAGCACTTACCAGCATCATGATGCCGTCCCCTGAATGGGCCATCTAGCTGGCAAATAGTGCCATTGGCGCACATAATAGCCTGATACTTCTGGCAATGGAAGCGCTTGTGCCCAGAGTGGTGCTCCTGCTGGAGCCTAAACGGCTGACAAATTCGTCGTTCCATGCCATCTATGAAGCCCCAGCAGTTCTTCAGTGGAGCACCTTTTTGGTGCACGGCCTAAAAGGAATGACAAAAGAACAGATAAAGCAGCTGCCAATAGCATTTATGCACAAGTACAGTTTTTAGATATGATCTTAGTAAAAAACATTGTCCTTGCTCTTTTCTCTGACATCGACAGCCGAGACACACGAACAAACAACAAGCGGGACCAAACGTAACATTATCACTTGCCTTCTAGCTGTTCTTACAGTGGTTTTACGCTACTGTTTCCACCACCCGCAGTGGAGGGCACTTTGCTTTTTACTCGTACCATAACAGGAAGCGGAGTTACTCACTGTGTCTTTCAATACTCTAAGGCGCATCAAAAGTTGAATCATTTCATGCCAGGCAGTGAATGAGCTAACTCAAAATAACAAATGACGTTCTTAGCAGTCTAAAAGTGCACGTCACAGTGGCAGTTACAGCGAGGGGTGATTGATACACAACCATGGACATTTCTCTTTTAGGACCAGGCTGTATTCCAAAAAAGTGAACAGTGCCAAATATAACAATGATGTCTTCTTATTTTAGTAGTAACCGTATCTGAGAAAGCAGTAGCAATTATTGTTTATGATGCTTGCTGCTTTTGTGATTCACACCTATGAGTTTACTAGAAGTATTGATATTCATAGCTTACTCAATGATAAAAGCAGACACAGCATAAGGCTACAGCCAGCTTGGTGATCAAGAACAAGCTGTATTCAGTGCGTCAGTGTTGAATCCATTACTTACAAATATTTTCACTTAACATTTCACAAAGGCGCACTGCAATATGCAATATAATTGAAGGGTGAATTATGCTTGCCTCTCCTAACCTACAGTTAGACTTGTGCTCCTTGAACTAAAAGGACACTGAATGCAAATGATGTTTCATGTCACATTAGAAGGTCAACGGTTAGGAGTACTTAAAGCATAAACAATTTGCACAGCACCAATTTAGCAACAAATATAAAGATAACTGTAGAATGAGAAGCCAGCCAGAGTATTGGAGCTTGCTTAGACTCGCTCGAAAGATATATTTTGCTCTGGGCACTTGCTCCGATTCAGACTCGCCAAAAATTTTCCCCTCGGACTCGAAGTGACTAAGTTTTTTCTCCACTGTATTCACTTGAAATCAAACTCGCCAACTTATTGCTGAGACTAACCATCACAGATGTACAGCTTGACTAGAGTCTCGATGAGCCTCAGTGTGTTGCCACATGAGTCTACTAGCATAATATTACCTTCCTCAGTCATGGTGTCACAGCTATTTGATGCCAATATCTCACAAAATGGGTGCTCTACTTTCAATCTTGTTCTTGAAACATGTTTTATCGGTGCCTTTAATCCGGTAATATCTGTATGACATACATGACTCACACGAAATACCGTTATGAATGGATCCGAGCAACATTGTCAAGGAATTCCGGTGAAAGAATTCGCACGAGAGGTCATTGCACCGCATTCTTGTGGTCTCAGTGACCTGTTTTTTTGTTGTTTTTTCATGCGTAATTGTCTTCTTGCACAGTAGAGACAGGGTTGCAAAAGAATAAACAGGCTGCAAAAACAACACAAGCTGACACATTTGCATGTAATGTGATCGCTGGAGTGTGTCCATGTTTGTCTGAGCTCAAAATTGTAGTACAGATGTATTCTCTCAGTGCGTGCGAATATCTCTTTGAACTCGCTTCGACGCAAACTGAACATTTTAAACTTCAAGGAACGAACAGACGCATTTCAGTACATTTAACCAGCCAGAACCAAGGATTTTACTACAGCGTCCTACTGCTCTGCCGTAAAATTGCCAACTTAGTAGACTCGCAATGCAATGAAATTGAAATCAGTAATTTAAATAAACATGGCGTATTTTGGCGTTTCAACTTTCACACCTGCTACTATGGATGTTTTCCCAGTTTTTGGACATGTTACGACATTGCTTCATAAAAAAAGTGATATTCGCACAAAATCGATCGACTTTCATGCTTACCTGTTAAAACAGTCGCAGGTTCTAGAGGTTCATTCAGCTATCAACTGTGAGATCTGCAAGCAGGTGTCTAAAGTAATATTCGATGTGAGACATTACTTTGGACACCACACTTGAGATCACGGAACTGTGGCGGTTGAATATCGTCTCCAGGTCACAAAGTCGATTGGGAGGCGCCGCAATGTCATACACAAAGCCTTGAGATCTGACACTCAAACGCGCTGTGTACTCATCACTTCGCCGGGAATGAGCAAGCCAACGATCAGGTCGTCCAAATAGCCTTTGTGGAACCTGAAGTTTCGATAGAAGGTGGTTCCATCGATGGCGTCGATATCCAACACGCTTTTCTCGTGAAGGTTCCTTCACGGCTGCGGCTGTAGCAGATCCATAATCAGTAAATCGTCGATGTACTCCCACGGAAGATTTTGAGCCAGGAATGGATCTTGGAGCACACTCGTTGCCATATCAACGACCACGTCTTTGCGAATTCGGCCAGCCAGTGACCGTTCAACCAGAGAGGCTTAAAGAACCATGCAGTGGCTACTTATAGCCTTCTGTACGCAGCCAACTTTAATGATTTAGGTGATTATATAGCACCAAAACACTTGATAGATTTAGAGGTTAAATGTTATTATATTTACTCCACAGCGCTGATTGAGTTTTGTTTAAAAGAAAACGTATGTGTGTGCATCCATGATCATCATGATCGGTGAACGTAAAGGTTCACGTATGTGTAGCAAAACACTGCTAAAACTCGGACGCCGGTAACGCGGTAACGTAAAGAAGTATACGTACAAGCTAAAACTACCTACTAAATTTCTTTCGGTAGAAGGAAGTTTGACATTTATTTAGAATAATTACAGGACAAGCATTTTGCTACGTGATGGACATATCATGAAACCAGGCGACGATGTCTCCACTGAGCCCACACTCGCCTGCAAATTTATTATTTATTTATTTATTTAATTAGTACCCACAGCGCCCATACAGGCATTATAGTGGGGGGGGGGGTACAGAAAAGAACATGAAAATTGCAGGTTCACATAAGTTCACATAATTGCATTCACATAAGTAAAAAAGAGAAAAGAAGTAGATTGCCAAAATACAAAAACATACACAGTTGCACCGAGCACAGATGCGTCAGAAAAGTCATATGTATTAAAAAAAAAATTGATGAAAATCTCATGATAATTAAAACAAAGTGCAGCATTCGTCTAGCACAAGGGCAAATTAACACTAAAACAAAACAACATAGCTTACAACCAAGATACCGTACAGATCATGGCGACTGCCAGGCGCACACACGTAGTCTACAGGGCTTAGCGGTCCAAAGATTCAATCATTTTTATTGCAGAAAACAACGCATCCGTTGAAGAAATTTCTACAATTGTGGGAGGAAGTCGATTCCACTGACTGATAGTTCTCGGAAAAAAAGAGTTGCTGAAGGACGATGTATTACATTTATATCCTCTTATCTTGTGTTCATGATCTTTGCGGGCTGAAATGTAGTGAGGCCGGCTTATGTATACGTCACAGGAAATTCGAGTATGAGAATAAAATATGCTGTGCAATAGCTTCAGTCGAAACGATGCCCTTCGGTGCTGCAGAGACTTCCATTTTAACTTCAGCTTAGCTTCCGTCGCACTGAATTGTCTGTCGTACTTAGGTGCATTAAACACATATCTCGCCGCCATAGACTGAACTTTTTCTAATCTTTCTTTATTTGATGATGTTGCAGGGTCCCACACACAACATGCGTACTCCAGTACTGATCTCACGTATGTTTTGTATAGTACCTCTCGGGTTTGCTGTGGAAAAGCACGTGTGTTTCTTTTTAAGAATCCTAAGCTCCGACAAGCTTTATTTACAGTGTAATCCACATGCCGATTCCATGATAGAGAGGGGCAAAAGAAAACACCTAGGTATTTGTATTCGCGCACCATTTTTACCGGAGAGCTGTTTATTGTGTATTCAAATTCACCTGGTTTTCTTTTTCTGGAAAACCTCATGCATACAGTTTTCTTAAGGTTCAGTTTCATTTCCCATCGCTGGCACCACGCGTATATTGCACATAGGTCGTTTTGGATTACGGAACAGTCAGTTTCAGAGGTAATCTGACGATATAAAATGCAGTCGTCTGCAAATAGCCTAATATGGGATTGTACGTTTTCGTTAATGTCATTTATATATAATAAGAAAAGTAATGGTCCCAGAACTGATCCCTGAGGTACCCCTGACGTAACACTAGTTATTTCAGACTGTTCGCCGTTTACAACTACATATTGTCGCCTCTCATGTAGATATTCAGCAATCCATGCAATAACTTGGTGATTAATATTAAAGCTGGTTAGTTTTTTCAGCAGTAAGAAGTGTGATACAGTGTCGAACGCTTTTTGAAAGTCGAGGAAAATACAGTCGACCGAAAATTTGTCGTCCAGTGCTGCTGCTAAAACATGGGTGAACTCTACCAGTTGTGTGACGCATGATAGCCCCTGCCTAAATCCATGCTGGTTAGAGTTGAATAGGGAATTACTATCTATGTGCTTTACAATAGCAGTATATAAAATATGTTCAAGAATTTTACTGCACACAGAAGTGAGTGAGATAGGGCGGTAATTATTCACAGCATTGCGCGGGCCAGATTTATGTATAGGAGCAACAGACGCCATTTTCCAATCAGTTGGGAGAGAACTCTGTTTTAACGATTTTTCAAAAATAACTTTCAAGTACATAGACACTGCATGGGAAGAACACTTCAACATAAAATTAGGCAAGCAATCAGGACCCACTGCTTTCGCACAATCTAGATCTCTAAGTAGTAATTCAATGCCACGAGCGTCAAGTACTACATCAGGCATGGATGTGGATTCGTGTACCAACAATTTCAAATCTTTTTGGGGGTCAGTAGCGGCTGAGAACACTGATGTAAAATATAAATTGAACAACTTAGCCTTTTCTGTCGTATCGCTCACGGTTTTGACTAGTGTAGCGATCAAGCTATGCCTTGACCCAGCGGGTCATTTGCCACGCCGCATTAGTGCCAAAAGGACAGTCTCGCCACGGCTGGACGGAGGAAGCAACAGAGGCTGGGCCCACGAGACGGCGCCCACTGATTGACAGCGGCGCCAACGGGGTGGAATGTCGCCAAAGAGGGTTTTGGAGCCGCCGCTCTATCTCCCGCCTGGGCCAGCCACGCATCGTTAGCGCGTTAACCGGCAGACGACGACGGCGCTGGTCAAAGGGCTCTCCCCAGAGAATTCCACGATCCTGGCACCTCTCAAAAGGCCGCGCTAAGATCTCCTCGTGGGAACGCAGCCCGGGGCCGGCATCAAAGGGGTCGAGGCGCCCGTGCGTCTTCTGCTCTCCCCCTCCCTGTTCTACGGAAGCGCTGCGACTAGTGGCAAGGGTGTGTGTGTATGTGCAAGCCTGTGTTGCTCCTCTATGAACAGACATGATGGGCAGTACTTCATTGAGAGGAACTGCCACATCACCATTGGTCCGCATTGTTTTATATAGTGATCCCCAACCTAGGGACCTAGGGAACGAGGGTCAACAAAAAGGGCATGGAGTGCCTCGCCCAACGTTCTTCTCTTCTCTTCTGTCATCTCGACAACTCACTGTAAAGATGTAAATAAACCCGTTAAGTTTGCTCAAAGCTCTCCCCTAGTCCTTGGCTCGACGGAGCGACGGAGATCGGCGCCGCTACCCGCAGACTGCGGTCGCCGCGACGCGCAAGAACTGGTGGCAGCGGTGGGATGCCATCAGCGACCTTCCTTCCGACCCATAACACTAGGCATTACCACCACATTTTACCAATGTGTCCCTTTCTTGATGTGAGAAGGGCTGGGGCATACGTCTCACGTTCGTGGAATAGAGCAAAAAAAAGGACTGCTGCTCGCCACGCTCAATTATCGAGGCTGGTTGTCATCTACCGGGACACCACTCTCCTCAAGCAGGGCGGTGTGGCCGGGAAGCCGAGAACCATTGCAGTAGTTTTCGTCTAACTCTTTGCCTCGTGGGGCTGCATGTTGGCCCGCTTCCGGTGTCGAGAGCACACATTTGGATAGCCTGCCAGACCGACCCAACAACGGGTTCCGTGGACAAGTACACGTGTGCGATTCCATAGCTACTCCACTTGAAAAAAAAAAGCTGGAAAATTCCTTCTGACACTAGCAATGTAAACTCCTGTTTTGTAACCCCTGCCCCTCCCCCGCATACCCCCCTTTTTTTTTGTTCGGAAGGACTCATGGCAGAAAGAACGTGCATTTTTAGGGGATCACGCATACCTACAATCGCAGAGGGAATTAGGCGGTACTTGGACAGCCTTCGTTGGAAAGCTGCAGTGTTTGAGTCACCCTTTGTAAGGCCGCAAGGTTTAGTTGAAACGAAAAGGAAGTCAAAAAAGAAACAGATGGAACTTCAGGTACGCGTGAAAGTGGGTACAGTAGGGGAGTGTTAGTAGATGATTTATAATAGCGTGAAAAAAAAGTTGCCGAATTTTCGGCGCCATGCAATGCTTTAACGATTTTGTGAGATCATCAAATCCGGAAATCAAAGAGCAGGTACAACTGGCCATGTAAAAAATTAACCGAATTACTCGCAAACGTGAGAAAAGAAGCGTACATTTAAGGGCTCATTATTTTGTTAGATGTCATACGAATCGTATACTGTTTTCTTGTTGTATGAGGAAGAAGAAAAGGACAGGGATTTCAGCCATGCCTTGTTTCGTGATGGAGTGTGCATAGGCCAGGTGGGACGCTCAAATAACCTGAATTGTCCGTCACATCATCGGTAGGAGACTCGACTGCAGAAAGTGCGGTTGCTCGCCAGTTTTCAGCGATACCCAGCAATGAAATAAATGCGAGAAGGAACGATGAGAGCATATAATAAATGCCATGATATGCTATAAAGAACTGACTGAAGTATATAAAATTCAAAGAAGGAACATAGTCCTGATTGTGTACCTCCCGTAGCGTTATCACGAAAAGATGCTGATCATCTTTTTAGAGAAATGTAATTTAGAATGTATCGTGCCCTGTGTTTAATCTTTATGGTTTTACGGCACATGGCCATGTGTTGGTTATTTATTTTGTGATTGTCTCATGCGCAGTGTTTTCATCTTTAATAGCTGCATCACGTGTAGCATATGTTCGCCTTAGTTTTCTTTTCGAACCGTGTCACTTTATTAAAAATACTGACGTCCAAGCTTGCGGGTTGAATCTTGTGTGCGTGCATCTTTCAAGGCTGGCTTAGTCATTCTTTTAATTAATATGCAAGCAGGTTACCGCCATGAATCTTGTGAGACATATGCAAAGACAGTACCCAAAAAAAACAGCAAATCGACAGATTGAATGATGATTCGTGGGGCGAAGCGTTCGTCAGTGCGCTCGTGCTTTCGTACGCCCATTCGTTCGCGCTTCCGTCCGTCTGTGTGACCGTCGGTGCATCTGTCCGTCTCTGCATCCCTCCATGCATCAGTACGTCCGTTGTTCTGTCTGTCCATCCGTGCGTCTGTTTGTGCGGCCGTCCCTCTGTCTGTCTGTCCATCCGTGCGTCCACCCCTTTGTCTGCCTGTGCGTCGGTCAGTCCGTCCATTTATCTGTACATTCCTCCATCTATCTACTGAACACTCCCAAGTACAGCCATCCCACATAATTTCATCTATGTATTCATCATATAGAAGTGCCGCCATCCAGCGTACGTAACGTCTATGCGAAGTTGTTTCTGGTTCGGACGAATAGCTCATGAATAATAACTGCTTGAATTCACAAATTTATGGATACACTTGTTCAGGCATTACCGACGAGGTGAAAAAACTGTCCAACATGAAAATCTGAAATTTTCATTATTGAAGTAGCAAGCATTTCTATGCAGAGAAAATTGTCATAAGTTGATCAGAAAAATGTAAGACAGAGTGAATTTAGCTCATTTTTCTACTTGCCATGTTTATGCAAATTTACTTATTGCTAATTCACAATTAACGCATATTAGCAGGACTATGTCATAATTTGTAATTACCAGAGCCCACTAACTTTGTGTAGCAGCGCTTGACTCAAAAGTTTTTCAACAAATAATAAATGTTGCAAACATTTTTTGGTCGTGGCGTCATCTGTGAAAAGAACCATGAAGTTGTCTCCTGTCAGTTCTGACGTTTGTCAAAAGTGATGCCGCTAAACATGACTATGCCGCCGAAACACGTATGGGTTCTTTCTCCATATTTCAGGCTTCAGTGTCTAGCCCAGTGGGAAAATTTAGTCGCTACGTCTCTAATACACAATGTAACCCCAAGAGACTGCTGAAAAAAAGAAAGAAAGAAAGAGAGGAAGTGACAGAAAGGTGAAGGGAACAAAGCGTGCCACATTTCTCACCAAGTGGTTTGGCAATTGTGCCTCGAATTCCAGGACCTGCTTGGCTGCTCGCCTTTGTAGCTTGGGGACTACAGAAGCGTTTCTCAAGTACATAAAGAACTTGACCTTGCCTTCTATTTTTGAGACTCGTAGGACATTACGTGGTGGTCTTTATTTTGCGGGGAGGTGAGGAAAGTTTGGCAGTGTGTTTCACGTGACACTGGTTGAAGGGTAGTATAACATTGGACCTTTTTCGAGAGATAGTCTGCACATGTGAAGGGGTGGTGACATGACGCGCGTTGGGGTTTTTTTTTTCTTGGGAGAGGACGGGAGGTCACAAGGCCAAGCAGCCTCTATAAACGTTGCACAGAGAGGCGACAGTTGCTAACTAAGAGGTAGCTTGAATGGTCTGCAAATCATTCCTGGAAAATACAAGCCCCCAAGATTTTTTTACCAGTGCATGCCGAATAACTTAAGAGGCTACGGACCCCTACTTTCGTTTTCGGTGACCTTCATAGAGGTGCTTTTCAGACTTTCAAAGAGCCCACTGGCAAGTTTGAGGGTAGTTTGCGGGCAAGTTGGTGGAAAACAAACTTTTATGCGTGCAGTAACTATATTATAAACTGTGAGTTAATGAGTCATATTTCCCTGACTGCAGCAAAAACTGCGGATGGCTGCGTGGGCTCTACAGCGTTCCCAGCCAAGCGCAGCAAAACAAACGTCAAGTGTCTCTACCCCTTCTCTACCATAGATGCACATAACGCATTTACTGTCAGCATCGGCCACCATAGACACCTAAAAAATGAGACATTCACAGGAAACGTAGACGCACTCAAGCGTATTTCTCGAATGAACTTCTTCGAGAGCTCACTGGGTACAGTCACAAAGTGTGAGCCGCCTATTCTCCTGCACCTCCCAAATGACAAATGCAATACCTGGACTGGTTTTGCAGCTTCCACTCGCTAAGCCAGGGGTCCCAATCAGCTTGCGTGCTGTCCAGACACTCAAGATGGTAAAAGCACAAAGAGGGTGGGAGAGGGGGAGGCAATTTCAAGTTTGAATTAAAAGAATCGGGACCTTTCAAAAAAAGACTGGGCGTGAGTTTTCGCGATAACCGTATCACATGCTAGTGATATGAGTACTCACATAGGTTAGCACTAATGAAGCAATTGTTTACGTGTGACCACTTCGTATACCACACCATGGTGCTGCTGTTCTAAAACTGGAATGTAAATATCTGCAGTAATGTGCACAAATTGATGAGATTCTGACAGGTCTACCGTCGCATTCGTGAAAGCCCAGTAAGTGCACAGGTGGGGTGTGAAATTTTTGTCTTAAGAAGGCTCCCAAGATCCGATATGCGTTTGTCTTAGACGATTTGAATGCCGAAGCAGCCATCCTGTTCTGCTTCTTGGTCGACTATATTCCCTTGCCAAAAGATTTCTGCACCTCATGCGGTGTGTCAGTTTCTCGGGGATCTGCCCAATTTAGACCAAGCGGTAATGTCACTTGATGACGTCATGATTTCTAAAATTTGGGTGACCTAAAGCTGGTGACCTAAGAGAGCAGACAGCAACAGGCACTTTTCGTGCTTGAAAAGGCCTCTAAACTTCACTGACCTTGTGTACTGCGCTGTTTGTTTTGTAGGAGCGTGCGACTAATATTAACTTTTCACACTTAATTGAATACTGCCTAAGGCATATCAAATAAATGCCCACTTTTCAGATTAGAAATATGCATGAATATGAGATCATCAGATTCATAGTTCAAAATTCAGTGAGTGCAATTTGCATCTGTTTTACAAATTAATTGCGGTGCGAGCAGAACTCGTTTTATAGCTGAAAGAATCGACTCGAATATTTCTCTAAATTTGAGCTATGAATTCGCGTATGTAATTGTGAGACCGCCCTCTAAGTATGAATGTTGCCCTGCTTGACCTCATCAAGCCCTCTGTCAACTCACCACGGTTGCACCGCATCATGACCGATGTCACACTCATCCCTATTCATATTCTTGAAGGTTTCAAGTAGCTATGTGAGAAAGAAAAAGAAAGTGGCAACCGATACATCTGTTTAGCGATGCATGAGGCTAGTAATGTTTTGGCTGGCAAATTCCTTCCGCAGTTTATGCCCATGAAATCACCATTTTTTCACTCACTGCAAGGCATGGAAAAGGGGCTTTGTGTAATGATAGCCAGGAAGTTGTAAAAGGTAGTTTTCCGGGTAGCTTCTGTTTGTAGCGAAATAAGTATCAAGTGAACCATGCGCAACACCCACAGTATATGTGCAGAGGGGTCCACTGTTAAAGGGAACGCCGGAGCACATGTCATCTGCTCCGGTGTTTTTTACGAACTGCCACATCTAGTGGCCACGTGAGCAAGTAGAGGAGGTAACATTTAACATCCCCTGAAAAGGGTTTGCAAACCTTGCCAGCTATCGCTCGTGTCTCTTAACTCGCTACATTCCCCCTGGAGGGTTCCTGGAACGAATATCAATAGCGCCGGCAGTGAATAATGCTACCGGTTTGAGAGTAAATCCCTGAAAAGGGGGCCATCTTAGCACTTCTGTGTAAGGAAGAGTGCATGATGTAAAGCAGAAGTGGAGAAAGGGAAGTAGCAGGACAGGATCCTGTCCTGCTACTTCCCTTCTTCTGTTGAAGGAAGAGTGCATGATGTAAAGCAGAAGTGGAGAAAGGGAAGTAGCAGGACAGGATCCTGTCCTGCTACGTCATCATGCCGCAGGGACGTCTGACATCATGCCCATCAAGGTGCTGCCTCACAAAGACTGGTGTGCAGCTGCGGCCTGCTAGCATTGTTTGAAAAATACAGACAGATCTTGAGAAACACTGAAAGTAGATGGTTTATCGTAATAGAAGCTGCTCTCAAGTGGAATTTTGACGCTTTTGTCTTTTTTTTCCTGTTTTTGTTCAGTATGCTTCAAGCTCCGACAGAGGCATTATAGAGTGATGCATATTAGAATAGTTTAGTGTCAGAAAGATGGTATGTTGTAAACAAAATGTCATAAAATGCAGGTATTTGGTTGCCTTGCATGAGGCAAAATGCTGCTAATATAAGTTATATCAGTATAATTAAGGCTAGGCATATTACGTGACTTAGCCATTTTTGTTGTGAATTTGCAGCTTAACATGATCTTCAAGGGAATGCCTCTGCGAAGCCACTGATACAGTGTCTTCATGACGAGGAAGTACATAAATTTCTTAATCTTATACGACAAAGTGTAGAGCAAAGAACTAAGCTTGTCCAATTCTAAAACATTTCGGAAATTTTGAATTTCACTTAAGGCAAATGCTTGGACAAAATGTAGAGCAAAAAACTAAGCTTGTACTAGTCTAAAAATTGTGGGAAATTTTGGAATTTTACTTAAGGCAAATGCAAAAAATTGGGTCAAGTTTGTTTTGATGCTTTAAATTTAGAAGGAGCAATCTGGTAGAGTGAGCAGCACCCGTTGAGCTCACTACTAACCAAAAATTTGGTGGACAACTGTTGCCCTTTTTGAATTAACACAGTTTGTTTAGCCAAATAGAAGAGACACATAGATAACAATTTCCAAGAAAGTAGTTCTTTGGCAATAGCATAATTATGCGATGGCAAATTATCAGTAGTCAACACATGACATCAATGCTAAGCTGCAATGTTTATTTTGCCTCGGGAATAAATTATGTATGCAAAGAGGGAAAGCAAGTCTATAAATATTTGTTTTTTGTTTGAATAACATTTTTTTGCTCTATAAATATTTGAACATTAACCAAATAACATGGAATTAAAACTTTGCTCCTTAGTGATCATAATATGTACTCTGGCTTTACACAACAAAATATAACAAATCTACACAGACATTTCGCCTCTTATGTGAGTGGCATGCTTAGTGTGCACTGGCACCGAATGTGTTGAGGTGACCAAATTCACTGAATGTCTTGTATGTGTCCACTCATCCGGATGGAGGCCGTGATTGTTGTTGCACGCTGACTGGTCATGACGGTCTAACCACGACTAGAAAAGCTTTTCTTCCCTCTCTTTCGTTCCCGAGCCAGTGTCCTCAAATTACGGAAGTCGAAGGCATGCCCCATTTTCAAGCAGTGTTTGACGAGTTCTGTCTGAGAATGAGTGGCTTTTGTGATATCCTCTTTGTGTTCATTAAAACTCGTTGACAACTTCCTGCCAGTTTTGCCAATATATGTGGTGTCGCAGCCATGGCACAGAAATGTAAACAACCCTGTTTTGATCGTTCGCAGGGGTGCTCTCTTTGGGCTTAGAGAGCACGTTTATCAAGGTACAATGAGGCTTGAAAATTGTTTTATTTTTCAGTGGACAGAGTCTGAAAAACCTTCAACGTAAGGTACAAAAACAATGGGGTTTGTGTTTTCTCGCAGCACACTTCTTGTTCTCTTTTGCATGTGTTTCTGGGTGTCGTTGATAAACTTGCGCAGATGATGACTTCGTTAAATTCACTAACCACGCTTTCCACCTATATGACTGCAAGTGCTGAACAATGATGTATGCGACACCTTATGCATGAGTGAAATAGGCAGGAAGCGACCAACAGGGCTCAAAGATAACAAGGGAAACATTTCAAAAGCCACCCATGCCACACATTATAAGACAAAACTCGACGAACACTGCTCGACAAGGGGACATGCCTTCGACTTCAATAATGAGACAACGCTAGTTCGGGAACAAAAGTGGGGCAAGAGAAATCTTATCGAATCTTGATTCATTAGTGTGACAAGTTGGCGTGCGACAACAACCGCGGCCGCTTACTAAGCGGCATACAAGTCAAGCAGCAAACTGTGTAACCTCCGCTCATTTGGTGCAGGGGCATACTGAGGATGCCAACTGCATATTTGGCGAAACGTTTATGTAGTTTTTGCTATATTTTGCTGTGTTAAGTATCAGTCTATATTTTTAATCATGAAGTGGCATGTCTTTTGGAACATTTTTACATCTGCTCCTTAGTTATAACTCTGATGCATACTGTGGTGTACCAAAAATCATGCTGATAGATTTATTTTCATGTTTTGGATGAATTTTGTCATTTTGTTTTAGGTACATATGCACGTGCCAGAAGAAAAAAATGAGGAGCAGAATTTCATCTTACTTTGCCACCAATGCAGCTGATGAGGAGTGACAAAAAGGAATACTACGCTGTGAGTGCCATCTGTTTGGTGAGCACCATATATATATTGCAATTTTAAACTACTAACAATTTTCTTTGAGCATCGTTTATATTAATTAGCTCAATGAACATTGCCACTTTGAAGATAACAAGGTGGACTGAAGATAATTGAGCTGAAGAACTGAATTAAGACTGTAAATAAGCTCGAAACGTTGATTCTTTGCCATCAATATTAAGTAAGGAGCCAATCATTCAGCTCAATAAAGCTTCACAAATTTCATCTCTGCACTATTTAAGTTTCCTCACTGCTGTGTTTTTTCACTCCTGGATTGTGCATTGTTACATAGCTTTCTGTAGTCCTGGCACGGCTTTCATAGAATGTTGCAGACAGATTTTGTCAGCCTATTGTCTGCATTTTTTTACAGAAGTGTTCCCATTTATTATTTTGTTTGCTTGATAAGCTACTAGTATGGGTCTAATCACTTCCTCTTCACAATGCAGGCCCTCATTGCCAACCGATTGCCTCGCATCATGAATTGTTCCACGGTCGTCACAGCCATCACCCTGCGATTGCTGTTTGCCGACATCGTCGACAGTGTACCCCTCTTGGATGTATCCTGACCTGGCAAGCTTGTTCTTTCAAGTCGAACCACATTGGCAGTCTCGAGCAAAGAATGGGAAATTCAACATGCTGCTCAGTTTGCATATGTGAACTCCACTGGGCATGTGAACTGTTGTGGCGGTATGGCTGTTAGTTGCTTCTTTGATGGTGATGCAGGTTGGTGTTCATTTGTCATTCTACTCTAAAAGATTACATTTCCTTTTCCGGCTGGTGTTCCTGTGCCCGCAAGTATGATTATATGTGTATCTGTAGTTGACATTTATGGTGTTATATTTTCTTGAGAAAGAGGCTACTCAGTCATAGTACTTGTTCTGAATACCTTCGAAAAATCAACTTTCTTTCTAACGACGTCCGTAAACCAGTGAAAGTACTTTGCCACTTTTCCAAAGGTGCGCATAACCACTCTCTACAAAGTATCAACTTGGAAGCTACATTCACTGCAAATCCAAAATGTTGAAATGCTAAAATTAGTGGCACACACAACACAAGAAATGCATAAATGAAAAATACTAGAGTTATGCAGAGCAGTGCATAACATTATAAAAATAAGTTGAGCTCACCTCTAGATACAAATAATAAAATCTGGACTGAATGAACAAGAATAATTGTGTTAAGGCAGTTTATTCATCCAATGGACAAAAGGACAACAACTTGGTAATGAACTGAACAGAAAATAGTTGCATGCCTTGTGTATTCGTTTCGTAATCAATATTTCTCACTTGGTTGTGGCTGGGAGGTCACTGTTTTGCGCGAATTCCACTGAGCAGTTGCTTCACTGATCGCGTTTGACTTTTTCTGACCGGGTGTCAGCTACCTTAAATTTCAAAGGCGTATTTTTTTTAAGTAATGAATCGGCCACATTCAATGAGCCGCTTTTCGCGTGTCAGACAGTAATCATGGAGATCAATTGCTTTCAAACTGATAAGCTTCTTTCGATGTGCAACATATTTTGCTACACAGATATCCGCAGGTTTTTCTGTTTTGGTAAAAACAAATTCTTGTTTTGAACCTTTTAAGCCCCGTCAAAACAAGCTAAACCTCAGTGGGATGTGCAGTCTTTCAGTGCTGCTATATTGTCTCTGTTCATAAAATCATGACAGAGACAGTCAACAGCAGTGGCAATCATCATTGTATACAATGCATGCATCAATATTGAAAAAGTACAAGGCAATGGTTGTCTATGGTATTCGTGTCCTCCTATGTATTTAACACATAGCAGTTTCACCTGTGTCTTCTTCCTCGCCTATTCACTTTGCCACTGATAATGTAAATGCAATAGATGAAAGCTTTTTTCGTCAAACTTTTGCTAAAATTGTATACACAAGTTGTGTTTTCATTTTGCACCTGTATTTGTTTTTTACGACCCAGCAGTTGACATAGCATGAAAGAAACTTGCTACGTGCCTTGTTGATATTAATTACTGAATGCTTAAATGTGTTTTGTAACACTCACATAAACGTTTTACTCTGTGACAACGATACATAAATAAGAAGTAAGTAATCTTCCTAAATAAATGTCTTGTTTTTTCTTTCATATGGCATTCAGGTCCTTCGGCATGTTCTTTCCTGTATAACCTGTGCAACTGCATGTCCTCATGGTTGCTACTATTCTGCGCATAGAAATACTGCATCCTCAACACATGGTCACATAGCTGCTTGATGTGTGATCAAAAGAAAATTGTGAAATTTTGTTCATCCATGCGAGCCCTCGCTGTTTTTGAAAGTTTTCATCATTGTTATAATTCAAAAGGTAGGGTGCTGTCATTATTTATTTATTTATTGATTGATTCCTCAAAGGTCCCATAGGGACATTACATGAGGGACATTACCCCCAACTACTCCTCTGCGTCGTTTTCAAACATCCTAGGCATAGTAGCTTCGGCACGGTGGATAATCCGCATTTGCTCCCTTTCAAGCTGCAGCATAGCATCCCGCAATTCCGATAAACGGCGAAGGCGTTCTTTACTCTTCTTAAAAAATTCGCGCAAATGGTCTCCAACTTCAACTGCTCTGTGCACCGCAGTGCCTAGACCTGCTATAGAAAATTATATGCAGATATTTGATACATCTTGCATGACGTTTAAGTTCATTGAGCATGCTGTTCTAAAGCTTGCGCAGTGTTCATATATGCAATAGTAGTGTTTACAAGGAAACAGATAGGGAAAATTATTGTGAAACATTTGCAAGGAGAGGAATTAGCAGCTGCTGCCGTAGCAGCTTGATGCGATTCCCCATTCTGGCACTGTGTACCAGCAAACATTGTTACACCAAACTTTCTCTTTACCTGAACCAAGTCTGAAAACAGGAAGAGTTTAGGAAAAGAACATGAATGTTTTATGTAAAGCAGATAGGAAAGAGGTCAACACAAAATTGTGCAAAATGAGAACATCTCACTTCAGATTCCAAGTGAAGCTTCATATTTGCCGTCTGTGTGTGTTGCATGAATAGTTTTCAAAAGCAAGTGCTAATTCCATGATAATATGCAGAGTTATGCACTAAATTTGTGTTGGAAATAGTTGTCTTTGGCTAAGTTGACACATGACACTACAACAATATGTTATGATGATATGTAGTGGAGCAATGTATTGGATCTTCAGCACGGTTGGTCATTGTTGACTGTAGATATTCGGTTGTCCACTACACACATTGGTTTAAAACTGCTTTATTTTCCTTTTTTTCTATTTATTCTTTGGCCTAATTTTCCGTGACACTGTTACTTTGTGGACAACAGAAAATCGTGTCCTCTTCCTAACTTGAACCACTTTGTCCCATACGAATAATATATACTATCCTGCCACTACTAGTCTAAAAGTAAAACTGGCCCGACGTTTCGAGACCCATCCCAAAGGAGTCACCGCCTGAAGAAGAGACCAAATGGGTCTCGAAATGCAGAGACAGTTTTAATTTTATATGAAAAAATATAGACTAACCGTGGCTGGAAAGTCTGTTTTTACGTACATTTTTACGCAGCCAGATAGATCTCTGTCAAAAATGCTCACTTTTTACAATGTATGGTCCCTGCATTTTCGAAACTGCACCACGCTCCCTTATGAGTGTACGAAATGAACGTAAATTCCTCTTACTGACCACTGATTGATTGAAATGTGGAGTTTAACGACCTAAAACCACCACATGATTATGAGAGACGCCGTAGTGAAGGGCTTTGGCAATTTCAACCACCTGGGGTTCTTTAGCGTGCACCCAAATCAGAGCACACGGGTCTACATTTCCGCCTCCATCGGAAATGCAACCGCCGTAGATGGGATTCGATCCCGCGACCTGCGGGTCAGCAGATGAGTACCTTAGCTACTAGACCACCATGGTGGTGCTTACTGACCACTATTATAATTTATTCTCCCTTGTGCCTTTGTGCATACATGTGCCTTCTCACCCTACTGCTATGCGATGCATCTCTTGCCGAATAACATGCTCGCATTTTCTAAGCGCGTTTTCAAAAGGGTCTGCAGACCTAATTGCAGATCAGTGCATCTGCAGGGGGGAGGAAGAGAGGGCATTCAGTACTGGTAGCTTTCCTTTCAATCACATGACATGACCGGAAATAGTATTCAGAAGTTTTTAACTGGATAAATTGGCTTGCAAACCTGAATGCTGCTACCAGAACGTGGTAATGAAGCTGTGTAGGTTATTGTTCACATGCGAAAAAAGTATTACCCGAAATTTCAGGTAAAAGCAGCTACGTCCCCCCCCCCCCCTCCCCCCATGCACCGCCTTCTAACATTTATGTGGGTTTCCCAACACTTTTCTAAGGTATTAATTTAGGTCAGAATGATACTGCTTCTTCGCGAATCTCTCGTCTAAGCGTTTGTTATGTGTTTTTTTTTGTTTTTTCTTCTCGGAGTTATTGCACAAAATACGCATTTTGTCCTTCACTTCATCCCCGAGAGCGCAGTGTCAATGAAACAAGGGAAGGCGATGGGTGGCAAGGAGAAGATGCCAAAGTCTGTACTAGCCCCAACCACATTTACGCGTTGGAACGCGTCAGTACGCGCTGCTTAGCGTCAGCCTCAGTCGAGCTGGCCGGATTGCGTGTTGACGCCCGGCAAAATGAGCTGCCGTTCGAATTCGAAAGCCCGTGAACGACCACGACCACACGAGTAGCACGAGTACGCGTGTACATGAGTACGCCAAGTTGACGTCATTTCCGGAATGACGTTTCGCAGGAAATCCGCAAAAGCAGAGCGCGCGAGGGCATGAATCAGGGAGGAAAAAAAAAAAAAACTCATTTTTTCCTTCCTCCATGGGCCATAGTACAGTGTTATAGAACTAGAACACTGTAGCCATGGCATGCGTTTTTCTTTCCTCCATGGCATGAATGCTTGCGATTATGGCGTCGCCGTAAGTGTAGGGCATGATCTGCATGTATGAACTCACAGTCGCCTGATCCAGGCGGTCGGGATAAACTGCAGTCAAGTCCTGCTTCGGCGGGTCTGTATACGACGCGTGCTCTCCCTCTCGGAAGCTGGTGTTTGCCGCGGGCTACGACTTTCAGAATGTTCTCTTTGTGTGACTGGTGCGGCCTGAAATCTCGCGATGCTTATGCTAAGATTCAGATAGCTTGAATGCTACCTAAAGGAAGCATATACGCTAACTGCTTGTGGTATAGGCATGTGGCCACACCCCGAGGGCGGGCGCGGTACGCGCGAGTAATTTTGGGGTATTTTTGATTGTGTAAATCCTGCTACATGCAATACAATATTTCGTTCAAGTGTTCAAGGAATATCGACAACGTTTTGGCGCAAGGCTCGAAAATTGTTTCAGGACTTCTGAGTACTTTTGAGTGCTACATTTAGCGGCATGAAACTTTAGGCGTCGGCAATAACGCACTGCTTAGCACGAAGTGACGTCACAAATTCGTGCCGCTTACGTTCGATTGCCATCTGGAGTGATGCAACCCCACGGTAACCATCATCTTCTTCTTCGGGATCGTCATTATCTGCATCACCTGTGCGAGACGTGCACACAAATTGAGATGTCATCTAACTTAAGTTACATAAGATACACATAGGCTGGCGTTAGGTTCAACTTAATAGGGTGGGGCAGGATTGTATGCAGAATCTTTTTTTCTTTTTTTTTCTTTCGGGGGAGGCTATTTTTTGTTCTAAAGTGGGGGGCCAAGCCCCCGTATCAGCCGTGGGGCAAGGGAAACGCGAGCCCTTGCCCCTCCATTGACAAAAGTTGGGGGGCTGAGTCCCCCACCCCTTTCGACAGTGGTCTCTCTTGGCTGCACACTGGGAAAACCAAAAGTAGGCCCTAGTTTTCCATCACAAGAGTGATCACTCAACTATGTTCTTAAGGGAGAATGGAATTGTTACGAGGCTGCGTTACAATATAGTGAAATTTTGCCAACATTTCCGCTGTGGTAATTTTTCTTGTAGGCTCTTATATATATTTATATATCCCCCCTGACGGGTGAAGTAGGTTTATCCACCACCCCCCCCCCCCACACTAGCGAAAGAGTTGGTACGCCACACTGCCGAGCACGCCAATGGCAAATGGTCATTTCGCGCTATGTATGCGTGGCGAAAAAGGATTTGTGTTGGGGGCGCGGGCCTGGAGTGCCAACCCTGGCTACCTGACTGGGAGCGTAGGAAATGGTAGATCATCGCAGTCCCCCTCCGCACTAGGTAAACATGTATGGGGCAGGCTTTGCCCCCTTCCCCTCTCGTGCAAACGCCTATAAATATTACAGCAACGCATTACAGGTACGTAATTACAAGTATTGCAAGTTCGCCTTACGTACAAGTCGTGACTCCACGGATGAAAAATTACCGGTAAAGGGTGAATCGGAGAATCACTCGAGCTCACTAATACAATTGTTTTGTTCATACGGGAATCGTTAGCAATCTCCATGCCCCATAACGTGCAATTTCCGGGGGCGCCTTATCAGGATTGCGAGTTGTAAAACGAAATTAAGAACAGAGGGCGACGCGCAATCCGTCTATCTCTCGAGAGCGGCTCAGAAAAAGTCAGCCTAAGTACGTTATACCACTTCCAAATGTCCAGCTAATATGCCTAATAAGTAACCGATGGAAAGAAGAAGTGTCTTCATAATACTCCCGAAACAGCACCTTAAACTTTAATTGTGTAGGCAATCTAAATTTGCAATGAGGCCTGCTGCAGGTAGTTTGAATGATCTAAACTGCAAATCACCGGTATATTTACTCCATAAACGGACGATAAGAAGAACTTATCTCTGTGTCGTCGTTCTTTTCTCGCGCTTTAGCTACCGTCATGTCATACCAACTAGCCCAAGCTGCCACCCTTCATAAACGGGATTGAAACGACATGCCGATGTTTATCGTAGACCCTTATGAGATTTGCAAATTATGGGAAAGGGTTATTCGGCGGGCGTGTTTCAACGGAAAGCAATCGCGGTGTTATAGTGTACCTTTAATAAATGAATAAACAAATTAATGAATACGTCTTTGTTTACCCACGATATTAAATTATGCCTATATTTAAAATACATACTATATAAATATTCGCCTGATGCTTTCTTAATACGCAGCATATATTATTACGGATAAAAGTGTTAGCAGCAAGTAATGTTACACTCTACTGTACTCTCTGCGGTAGCAGTGTCATTCGTATATTGTTGTACAGCATACCTTCATCCGGTCTCCCCAACAAGATTTCACAGGCGCCAGAGCTTCCAGCTTCTCCCGGGCGCGCATCTTCGCCTGTAAACGTCAAAACGTGTGTTTGACAGCATTATATTTAAATGTATTTGCATGCGACGGACGCCGTATTAACACGCGGTGACGTACGCGGACAGAAACCTTCGCTCTCCGCACCGCAGTTTTCAGGTGATGCCGTCGGCGTTTGCTCCGGTTGAAGCCGCAGGGGCTGCATGGAGACAGCTAACAATCATCATGAGTAACCACATACAACTGCGTTATCAGAAACAAATAAGGTCACATTACCGCGCTGTTTTGCCCTTCAGTGCATTCGCCAGAAAAATCCATTCCGTGCAACAAGATAGACAACTTGGAAGATATCCCAGAGTGAGCACGGCTTCTGCAAACAGCTTACACCTTTTGCAAGCAGACGGCAGCTTACTTCTGACAGAAAGAGGTTAATTGATCTCGTGTTTCATTCCTGTTTTGTCTAGCCCGAACAAATCCCTTTTTATAAAACTTATATTTTCGCGGTATGCGGGGCCGACAGCCTTCAGCACATTGCCTCCAAGGTTTTCAGTGGGCGGCAATCACGGGAGCCATACCAAGTAATCAATAGGTGCGCAGAAGTTCTATAGGGCGGCGCTAGTAACGCGACACGCGGATTTGATGCGCGCGCGCCTTATTTGAAACGGTGAAATATGTTGTTTAGGGCGGGGGGTGGGCTGAACCGCTTTTCGTTGTCATGTTTCCAAAGCTCACCCATGGTACTTTAGGGCTCAAAATAAAGCTGGGTGAACCAAAAAATAAAGAGGAGGCAAGCAGACGACTTCTTTTTCAGTTCGTTGACACTGGAAACAAGAGAACACCGGACAAACCATTCCTCCACGGCACAAGCCCATCCAATCCGCCGTCGTCGTGAATTTTTGCTTTCGTTACTGTGGTTTCTGTTCCTCGTGCTTTTGTCCACTTGGATATGTTGTTACAATATAGTACTGAGTGAAGTGGACGGCAACAAATGGGACGATGAAGAATAAATACTATCTGGGGTTCAACGTCCCAAAAGCACAATACGTTTGTTAGGTGCACCATTGTGGCCACTGGCGTCTCGTCTTCATTGCAACGCGAGCAGGCTTGAGCCCGCGACTCTCGGGTGAGAGCTACATCACCCCTTTGGACAACAACGTGATCGAAGAAAGGCACGATTTATTGAGCAAACGTAACGCTGACTTTATTGAACAAAAGTTTATTTGCATGTGCACGAATATATTTGTACTTGAAATCCATGCAAAAGAAACAACGGATCACACTTGCGCATGCACATCTCACGTACGTCGCTAACAGCCTACTCGATCCCCGCGCGTATGCTGTGTGGGTGATAGGCGCAGCTGTTCCCGCTAACCATTTTCGGTTGGGATACCAGTGACTTACCATATGCACGCAGCGCAGACAATTCGTGTTGCTGCAGCCTTGCGTTAGGCAATGTTTAGAAGATGTCTACCACAGATGAACAGGAGGGGCGTAGCTTATTTACAGGGGGCACATGTTTCATGCATGTTCGTGCGTGCGTATGTATGCGTAAAAAGGTTTTACTCTCTCCCTTTTATCGCTAAGCCAGCGAGTCTACGGATCGAGAAAGCACCGCACTGAAAAAAAAAACAAAAAAAACATGCAACGGTGTGCCGATGCGTCAGACCAATGCCTAGTCTGACGTACAATTGATTAAGGGGAGATAATTTGGGAGAGATCGCGGGCGATTTAGATGATGCTATTCTCCTGCGCACCACAACTGTCAATTAACACCCACTTTCTCCCCCGCATGGCTACGCCAATGGTAGTAGCGCTCGTCTATCGTGTTTCTCGTGTAGGTAATAATATTTGCGCTACATATATTTGTAGTATTAAACGAGTTCATAACGCGAAATTCGCTAAAACTACATCAAAAATTCCACAATGCGTACGTACCTTAGAAACAGTTGCTTAAGATGTAAATTAAATTCATATGTACATACATACCAAACTGGATTGTGTTGGTTGTGTTGACGTGGAACCCGTAGTATGACTTCTTCATTAATAACAAATGATTCAAGATAAATACAACACACATATAATAAAAAGCTAGCATGTTCACTTGCTAGAAGATTTGTGATGTGATACACTTATCACAAAAAGAAGTATATAACTAAGACTTGATAGTCAGCACATGTGTCATCGATGAAATATAGCACGGAGCGAGTCCTTCAAATATGCTGTCCCTGCTTCACATGTTCACATGCTACGCTGTCTGCTGTCAGTGTCGACTCAGCCACTCGCCATCTTTCGAGTACTTCTTCAGATTATCAAGGAGCATGCTTTTGAGGCTGTCGATCTTTTGCTTCTGCTGCTCGTTGCGTCGCAAGAGATCGTCGCGAAGTGCTGATGCTCGACGAACGAGGTTTTCGGTATTCTGCAAAATCTTGGCCGTGTCCTGCACCATCTTCTCAGCCATTACGCGCACACTTCCGCCAAGACCTGCATAGAAAATTGGAGGCATTTGCGAATGTTACGTGATCCTTCGATCGTCCAGCTTATTTAACACAGTAACATGGGGCGAATGGGAAAAGAGATACAAGTTATTGACATTGTATTTGTGATCACGCCGAGTATAAATGTTCTTTGGTAATATTTCAATGTATGGGCTGCGTCGAGGTGTTCAGGCCCCACGCTCAGCTCTAGGTATCAGATTTACTGTACACTGACCCCCCCTCCCCCCAACCCTCCCCTGGGAATATTCTACCGTCCACGGCAAAGAGTGATGGAACTGTTACTGAGCGCATCCACACACGCGCGCAGTCTAGTGGTTATGGTGTTCAAGTGTTGACCCGCAGATCGGGGGAGCGAATCCCGGCCGCGGCGGCCCCATTTTGAGTGACGAGCAAAAATGTTTAAATTCCGCGTACTTACACCCGAACTGCTCCCTCACTTGTCACCCCTTCAATGCAGCACAAGCGTGTTCTTAAACGCGCTGCTTTGAGACGGTGCAAAGTTCAATTCAAGGACCGCTTCTGAATACGGAGGTTACCTTATTAAGTTTTTTTCTATTTTGTGTTGCTCTCTTGTGAACACAGATGCAATATAGTGATGTTTCCAGCTGCTGCCCACTGTAAAAGGTGTGATACCTATAGCGTTCTTCGCAATTCCTCTCACACCTTCCACCAAGTTCATACGTATTCTTGAGAAATAAACAAATAAATAAATAATTATTAATATTATTATCAACGCAACAGACACATACATACACACACCATTTGTAGGGTGACTTATGTTCACTCGTAAAGTGTGTAAAGCCATCGTTAGTGGGAGAATCTGCAGGTTCTTCGGGCTCGTTCTCAGGAAACAGGGACAAAAAAAGGGAGGGAGAGGAAAAAGAGATTCGGTATTACGGTGGGCCACTTAGACATGAAAGCGTGGAAGGTCTCAAGGTGTGTTCTGTGAGACACTACTGCTGAATAACACAATACGTGCATTAAAGTGAGCCTTTTATATCCGTGTAGCCCCCCTCGACTGCACGGTAGTCGCCTGGTCAGAGAAGCCATGGGCTGTGTTTGCTTTTATTGCTACCGCACATGCATCAGACCCCGGCGCCGATAATGCAGCTGGTCGCGATCACACGATAACCTCGCGTGTAATTATCCGAAAACAATGCGTGGGCTGGGCGCTTACTACCTGCATGTTCCGCTGCCTAATAATGTGAATTCAAGTTCACGATAGCAAGCTGTCATTAAAAATTTTCATTACGATAAAGCACAACTTCGAATAAAAATAAAGACATAAATTCCTTTGCTAATTGTTTTACTGCAGCAGGTACTCAGAAGTCGATGGGCATCCATTTTGTAATCAGAGTCGAAATCACGCGGTTAGAAAGTTTCTATGTTTTTAGGTAGCTTACGCTTATCTTGTCTCTTGAACGAAAATCCAACTGCGCCGTGACTTTCCGGCTGTTCTTTAAATTCATTTTCACCTGCAAAAGTCAACACATGTGAACCAATGCGCCACTTTGCCCACGATCCCTGTTCTAGAGCTGCCTAATAATGTTAATTCAAGCTCACGACGACGAGCTGTCATGTTGCGTTTTCATCATTAGAAAACACAATTTGAATAAATAAATTAATAAATGCTCTAGCTGAGGGTTCTATACTGCTGCATGCACTCAGAAGTGTTGATGAGCACCCGTTTCTTAATCAGCGAGAAAATCATGCGTTTAAAACGTTTTGATCTATTGTGGTAACTGACGTTCATCTTGTCATTCGAATTTAAACGTGACTGTGCCATAATTTTCCAGTTCTTCAGGAGGCATGATTTCACGTGTAAACGCCAAACAAATTGAACCACAAATTTAAAAGTATGCGCAACATTGCAATCACACTGTCAGCCCCGCCGCGGTGGTCTAGTGGCTAAGGTACTCGGCTGCTGACCCGCAGGTCGGGGGTTCAAATCCCAGCTGCGGCGGCTGCATTTCCGATGGAGGCGGAAATGTTGTAGGCCCGTGTGCTCAAATTTGGGTGCACGTTAAAGAACCCCAGGTGGTCTAAATTCCGGAGCCCTCCACTACGGCGTCTCTCATAATCATATGGTGGTTTTGGGACGTTAAACCTTACATATCATCTCCAATCACACTGTCAATGCCTGAAAAAACAAAAACTATGGGGCATATTGGCGCATCCAAACACAGGTTGACTACTTTTGCATGAAATACGTTCAACTGCGTTTGTGTGTTTCTTAATTACCGGATTAGGTAGGTTAAATTAAGTAACATTTGAAGCAGCGAAGCTCTGCAAAAGAAAAAGAATAATCCAGTGAGGAAGCTGTAGATTAGCTTGAGGAACCTATGATTAGGTAGTTTCTTTCGATTTTCGTGAGTCTGAGTGAGTCCGGCTTACCTTACATTCACGAGCACCAGCGCTTCATATCAGCTTACTACTTCTGATGTTGCTATTTATGTTGCCGTAGGCATCGTTACGTATGCCTGTGTCTGCACTCGGCCATTGATAACGAAACTTCTCGTGCCATTCCAGTCCTATAGGGTTTCCCGCAAGGCTCTGTTCTTGGTCCTTTATTTTTCCTTGTATACATCACTGACATCGTTCGGAACATGCCCGTTAAAATAAGGCTCTTTGCTGATGATTGTATTATATACCATGAAATTACCACACCCCATGACCAGAGAACAATAAATAAATATTTGGACTGAATTCAAACATGGTGCGCAGACTGTCAAATGACCATCCACAAAAAGAAAATAGTCGCAATGACAATCAGTCGCAAAAAGCACCCTATAACGTTTTCTTACTGTTTTTATAATGAACCTCTGGAAGTAGAAACTAAATATAAGTATCTGGGAGTTATCATTTCTCACGATCTTAAATGGAATGACCACATTGACTACATACATAGAAAGGCAATGAAAAAACTCGGATACTTAAGGAGGCGCTTGAGTAAGTCCTCTCCAGAAGTTAAAATATTAGCCTTTAAAAGATTTATTCGGCCACTCCTGGAATATTGCGCCGCTGTTTGGGATCCATACACAAAAAGAAACATTTCAATATTGAAAAAAATACAGCAGAAATCTGTTAGGTTCATCTTTAATCAATACAGCTGGGAGGCTTCAGTAACATCTATTCTAGAAACGGCTGAACTGGAAAAATTAGCAAATCGCCGATACCGTGAACGAATGAAACTATTTTACCTTCTTTATCATAAACACTTAGGTATAAAAAAGGATACATATCTGAACGACTCCCACCAGCGGCCTACTCGGTCCCTTCATAATAAAAATGTAAGCGAGTTCTCTAGTCACACATACATTTTCCAGTATTCTTTTTTCCCGAGAACTGCAATCAATTGGAATTCCCTCCCTTGAGCTGTGGTGGACTGCCCGTCGCTATCATCCTATCTACAGGCCCTTCAGTCCATGGGACATAGCTCTGACATAGTTTAACATGAACCCTGACGCTTTTTTTCTTCCATATGTTTACGTATTCATGTTTTTACTAGTTATTTATATATCTTGCTGCTGTGCTTCTATGAACTCGTTCTACTCTTCTTCTTTTGCTGTTATTATCACCGCAATGCATCATATATGTTTATTGTAACCTTTTTTGTACTCATTTGTACCCACTCTTGCCTAAGGTCTGAAGATCAAACCAGCAGTACTGTAATAAATAAATAAATAAATAAATAAATAAATAAATAAATAAATAAATATCCAGCGCCACTTCACGACGTTTTGCTCAATGCAAAAAAAAATACAACACAGTCACCTACCATCCGCACGCTTCGTATAACATCGATTTCCAAGGTACGTGGGATTTGCCCGATTTTTTCCATCAGCGAGGCTGAGTGAGCTCCACAAATTTTGCCAACCCATGCTCATGAAATTTTGCAAGTGTGTCCCTTGAAAGTTTGTAATTTTGTGAGCGTGTAGTATTATGCTGCAATGCGATGTACTCATGTACTTAGCCAGCCTCATCCATCTTACTTGAAATGGAGCAGAGTTCATACGTTGGGTCACTTACGTTCGCCCGCCAAATCACGGCCGCTGGCTGGAATGGTTTCGGGTGTTGCTTGTTCTTTAGCTGCAAAAGTAAGGCAAAATAATAAGAACACTCGTTCATACATATTAAAATACGCGGTAACCTACATTCGGAGTCGTAGTTTTCGGCTGACATGGACGGCGTTTGTTGCAGCGCGTTTATTTCTCCCCTCACCAACTGCATGGAGATAGTTGCGTTAACCGTTGCTGAGACCTCAAAAATGGGTACGTCTTACTGTTTAAGGTCGCATGAACCTTACCTCGTTGTTGTCAACCTCCTCGACCGCCTCGACGCCTTTATTGTTGTCAGCTTGTGACGACGATTCCATGTTTACCAAGAAAACTTTGAGAAGCTGTTCGCTGGAACTGCTGGTACCACGACTGGGACGCAGTGATGGAAAACGTCCTTCCGAGCACAGACGCTGGTGACTTCTGGAACGAAAAGTAATTGACTCTTCGCTTTTTCCCCATCTTTATTAAAAAAATTTCTCCCCGCTTCACGAAAATACAAAGTTCGCGGCGATGAGCGCCTGCAGACCCGAGCGAAGTTTTCTCGGAAGAGACACGGTTAGCGTCGTCCGCGGCATGGCCTTTGAGATTCAGGCCACACAGCCATCACGGAGGCATTTTCTGCATACAATAGGTGCCGTCGCTTCCGCGAGGTAGCGACACACGCGCTGCTTCCGCGCTGTTCGCGAGCCCAGTGGCATCGCGCGTTACCAGCGTGTGCGCTACGCTGGCTGGCTGCACTGCTCAACCCGAGCTATGCTTTCTTGGCGCCGACAGCGCTCGTCAGAACCGGGAAGTTGTCCAGCACGGATGCGCCAAGGTTGTAGAGGATTAAAGGGCTCGTCGCATCGCTTCGTATCGGGCCAAAATCACCTGCCGTCTTTCCGTGGTCGCCCTCTGCGAACGGACTGAAGAGGATCTACGAAGGATCGCGGAGGCGGAAAAAAAAATATGTAACGGCGTGCCTAGGTGGGTCACACGGGCGTCAGCCGCGCATTTGTGCCATTGTTGTCGCTAACTGTCGGCAGATGTGCGCCAGAGGGTTAACAACCTCTCACGCCTCTTTCAAGCTACATCCTCACACTTTGTTCTTGGAGAATCGCATGGTTTCGCATGTGCTATCGAGTATTGACTAGACTGGGTGTGATAATGGGCATGCATACTCATCGAACACTTTCGTAGTTAATGATTGATAAGTATTAATCAAAAGAGGGAGGGGAGCAAGCACCGAGCTTTCGTTTTGTTCTTTGCGCACGTATGAAGTCCGTTCTTTTTCGTTTCCGATGGAGGCGGAAATGTTGTAGGCCCGTGTGCTCAGATTTGGGTGCACGTTAAAGAAGCCCAGGTGGTCGAAATTTCCGGAGCCCTCCACTACGGCGTCTCTCATAATCATATGGCGGTTTCGGGACGTTAAACCCCACAAATCAGTCGTTCTTTTTCGTGCGTTCATTGTTTTTGGGAGTGTGTTAACGTGATTTCGTTGAAGGTGGCCCATATTGCGCTATTTTATCAGTTATTGACATTATAATTACTTCACCTTTTCGCGCTTGCGTTCGGACAAACTCAGAATTGCACTAAAGCTCCATGGCCCGCTTTTGTACTGCCTTTCATACGTAACAAATACATTTGAGTTCAGCGTCCTAGTATACTATATAACCGCAACAATATTAATAATTAGAGTGAACTATTAGAAGATTGGTTGATATGTGGGGTTTAAGGTCCCAAAACTACCTTATGATTATGAGAGACGCCGAAGTGGAGGGCCCCAGAAAAACTATTAGAAAACGCTCGATATAACCCTCTTTTGAAGCCCTTCTCAAAAAGCAGGGGGTTGGAAAAGATTGTGGTTTAATGAAGCCGCCTCTTCATGACAGAGAGGTGGAATTTGGTATTATGGACTTGCTCTCGTTTTGATAACAATTTTCAACGGGGTGGTTAGGAGGTGAACCTACGCGCTTTCCTAAGTGTAGCAGTTGTGTGCATTTCATGGTTTCACTACAGACATCGGCTACATTGGGGTTTAAAGGGTAACTAAAGGTATTTCGTAACGTCACGAGTCGCGTTAGAGCACGGACATCAGCGTTATCAAACTGAAATGCACCTTACGGTGCGTTGATGTGAATATCGCACCTAACTTTCATTTGCAAATTCGTCCTGGCTCTACAACACTTGAATAGCTTACTGAAGTATAGGTATACAAATGTAATGCTTATCAGACTGCCGTAAAACGCAACCAAAACTTAGACAACTTTTAGCGTTAAAGCTACATGATGCCTGAATCAAAGGAGAACTTATGTGATGCTTGTTATTTTCATATGAAATGAGGTAGTGTGTGTGTGTGATTTTAAATGAAAAGAACAGAAAAGTGAGCGCCGTAACTGTCTCTCAGGGGGAGGACACCTCAAGAGTAGTAGCTCACGAGAGGTGGGGGTAAAGGAGGGATTAAAAGGATAAGATTAAATGGTGAATATTGATTAAGTGGTAAGTGGTGATAGGATTAAATGTGAATCCTTTCCTTGACCCTGCGAGGTGGCTGAAGATAGCCGATCGGCTCTCCGAGGTGCTTGGCAGGTGCTTCAGCATTCGCAGTGTCAGAGAAAGGCTTAACGTAATCCTCCTGCGTTTTTCGCGTGATCAGAAGAAGAAACCTAAGAGGTAATTGCGTCTCGTGTTGGACTTTATTATGTACTGTTCTTTCCCATTGACGAAAATTGTGATTACTGGCTCCACAATAGTTCCGGTAGAGAAGAGGAGCAGTCCGAGCTGGAGTACCTTCTGCAGCAAGCGACTGACATAGCGGACGAGTGCGGCTACATGCCACAGCCATCAACCATACGACAGCTCGCTGAACGTGACGGCATCAAAAGAGCCACAGGAAACTCGGTCGCCCGTCCGCCAGCAAAACGTCGCATCGAAAACGGGGAAGAAGATGCCCTGGCAGCCTAGCGCGGAGTTTACAGTGGGGGACGGTGTTGAGCCCGGTAAGAAATGTGCTGATTTCGCTATTCCTACTCGTACTTAACTGATGCTGAGCCGTACACTTGGTCTGCGTTGAATTTACAGGTGGTGTCATTTGATCCATTGCATGATACTTCAGTGCTTCACTGGTTGAGTAAGTTAAGAAGAGAGTATAAAAAACTGGACAAATATTTGTAAACATTTGCTTTCTGCACGATCATAGCAGGCGCAACCTCTTAAAAGTTTTCTTTGTGAAATCTGAAGGCAGCAGCCATGCTTGCAGCACACTTTGCGGCCTGTTGTATGATTTAGGTGCTACCTGTGTGGCACTGTAGTATATTTACCAGATAGGTGGAGACAGAGATATAGCAATGTTTAATAAGATTCCATGAAATGTTTGCTTGGTTGCCTAGCTTGCTACTTCTGGTGTCAGGTGATTACTGTGATGTATAAAAGGATCACATGTACAAAAAGATATGTCTACTCACAAACACACACATGCTCAAAAAAGAGTCACGCAGAGAACCTTGAACATGAGTTATATCAAGTGGCCAAATTGACAATGCTACAGACACGACATGCAGTCAGCTTGCATAACATGGACAAATCGGAATATCTTCTACAAGCCTTCGTCCTGCAATAGACATGAAATTCTTATGAATATGCAATTGTTTTCTGTGTTACATAATCATTTCACCAGTTACATGACATTTTACTAGGTCAGAGCTTGAACTATTCTGCCAAAGGTTGAGCAATAGCTGTCTCACCAATGAAGGCTGTGATATGCCATTTAGTGTTTAGTAAAGATTAGAACAACTTCACTCTTCTGAACTAAACAGCGGGGTTCAATGTCAGACAGAGTGTTGGGCTGAGGTACTGGCTAGATTTAAGGATCGAGCAACAACATGTGAACGTGATAAAATATTGTTTGTTAAAAAAAATAGGTGACACTTTTACCTTCAATAGCTTTGCACAAAGCTGAAATATACTATTTAGAAGTGTACCTGATATAATTTTCTAGCTGGAGTTTGTAGATGTTTTTTAACATATGGTTCTCCATTTTTCTATAATTATTTTTATTTATGTGTAACCTACTAATTATCTTTAGGTACTTGTATTCCCTCTCTTTTGTTTCTTATTCCTTGGTTTAGACCCCTTATGCTATAAAAAATCAAACTTCTGTATGCTATATTAAGTAGAGTTCATTAAAAAAATTTTTGTTCCTGACTAGCAGATGGTGCAAGCATGTCACAGGCTCAGAGACTGCTTAACTCAATGTTTGAGCCGGAGAACCTAGAGTTTCACATAGATCTGCCTGGCTACGGTGACTGAAAATACAGTGAGAAACTCTAAAAGTTTTTCATTACACACGTGCTCAATACACTGTTGCATAAACTAGTGGATGCTGTAGCACGCATAATCGGGCTAGGTGGTGTTAATTCATTTTAAGACTGGAAAATGCACGTACACGAACACAAGGAACAAATGGCAACACCATGGACCCATTAAAATAGTCCTAAATAGTCCTTTACAGTCAGGTGGGCCTCTCAGCATGGCCTGAAATTATTTCCATTATTTTTCTCTTTTCTCCTATCTGTCGTTTTTAGCCTTGCAGTGGGTTTTTGAAGCTACTAACGCTGCAATATGGGGTTAGTTGATAGTTTGTACATCACCCTGTGTTGTTTCTCAATTTTTTTGGTCCAAGTTATACCCGGGAGATCATCAAAAATAAGGTTTTTCAAGTAATTGCACCAGCACTATTGAGCCCTGGCCTCCAGCATGTAAATAAAGTTTTGGAAAGAGCCTGTATTTCTCATCAAAAGAGCTGCTGCATGAGAGGACTTATTGCCGATGTGTATTGGAAAGGAAAGCTTGGTTCAAGCTCAAAGCACACAGCACAGCTCTTATGTTGGTTCACGTGTGATGTACAGAACTTGAAGACAACCCGACGGCCTCATACTCTGCACCTGACCGCATCGCAACTGCTGCACCCAGCCGTGCTCAAACCCTAACATCTAGTCCTTCAGATGTTGCTGCTGCACTTTGTAATCCCTAGTTTTGTTGGTGCGTGCCTACAGATTGAAATGATTGTTGTCATCAGTGCTTTCAACATCAACAAAAGCGAGTTTAGGTGCAGCTATTGAGTGTAGGAAATCATTCAAGATGGCCTGAATAATTCTATTTCGTGCTATGAAAGAAATACAGGGTCAGATTTCAGCTGTTGCTAGCATTTGCACTAAGTCCTCCTTTAAAATAATATGAGCTCAGCGAAGAACATTGTTTTCTTTCTCAGTACAGTATTTTTGTCCTATGCAATAATAAATTGATAAGAGAATAAGTACCTAATAAGTGTAAGTAGTTTCAGTATGTTCAAAAACTAGTTGCATTGTTTCATCAAGGATCCACTTCTTTTAGTTGCCCTTGCTGCTTTTCTTTGTCTCCCTGAGAATAAGTCTGCTTTATGTGCATTAGGACTCAAATAGCAGCCTCCTTCTCAACTTGTTTATTTGTGATCTCTTGGACTACCAGGAAATGCAACTGTGCGTGGGAGCTTCCTGATGCCCACACTGGTGAGACCAGACGGGTGGCCAACACTCGTGTGCCTCTGCAAGGTGTGTAACAAAAAAAAAAAGCTTGTTCATATCAGTCTATCTTGTATTTTGCCTGGTAGAAAACAAGAGTATCATTCAAAATGCAGGTACACAATTGTAAACAAATATGCTTGCTATTGAAGGCAAGAGTAAAAAAACACTTTAATTGTCTAGTAAATCTTTTTTTGAGAGAGCTTACTACTCTGTCCCCCAAAATCTCCGAGTATATGGCTTTATCGCATCTTTAGTCTTGGCCAGGAAAGGAGACATAAGCAAACTAGTGTCTCATGTGTCTTTTTATGTTGGGCAAACTTATGACGTGGCATGTGCTTGGGTGTGCCATCGACTGGGTGCTGTTGTGGCCTTCAATAGTTCCACACTCTCAGGGACATGTGGCCACTCTCACTGTGAAAAATGTTTGAGCACACGTGATCATCTTCCAGTCGGTTGCAATGATGTGAACTTGCAGTGAAGTCAAGGTGGCAATAAAGGGTGCTACTTTTTAGAGCAGTGAAGTGTTGCATATTACGATTGATATGAAGCATTTGCTGCACTAGGAGACTATTGAACTATTCCAGTAAATATTCCAGAACTAAATTGTTAATAAAAATGTCTTCACCTTTGCTTTGCTGTCAGAAAATATATCATGTGTGTAGCCAAAGAGCATTTGCATTAACTTCAAAGAGCCATAGACATAGAGTAGGTCATCTTTGTTTTGAGAATATTTTCGGAAATTCGTGCATGATTTTTTAGCACAAGTCCATGGAGCTTCATGAGTAATACAGAACAAGCTCGTTAACTTGACCTATATGAATTATTAAGAAAGTTGATTGACTCGGGAGTGTTCCCTGGCCCCGGCCAGCATTTGTATAGTTCAATGCCATCAAACGTGTCGATTCGGTAACATTTGGTTCCAACGTGGGTAATATGAATGATTCGCGAAGCCCGCCAAGCATAAGGTGCCACAGGCGTTGCTTGAGATACCAGGCACAAAGATACAAAAACAGCATTTGCAGGCGAACGAAATAAGCCAGTGCTGTCTGCATCGTAATCTATGTCATTATTCATCTTGTTTACTTGCAAACTCAACATTCAGCAACTTCATTTTAACTTGATGCAGCGCACATGCAATGTCACAAAAATCAAATATGGCAAAAGTAATTTAAGATGAGAAGCTCAGCTATAGTCAGTCTGCTGGCATGAAACACATTTGCTACATCGTTAGGAACTGTCAGTTGCTGGTAATTTTACCTTTGAAACAACTAGCGTCATGTGCGCATGGTAATAATGGCTGTACGTAATAAGAAATAGAGGACGAGCGTTCTTCGGGCTAAATAAACTCGCAAGTCTGGCGCCATGATTGCATTACCCACAAAGTCACAAAATCACAAAAATGGTTACATATTTATCAGAATAAGGAACGCGTATTGATGTAATACCCCAGCCACACGTGGCAACTTAAGTGCACTTTGAGCGAGTGTACATACCCTCATCAAGTGTCACTTTGGCAGTTCGCTGCTACACGAGGAAGCGAAGTGTACTTAATATTCGTTTATGATTGCAGTGGCAATTGTTGGGTTTGTAGCCCAATATATAGTTGTTACTTTTGCACTCGTGTCTCATCGTTGGACAACATTGTCTTCGTTGAACTAGCACCAGTGGCACACGCCATCGTAAACGACTAGAGAATGACTCGCCTACACATGTGCAAGTGTGTCTGGAAGTAAACTACGCGATGGACGTGCAGTATTGCACAGCATGTGCTGCCGCATTCCCGCAGCGGACGTGGCCGCAAACTGCCTGAGGGAGAGAGTAGCGAGAGTTGTTGATTTATGACTTGTTTTAGTATATAGCAAAATTTATTATAATGAAAACAATAGTTTCAAAATAGTATCAGTACCGCATTAGGCAACAGCGTATTTCTGTGCAAGCTACTTGGACCGAGGCTACAAACTTGGTCAAAGCGAAGTGAGGTTAGGGAACGCGCTTGTCGGCAAATGTGTTTTGCGGCGAGTGACACTAAACTTGCTCGTGTGACAGCGCGCAAATGACACTCGCGGCTAAGTGTGCTTGCTCGAAGTGCACTTACGTTGCCAGGTGTGATAGGGGTATTACAGGCATTTCTTCGTTTTCTTGATACTTTTGGCAACTCAACAATAAATAACTCAACCATTTTTTTGTTCCTGTGTTGTTTGACTTAACAAGCTTTTACTGTATGAAAAATCGGACAGAATGAGCCAGCTAAAAGGGGGGGGGGGGTTAAAATGTACTGCATAAATTCGCATGACTCAGTTAGTGATTGCCCTTTCAGAGTTGCCAGTTGATTCGTAGCAGCGCAGAGCACAAAGTAGCCCGTGCTCACCTTTTGCCTGCTGCGACTCGCACTTCAACACCAGTGCACCCCCGAGCCCCTCCAATCAGAAATGTATACATGTAGGCAGTTGTATGTGCACCAACACTGATTTTCAAAGCTGGGATTACTCTTTTATACAAATCTCCTGTATACGGGCGTGTCTCCGAGAGAGTATAAAGGTCCGGAAGTGCTGCTAAAGTTTGAATGATTCATGCATGAGTCAGGCTACAGTATCAATTCTGGTGACTTCACCCACACGAGCACGTTAAATAACCCCAGGTGGTCGAAATTTCCGGAGCCCTCCACTACGGCATTTCTCATAATCATATGGTTGTTTTGGGACGTTAAACCCCACATATCAATCAAAACTTCACACACTCGAATGAACACATGCGATGTCAGATACCAAAGCAAACGAAATTGCTGCTTGCATGTTGCTTTTTCTGTCACTTCTCCTCGCTGTTCGATTGCAGTAGTTCATCATACCTTTCAATCGAATAAAATAAAACATGGATTCTGTCATTGTGTGTGCATTCCAACATCGTGTAAATTGATCACAAGGCAAGAAAATAATTTTATTGCGATTTGTTGTCATGACAGCAACATTTTGCCCTGTATAAACTTTCTGTAGGAAAATAGGCCACAATAGATACAAGTTCGATCGATTCGTTCACTATCGGGTGCTACAACAAGTATGCAGCAAGTGGATGCCAGCCAGAACAACACTTGGTCCTTCTTTGACCCACATGTGTGTAGCAATAGATGATGGAGTGTCCGTGTAATGTCACCATATCACCATATCTAGCGTGAGCATGTCGCCAACTCATGTGGCTACACTGTGTCTTGACATCAGTATACAGTATATGAAACAAAACCAGCTTTTTAGAAAGGTGTTGCATTTTCTTTTTAAAGTGTAGTCAAGTGTATAATTGAATTTTCTTGGTTTTGAGGACTTGACCTTTCATATGATGCATAGAAACAACTTATAAAATTTCTGCCAGTACTCTTTTAAGTATTCGCAACATTTTGTTGCAAGTAATTCTGTGTGTGCAGAGACAGCTTGACTATTATTGCAGTATTTACCTGCCTGTGTTTAATAAATCTAGTGTTTCGGAATAGTACTCTACAGTAGACTCTCGTGAAATGAAATATGAAGAAACTAGAAGATGTTTTCCATTTAACAGTAGTTCCGAGATAAAAAAGTGGAGAATGAAGTGGAGAAAAAAGTGGAGTACGAAAGCAACCATGCTGAAGGAAGTTGTTTCATTTAAGCAACAATTTCATTTAATATATTTGCGTTTACTGAGAGTCTACTGTGTTAAAAAGAACTATGTGTGATCAGTAGAATATCATGGTGCTTTGTAGACTGTTGCACTTGCTCATCCATTTGAACCTAAGACAGTTAACTGTTCCTTGTAAATTTCTGCAGGTACACAGCGGCACGCTGAGGCAACATATGCCCTCATTGAGGCCCGTTGTTATCGGAACACTGCAATCGAGAACCGCCGCCTTCAACTTGAAGAGGACCGGCTGCGATTCGAGATAAAGCGCCATGAACAGGAAATGAAGCTGAAAGAAATGGAGCTTGAACTGAGGTAGGTGAAGCAGGAGGCGAAATTCAAGCTAAAGAAGCTTGAGCTTCAGCAAAGGCGGCAGGAGCTAGAGGTGCAGGCTCAGGAGCGCTGGCACAACAGGGGCTATCAACAACGCAGCTTGAAATCATAGTCATTCATAAATAAGTAATGTATCCGTTTGAACCTCCATGTAACTAAGTCCGACATAACTAAGTACTTATTAGGGTCCATGACAGGGTCACCCTCCGTACTGCTGTTCTCATCTAAAAATTGTAGAGCGTCTATTGTGCCTGTAAATGTATAAAAAACAGACATTCAAAAATATTATCTAATTGTTAAGTCAGCTATAGAAGTCTCCGGCTATAAACTTTGCTCACTGCCAGCTACCGTCATGTTGCCATGGGGTGTAGGACGTCACATGTTTCATGCAGGAGATCTCTCTTCTCCCGAACTTCAGCCACTGCAAATTCTTCAGTTTTTCAATTCCAAGGCTTACAAAAAATGAAGTAGCTCCATTGTACCGCAACTGGCCATGAAACAGTTGTTGGACGGAGTAGACGCTCACAAAGCAAGTGGCTTATTATGTCATGGTTCACAAGTACTTTTGTGAGGCTACCGGGCCACATGCATGTTGATAAAAATCCTCATTGTAAATTAGGTGTTCAACCAAATGTGCTGAAATTTCACCAGCTTATTTGTCAATGGAAAAGGACCAACATTTATAATACAGATTACGAAAATTCTTGGCATGGCTCATTGGAATGAACATTAAAGAGAAACAATGACTTGGTTTTAGATTGACAAACTGCACTTTGGGAACTCTAACCCCTTGTTTCACAGTTAGAAATGAATTATTCGTGGAGAAAATTGAGGGTGAAGTTTCATGTTTTATTTAGCACCTTTATAAAAAAATTGATAAAGGAAGGCAATACACTAAAACATCTGCTAGTGCCAGTGGTCAAAACATGTAGTTTTAGCATTTGTCAAGTTATCTTTTGTGCAACAGAGACCAGCCACTACAGTCGAGGGAGAATACATTCTTCTAAATTTTGGAAAGAGTTGAAGTAGAAAAATAGCAGTTTAGTAATCTAATACAGAAGTCATAAAATCGCTTGAATAGCACTGCAGAGGAAGGTAGGTGGGGGTAATGTAATAATATTTGTTGAGTTTTTATGTGCCGAAACCACAATATGATTGTGGGAGACGCCGTAGTTGAGAGCTCCGGAAATTCTCTCCATGTGGTGATCTCAAACATCCACCTAAATTTAAATACACGGGCGTCTCGGGTTTCGCAATCATAGTTCCAACTCTTATGCGAAGAACCTTCAATACGATGATTTGTATCTGTGATGTTTCTTACTTTACTACATGGAGGTTTAGGTATATTTTTTGAACAATTTTATGGTTGTACAAAACTACAACAGTTGCTCTTGGTGATGCTTTGCTGTTAGCTGTTCAACAAGCTATACAGATAGTGCCTCCTGTTTGCCACTCGCTTTTGCCAATACATTGCCTCTCTGTCTCACATAAGACCAGTAGAAAATGTACGAGGTCTGTTGGGAAAGTATCCGACTCGTTTTTTTTTTGCAAGCACTTGATGGATTTGGAACAAGCGCGCTTGCATTAGCCGACTTTGAACCTTCGTGTGCACGTGTGAATTTTTTCCCGCCTGTCAATTTCGTCAGTCGCCTGGATGTGTTGTTTGAGTGAGGTGTTCGCAGTGCTCTCATTGGTTTTACATAGGAAGGAAAATGAGGGAGCGGCTGGAGTAGCGCTAGGATGCTTCCAACAATGGTAGCACCCGTAAGAGAAGTCTGTAGAGTCCCAAGGGGCTACTTTGAGGGTGTTTAGGTTTACAATGCTCCAATAATGCCCGTTTTTTCTCTTCCACCAAAGGCCAGATACTTTTCTAGGAGATCTCATATGATGCCTGCAGGTGCATATATGCTTGCATTGAGTGACAGCCTCCTCTTCATTGTTGAATTTGTTGTTTCCCTAATTTTATTTCAGGCTGACACATTTTAGCTATGGGGCACAAGCTCAATATTCAGTTGTTGCCTCTTTCTTTCACTTTATGGTTCAAAGCATACAACTTTATTGAATGTCTATCAAGGTTTAATGCAATGTCGGCTTGGCCTCGCACGGGGAAACGTCAAAGCCTTGCCTCAAAGCCGCCTCGTGAGCTTGCTGGACTGCTCACATTTAGACGCCAAATTTTGAGATGTGCACAGCAGTAGCCAACCTCAATGAAATGGTCTCCAGAATAACTGCAAGCATTCTGGCAACATAACTACAACCCTATAACATGTGCTAAAGTGTTGCACGTCCTTTCTGGTATGACTTTCACGTGTCATCCTGATGGTTGTCCAAATATATCCATCTTAGACGGACTGGGTTAGTGAAGTTGTTCATCTAGAGCTGTCCCCAGAAAATGGCCTGTCTGCTGTTTAGTTTGGAACTTAGCGGTGGGAATATCCTTCTTGTATTAATATATGCTTTTGTTTTTATTTTCATTATAGCTAGTGATCCTTTCCTTATAAATGAGGTATGTTCCTTATTGTATGAGAGGCTTGTTTGTCTTCAGCGCAGCATGTCTCTGGCCGTCAGGTGTGTAGTCTCGTTTTTATTCGGGAGGATGTCACGTTCTGTGGTGATGTGAGTAGAGAACTACAGGGTGGTCGAGCTCAGATTTGGGGATCTGCTTGCTTTTGCCAGAATGGCCAAGGCTTCCTAGGGAATCGTGCCCTTAGCGTAGTTTTTGATTGCTATTTAAGATTTGCATTAGACAACTTCGCATACCTGATTTTTTAGGGCCAGTGGAATATTGTTGCAATATAGAGAACGAAAAAGCTCGCTCAGATTGGAAGAAAATGACGTGACTCGTCACCCTCTGGAAAACTGCTAAAATTACTGTCAATATACCAACTATGAACTCGTGTGCCTCTGCACTCTTCTCGCAACATTTGGTGGAGGTGCTGGGTACCACGATGGAACTTCGCAGTAAACGTCACATGTCTACCGCCACCATGGCAAGCCGACCGCCAATGTCTTAATCAGTGACATTGGCGAACCAAGCGTCAAAGGTTATACCAGTCGGAACCACCTGCTGCTCGATGATCACACCTTCTCGTCCTACACGCCAAAGCAGAGCATTATTGTCGGCAATTTCCCGCCAAGATCTTGCCACTTCCCGTCTTCTCCAGGTCATTGGACACGTTCACCGCTCATGCACCACTCTTTGTCCCCATCCACAGGCCGCTTCACTTCTGGAAACTAGGTAGCGCTTAAAGTGATCAATTTGTCTCCTTTATCTAGATGATGTGATCGTGTTTTTGGCAACTTTCGAAAGCCACCTGCAGCAACTCCTATGACCGCGTAGGGTGCCGCTTCTTCTGTCCAGGTCTCTATCACTCTGTGCGACACTATGTCGCTTCTTGCGACCCGTGTTAGTGGCGAAAGACGCCTGCTTTGCCTCCTGCTGGTTCCGTTCAGCCAATTGAGGTGCCAACAGAGCAACTCTTCCGTGTGGGCCTCGACCTGTTTGACCCGTTCCCTATAGCTACGAAAGGGAACAGGTGTGTAGGCGTGATCATCATCATCATCATTTCTCAATCACCGCACTGCACCTTTCGCGCAGCTGATGCTAGCTCGAGCTGCGCGAGGATTAGAACAAGCTCACGCGCCTAGCGGTTTCGACTTGGCAGCCGCCGCCGCTCCATTTTAGCAATCGAATAAAGCAGAGAGTTTGACACGATCACGTTGGCCGCCGTCCTGTCTTCCTCTCTCGCTACATTGGTGACTCGGAGAACGCGCCCTTCGACTCGCCATCGGCTGCCGTGTTTCCGCCACTCTGCCTGCCAGTGCCGCCGTTCCAATCGACCTACCCCAAAGTGTGGTTTATGCAGCTCGACGCTGTTCTTGCGGTGAATGGCAGCATGGACCAGCCGCTGATGCACGCCATTCTTCTCAATGCCCTTATGATGCCCTCTGCACGGCAGTGCTCGCCCACAACGGCCACACGTACCGCCCGCTTCCAATTACCCACACCTGGCAGGTTTCCGAGGCATTGCAGGTACGAACCGGTCCACAGCCCTCCTTCGGCCGCTACCTCGGTACCCCGCCTTCGACTACTTCTACCCCTGATCCGGTCGCAGAAACATCCACTCCTGCACCTGACCACGAGGTAGAAGATGCCCCTACTGCGATTTACCTCCTCTCCGAAAGATACATTCCCTCAGAGCACACGTGCGCAGCTTCGTCGCACGTGCCGGCCACCTGCACGTCTTCCGTGACATCGACGGCACGCGACACCGTGGCCCTACCCGACTTTACGATGGCTACCTGGCTGCACGCCTCGGAGTCTGACGCAGACATCCTTTTGCCTGCTATTCACTTCCTGGTCGCAGAACCTTCACCATCCCCAATGTCAGAAGGGGACTCTCTATAAAGATAAATAAAGCAGCGAGTTTGACACGACCACGTTGGCCGCCATCCCGTCTTCCTCTCGCGCTACAGATGGATCGCCATTGTGACATATTATGCAGCAAGATACGCCAATGCACGAGCAATGCCGACCAGCTGTGCAACAGATGTTGCGAACTTTTTACTCCCTGATGTTACCCTACGCCACAGCGCCCTTCGACAGTTACCAAAGGATCATGGCCGTTATTTATTGTCTAAGGTCGATGATGGCCCCTTTCTCTCCTGAGCTTCTGAACACAAGATCGCTACCGCATACCACCATCAAACGAAGGGGCTCAATGAGCGGCTAAGTCACATTCTTAACTGACATGCTGGCCTTGTACGTTTCCGACGATCACCATGACTTTGTCCACCGCTTTACCGTACAATCATTTTGCTTACAATTCGTCCCATCACGAAAACTCTGGATTTTCACCATTTTATTTTTTGTATGGCTGCGGCCCTGTCTTGCCGTTCGACACATTCCTACCATCTGGTGTCATATTCTAAACGACCAATTACGCCGGCGATGCAATCACTTTGGCCGCCCATGCCCGAGAGGTCGCTCGTCAAGACCTCGCAAACTTCTCAAAAGCAACGCTACGATCAGCACCAAGACACAATCGCCACTTGGTTCTCTTGTCCTGCTGTGGACGCCCTCACGCCGTGTTAGCTCGGCTTTAAAACTACTCTCTTGTTGTTCTGGTTCGTACAAGACCTTAGGCCTATATTGTGACGTGGTATACGAAATCGCACCAGCTGACGTGTTTTTGCTACGTCACATCAACAGTGACGTTCATGTTGCCAGGATCAAACCATATATACTTTGCCTTAACTACGGTAATGCTCCATGATTTGTACCGGGATAGAGCTACGCTTGCTGAGAGGTTGATGTTGCACTAAAAAGAACGAGAAAGCTCGCTTGGATTGAAGGAATTGGACCTGACTGATCACCGCCTGCGCAATCACTACACATACTGTCAAAACACCAACTCTGCACTCGTGTGCCTGTTTTCTTCCCGCAATAATATGGCTACTTCTTCTGCTATTTCCAAATGTTCCACACGTATGCTGCATGTAATTTCAGCTTTGAAACTTGTCTATTATTTTGACAGTGTAATTAGTACCCTTGTAATACACGGTCACGTCAACAAAGCATGCATTTCACTCTCTGCCAAAAAAAACAAAGCAAAGCCTTCGCTTTTGCCTTTCATTGGCTTCTGTTGTAGTCAAGCCCTACCGCGGTGGTCTAGCGGCTAAGGTACTCGGCTGCCGTCCCGCAGGTCGTGGGTTCGAATCCCGGCTGCAGCGGCTTTATTTTCGATGGAGGTGGAAATGTTGTAGGCCCGTGTGCTCAGATTTGGGTGCACGTTAAAGAACCCCAGGTGGTCGAAATTTCCGTAGCCCTCCACTATGGCGTCTCTCATAATCATATGGTGGTTTTGGGACGTTAAACCCCACATATCAATCAATCTGTTGTAGTCGAGGTGCACGTGTTCATGAGTATTAGCCGCTGCAACGGTGTCCCCAAGTTTTGTGGAGACATAAATTTTCTGGCCAAGCTGGTGGTAAATTGTGCCTAGTTTGTTCATAGTTTGTTTTCCTATGGTGGTGGTTGACACGCATTGAAGCTGCAAAATGCATTGTGCTTTGGCTATTTCTTCCAAGGTGTTGTGTATACCCAGCTTGGTCAAAAGGTAGATGAAATTTTTTGGCTGTGCAGAAAGTGTCTTCATTGCAGGGGTTATCATGACAGGTTATTGTGATACTAGATTTACCTGAAATTTGTTATATATACTGAAGGTCTTGAATGTCCCCCAGCTATTTCTCAATAAATCTAGTCAGTTAATTATGTGATAGACAATAAAGTTAAGTATATTTACATTGCTTAGCCGGCTCTTGTTCAGCTGTTGCCTCTTGCTTTAATTTTGTAGATCAAAGTTTCCGGCTGGGCTAAAACAGTTTTCATTTCGTGGTCTCATGTGATACATTCTGTGATGCATTTTGTACCTGAAGTTTTACAGAGACGCTTTAAAAACCTTGAGTGCCCCAGGGGAGTAGTGACTTTAGTAATGAATTATGTCAAACAAAATAAAACCTAATATTTTTTCACCAGGTTTATGTCACATTTCATGCACACTTTGCGACATTGAGTGAACAGTGAGTTTCTTACCTAGGCCGTGATTTTTCTACTCCAAACTACTCTATGCTATTTAGAAACATCGACACTGGGTGAGATACTGAACAATTCTTTATTTTCCTGCAGCTGCAGAAACCTGCATAAAGCCTACAATTTTTCGGCACCAAACAGATATACATCTATGCAACTGCAAACCTCCTATCAAGTTATACATCAAAGCAACCACAAATCCTAAAAACGCATAGCATAAGAGGCACAAAGTATGTTAAGGTCCTTTTTATGTGTGTTGGGTATGCATGAACAAGAAAGATATGCTGAAACAAACACAACAGAAGTGTTCAAACTAGTGTACGAAGTCCTATCAGAAGCACTCAACAAGCATAATTAAGCGTGTTATCGGTGTGAAACTCCACTTGGTGTGTAATTTTGGTTGGGTGTCTCATATTTCTCACTCGCTATTCCGCAGACTTTGCACAAGCAATCTTTGCAAAATATTTGACCATTATTGCCCAACCATGTGCATCAAAATGGATATATATCTACATATTTTGCAAAATGGGTATTAAAGTGGGTTTTAAATACATTTAAGGTGTGCTGCAAATAAAATAAAAATGAGTTTAGAGCATGAGCATCGGCAGAGGGTGCTGCTACAGGTAGTTGCTTTCATTCTTTCGACGTAACAAGGTGTCTGGCTCTCATTCCTGTATTTTCGTTATATGGTGGTTCATAAAAATAGTTTGAGATTTTTAGGTGTGGAGCGACCCGATAACACCACCATGATTACCTTGTTATGTGCATACACACACACATAGTTCACCAAACATAACTGTGGCCTTCAATAGACCATCTTACAATAGACTAATGGGAAAATGCAGACATGAGTAGCTGTTAGGTTCTGTTGGCACGACGAGCAAATTTTTTATTTTTGGAATGTAAGAGGTGTCTCGTGAACACTCCTTGAAGAACGACACCACTAGAGAACAACTGCACTTAAACCAGAACACATAACACCTAAAATGACAGAAGATAACAGTGCAGAAATACAGTCGACTCTCGTTAACACGAAGTTCACGGGGACCGCGAAAAACTTCGAATTAAGTGGAATTCCAATTAACCACAATGAACGAAAAATACATTTATTTCAAAGCAGTTTATGAGAAAAAATTTGTGATTGCCATTTGCTTCTGTTTGCTGAATCTTGCAGCAGAAAGCAAGTCCTGCAGGCTGTATATGTGCCCAAGTGCTTCCTCGGCGTTGCTCTCAGCAGTGAAAAACCGCTGCGATAGGGCAAGGCCTGCGGCTACATCAGCAGCCCGCAGTAGTGGCTCACTTGCGGCGGCGTTGTCGTCAACCTCAGTTTCATGACTAGGCTCGCTGGGCCGAACCATCTTCACGATCTCAGCGTCCGACAGTGCACCGCCCGTTTTTACCGAACTGTCAGTGGCAATGTACTCCTCGAAAGGGACGTCGCCGAGAGCTGGCAGGAGACCATCAACGTCAAGGTGACTTGTGTCTTCCCCCACTGTACAAGACGCGTCATCATCTACACCACTTGGAATGAAGCCGCACGTCCTAAAGCAGTTTGCAATAATTTCATCCTTTACGCGACCCCACGCTCGCGCCAGCATATGGATAGCACTGAGAAGGCTCACCTCATACTGACTTCCATTGTCCATACACAACAGCATCCGCTCAAGAAGATGCTTCCTGTACAGTACTTTCACGTTTTTGATGATCCCCTGGTCCAGTAGTTGTAACACCGATGTAGTGTTCGCTGGCAGGTAGGCGACATGTATTGCACTCAAGGGTGGCACATTCACGTGTGCACTGCATTGGTCCACAAGAAGCAATACATTGCAATTAGATAACGCGAACTTGCGATCCAATTTTGTCAGCCAATCCTTAAACAGGTCTGCGGTCATCTATGCTTTCCTGTTAGACGCGTAGTCGACACACAGCGTTTTCACGCACTTGAAACATCTAGGCTTAGCAGCTTTGCCTATCACGAGCAGGCGACATCGCTCACTGCCCGTCATGTTCACCGCTATCAGCACCGACACTCTTTCTTTGCTACGCTTCCCTCTAGCACAGTCATCGTCCTTAAAGGTCAGCGTCTTCTCGGGCAACATTCTGTAAAAAAGTGCTGTCTCGTCGGCATTGAAGATATCTTCCGGCCGATATACTCCCAAACATTTGCGAAGCTGCTTTTCCCTCCACGTATCACAAGTTTCAGCGTTGACAGCAGCCTTTTTCTCCCTTAACGCTTTTAAACACCATATCGTGGCGCTGTTTGAACCGTGTGAGCCACCCAACGGACGAAGCAAAGTTCTCGATACCTAGCATAATCGCAAGCGATGACGCTTTCGCTGCAACGATATCGCCGGTGAAAGGAAGTCTGTTGCTTCGAGCCTCCCAAATCCAGATGAGCAGCGCTTGCTCTCACTCCGGGTGGGCGCCGGTGCTCATTCTCTTGCGAGACATCTTGAACTGGTCATTTTCGAATGTGTCCAGTACCGAGCGCTTGTTCTTCAGGATGTTAGACAGGGTATTAGGCTTGATGCCGTATTTCTGTGCAATATCTTGCTTGGCAGTGCCTCCTTGTTCAACGTCTTTCAAAATTCTGACTTTCGTCGCCAAGTCAAGCGTCTGATAAGGCCCGCGAGTTGGCATAGTAAATGTGTGTGGAGCTTCGTCACACGTGGAAACGCTCCGTAACGAGATCAACAATGAGGCCCGGAATCGGAACCGCCGGAGCAGCCACTTCGTGATCTGGAGCGCTGAATGCAACTGCGATGCCATCAGCTGACGCTTTGAGCTGCGGCGCTGTGGTCAACTGCGATTCCCTTGGGTGCCGGTCGGACATGCATTGTTGTTTAGCAATTCGAAAATAGGAAATTTAACAAACATTACGATTTCCTCGGGAATTCGATTGAAAATAAATTTGAAATAACTGAAATTTCAGACCTCTAGCTTCTAATTACCGAGAATTTCTTCCTGTTGAACTGCATGCAAAAGTTACGGGACCCCTCTCCACTTCCAATTAACCGATAATTCAAATTAAGTGACTTCGAATTATCGGGAGTCAACTGTAATTACCTCTACATTTGAAGATAAGTCACGAAGAAAGGCATAAGCTACATGTCTAGTATCAGACAGTTGTGCACTACTCTGTTCCTAACATACTGTTATGTGCGGAGAGAAGGGATGACACAGGATCTGATCCCACCAAGGTCAATAATGAAGATGCCTTAAAGCGAAGCACAGCAGCCAATAAAGGGTACCATAGCCATTAGTGTCTAGCGGCTCGAGGATTTGTCAAATCAGGCAACCTCCAAGGGATCGAGCTATAGATGCCAGCACCACACCCGCGCAAGTGGGGATAGGCGTTAGGCAGCGCATATACAAATACTCAACAGCCGTGCTTCGTTCAGTGGCTCAGGGGCTAACACTATACTGCATTTACCACGTGTACGCACATGTTTTCGCACCAGTAAAAATATAAAAATCTTAATCAGCAGAAAGCTTTCATCGATGTGCATGACAGGGCTACAACAAAAGCTTGATTAATGAGACAAGCATGTTTTTTTTTCAGACAAAAATTATCACTGCCTTCAGTCAGTCACTAACAATGCCACATAAACGCTGAAGACAGTATAACAAAGATGAAATTTTCAGTTAAGTTACACGACATTATATATGAAGCATGTCGTCTGAATCATTTCCAATGTCTGGCTTCTTTAAAAAGTTCTAAGTCTAAGCAGACGGTTGCATGCGGTAGCGCTGTTTTTAGTACAGTTTAAGTACTGATGTGTCACTGTTTATGTGGTAGTAATATTCCTATGTAGCGGTACCACGGCCAGATAAACACAACTAAGGCTCCTAGCACGATCAATAAACTACAGTGCTATAGAAACAGGTTGCCGGAGAACTATGGGCCTACTGATGGCTGTCCAAATGTGTGCTCCCGACACGGGAAGCGGGGCGCTAAGCAGCCCCACGAGGCAAGGAGTTCGACGAAAACTACTGCAATTGTTCTCGGCTTCCCGGTCACACCGCCCTGCTTGAGGAGAGTGGGGTCCGGGTAGATGACAACCAGCCTCGTTAATTGAGCATGGCGAGCAGCAGTCCTTTTTTTGCTCCATTCCATGAACGTGAGGCATATGCCCCAGCCCTTCTCACATCAAGAAAGGGACACGTTGGTAAAATGTGGTGGCAATGCCTAATCAAAAACGTCTACCTGCCGGCGGGCGTGGGCTCAGTGGAGACATTGTCGTCTGGTTTCATGATATGTTCGTCACGTAACAAAATGCTTTTCCTGTAATTATTCTAAATAAACGTCAAACTTCCTTCTATCGAAGGAAATTTAGTAGGAAGTTTTAGCTTGTACGTATACTTCTTTGCGTTACCGTGTTACCGGCGCCCGAGTTTTAGCAGCGTTTTGCTACACATATGGGAACCTTTACTACGTTCGTACGTAAAAGTTTACGTTCACCGAAGATGATAATCATGGATGCTCACATATACATTTTCTTTTAAATAAAGATCAATCAGTGCTGCAGAGCAAATATAATGCCTTTTAACATGTAAAACTATCAAGTGTTTTGGTGCTATGCCTACCAACAGCTCCCAAATGTATGGCCTAGAGCCTGTTTTTTTTTCTACCGAGTGTCTATAAAACGCTACATTTATAAACTATTTAATAGTCCTCATGTTTGGGAGGATGTCCAGAGCATTTTGTGGTATGCTTGAAACAGAAAGAGGCACCCACTCTGAAATCATTCTGGTAAATGGAGGGTACAACGACAATAAACAGCACTTTGGAAAGTTGCACTTGCTGATCTTATTAGAACGCGTTAGCATACGAAAGACCAAATGCTTTCGTACGTCTTTATAGGCATAGGTAAAAACAGTTACACTCGCACTGACATGACTGGACAAATCACACTTTAAAAATGTGCGAGATGTACGCGCACATAGAAGCATGACGTGGCTAGCCCACGACGCACGGGGCAATCCATCAGGCGACGACTTTGCTCGTTCTCGCGGCCGATAGGTGACTCCAGCAGAATGTGAGCTCTGGCACGGAGCCCGACTGCTTGCACTTGTCCAAGGGCACATGAACGTTTTTTTCTCAGCAGCAGGAGCAGCACGCCAGCAACCCACAGCCAAGAACAACAGGTGCTCAGGTCTCTGGTAGACTAAGATAGACGCCTTGGCTCATGTCGGAAAACGCAATGCCTGATATGCATGGCCTGTCTATCTTGCTGCTTCCCTAGCTCAAGTTCTTCTTTTTTCAGTTCAATTTGTTTCCCTCAATTCTCATGCTTCAGAACTATAGCCGTGGTTTTCTCCAAGCGGGATTTCATTTATTAATTTTCTTTGCTGCGACACGCCAGTGCCAGTTTTTTCTTCACTGTCCTCCACTGTCATATCACACCCCGTCGTGATGGTCTAAGGTACTCTGCTGCTGAGCCGCAAATCTTGAATCAAAACCTGGCTACGGCGGCTGCATTTCCAATGGAGGCGGAAATGTTGTAGGCCCGTGTGCTCAGATTTGGTTGCACGTTAAAGAACCCCAGGTGGTCAAAATTTTCGAAGCCCTCTACTATGGCGTCTCTCATAATCATATGGTGGTTTTGGGACGTGAAACCCCACATATCAATTTGTCACTCATATCATGGCACGCACTTGAATAAAATACTGTAACATCATCCGACAGTAGACTTTCTGAAAAAAATCAAATGTTGTTGTGTATAAAGAAAAATATTAATACAGTAAATTGACGAGAAATAAAAAGAAAGCATAAGATTGCATCAAATAAATGGAATTAAATAGTCACAGAGTGAGGGTGGCTCAAGGTTGAAGTACATAGACAACGGGCTGACGTACAGGCAGGTGCGGCAGTTGGTGAGAAGTGTAGCAACCTTATACATCCTTCCAACTCTCTGACGCGTCACTTTCAAGTTCTTGTGAAAGTCTACAAATGCGAAGTCTGTAGCCACTTTGCCAAATCCCCACTCAACAGCCTGCCGTACAGTGCTCATGCACTTGTTGAAGTGCGCCTGTTAGGGTTGCAAGCGGGCGCCTCCATAAGGCTTCAGGAGCAGAGGCATTAATGGGTAGGCCGGGTCTCCATAAATCACATATTTGTTACCCTTGACAACCTTGACAAATTTTCGTAGAGCTTGGTGTCTGTCAGGATGCCTGCAACAAAACAAAAGGTGTCACAAGTTTTCTTATGCCAGAACTTGGCTGATGCATGAGTGTCAGTGCACAGCATTAACACAAGGTTCAGTGTCAACAGTATTTTTTGTGTCCATTTGTTGCAACATGGTTGTAAAGAGTGGCAGAGAATGCCATGCCTGCTCTACACCCTGTCTTCTCCTCAGACATGCTGCATACCTGCATTTGACACTATTTGCCATTTAAGCTAATCTGACAACTTTCTAGCAAAACAACTAATATTTCAGCTAAAAACTTGAAAAGTTGGGAAGTTCATTACACATGGCTGCAAGTGACAAAGTTTTCTTGAAGCCAGCTCTCAGAAAGGGGGTAATTTTTCACATTGTAGCATCTTGAAGCAATTCGGGCAAGTCGAATTTACCAGATCAAAATTATTGTGTTCAACTTGCATTTAAGGAACAGTATACAGTGCAACTGATTAGATTATAATGCGATGGATGTGAAATTACTACGTGCGACTTTTTTGCATGGCATGTAACAAAGAAATGTTTAGCTTGCACTGTAATCATCAAAATATTTAACTGCACTACCATAAACCCTATAAGGAAAACATATTAAAGAACTTTTTGAGTGCCAAACAATGGCTTCCCAGTAATGAGTGCAAGTGCAGTGAACAATGCTGATGCAAACATAGTACCTGCATGTGGCCTGTAATGTTGAGTTATTGTTGAAATCGGAACATTCACCTCCCGACTGTATTCCACAGTGGAGAAGTCTGGTTTCACAATATTGCAGAATTTGGTGTACGTGAAACGAAAACATTGGTAGCTGGAATGGCATCTTCGCTTATGTTGTTGGTAGTCACTATGTTTACAGATGAATTGGTTAAAAAATAATAATCTTGGTAGTCACTTTATATACAGATGAATTGGTTGAAAAAGATTATGCAAGATCAAGTAGCTTTGCTTTTCAGCAATCTGTACTTCATGCAACTGTGTGCATGAACACTCTTTGAAATGTCACTGACCATGTGGCATCACATTTAATGGCATGAATGCAATTATTCTAAGATGACTGTGAAGCAGTGGTCACACAAAAAAATCCAGGAGTTGTATTAAGCCATGTGGTCAAACATTAAGATGACTCTTAGATTAGGCGACTTATTCATCGATATTGTTGAACAAGATTTCTCAGAACTCACTCAAGTGAGTGGTATATTATTAGCAATTTATTCTCAATGCATGGGGAGTGGTTGCAATCGCAGCTGCCTACCTACTGCGGTTGCTTCCTTCAGCGACTGTCTTCAGCGGTTGCTTCAGCAGTCGCTTCCTTCAGCGACTGCCACAGAGGCTTCCTCATACACTAACAATGATCTTAGCCATATCTATTCACAGGATAGCTGCCTGCAGTCTACAAGTCAAAAATATGATCTCAGTATGCTGACATTATACTGCCCTGGACAAATAATAATAACACTACACCAAAAGCTCACTGTTCATCTGGAATCTTAGCACGTGAGTTATGACCTAGGTATGTTTGTGATATGACAATTTGCCATTTGCCAGCTACAAGCAGAGTTTCTGCAAAGGCAAAATCTTACTCGTAGCAGTTACCAGCATCATGACGTCGTCCCTTTAATGGGCCATCTAGCTGGTAAATAGTGCCATTGGCGCACATAACAGCCTGATACTTCTGGCGATGGAAGCCCTTGTGCCCAGAGTGGTGCTCTTGCTGGAGCTTAGACGGCCGACAAATTCGTTGTGCCGTGCCATCTATGAAGCCCCAGCAGTTCTTCAGTGGAGCACCTTTCTGGTGCAGGGCCTAAAAGGAATGACAAAAGAACAGATGAAGCAGCTGCCATTAGCATTTATGCAAAAGTACAGTTTTCAAATATGATCTTAGTAGAAAACATTGTCCTTGCTCTTTTCTTTGACATGGCCAGCCGAGACACACAAACAAACAAGCGTGACCAAACGAAACATTCTCGCTTGCCTTCTAGCTGTTCTTACAGTGGTTTTACGCTACTGTCTCCACCACCCGCAGTGGAGGGCATTTTGCTTTTTACTCGTACCATAACAGGAAGCGGAGTTACTCACTGTGTCTTTCAAAACTCTAAGGGGCATCAAACTTTGAATCATTTCATGCCAGGCAGTGAATAAGCTAACTCAAAATAACAAATGACGTTCTTAGCAGTCTAAGAGAGCACGTCACAGTGGCAGTTACAGTGAGGGTTGATTGATACACAACCATGGACATTTCCCTTTTTGGACCAGGCTGTTTTCCAAAAAAGTGAACAGTGCCAAATATAACAATGATGTCTTCTTATTTTAGCAGTAACCGTATGTGAGAAAGCAGTAGCAATTATTGTTTATGATGCTTGCTGCTTTTGTGATTCACACCTATGAGTTTACTAGAAGTATTCATATTCATAGCTTACTCAATGATAAAAGCAAACACAGCATAAGGCTACAGCCAGCTTGGTGCTCAAGAACAAGCTGTACCCAGTGCGTCGGTGTTGAATCCATTACTGACAAATATTTTCACTTAACATTTCACAAAGGCGCACTGCATTATGCAATATAATTGAAGGGTGAATTATGCTTGCCTCTCCTAACCTATAGTTAGACTTGTGCTCCGTGAACTAAAAGGACACTAAATGCAAAAAATGTTTCATTTCACAATAGAAGGTCAACGATTAGGAGTACTTAAAGCATGAACAATATGTACAGCAGTAATTTAGCAACAAATATAAAGATAAACGTAGAATGAGAAGCCAGCCAAAGTATTGGAGCTAGCTTAGACTCGCTCAAAAGGTATATTTTGCTCTAGGCACTTGCTCCGATTCAGACTCGCCAAAGATTTTCCTTCGGACTCGAAGTGACTAAGTTTTTTCTCTACTGCATTCACTTGAAATCAAACTCACCAACTTATTGCTGAGACCAACCGACACAGATGCACAGCTTGACCAGAGTCTCGATGAGCCTCAGTGTGTTGCCACATGAGTCTACTAGCATAAGATTACCTTTCTCAGTCATGGTGTCACAGCTTTTTGATGCCAATATCTCACATATTGGGTGCTCTACTTTAAATCTTGTTCTTGAAACATGGTTTACCGGTTCCTTTAATCCAGTAATATCTGTATGAGATACATGACTCACACGAAATACCATTATGAATGGATCTGAGCAACTTTATCAAGGATTTCCGGTGAAAGAATTCACGGGAGAGGTCATTGCACCGCATTTTTGTGGTCTCAGTGATGTTTTTTTCTTGTTTTTTCATGCGTAATTGTCTTCTAGCACAGTAGAAACAGGGTTATAAAAGAATAAACAGGCTGCAAAAACAACGCAAGCTGACACATTTGCATGTAATGTGATCGCTGGAGTGTGCCCATGTTTGTCTGAGCTCCAAATTATAGTACAGATGTATTCTTTCAGTGTGTGCGAATATGTCTTTGAACTCGCTTCGACGCGAACTGAACATTTTAAACTTCGAGGAACGAACAGACGCATTTCAATGCATTTACCCACCTTGAACCAAGGATTTTACTACAGCGTCCTGCTGCTATGCCGTAAAATCGCCAATTTAGTAGACTCGCAACGCAACGAAATCAAAATCAGTGATTGAATTTAACTTGGGGTATTTTGCCGTTTCAACTTTCACGCTTGCTACTAAAAATATTCTGCCAGTTTTTGGACATGTTACGACTTTGCTTCGTACAAAAAAAGTGATATTCCCACAAAATCGATCGACTTTCATGCTTACCTGTGAAAACTGTTGCAGGTTCTGGAGGTTCATTCAGCTATGAACTGTGAAATCTGCAAGCAGGTGTCCAAAGTAATATTCAATGTGAGACATTACTTTGGACACCACACTTGAGATCACGGTGCTGTGGCGGTTAAACATCGTCTCCAGGTCACAAAGTCGATTTGGAGTTGCCGCAGTGTCATAGACAAAGCCTTGAGATCTGACACTCAGACTCGCTGCGCACTCATCACTTCACCGGGAATGCGCAGGCCAAAGGTCAGGTCGTCCAAATCGCCTTTGTGGAACCTAAAGTTACGATACAAGGTGGCTTCATCGATGGCGTCGATATCCAACACTGTTCTCTTGAAGGTTCTTCCATAAGATCCATGATCAGTAAATCGTTGATGTACTTCCACGGAAGATTTTGAGCCAGGAATGGATACACTCGTTGCCATATCGACGACCACTTTGCGAATGCGGCCAGCCGCTGACCGTTCAACCAGAGAGGCTTAAAGAACCATGCGGTGGCTAGTTATAGCCTTCTGCACACAGCCAACTTTAATGGGTTAGCTGATTATATAGCACCAAAACACTTGATAGTTTTAAATGTTAAAAGTTATTAGACTTGCTCCGCAGCACTGATTGAGTTTTATTTAAAAGAAAATGTATATGTGTGCATCCATGATCATCATCACTGGTGAACGTAAACTTTTACGTACGAACGTAAAGGTTCACGTATGTGTAACAAAACGCTGCTAAAACTCGGGCCCCGGTAACACGGCAACGTAAAGAAGTATACGTACAAGCTAAAACTCCCTACTCAATTTTCTTCGGTAGAAGGAAGTTTGACGTTTATTTAGAATAATTACAGGACAAGCATTTTGCTATGTGACGGACATATCTTGAAACCAGACGATGATGTCTCCACTGAGCCCACGCCCGCCTGCAGGTCAACATTTTTGATTAGGCATTGCCACCACATTTTACCGACGTGTCCCTTTCTTGATGTGAGAAGGGCTGGGGCATACGTCTCATGTTCGTATAATGGAGCAAAAAAGGACTGCTGCTCGCCACGCTCAATCATCGAGGCTGGTTGTCATCTACCGGGAGACCACTCTCCTCAAGCAGGGCGGTGTGGCCGGGAACCATTGCAAAAGTTTTCGTCGAACTCCTTGCCTTGTGTGGCTGCATAATGCCCCGCTTTCCGTGTTGGGAACTTACATTTGGACGGCCATCAGCAGGCCCATAGTTCTTCAGCAACCTGCTTCTATTATTAGGAGAAAGAGGAAAGAGGTCACCACTTTCTCGGTGACTCTGCGCCAGACCGACCCAACTACGTGTCCTGTGGACAAGCATACGTGTGCGATTCCATAGCTACTTCTTTAAAAAAAAAAGCTCGAAAATTCCTTCTGACACTAGCAATGTAAATGCTTGTTTTGTAACCCCTGCCCCTCCCCCCCCCCACATACTCCTCTTTTTTTGTTTGTTTGGAAGGACTCTTAGCTGAAAGAATGTGCATTTTTAGGGGATCACGCATACCTACAATTACGGAGGGAATGAGGCGGCACTTGGACAGTTTTCGTTGAAAAGCTGCAGCGTTTGAGTCACCCATTGTAAGGCTGCAAGGTTGAGTTGAAACGAATAGAAAGTTAAAAAAAAAACAGATGGAACCTCATGAATTTTTTCATTTTGTTTTAGGTACTTATGCAGGGGCCAGAAGAGGAAAATGAGGAGCAGAATTTCATCTTGCTTTGCCACCAATGTCGCTGATGACGAGTGACAGAAAGGAATACTACGCTGTGAGCGCCATCTGTTTGATAAGCACCATATTTATATTGCAATTTTAAACTACTAACAATTTTCTTTGTGCATCATTTATAATAATTAGCTCAATGAACATTGCCACATTGAAAATAATGAAGTAGACTGAATATGTTTGAGCTAAAGAACTTAACTAAGACTGTAAATAAGCTCGAAACGTTGTGTCTTTGGCATCATTAATAAGAAAGGAACCAATCATTCAGCTCAATAAAGCATCACAAATTTAATCTCTGCAATATTTAGGTTTCTTCGCTGCTGTGTTTTCTCACTGCTGGATTGTGCATTGTTACATAGCTTTCTGTAGTCCTGGCACAGCTTTCATAGAATGTTGCTGACAGATTTTGTCAGCCCATTCTCTGCATTTTTTGACGGAAGTATTCTCATTTCATTATTTTGTTTGCTTGATAAGCTACTAGTATGGGTCTAATCACTTCCTCTTCATAATGCAGGCCCTCATTGCCAACCGATTGCCTCGCATCATGGCTTGTTCCACGGTCGTCACAGCCATCACCCTGCGATTTCTGTTTGCCGACATCATCGACAGTGTACCCCTCTTGGATGTACCCTGACCTGGCGAGCTTGTTCACTCAAGTCGAACTACATTGGCAAAGTCTCTAGCAAAGACTGGCTACTTCAACACGCTGCTCAGTTTGCATTAGTGAACTCCACTGAGCATGTGAACTGTTGTGGCGGTATGGCTGTTAGTTGCTTCTCTGATGGTGATGCAGGTTGGTGTCCATTTGTCCTTCTACTTTAAAAGATTGCATTTCCTGTGCCTGCTGGTGTTCCTGTGCCCACAAGTATGATTGTATGTGTATCCGTAGTTTACATTTATGGTGTTATATCTTTTTGAGAAAGAGCAGTAGTGATCCAGCTGCGCCATTTGCGCCAATTTGCTACAATTATACCTTTCTGCGCCTTACTGCGCAAGTGTTGTTTTGTTTGCGCCAAATGCGCCAAATTGCACGGAAGAACCCGTCTTTAGCGGATGTTCATTTTGCAGTTGGCAACAAGTGAATTCTTTTCTAGGTTGGCAATTGTTTACCATGTGCTTTGCAGCTTTGGTATTCGTCGGTGTCGTTCGGGTGTTTTCTGTAAATTTTCCCGCTCATGCACAGCACGTCGTGTCGTTGCATGTGCTTGTGAACAACCAGTCAGCGAATGTATGTCATTCCCCCGCTGTTGAAATGGACAAAAGTAAGTCGCTTTCTTTTTAAATTTTGTGGCATTTCTTAATAGCGCCCATGAAATACTTTAGTGAATGCTTAGGCGATCGCATAGCGCTGCTGGCATTTATTACCGGCCGCACTTTGCTATTGAATCAGTACAGAAGTTGCAACTTGCCTATAGTTCTTCTGATTTCTCGCTACTGATTGTTTTTGTGTTCGGAGTGTCTGAGCGCTGTACGTAGGCTTAGGAAGGTGCGCCGTGCCTTGTTTCGTAGTGCGGATATCCGCATTTGAAGCGCGCAATCGCTCGTACGGCATGCAGCAGTTACACCTCCTACATGCTACCGTTCGGAACATATAATAGTGCGAAACGAACGAGCGAGTGACGCGGAATACACTACGAATTTCTGCAGGCGGGTCGCTTTTGTTGACGTTAGCAGATTGCTAGATGGGCCGTATGTGCTGCCGGCGCGTCACGGATCGGGCGCCCCACCGTGCGAGCTGCTTGTAGAATAGTCGGAAAAGAGTGATTGAGCGTCGACCATGTCAACACAAGCAAGTCAATAAGCACCGTAATGTTACCGCATTAGCGGCCGCCGATCGTTGGGAATCCGCTATTCGTGACGTGCCGTTCCCAATCAGCTTTTTTAAATATTTAATTTAAGGAAAACATTGCTGTCGATTTCTGCTCTGGTCATCGCGCACCGCGCCGGAAGGAAGCAAACCTCCAACATACATTAGCGCCTTATGCCGCCTTGCCAGCTGGGGCAATGCGTTTGTCTGCGGCCGTCAGACCCACGCATCATCCGCATGGCAACTTCCTGTAAGTTGGTCGTGAGTTTTAGGTGTGAATGGTCGACAGACAAACTGGCATCCCGATTCGCGCCATTTGTCGAGGCTGTACCCAGAATTCTTGCGCAAATATTTGGTGTTGGCGCCTTAGAGTTGGTATTTAGATCTTCCAATGAAGTAAGGTTGGCATTATGTTACGGGCTACCCTAAAAATAAATCTAGTAGTTACGTGCTCTTTTTACTAGTTTACTAGCGTGCCTTTGTCGTGGGAAAATTTACAAGAGTGGAACCTTGGGCTAGTTGGTGCGTAGTCACATTTGCAAGTTTTTTATACTGACGCATTGACTAGGCTTGTATTTTGTCATGTTTTTAATCATCCTTTTTTGGGCATATATATTCTTGCCACTCTGTGATATAAAGTTAGAAGTTAGTGCTCTTTCTGTCTACCCTGTTGCTTTTACCTATATTCATGCTCTGAAAAAAAAACTTGGGAAAGTTTACTGTCATAAAGTTCGTTTCGCTCATGTTTTCAGATCGCAACACCAAGTTCAACGCCTCTGTACTCAACGAGGTGGACTCCAATAATGATCCGATCAGTCGGTGGTGCAAGAGTGGAACCCGAAATACAGATGCATTTTGTATTCTTTGCAACTGCACCATTTCTTGCGCACAGCATGGAGCGGCAGCAGTGAAGCATCATGCTTGGATAAAGAAACATATTGATGCAGCTGCTAGACACAGAGACAAGGACGGGAATCTTCTTCCACCCAAATTGGTGCAAGGTACACTGGACTTCTCCAACGGGTCTGCTAATGCATCACTTGAGCACCGAGTCAGCAAGGCAGAAACTACTTTTGCTTTGTCTGTTGTGGCCAAGGGAATTCCTTTTTCATGGGGAGACACGGCAACTTCGATTTATCACTGCATGTTCCCCGACAGTGACATTGCCAAAAAGTTTAGTTGCGGCAGAATAAAGTTGGCCCGCATTGTATCAGATGGACTGGGTCCCTACTTTAAAGGACAAGTGGTGACTGAGCTGTGCCAGCCAAATGTCTATTTTTCCATTATGATTTATGAGACGCCAAAGCCAGAGCTAAGGGTGCAGCAACTAGATGTGCTGGTACGCTATTTTTCCAGCAGCCAACAGGAAGTTGTTGTTGAACATGTCCAATCATTTGATCCTGGGCGTGCAACCGCTGAAATAATTGTTGGCTGCATAGAAGAAGCAATAGCAGATCTTCCAAAGCAAGGACTTGTTTGCTTTTTCAGTGATGGCCCTAATGTTATGAAGAGCGTAAGAAACAAGCTTCAGAAGCATGTGGCACCAAGTTTGATTGATATTGGCAACTGCAATCTTCATAAGGTTCATAATGCATTTGGCAGAGGCCTGGATGCATTTGGCTTAGATGTAGAAGAAGTAGTGAGAAATATTTACTACTACTTCAAAGGTGCTGTCCGCGCTGAAGCACTCAGAGAATGCCAGGATACTTTGGGAATCTCTTGTCATGTATTTCTGCGCCACGTTTCTAATCGCTGGCTGACGCTACAAGACTCACTTTGCCGAGTTGAGAAACAGTTTGAAGCGCTTCGCACCTATTTTTTTAAGGGCAATTTATCTCGTCAACGACCTGACACCCAAAGCCTACACAACAAGCTTGTGTCGGCATTTTCTGAGAAACAACTTTTGGCCAAAGTGTTGTTCCTTAAGAACTGTGCGCAGCTTTTCAGTGGATTTCAGCTGCTCTTCCAAAAGCAAGAGCCGCTCTTGCACATACTTCACGTTGAACTTATTGTTCTAGTCCAACGAGTCCTCAGTCGGTTTCTTCGTCATGAAGCCTTTGCAGACAAGAGCGCTGAACAACTGAAAAGGCTAGATGTGATGGATGCATCCCTTTGGAAATCGAGGCCGGAAGTTGGTACAGACACTGAAAAATCAATGCTTGAGTGGGACTCTAGTGAGAAGAAGCGGTTTTATCTTGGAGCACGTGCTTTTTACTTGGCCTGTGCCAAGGATCTTCTTCAGAAGCTTCCACTCGACAATAGAGTTCTTCAATCTGCTAGCCTCCTCAATTGGCAGTCAACAAATGTTGAATCGGAAGTGCGAGCACTGAAGTACCTTGTGTCTCAGCTTCCACAGGTAATCAAACATGTAGTTTCCTCAGCCATCGATGAGTGGCATATGTTAAAGTGTGACTCCAACAGTGACCTCCTGGCACTTGGAGGTGAAAGAATTGATGTTCATTGGGGCAAAATATTTGAACTGAAGTCTCCTGGAGGTCAACCAAAGTATCCATTATTGTCGAGGCTTGTCAAGTGTCTGCTATGCCTGCCACATGGCAACGCAGACTGCGAACGAGGATTTAGCGAAAATAAGCGCTTTTATGAGAACCCCTACTCGTTATGCATTGCAAGCATTAACGGGTTGCGCCTGACAAAGACATACCTCCGCAGGTATGATGGAGATGCCACTAAAGTTCCCTTGTCTACAGAGCTTCTGCAAAGTGTAAGGAGATCTAGAGCCCGATACACAGAGAGAACTGCAAGTGCACAGCAGTCAGAAAGCAGGAAAAGGCTTGGAGACCAAGACACTGGTGCTGATGTCGACGAAAAGCGACTTCGTAAGAACTTGGAAGAAAAGGTCACCTCAAGTAGGGCATTGCTGAAACGAGCAGAAGACATAATTTCTTCTGGTCTGCGTTCTAAGAGCCTGGAACAAGTTGAAGCTGGGCAAACTTTATTAGCTGAAGGCAACTCCGCTTTGAGCCAAACCCTCTCACAGCTGGAAGAACTAAGCAAGAATGTGAGCAAGAGGACGTAAATGCTGCAACATGCACATCTTTCTTCTGTAAATAAATGAAAGTTCAAAACTCTCCTTACAGTTCGGTTTCTGGGAATTTTCGTCGTAGCTTTTAGTGTACTTTAATAAACTAATGCTACACCTGCACTACCTTCATTTTCAGTAGTGCATTAAATCTGATGGACTGGTCCATTTCTTGGTGGCTTTTAAAATCGGCATGCACGTGACACTCTAATTAATAATTGAGAATTGAAACAAATACGGTTTTATAGAACTGTGGTTGCTATCACAGCTTTAATTTCAGCAATAATGAGAGATGTATTTTTGTAAAATAAGTTGCTGCTACAATTGCTGCTCCAAAATCGAGTGCCGATACAAAGGTGCTCCAAAAGAGCATTTTCTCTGCTCCAAAAATTGCTCCAAAAGTTGAAGTGGTGGATCACCACTGAAAGAGGGTACTCGGTCATAATACTCAATCTGAATACCTTCGAAAAATCAACTTTCTTCCTAACGACGTCCGCAAACCAGTGAAAGTACTTTGCCACTTTTCCAAAGATGCGCATAACCACTCTCTACAAAGTATCAACTTGGAAGCTACATTCACTGCAAATTCAAAATGTTGAAATGCTAAAATTAGTGGCACACAACACAACAAATGCATAAATGAAAATACTAGACAGTTATGCAGAGCAGTGCATAACATTATAAAAATAAGTTGAGCTCACCTCTAGATACAAATGAATAAAATCTTGACTGAGTGAACAAGAATAATTGTGTCAAGGCAGTTTATTCATCAAATGAACAAAAGGACAACAACTTGGTAATGAACTGAATAGAAAATAGTTGCATGCCTTGTGTATTTGTTTCGTAATCAATATTTCTTACTTGTTTGTGGCTGGGAGGTAACTGTTTTGTGCAAATTACCCTGAGAAGTTGCTCCACTTCGCCGTGAGTCAAATGGCTAAAACGCTTATAAAGTGGAGACGTGGAGCTGTCAGGCGTTCTTCATTTGTTGAGAGCAGGCAGGTGAAGAGGCTTGGCAGGATATCGATACCCGTGTCTAACACTGATTTTAGGATTTTGTCACGTGCTGCCGTGCGTGCGAATCGACGAGAACAAAGTGGACATAGTCGCGAGGATCCTCCTCAACCAGCTGGCTTGCTTCACGTTCCTTTTTTCGCTCCTCTCGGCGCGGTGGCAGCACGCGTTCATGCACGGCCAGACCAAACACCACTGTCATACTGTTCTTGTCCTCTCTCTTTCACATTCCTTTTTATCTCCCACTTTCCGTGCCCCTTGTGGCGTTGTTGAATGGGCCACCTAAGTTGGAGACAGTCCTGACGCCACGCTTTTCTCTTCACTTTTCTGTCTTTCAAAGCCACTTCAAAAACCGACGACTTTTTTGGCGGCGCGCCGTCCAGTAAACATTGATGGAACCATGAAAGGGGGTTGATCGTGAGTGGTGACCGCAGAAGTGCACACTCTGGCAACACTGCTGTACACGCCGGAAGCCGCCGCATGACATGTCACGAGGAAAAAGGAACAAGCTTTTAAAAACACAAGCATCTCCACGAAGTAGATGATGAGAATTGGGCGAAGCTTGACCCTATGGTCCACCATGTCAAAGTTAAAGTATCTGACAAGTCTAAAAGACTTGCGCTTGTAGGTTTTCATAACGTTCTGCTAGAATATGATCGCTATTAGTGCATTTTAAATATCTTTTGCGACTCTTATGTTATAAGAGCATTTCCCTACATAATGTAATTTGAGGGACGTAAAGCGACATAAAGTCGACAACAAAGCTGTCGTGAGGTTCACATTGTCTACGTTGTAGTCATGGACTAGTATAAAGCGTTTGTGCTTTCACAACTTCGCAGTGGTGTTTTCACAATTTTATTTGTAGCTCATCCGTTGAAAGATGGATTTATTCAAATACAAACAAGTTTCCACGATAACCATGATTTTCCAGCCACAATGTTTGTGGAGTGAGCTTTGACGACAAAGCTAGCCCTAATATGGACGTTGAAGTCATCGACAACATGGTTTTATAATGATTGGTAAAAATTATGACTAGCGTCAGTGTAGCTTCAATCATTTTTTTGTCTTTCATGTCCGCGAGTTTTGTTTCTGCGCTCTTGCTCGCAGTTTGCGGCGTTGAGCCAGGAAGTTGTGTTCTTCCATCTGTACGAATGGCCCGAGGCCAGCAGTGCTGGTTTTGACTTTTCAGCATAAGCTGGAGGGGCACAAGGTCAAGTCTGCTCAAATGAGTGCCACTCGTTTTGGAACAGTGCGTTCCAGAGAATGGAAACCATCCAGAAACTGTGGCTATTGTATTGTACCATCGGCTAGAAACATTACTTTAAGCCACCACAGTTGGGACAAATTCAATGCCTCAATCACCAGCTGGGAGTCGAGGCACAATTATCGGTCGTAAACAAGTGCGAAAATATGCTCAGCGTACTGCACTAAATCCGCAACATACTTCATTTATTCCTTTATGTGGGCAAATAAATGACACCAAGCGAATTTCTAAGCCTCTCTACTTTGCTTTCTTTACTGTTATTGTGTACTAACAAAACAAAAAAAAAGTCCTCTATGATCGAGGCACTATCGCTGAAGCCAAGATTTAGACAAGGGGCGGTGTCTTCTTAAAGCCAGTAACTGCCCACGTTAGCGCGAGTATTCTAACAGGCTCTCTGATCTAACCACTGATCTCCACTAGGGTTGCTGGATGGCGCTTCGCCGCTGTCGCGGCATGGCGCGCGCACGGCCACCGGAATTTCAATGGCTCGTCCCGGAAGTTGAGCGTCTGCTACGCTTCTCAACCGCTGATCAGCGTTCCCATTGACGCATTTTGCATTTTGTTCTCACTTAATTGCATTTTGGTGATACACATCGCGTTCAGATCACAACTTATGCTATACCGAAACATGCGACGTTAATATGAAGCAGTTTATAATTGCGAAGGAGAACAAAAATGTCACTTAGGTATCGGTTCGAGAGGAGACGACGCAGCTCGAACGGGATTTATGCTGGCGAGTGGACTTTATGATTCGTGTTAGGATGCACGTCTTACAATAAATTAACAGTCATGAAAGGGCTTGTATTAGTCGAAAACAATAAATCAACAGCCGTGAAAGGCCTTGGATTATCGGAAAATCAACTAGCTAAGCGAGTTCGATAACAACGCGGAGGAAGCTGCCTGAAACAGAATAACCGATTTGATGTTTGCTACGTGCCGGCCAAAAAAAAAAAATCCTGAATTGGCTGTGCGCAGCTTGCTCCTGTTTTACCTTTGAAGGTTAGTACATCGGAACCCTTTACAATATGAATTCAAGCATATATGTGTAACCAGCAGGTCAAAGTAAATTCTTTTAAAACGCGCTTTCTCATCATTGCCTGACAAAAAGTATCGCCCTTTCTCTTGAAGGAAAATTTCTAGCTTATGAACACATTTATTGCTAGTTTTCAGGGACGCCCACCCATTGCGCACACGCAGTGCCTAATGCAAACTGGTCTATCCAGATTTAGATTTGCCTAGTGGTTACGGCTTCAATTGGACATTTTAGTGTAACCCTTAAAGAATGATAAAGGAGGACGCGTGGAACTGCTTTATTGGAATTGAGAGGCCTGCAATTGTACGAAAAACTCATTTACTCAGAACGTTTGTGCACGTGTCCTTGTTACTGACAATGCAGTGCCTGGAGATGTTTGGCAATAGTGCATGCAGGTTAATATTTAAGTATGCTTGCTGCCTCGCCATTGAAAACAAAACAGGCATACATGTACAAAGATGGATTTCACGTGTTTATTGTACTCGAAGCACTTAAGAACTGCCACGTCACGTCACTTCACTGGTGACTGAAAATAATCAACTCTGCAAGTCGCTTGAAGCACTTAAGAAATGCCACGTCACATCACTTCACTGGTGACTGAAAATAATCAACTTTGCAAGTCGCTCGCGGATGTTTGGTCCTGTTATCTTTGCAGTAGCTTGCTTCGCGGCATGGTGCATCCTGATCTTCACGTAGCAGCCGATGACACATTTAACAAGACGCACAAAGTGGTTGGAGTCAACTGCTGATTCGAACATATGGCCATGCAGTTCCGGATAGAGCTTGTTCGTGCTCAGCACTCCCGAAAGTTCTGCCATAACCTTGGCTGTCACAGTGTCAGCTGCATTCTTTTTGGGAAGGCCTCCGTCGTGAACCTTCTCCTGCAGTCGAACAGCTTTTTCAGTCAGCTGACAGATGTACGTTGTCGATGACGACGGCTTGGAAAGACCTCCACGGTTTTTTCTGTTCAGGAGTGCCGAACCACATGTCTCGGCAATGGTGGCCGAGTAGCATACTGCGCAAGGTATTTTACGTTTGACCATTCGGCAAACGAACCCTGTGATGTAACCAACGACGTTTCCAAGGTACGGAGACAGTGCAGGGAGATCCTCAACTATGACATCCAGCTCGCTCTCGTCGGGTAGGTCTATGCCTTGCATGAGGTCTTGTGTGCCGCTTCGCTTTGCTGTGGCCATGTCGAGCTCATCGTTGGAGCAAAACTGACTGCTCACGTACAGTATGCGCGTTTTGTCAAGAGACTCACAGTTCCCTCGCCCACCCTTCACCTGGTTGTGTGTGACAAGTCGCCTGTATGCCGCCACAAATTGTGAGACTGTGGGATTGTTATTCCAGCCCCCTTTAGAACGCACAGCGGCAAAGAACAGTTCAATATGGTCTTGTGAAAGCTTGTAAGTAAGAAAGTAACGGAGTGGAGCATTGTCCGAGAGGAGGAGCGCGGATGCCAGACCGATGACACTTTCAATGGTCACCAGAAATCCTAGAAATGGAGTTCTTCTGGGCGTCCTGAAAATGGGAACACCTGATCCGTCAGTCAGCCCCCTAATGTACTCCTTGGCTTCTTCGAAGAAGTTCATCCAGGTTCCCTTGGTGCTAGGTCGGAGCGGCGCTTTGAAACCATTGGCCACTGGGTTGCGTGAATTGAGGAAATCAAACAGTTTATCGAACATTCGAATAAATTTCACAGTTCCTTCTGAATTTTTGAACTGTGGGAGTTGCAAGTCTTCACGACAAAAATCTATGGCGTCAGCCACACTAGTGCTTAAAGTCTGGACAGCAAGGTTGACTTTCATCTTCTGTTTCTGCCACTGAATGTGTGCAGCACGTAGTTTTGTTGCTGCATGCAGGCCTTCTTTTTCTTGAAGTTCTTGTAGCTGGACAATGTAGTCCCAGCTCACCGGTGCGCCTGATGCGTCCCTGAGGCACCCAAGAGCAGAAAGAGCATTTCTAACTAACTTGACCATGTGACATGCGTCTAAAAGGCAGTACACCTTTTCTTGTGTTACAGGGTGAGGGAATGATGTTGACATCGCTGATGCATCTTCAACGGAAGCCCCCAGGTCTTTGAACATTGTAAAGTTACAACGGAGACCATCACATGTCAATGATGTCACGTGCACTCCTGTCTCATGCAACTTTGTCAGACAGAGCTTCACAATGTTCGCACGCTCTTTTCCTGAAAGACCATTGATCAAAAAATAGCCACACGGTACCTTCCAGTGGGAGTCCAGAGATACGAGCATGAAAACAAGGGCTTCAGACGCAACTGCGTTACTGTCATCGTCCACTTCATTGCCAATATCCACGTAGCCTCGAAATTTTTTGCCGTCCCATTCAAGGTGCTTTCTAATGGCCATTTCATCAACAACAAGGTTGCAGAGAAGCTGTTTGTTGTTCTTCTTAGCCTCATTGGCTTTTGCTCGGATGGCGTTGATTGCTTCGCTTGTGAATCCAGGTTCTCCGTTAATGGAGCTATACCATTTAGTTATAGTCGATGGATGTGGCAAGGAACATTGAAATGTTTCTCTGACATAGTTATATGCCTTTGTCGAGTAAAACTGTAGCGTGAGTGCAAATGCACGCAGTGCAGGAGAATATTTGTCTCGGCTTAACTCAACAGACGACTTGTCGCCTTCACTGGATGTTTGCTTGAGCAACCGTTTCGTAACTTCCAAGGGGATCCCCATGAAGCACCTTTCAAGCATTGCCGAGGCATCTTCTGAAATGAGCTGCTTGTGCTTGAGGTCATCAATTATTTCATTAAATGAGCTGACCTTCCTTCTTAACCGACGTTCTCGTTCAAGGCTGAGCTTCAGCTTTCTTTTCACTGTCGCCGCTGAATCTGTGCAAGCATCCAGTTTCCTCTTCAGTGTTTTTGGCGTGTCAAGGACTGCATAGCTGTGCTCGGCGACCTGAAAACAAAACAGTGAAAGTTAAAGCTGTTGAAAAAGACACCTTTCACAAAAACCACTCATCATATGACAGTCTTTGTAAAGCAGGCATCTGTTCGTAGCTTACGTGGTTTAACGCAGAAAATAAGCAACCAGGTGCACAGGGGAGTTTAGAAATTAACTTTGTCCCCTTCATTTACCGGTGCACTCGAGAAATGCCACATCAGACAGGAATTTCAATATTTTCCCTGGATTAGAAAAACTGGTGCTGCAGCCATGAATAAAACCAATGTTCTGCTATGACTACAGAACATACCAGGACTACTAACTTGATTCAAATTGGATGCTATCCTAGTGTGCGTAATGTATACAAAGTTATCGTGTTGGTTACCACGAGATTACAAGAAAGTGGCCTGACTAACATCGGACTAGTTACATTCAACCGAGGACGGACCAAGTAGCTGCACTCGGGCAGCGTAGTACAAAAAAGGCAACTTGCATGGGCTGAGTTTGCTTGCACCGTGGTTGGAGTGTTGTCGTTTGGCTGTTCCACTGGGGTCACATCCACAATGGCAGTTCTCTGCTTAGGCGGCTTTCTCTCAGCAGTCCTCTGAAACAGCCGTGTTTCATTCACAGTTATGCTAATTATTACTGCGAGTGCAAAATGCTGTAAGTAAAAAAATATGCTGGCGTCAAGCATATTATAGCAGTCTAGCAGTTTCTGAATTATACCACTAGCATCTTAGACAGCTATCATAGCACCACTGAGATATATAACGCAGATAGGAGCATTTCAGAAATTGAAAGAAAAAATTGGGCACTTAAAATTCAAGACCTCGCGCTTTGTAACGTAATGGACATGTTTTTCCAATTCCGTTTCATTGCTTATAGTACATGGTTTTCAGAGTAAGTGTGCCAAACAATTTCTCAACCACAGCTTCTCACAGCTACATGTACATTTTATTGTGCTCCGAGCTAATTTGTAGGGCGTCATTTTTAAAGTGACTCAGCAGATGAACTACGAAAGAAGGTAGCGCCCATTCAGGCGATTTCAGTGTCTAATAAACGTAGCATCAACTGTTGTTATACGAACGCTAAACGAGCGAACTGCGATGGCCGAACAGTATGCTTTTTTTTTCCGGGCCGCTAAACCAAAATGCCGAGATGTCGTACTATACCTTTTCCAGGTGCTTCGGGAAAGAAAACAAGGTGGGCACGGCGTCAGGCTGTAGCCGAGTTCGTGCACCCGTTCTGTCAAAACAGTTGTCAGTAAAGTGGTCACTGCAGAGTCTGCTACCTGGGGATGGAGTCCATTTGTCCCTTCTTAAGTTTACCACCCAACGCCGATATAAATCCGGCTTAGAGCGTGGGAACCTGCGTAACAAGAGCCACAGCTTAACAACGACACTGATATCACGTTTGCGTTTCGCTGCGTATCACGCACGTCGTGCAGAATATTGTAATACTTACAAGTGGAACGTCTTCCCAGACGACTTCTCTGGTCTGCTGGTGCAGTTGACGGCGCAACAAGCAGGCATATTTAGCGGAATGCGCGCGAAACCAGCCCATACGTAGCACGCGCTATGCTGGAACGGCGGCCATTTGTCCGACTTCCGGGACAAGCGCTCGAACTTCCGGCGGCCGCGCGCCGGAGAGCTCGAAGCGCCATCCAGCAACCCTAGTGGAGATCAGTGGATCTAACTGTCACGGTTGTCTATTCATTATTGTGCTGGAACACTGAGCGAAGTTCACCTTGCAGAATATCGCCTGCTGCGACTGGATTTCGAAAGAGCAGAGGTACTGGCTTAACTGCCGCTGTGGTTAAATTAGGGAGTATGTTTAAGAAAGTCAGATGGTCAGAAATTTTCGCGGCGCTTCAACGCGGCGCCTCTCAATATCATATCATATCTAGCTGACGTGAAACGTCAGTTATTGCAATGGTTATGGATTCAAATAGTAGAGGAAGAGGAGGCGAAAGAAAAAAACGGGTGGTCTGTTTGGAAGAGGGGCGAGAAAAACACAGTCAGAACGTACACACCGCCAGAAAGTCTACATGCTCACTAGTTTGTAATTACCCCGGATTCCTTATACAATTTTAAAAATGCAAGAGCAGCAATGAAAGCCTCAATACAAAAAAAATATGCGCGTGTTTAGAAACGTTGAAATTTTTCGTCTACTCTAGGATAGTGTGTACCACGGTAAATAAAATTACGAATATGGCTGAATTACCTGCTAACGCATGAAATTTAGATAAATTTGGTGGGTAGAATAATTGTCGCACTTGTTTATGAACCTCCGTTACCTGCATCTATAAAAATATTTCCTTAATAATGTATAATTTGTTTAAATTGCGCAGTATTAAAAAATACTTGCAGCAAGCTAGATTAGCCACCATATTCAATATATACATGGTCTCCTAGTTATGACTCTACACGATTTGATAAAAAGAAAAACGTTCCTACGAGAAGCACACCCAGCTCATTTTGTTCCCAGTGTACTCTCGTAGCCACTGTTATCTAAGTTCGTTATTGACGTCAAGGTAATTACTACTAATCTTGAATTTCTTTCAAAAGGTACTTTCATTGTAATCAAAAAACAGTGAGCCGTATGTGGCGAAAACCTCTTCAAAATCGTCACTTTATTAGCAGAGAAGATGAGGTACTCGAAGGCAGTCGTGAACAACTTCAAGTGCTTCAAAATATCTTTATGGAAACTAGACCGTTTTCTTCGCCTTAAATCCACCAATATGGCATTTATTAAAAAAGAATCCCTGTTTTTCATTGCTAAAAACATTTACCTCGGTCCATTTTTTGAAGCAACTCAGTATGTTGGCTATCATAACTCTTCTTCGCCGTGTTGTCTGTTCTTTGAAGTTTGATGCCTGATTTTAAATTAGAAATCGTACAACTTGTTTAGCATTGATTGCAAGGCAGTTTTCGACACGCAGTTTCTCGTAGTCTGAAATTACCTGAGGAATCCTAGTTTTTTGATCAGTTAGAAGAGCTTCTTTACGGTCAATTCAGATTACACCTTTACGGTCAATTTAAAATCACAATGCTCTTTGATAAATTCCATATATTCATGGCTCCTTGACCCTAATTTTAATCTGACCATTTGAACAAAGCCTTATATAGGAAGTTTTATATTGCATTCATTCATTCTTTCATTTCATTCATTCATTCATTCATTCTTTCGTTCATTTGGTTATTTCCATGGTAAAGATCTTATACGATTGCAGGGTGGCAGCGTATTCATAATGCTCTTCAAATTTATATAAGTAATCGAGAAGCTGGTTGCTGAATTCAACAGGCATACAACCTCTAAAACAAAAGATGGATATCGTCACCACTAGTATTTAAAATAAAAGTAAATCAACTAGAGTTGTTTATGCCGGGACAATTGAAAGTCAGTTAAACCCAAGAAAAGTATTGGTTAAAAAATGAGCGGGAGATTTCGTCTTGACACATGATACATTTTTTCTTTTTCGGCCAACTATACAAGCGCTTACCAATCATATAAGTTTTCAGACGTAATGTAGAGTGATGTAAGTTAGCATGCCAGCAATATTTTTTTTCTCAAGACGATATTACGCAATTGCGAGGGATAGAATAAGAATATGCTGGAAAATGTGCATTGACTAAAAATTACAAGGTAGACTGGTACAAAAAAACGCAAGTTTGAATTTTACATTCTATATCATTCACAGAGCATCGTGTTTTAACCTATTGGGATTTCTTAAATAAATGATTACTACGAAGACGCTTTGAAAAAGGTAAGACTTAATAAAAATTGATGTAAATATGAATATCTAAATTTTCTTTTTTTGAAAAAGAAGTTTTTCAATATATTTTTGTAGGCAAATTTTATGTGGTGAAGAAAAACGAAGACTAGATGTGGGAGACTCGGCTCACGCGCAGGCTGAGGAAAAGTGTTCCAAAACCTTATGCAGGCTTCTTTTTCTGTGCTTTTTAGGGTTTTCGGGTTCTTACCTGAAATCTCAAATATGGGGTCCTCGTCTCCTTCTACCGTGATGATGGAAACGCCGTTACCCCGCACTGGCGTCTGTTTCCTGACGGCAGAAAAGGAGGGCAACGTCACCTACAGCACGCCTCCGATGCAAGAGCTGGAACTTGGTGTGGGCGCCTTGTCTCAACCTTCATTCGTTCCTGCAAAGAATGTCTTCGAATGCTCAGCCGATCAATGCAGCATCGCACCAGCACTGGGCTACGTAGCCTTCATGGGTGTCCGACACGATCCAAGCCTCTTCGTCTACCACGATGCAGCGCGTAATTCCAGCCGATCCCATTCCAAGGGCAGACCTGCTGACCAAGGCCATGCTATTCAGGTTAGTGCACTGATACATAGGCGCAGCCTTTCTGACACATAGCACAGTGCGTGTATTTTACAGCGTACTATATCAAGCCACAGTATTAATCATTGTCTTTGCCTATTCGCCTCTACTCAACGTGGCTTTCGGGTCCGGATAGATTTGTTAACAAGATTTAACTGTAAGAGAACTTGAATCTCTTACATTTAAGAACAGTGCAACTGAGAATAACCAGGCTGATATGTGCTAACAAAGTTTTTTAAGACAAAAAACATTATTTGGCTCATTGCGCCACCGTTCCGATATTCTGCTTACGGCGCTCGTTTTTGTACCTGACGGTAACGGGTTAGATCACTGCCGTGCGGTCGCGTTTCGGTGGAGGCAAAAGGCTAGAGGACCTTCTCGTTGAGCGATAATTGCATGTTAAATAAAACCGATGGTCTAAGTTTCTGGAGTCCACCACTGTGGCGTGTCTCGTAATTAAAAGTGGTTTAGTACGAAAAAACTTATAAATCATTCTATTGAATAACTTGGGGTCACCCTGGCCACCATTGAATATCTCGACTTTGGTTGAATAATCGCAATAGGGTGCTTGCCACTGTTTGCTAATTTTGCCATACTCTTGCCTAGATCTAAATATTGGTCGCAGACTTCCATTGTGTTCAGTTGGGTTAACTAAAGTCTCACATTTTTGATGCCAACCAATCTGCAGCGCAGTGTTGGGAAAATCATGTCTTTTGTGTTTGTTTACTATGTTGACTATATGTGTTTAGGGGGTATGCTTGATTGATTTGTGGGGTTTAACGTCCCAAAACCACCATTAGATTATGAGAGATGCCGTAGTGGAGGGCTCCGGAAATTTCGACCACCTTGACAGATAACATGAAAGAAACAACCCTGGTCGGCTTGTCAATTGTTTTTGGTTACTATTTCGAGTTACAGCTGGCATGCAACTGTCAAAATATTGAAAAAACTCAATGAGATTGCGTGCGGCATGCATCAGCCGAAGCCATCTATTGCGGCACAGAAAAATAATTTCCATCATTTTCTCAGCCCGTATATCGTTCCCCAAAGACAATACGATAAGTTTTCCTTGTTCCATTTTCATTCGTTAGATTACGTATGATTTTGAGAATTTTCATTTATGCCTACTTCATGCGAAAACCAATAAACAAGCATCAAACTATATTCTATGATTTCGCTGCTTCAGTGTGATTAGGTTTTTACGTGTTGCCCGGCTCTAATGTTATTACTTGCATCTTTAGTAGCTGCCTCCGAGTCAAGTGACACTGGGTGCTTACTTAATCAAACACACGTCTATTTCTGGCTGGCTAAAGCCTCATGATTAGGTCTTGTGACAATGAGGCAGTAAGGCAGTAAGCGTGCAGACGCAGCTCGTGCTGCGCAATGAAATTGAATGCCCCATTAGACCCCAAAAGAACAAATCACACACCCTTTTAAAACACCTTTGCATTTGAGTGAATACCTCTTTTGGCTTTAAGCCAAGTGTTACGAGAAAGACCAGGATTTCACGTTTTCATGTAAACCGAGTAGCTGTTGACACAGTGGGCATTCGAGGCTTCATGATTACCCAGAGGGTTAAACTGTAACTCGTAGTATTTCCTAACACATCATTTACGTTGGAGCAGAGACGGAAGTTTTATGAAAACAAAATACATGCAACACGGCGATGATATGTCAATATCTTACGTAACGTATCAGCCGTTAGCGTATTCTAGTAGTGTATAAAACACTCTCATATAGTTTGTTGATTAATAAAAGTATAAATGTATCCTCTAATATGCTGGTGTTAAAACAGCGGTTACAGTGTACCCACAGTTAGTTGTAACTTGGGATGACTAACCTAACCTGAGTCATAATAATAGATAATTACGTTTGTTACACTGTTAAGAAGTTGCATAGACTGCACTGTAATCACAGTTGTTCCATGACATTACGTCTGCATGTGATCTTTCTCCAAAGCTGCTTTAACAATGGCTAGCTTTGATCCCGGGAGGCCTTCTGTTTCTAACTTTGTATAGCCATTTATGTGGGATTTGCAAGACGCTGTCACATTCAAATGATCAATCCCTGTTATCGCCGTTGTTGGGAAATTATGAACTGTTAATGGTCTCTAAATCAACAAATACAAACCCCCGTTAGGAGCTGCATATGACGGCGCTTTACACTAATTCATACGTTTAATTGAATGTGGGGCTTTGGTTGTATTGTTTCCAAGGTTACATTCAAAGGCAGCAGGCTCTGTGTGTAGGGTGCTGCCAGCTGGTTAATGCAAGCGGATCTGTCGGTCAGTGGCGTCTCAAATTCAAGAGCCTTCGTACTCAGGTGTGACGTACGTACTTGGCTAAACATCGTGGTTGAGCGTATAATTAGATGACAACTGTATCCTGCAGCCGCTAAAATGGCTAAACGAAAGTGAGGGGTCTGGGGCATTGTGTTGTATTGGGTTCTCTTTAACCGCAGCCTGCGCCGTTGTTTTGGTGTCCGTCTGGGCGACACGGTAGCAGCCAGCAGCGTCGACTGCCCCGCTTCTCCCGTGTATTCCTGAGCTGAAGGAGCGAGACGGTTGCGAAATTCGGCGACCGTCTGGCGGATCAGTGCTTCCCGGTGGGCGGTAGCCGTTCGTGCAGCTGTGTTGCCGACAACAGCGGCGTTGTCCAGCAGGGCAACCGGCGTCCACTGCAGAGGGGCTGAAAACTGTGCCTCGGTCCCCAGCCGGAGATCGAAACACAGTTGTCGATGGCCAAGTGGTGAAGATATACGGCCAGCGTATTCTGTCATTATTTCAATATATGTGAATATGTTTATTTGGTGTATGCTTTGAAAATAAAAGTACATGATTGGCCAATTATGTTTCACTGTGAACTTGCATTGAAGTCAGTATGTGCACAATATAGACGAGTGCGTAGAAGAGAAGAAATGAGCTCTGTCTGCTTGAAAGCGTGAACTGCTTACTTTAATGCGTGTGTGTGCTTTGTGCTCTCTTGCATCCCTAAATTATAATGAGCCAAGACTAATTAAAAATAACATTAAAAGTGTGTGAAGAGGCATTAGAAAAATTGACAGAAGGGAGAAAAGGGGCTGTTTTCTACCACGTTGCGGCGGTACAGAGCACTAGCTAAAGAACGGTTAAGTTTGAGGTGATAAATGCAGCTAAATTTTTCACGATGAAAGCCTTCAATCTCATTCGTTCCTTTGTGTTCTTACCATATCGGACAGATTTGGAAGCTTCCTTTAAAAGGTTTATATCACATGGCAGGTGTGCCAAAAACCCTTGAACATTTTATATATAGACATATTCTTCAGTTCTTCCAAGTACAAAGAGGTCTTGAAGAATTTTGGAACAATTACTTCTGCTAAAAAAAGGACTTGTCGGCGGATTAATTTTACAAGCATTTCTTTAGCTTTGGAAGCGGCCGTTAGGTTGGTAGGTGACCTTTTGGTATTTAAGAAACTAGATAAAGGGGCTTTATGGGAAACTCTTTTCTACAGTGCTGGGTGCTTGATAATATTTAGTAATACTTACGAAAAGTAATAAATTCGAGAGCACAGTTGGATTGATGAGCGCCTTCATATCGATGCGTTATACGAATGTTTCCCGGTTTTTTGGGTCGTAATATGAAACGAGGATTGTCATGAGACTTGAATTCAAAGGCTCGAGCGTTTTCGTGCGTGCTAGTTCACCGTAGCACGTTTTGTTCACTTGATAAGAATACCGAACTGGAGAGTTATGATTCCAAGATAGCGGTGCTTGAGTGGCAGCCGCATATGGTCAATAAATGCTTCCGGCTGGTTGGGCTACACTTATGCGCGTGTTGTTCTAGCTAGTGCTGGTAAGGCATAAAAGTTGCGTAATACGTTTTCAACCTTTTTTAGCATGAAGAACGGGCAATTTTTTTTCAAGTATTCTTGTATTCGTAACACTCAAGGCGATGTGCGTGGTCAAAGTTGCCGCCACGCATACTAAGTGCGGATCACCTTATGTGGGCCCCGCGTTCGTATGGTGTTATGTGATGTGTAACATGCTGTACTAAGCGGTGGCAATGCTCCTTGTTTAACTCGTGGAGCGTTCTCTTTCTCCAGCGAGAAGACTTGCTCTTGGAGCGCCTCAATAATTATGATCTCTTATTCCATTCAGAGGAGAACTAGGCGTAAAGAAGGCATAACTACACTTATTATAAATAGAAAAAGAGAAGAGTCAAACGCGAAATAGAAAGAAATGGAAAAAACGGGAAGATAAATTGAAAGAGCAAGAAAGAATAAGAAATACGTAAAGCGAGAGGTATACAAATAGAAGTAAACAGGCAAAACAAAGAATAAAAGCTGAAAAGAATAAAAACAGTGAAGATGAGGAGGGATGCAAAATTGGCCCCGTATCTGCATGTTACACTGCAAATGTCGTCGAAAGACGTTAGTCTTTCGTCTGGACAGAGGAAACAAAACGTTTTTTAATGTTCTGCGCAAGAAAATTGGTGAATGGCATTCTTAAGTTGCTGTGTTAGAGTACCTCGAGCGTGAAGTTGAGGGAAGCGAGTGCATCCAGTCACGTCACACGTGAGACATGAGCGCTATCTGGCATTTGTCTTGAAAAACCAAGCGCGTGGTGTGCGCGCCCGTCTCGGAGGCGAGAAGGTGTAAAATGCAAGGCCACGGGCAGGTGCCGCCACCGTGTTGTTTTGGCAAAACGTTGAAACCCCTTGCATTTTATTGCAAGCGTTGCATCGTCAGCGCAGGGTGATAAGCACTATGGTCCTTAGAATAAGTTCTGTATGCATTTTTTAGTGAAAAGTCTTTTCCAGTAAAACATTATAGTTTACGATGGCATAAAGGTACCAATTGTTTAACACAGCAACGCAATTGTTTTTTTTTTGAGGTTTTGTGAAGATGGCCTCTCCTGTAAAAGACTAGCAATGTGAGGTAATTAACGCTTTTCCAACTAATAAAGATGATCCTTAATCTCTTTTTTTTTCTGTATGGCAAAGAAGGGCAGCACAAAAGCCAAAAGGCCAGAACGGCTTTTTTATCCTCATAAAAACCGGGTCTAATGATTGCGCAGGGTAGATTTCTTCTCAGTCTGTCAACACCTTTAGAGACCGCTCTCCATGTTAGGATATTTCGGGCTGGATAGTGTAATGCATGCACCGGGCGCTGAAGGTTACTTCTGCCGAGATTTGCAATATTGGCCGCCCAGGAGAGAAGTGAAATGTCAGACTGAACACCACTTGCTCAAAATAACGAGGTCTTTTGTAAGTCACGGTAGTACGTAACACTGATAGAATAACTCGAGGTAACATGCGTTATCTGTATAATCTTTTGCTTGAAGACAAAACTGAAATGAATCGAAACACTTAAACAAACAAAAAACGATATCTGTGCTTGTTAATATTATTGCTAAAATTTTCTTCGAATAGACAGAAATGCGTGATTACTGATTAAGAGACTCGGCCCGAGCTGGTTGGTAAAGTTTCATAACCAAACCGGTAAGTCGACAGAGAAAGGAAAAAGAAGACACAGATTGCTACTTCCAAAATGTATTTATTGGCACAAAAACATGCTACACATGTGGCCTCTTCTTTCAGGAAATGGCAACTTTGCATTATTGAAAGGTTTCTCTTTTATTTGTATGCTTTCTCCTCTCTGTCCTTTTTTTGTCCGTTGACGCTGACGCTTACAGGCTCATCTCCAATTACCTCTTTTGAAAACTGAAGTATCCCGAAAAATATTTCTTTCTTGCGAGACGAGATCACGCAATCTAGTACGCCAAAATTTCGAATGCGTACAAGAAATTATCAACAGGCTAAAATAAATTAAACATTACCAAAAAAGCAGTACTTAAGACTGAAATTTTACTTTCTGATATCAATAATTTACACAAAATCTTGACCGAATGGCGAATTTTTCAAGAAAAAACATTGGTGTTTGGCCATCCCGAAAGCACCGGGTTAAAATAAATATTCGCTAATTTTATATTTGAAACTGCTTTCTCTCGAAAGCCATAATAACCAAAAAAACAATTACTTAAGCAAAGACTATTTACGAGAGAAAGACGAACAAAAGGTGTGGGCCTCAGACAAAATGGTCATCAACACACATGGTTCGAGCACTGCCAGCGTAGCAGCATTCGATAAAAGAGCCTCTGCAAGTTATCCAGGAAATCTCTTCAAGGCTTTCGTTCTTCTGTTTGAGAGCGTGCGAATGCATACCAGGCCAATTAGGAGACTGTTCATAGGCTGCCAATTAGAAAACGTGTAGCTATCAGTACTTTTCATGGGCGGCAGCCTGCCAACGACAAACGGAGAGGTATACGACAGTTCAAGCACGCTCATGCAGCAACAACTGGAACATAGTGTAGGCACGATGGATCACCTGAACTTCGTTCCTGCTGTGGATTCCCATGAACACATCGGCACTCTAAATAGCGCTGCAGCGGCACCGGGGTACGAGGCATTTATCACTCCATCGGGGTACAGGCTTCGTTTTTCGGCATGATGCAGCATTCAAGTCCAACCTATCAGACCCTCTGGCCACAGCTGCTCAACGTGGCCAAAACATTGAAGTGTGAGAGTGCCAAATAGGCGCAGCCCTCCGAGTACAAGGCGAAGTGCGTGGACATAACTGTGTAATACAAGTGATAGTGGTGATTGACCTGAAGTTCGCAGCGAGGTTGACTAGTAGTCAATCTCGCATTTCGGAATAACAGCAACAGTACCACGACTGAAGAGATGGCAAGATGTGTCAAAAAAGCCTTAGATTTGTGCTTGCTTTCCCCCTTCGAAGTGGAACAAACGAAAGTCGGCAAAAAGCACATTCAGTGTCACATCCGTCGTCATAGAGACTTTCTGGTTCTGAGAGAAATCAAAACTTTGTTCCGGGTCCCTTTACTGTGCACACAAACATGTGGAGGCCATAAAGCGGTTTGCGCTTCTTTTTTGGTGAAGTCTCCTTGCTGTGAGATAGCCGGCCAGTGCAGTAATGCCTCGTGTTAAGACTTTGATTCGCAACGTTTGATGTTAGCAAACGATTGCATCCGCTGCTTCCAATATGTACGGTTAAGCGCGTACTATCACATGCTGCTTATGTAAGCAAGCTATGTTGGGATTTGTGATGAAATTTCACAAAAGTGTTACTACGCCATTCGTTTTTTTGAGGGAGGGGGGGGGTCGTTTAAGATGAAAACAAGCTGTAGATGTGGACGTATTATTGCGTCGATGCTGCAAAATATTACCGCATGTTCAATTAGTTTGGCATGGAAGGAATTGATTGACATGTGGGGTTTAACGTCCCAAAACCACTTTATGATTATGAGAGACGCTGTAGTGGAGGGCTCCGGAAATTTAGACCACCTGGGGTTCTTTAACGTGCACCCAAATCTGAGCACACGGGCCTACAACATATCCGCCACCATCGAAAATGCAGCCGCCGCAGCGGGGATTCGAACCCGTGCTCTGCAGGTCAGCAGCCGAGTACCTTAGCCACTAGACCACCACGGTGGGGCGGCCTGGAAGGAAAGTGCGGAGGCATCGTGCGGTGTCTTGTGTGAACTTGCATCTTTATCAGCAAACTGTTCTGTGCTTTGATCTTCATGTAGATGATTTTTTCGCTGTTATCTCTTTGGTCGTTTTGCCATCTCACAATTCGTGCCCGTGAATTGTTTGAATGGCGAAGACCGAACGAGACAGTTCCCAGTGTACGTTTTTTTCGAGACACGTTCACATTATGGCGCTCATAACAGCCTAGTCGCTTCCTCGATTGATTTGATTGATATGTTGGGTTTAGTGTCCCAAAACCATCATATGAATATGAGAGACACTGTAGTGAAGTTTTGAACGGTTGTGTGTTTTTAACCTGCACACTAATCTGAGCACATGGACCTACAGCATTATCACTTCCATCGAAAATGCAGCCGCCCCGGCCGGGATTCAATCATGCGACCTGTGGTTAGCCACCAGACCACCGCGGCGGGCTTACTCACTTCGTCGTGGTATTTGCTGTACCATATGACAGTGCATGACAGCTGAAAATAACATGCAACCATACGTATATTTTGTAACATTGCTCCTGATTCTGCAAATATTTATTTCCTGTGGAGTTCCAGGATTTTTCGTGAGAAATTATGCTGTACCCATTCACGATAGATATGCCGTTTTTACTGGTGTTGATTGCCCACTTGGGATGTCTTTGTTTTTAGTAAAGACCATCACAAGTCACGTGCTTGAATTCCTGGTTAAATAATCAGTAATATGAAGGCGCATAAATTTTTATTGCATTTTTTTTCAAACATTTCTCACTGCAAATCTATAGCAGTGAGCAAACTTTCTTTGCCTCTTGCAATGTACGTGAATTGATTAAAATGCGTCGAAAATCACTGAACAGCTTTGTAGGGAGGCTGAGAAAAACCTTTGTAACTTTAGTGCTAAAAGTAGCTTTCATGAGCCATAAACAAGCAGCAGTTTACTGAGATGCATTTGTGAACTCCGCAATTCAGTATCATGTTCTCATGAAGTAATGTAGGCTTTGACACACTTGGGAGCACTGAAACATGCATATTTCGGTAAATTGTTTGCGTTTCCTAGTAAAAGTTTGACCAGAATCCAGCGTGGCTTCATCGATATATTTTATACATCATGACCTAGTGCATTTATTTTGTTCCTGTCTTGAAGTACTCGCATGCCTTGTATTTTTTCATGTATTTAATATCCCAATTATTACAGTGAATTGTACAACTTCTGAAACAACATGCTTAGATAACAAAAAAAGTATAGACTAGCAAGGCTGTAAGGTTTTGCCAAGCAAATAATTTCTGTGAATACTTTTACAGCTCTAACAAATTATTGAATTAGCTGAACACTTTAGCTACTCTACATATAAAGTACTCATTTTTCCTAAAGCAGTTAGGGTGTGGAGCAGCCTTAACCCAGCAATATGAAGCAGTTATTCACCTTTTGTGATGTGATCAAATATAAGCCCCAACACCAAAAAAAAAAACAGTTTCATATTTGCGCCAATTCTTCTTTTGTTCTTTTTATGATTTTATAGTGAAATAAATTGTATTAACCTCGATTGTTTCATTGTAAATACTAATGCTGTATTATAATGACACTTCGTTGTATAAATTGCAATGTGTCCAGCAATGTGTGCATTTTTGTATGCTGACGTTGTTATCTGTATGCTCACCTGCCTGAGTCTCCAAAGAGACTGGTTGTATTGAAAATATGTAAAGAAATTACTGCACCAGGAACTAATGTTTCTTGACTTCGGGCATGTCACCCGCTGTATACGAAATCGCCCTACCATTTGAGCATGAGTCGTGCCGTAACGATATCACACTGCATTGACAGTACATCTATATACTGCCCCTGTGCCACAGTAAAAAAAAAAACATATCACGGACCGTCATGATACTACATATTGCAAATTCTTTAGGTGTTTTGGTATTGCGATAAGTTTAAACGAGCAATTGAGACAGACAGGTATGTACGTACTGCTGCATTCCTCTATTTATTTTCCACCCTCTCACTAGGGAATATATGTCTGATTGTCTTTTATTGTAATGAAGGAAGCTTTGTGGTCGGAGATATGTCCAGCTTGCACACTATCGCCTGGTTCTATCTAACTGTTTATCTCTGTTTCTAACTGTTTCATACGTCTATTTAACTGTTTCGCAAGGTCATCACAGTAGTGGAATCATTCACGATGTAGTGGCAGGAAGGTCTCGTTTGTCTTTACGTTAACATTACAGTCCAGTCAACCACAGATAATATTGGTGTTGATTCATGTCCGGCTAATGCGAGGCGCAGGAAATGCACGATGTCTTCGGTAAGCACAGTGAGCAGCAAGCCATTGTCCAGATTTGCGGAACACAGTTCACCAACTTCATCTGAGCTACTCAATTATCCAATGGGTATAGCAGAGATTTCCGAACGCAAGTAAATAGTCATTCCTCCCCTCTGTGGTGGTCTCCGGTAGCACATAAACAGTACACTGGTATAGTCTACGACTTTGAGGAGTTGTTCGTAATCCATACATGCTTCATCCGAGAGGCAAAGTACATAGCAATGCTAAAAAATGGGACTGTGAAGTGTGTCGTTGGCATGATGGGCCAGAGAGAAAACATAGAGCGATAAGAAGTGTGACTACTCATTAATGGCGTAGCTCTTTGCGGTTTCGAGTTTCTGAGACAGCAACCTATGCAAAACTCATCGGCTAGCCTTCTGTCCTATTGAGTTTACCGAAGTGGGATCTGAATTCATTGTCTACTTTGGTGAGACAACGATGCCTGTTGAAAATATTTTTGTTGGCTTGCCTAATACATGTGGTGCACACTTCTGTTTCCATTGGACACTTACACGTGCTATACACGGCAGTGGCGCTTGCTCAATGTCTGCGGAATTCACTGTTTTTGTGGTTACGCCATTGGCAGTGATGTAGCCTAGTGCAGATACGGGCACATAAACGCTGTGGTATGAAACTGCCTTGGCTAAGCATGCTAACTGGTTAGGGGTGAAGAGGGTCCTGCGAAACATAGCAATTCAGACTACGTTCGAAATAAATTGCTCACAGTCCCACATCAAATTTCGTACTGTACAATTGCCATCCTGAAATACAGATTACTTATTCTGGTGACTCAAAATCGAGAAAAAAAGAATCTTTCAGACTGAAAAATGGCTGTTGAAAACAAACACAGTTGATGTAAGAAGTCATGCTAGGTGAAATTTGGTGCCCTCTGGCAATACCAAAACCTTTTTCTGGGATAATAGTACATGATCCCGTGACATGATGTTTTCAGTGTGTCCCCCAGTACACTGCCCCTAAACAGATATCAGAGCTAGTCTAGCACTGGTTTATCACTGAAATATTTTCAAAATGCCTGCCTTTGCATCTTGTTGAGCTCACGGCGTATAAAAAATAGGAGCAACTTTAGAAAGTGTACGTATGGTTGCATCTTAGCTTGAACTGAGATACACTGTCATATCTTACAATAAAGACTACGAGGAAGCAAGTAGTTGTAACGGACACCATAACGCAACACTACTCGAAAAAACGTACACAGGGAACTATCTCATTCTGTCTTTGCGATTCAAACAACCCGCGCGCTGGTATGGTAAAATTGGGAATTCAACAAAGAGATAACAGCGAAAGCAAGCATCCACACGGCGATCAAGGCACTGAATAGTTTGCTGATAAAGATGAGAGTTCAACAAGGTAGCGCACAACTTATTTGCACTTTCTTTCCAGGCCAAACTAATAAAACATGCGCAATTGTTTTGCGACACCGCGAAATATTACGTCCACAGCTACAGCTTGTTTTCACAATAAATGACAGGCGAAAAAAAAAACGAATGGCGTAGTAACACTTTTGCACCATTTCATCACAAAACACCCCAGCATATCTTGCTTACATAAGCAGCATGTAATAGTACGCGCTTGTCCGTAAAAATTGGAAGGAGCGGATGCGGTCGTTTGCTAACGCTAAATGCTGCGAATAAGAAGTCTTAGCATGGGTCATTACGGCACTGGCCGGATATCTCACAGCAAGGAGACCTCACAAAACAAGATGCACGAACAGCTTTGCCACCAAAGGCACCTACACATGTTTGTGTGCACGGAACACTGACGCGAAACAAATTGCGAACACGTCTCAGCAGGCCAAAATTTCGATGAGGATGGTTCTGGCACAGAAAATGTTTTTTACCGACTTTCGTTTGCTCCACAGGGGAACGAATTTTTATATCCAAGGCATTTTCGGACACTTCTTACCATCTCTTCAGCCGTCATACTATTGCTGTTATCACAGACGCAGAGTCTTTTCATAATTTGTTCACTTAGCACCGGCTTGTCACGACTTCAAACGGACGGCGAATGGTAAAAAAAGCCCCACGGTACAGTGTACAAGAAGGGGCTCTAGCCGCGGCAGCCCTGATGTTTTGGTGACGTCAACGAATTGGTCACATGGGCGAAATGGTTCGACCAGCAAAAAAAAAACAAACAAAACATCCCGGCTAAGAGTAAACGGAAAACGTGGAGTTACAGCCAGACAACGCACAATTTTTTTTTTGCATGGTTGGGTGCTAAAAGCGAGGACATGGGTAAGGGTCATAGGGGAACGTGGAAATGCGGTATTGCATCAATAAAATTGCAGTTCTCCTATTAGAAATGAACCGAACAGGATGAACAGGTAGAAATGACGCGTTGAAAAAAAGAATCATTGCTGTCATGGTCATGACACATTCCTTCACTTTAGAACGGTCGCAGCTAGATCCGAGTGTTAGACATTAATGGCGTGTTTGTGAGCGTCTAGGGAGTGTGGCCTTGGCTTGGTGCGTAGCGTGCCAGACATGTGTGACTGGATAACAAAAGGCAATGGGGGCGACATCTATTGACGGAATTTTCGGCCTCACTTCCTGATGATTTCTGTGACAAAAATATGTCTAAGTAGACATGATTGACTCCCGCATAAAACACAGTGGGCTCGAAAAATTCCGGAAGGAACCCTGATGGGATACGAAGCAGCAGCGGAGCACACGGCGTCGACCCGATTGAAAGGGTCGTCGGCACGTATGCTTGAAGAACGGTTTGAAGCGAATCTAGGTGTAGCATTTACTAAAGTAAAAGTTTGTTCGAAACGAGAACACAAGGGGGCGGGTCGGGTTTCATGCAAGTTTCATTGCAATCAACGAGCCGAAGGAGCAGACAGATTGAGTTGTGCGTCCGCAGCAGCCGCACGTATGCAGCCTGCCATTGCGAACGGCTGGTGTGCTGCTTCCGTACGACTGAACTGGACGCGCAACTAAATCTGTCTAATGCTTGCACTGGACGTGCAGTTGAGTGTTGTGCACGATGGAGAGGGTAAGGCGAGAGAGAAGTGTGTAGCGAGCAAGTAGTTGGTTGCGAGCGTGGGGAGAGGCCGGCAGCTGATGCGGGTGAGGAAGAGAGTGACGTCAACGCAGCAGAGACTTGACCTACTTGGCACCGCACCAACACTTGCGGCAAGATGTTTCGTACGGGCGTACCGAACAGCATTACACTGTCAAGTCAAAGAGCTGCTTCGCATCTAACATTCACCGCCATATCCACAAAGTGGATGTTAGAGGAGCTTGTTTGCATGTTCAGGGGACATTCTTTTTGCGAGACAATTTCTGCAGTAAGGCGTGTTAACGAGCCGGCGTCTGCTGTGTACCTCGAAGACAGCGTTATTGAGCACGTTTTGTGGCAGGAACTGCACAGTAATGGCCACGGTCATCGGCACGTGATCCTCCTGCACCTCTATGTGATAGTTGCTGTTGCCATGAGTCAAATGTCTAAAACGCTTATAAAGTGGAGACGTGCAGCTATGAGGTGTTCTTCATTTATTGAGAGCAGGCAGGGGAAGAGGCTTGGCAGGATATCGATACCCGTGTCTAACACTGATCTTAGAATTTTTTCACATGTTGCCGTGCCTGCGAAGCGACGAGAACAAAGTGGACATAGTCGCGAGGATCCTCCTCAACCAGCTGGCTTGCTTCACGTTCCTTTTTTCTCTCCTCTCGGCGCGGTGGCAGCACGCGTTCATGCACGGCCAGACCAAACACCACTGTCATACTGTTATATTCCTCTCTGTTTCAGATTCCTTTTTATCTCCCACTTCCCGTCCTCTTAGTGGCTTTGTTGCATTGGCCACCTGAGTTGGAGACAGTTCTGACGCCACGCTTTTCTCTTCGCTTCTCTTTGTTTCAAAGCCACTTCGAGTAGGCAAGCGCGCGGTCCATGGAAAACCGGCGACTTGTGTGGTGGTGCGCCCTCTAGTAAACATTGTTGGAACCATAAGAACGGGTTGATCGTGAGCGCTGACTGCAGAAGTCCACCTTCTGGGAACACTGCTGTACACGCCAGAAGCCGCCGTATAACAAGCCACAAGGAAAAAAGAGCAAGCTTTTAAAAATCCACGCATCTCCACGAAGTCAGTGAGGACAATTGGACGAAGCTTGGCCCAAAGGTCCACCATGTCAAAGTTGAAGTATCTGAGAAGTGTAAAGGACCTGCGATTGTAGGTTTTTATAAAGTTTTGCTAGAATATGATCACTATTAGTGCATTTTAATTATGTTTTGTGTGCGTGCGTGTAATAGGAGCATTTCTCCATATAATGTAATTTGAGTGACGTAAAGCGACATAATGTCGACAACAAAGCTGTCTTGAGGTTCACATTGTCTACGTTGCAGTCACGGACTAGTATAAAGCGTTTGTGTTTTCACGATTTTACAGTGCTCTTTTCACAATTTTATTTGTAGATCATCTGTTGAAGCTTTGTTTCATTCAAATACAATCTTGTTTCCACGATAACCATGATTTTCTAACCACAATGTCTGCGGAGTGAGCTTTGACGACAAAGCTAGACATAATATGGACGTTGAACTCATCGACAAGAGGGTTTTATAATGATTGGTAAAAAATATGAATAGCCTATAGTCTAGCGTCAATCGATTTTTTGTCTTTCACATCCACGAGTTTCCCCATCACGGACGTGAACGACAATAAGAGGAGGCCCTAACTAGTTTCAGCCGTACAAATCTCAGAGGCTACATTATGCATTTGACTAAGTTGACTCCAAGGAAAAAGTCGTCAGCCATAACCCGGGAATATTTCATGGGCTATGTTCAAGCGCTTCAGCCTGTAGTCTATCCGCATACCTTGATGCCGTCTGATGAACGGAAGGAGAACTTTGAGGCTCAGAAGCAAAAATATGAAGGGCCTTCGTTCTCTTGTTTGCCGTGCAATGCTCAGCCTTGTGGTAGATATACCTGTTTAAATGGTGCATGGGTGATGGTATACTGGGCTTGAGAAGCCCTCCATTTGTTTTTGCGCCTTTGCTCACAGTTTGCGGCGGTGAGCCTGGACGTTGTGTTCTTCCATCTGTACGAATGGCCAGAGGCCAGCAGTGCTGGTTGCCTTGACTCTTCAGCGTGACCTGGAGGGGCACAAGGTCAAGACTTCTCATATGAGCGCCACTCGTTTTGGAACAGTGCGTTCCAGAGATTGGAAGCCATCCCAGAAACGGTGCCTATTGTGTCGTACCATCGGCTAGAAAGCTTACTTTAAGCCACAGCAGTGAAGGCAAATTCAATGCCTCAATCACCAGCTGGGAATCGAGGCACAGTTATCAGTCGTAAACAAGTGCGAAAATATGCTCACCGTACTGCACTAAATCAGCAACATACTTCATTTATTCCTTCATGTGTGCAAATGAATGACACCAAGCGATTGTCCAAGCCTCTCTACTTTGCTTAATTAGTGTTACTGTGTTCTAACAAAACGAGAAAATTCCTCTAAGAAGCACTATGGCTGAAGCCAAGTTTTAGACAAGGGGCGGTGTCTTCTTCAAGCCAGGAACTGCCCACGTTTGCGCGAGTATGATTGTGCTTCTAACACACTCTCCGATCTAACTGCTACAGTGTTCTATTCGATATTGCGCTGGAACACTGACCGAAGTTCGCCGTGCAGAATTCCGGCTGATGTTACCTGATTTCGAGAGAGCAGGGGTAATGGCTTAACTACCCCTGTGGTTAAGTTAAGGAGTATGTTTAAGAAAGTCAGGTGGTGAGAAGTTTTCACAGCGCTTCACCACGGCGTCTCTAAATAATATATCATAATTAGCCGACGTGAAACGTCAGTTATCGCAATTGTTGTCAATTTTAATAGTAGAGGAAGAGGAGGCGAAAGCAAAAACAGGTGGTCTGTTTGGAAGGGGGGCAAAAAAACACAGTCAGAATGTACACACGGGCAGAGAGTCAGCATTTTCAAGGGTGTGTAATTAACCCGGATTCTTTTTTCAACTTTAAAAATGCAAGAGCAGCAATGAAAGCCTCAATACGAAAAATTCTTTACATGTTTAAAAACGGTGAAAACTTTCGTCTCTTCTTGGATACTCAGTACCCCAGTAAATAAGAAATACGAATATGGCTGAGACCTGGTAACGAAGAAATCTTAGTGAAAAATGGTGGGTTGGATGAATGTCGTGCTCGTTTATGAACCTCCGTTCCCTGCAGCAATATAAAATTATTTCCTTAATAATCTATGATTTGTTTTAATTGCGCGAGTACTTAAAAATACTTGCAGCAAGTTAGCTGACCCATCATATTGATTATATACATGGTCTCCTAGCTATCACTCCACACGATTTCTTAAAAACAGAAACGTCCTTACAAGAAGCACACCCAACCTATGTTGTTCTCAGTGTTCTGTCGTAGCCACTATCTTCTTAGTTCGTTGTCGATGTCAAGGTAATTACTACTAATCTAGTGTTTAATTCAAAATGGTACCTAATGAAAATTCTATTGAGGTGTATGTGGCAATAACCTTTTTAATGTCTTCACTTGATTACCAGAGAATAAGAGGTACAAGAAGGCAGTTGTGAACAACTTCAAGTGGTTCAAAAATATCTTTAATGAAACTAGACCATTTACTTGGCTTTGAATACACCAATACGACATTTATGAGCAAAAGAACTTTGTTTTTGATTGCTAAAAACATTTACCTCGGTCCATTTTTTGAAGCAACTCAGTATGTTGGTTATCATAACTCTTCTTCGCCGTGCTGTCTGTACTCTTAAGTTTGCAACCTGATTATAAATTCTATATTGTACAACTTGCTTAGCATTGCTTGCAAAGTAGTGTTCGACACGCAGCTTCTCTTATTCTGGAATCCCTCGAGAAATCCAAGTTTTTTCATAAGTTAGAAGAGCTTTTTTACGGTTAATTTAGATTACACCTTTCCACCTTTATGTTCAGTTTATATACACAATGCTCTTTGATAAGATACCTTACAATCATGGGTCCATAGCGCTATTTTTGATCTGACCGTTTGGACAAAGCCTCATATAGGAAGTTTTTAATTCTATTCATTCATTCATTCATTCATTCGTTCATTTGTTTATATCTATTGTAAAAATCCTGTTCAATGGCAGGGGCCTCTAAAAATCTGCTCCCGCTCTCGTACTACATGGTGGCAGCGTATTCATAATTCTCTTCAAACTTAAAATTATATAAGTATTTGAGAAGTTGGTCACTGGATTCAATGGGCGTACAACCTCGAAAACAAAAGAGGAATATCGTCTCCACTTGTACTTAAAAGTAAATAAGCTAGAGTTGTTTATGCCGGGACGATTGAAAGTCAATTAAACCTGAGAAAAATATTGGTTAAAAATGAGTGGGAGATTTTTTCTCTATACATAACAAATTTTTCTTCTTCGGCCAATTCTACAAGCTCATATCAATAATATTGGTTTTCCGACCCAACGGAAAGTGAAGTAAGTTAGCATACCAGCAATATATTTTTTTCTTAAGAAGAAATTACGCAATCGAGAGGCGTAGAATATGAATATGCTGGAAATATTCATTGACTAAAGAAACTGCAAGGTAGACCGGTACAAAAACAAGCAAGCTTAATACTTACATTCCACATTATTCACATAGCATCGTGTTTTACCTTATGGGGGATTTCTTGAATAAATAAATACTACGAAGACGCTGGTGAAATTAGGTAAGAATAATTAAAAATTGCAGAAATATGAATATTCTAAGTATTCTTTGTTTGAAACAGAAGTTTTTCAGTGTATTTTTGTAGGCAAACGCTACGTGGTGAAGAAAAACGAAGACTGGGAGTGGGGATCATCATCAAGAGACTCGGCTCACGCGCAGGCTGCGAAAAAGTGTTCTAAAACCTTATGCAGGCTTCTTTTTCGGTGCTTCTGAGGGTTCTCGGATCGATACGGGGAATCTAAATAATAGGGTCCTCGTCTCCTTCTACCGTGATTATGGGAACACCATTACCTCGCACTGGCGACAGTTTCCCGACGGCAGAAAAGGAGGGCTACGTCACCTACAGCACGCCTCCACAGCAAGAGCTGCAACTTGGTGTGGGCGCCTTGTCTCAACCTTCATTCGTTCCTGCAGAAAATGTCTCCGAATGCACAGCCGATCGATGCAGCATCGCACCAGCACTGGGCTACGTAGCCTTCATCGGTGTCCGACACGATCCAAACCTCTTCGTCTGCCATGATGCAGCACGTAATTCCAGCCGATACCATTCCAAGGGCAGACCTGCTGACCAAGGCCCCGACATTCAGGTTAGTGCCTTGATACATAGGCGCAGCCTTTCCGACACATAGCAGACTGCGGGTATTTTACAGTGTGCTATATCAAGCTACAGTCTTTGCCGATTCGCCTCTACTCAACGTGGCTTTCGGGACCATATAGATTTTTTAGCAAGATATATCTTTAGGAGAACTTGAATCTCTTACATTTAAGAGCAATGCAACTGAGAATAACCGGGCTGATATGTGCTAACAACGTTTTTTTAAGGCGAAAATGTTATTTGGCTCTTTGCGCCACCGTTCCGATATTCTTCTTATGGCACCCGGTTGCGTACCTGAAGGTAACAAGTTATATCACCGCCGTGCGGTCGCGTTTCGGTGGAGGCAAAAGGCCCGAGGACCTTCCCGTTGCGCGATAACTTCTCGTTAAATAAAACTGATGGGCTAAATTTCTGGAGTGTAACACTATAGCGTGTCTCGTAATTAAAAGTGGTTTAGTACGGAAAAGCCTATAAATCATTCTAATGAATAAGTCAGGGACACCCTAGCCACCATTGAATATCTCGACATTAGTTGAATAATCGCAATAGAGTGCTGCCACCGCTTGGTAATTTTGCCATACTCTTGCCAAGATCTAGATATTGGTTGCAGACTTCCATTGTGTTCAGTTGGGTTAACTAATGTCTCACATTTTTGATGCCAACCAATCTGCAGCGCAGTCTTGGGAACATCATGCCACCTGGTTTTTGCTTAATACGTTGGCTATGGGTTTAGGGAGTATGTTTGCTCGATGTGTACTGTATGCTAGCGTTCTCCAAATTTGTAACATTTTCCGGAATATTGTCTAATATTATATGGCGTTTGTTATTTTCACTTATTCTTAGCTAGCTTTGGGTAATGTTTTGTTGGAAACTATTAGGCAGTGAGCAGTAAAACATTGCAATATATATTCGGTATGGCATGCTGCAATGATGCTACCTTAGATTAGCATTGTTACTACCTGCAGCACTACACGAAACGTACGCTGCTGATAGAAAAACATGTTTCGTGCACTCGACTGCAGTTCTGCTCGACAAAAGTGATGTGCGTTGGCGAGGCGTCAACATATATTAGGTAGCTCAAGCTCTATTCATCAGGCACCCCAGTATAGCCTGCGTGTTTGCTAAGATATGGTCCCGCAAACGACTCCTTTTATGTGATGGCATTGTATGGTACTTGTAACACGTGCCTCAAATTAAAGCCATTCACCCGAAGCTTTTGCTTGTTATTATTCGAGTTGCAGGAGCTCAGGGTGACAAACGTGTTCCTCAGCCAATCAAATTCTCTAGAGCGCTGATATTTCATATTCATAAAGTCGGTTTTTTTAAATAAAAAATTAATGGTTCGAGACAAGGATATATTGAGGGCAGGTATCACATCAAATCATTCCTTGTCTTTTAATGAGGACGCCAAAGCTATCAGGATGACAGAAAAAGATTATTTCGTGCTCGTCTAGAAAAGTGTGTGGGGATGATTGATATGTGGGGTTTATTGTCCCAAACCCACCATATGATTATTAGAGACGCCGTAGTAGAGGGCCCCGGGAATGGCGACCACCTGGTGTTCTTTAACGTGCACCCAAATCTGAGCACACGGACCTGCAACATTTCCGCCTCCATCGGAAATGCAGCCGCTTCCACTGGGATTTGAACCCGCAACCTGCGGGTCAGAAGCCGAGTACCTTAGCCACTAGACCACCGCGGTGAGGCAAAATTGTATGGGGAGCCCACATTGTTGCGGCCTCTTGCCGAGCATATAAAATACACGCACTCTCCTTTGAGCCACGTATACGAACTTCGGAAAACTGACACAATATATTCAGAAGTTTATTCAGACAGTCATGGTCTGGGATGAAGGGGCTAAAGGCCGATGCAACTGCCTGACAAAGGCCCCCGTACCCATACATTTCTCAGGGGTGGAAAGCCGCGGTACATGCGCAAATACAGGTAACAAGAAAAGGAAAAACAAAACAAAACAAAAAAGAACAGGCGCACAGGCGATCAAAACACAATCGGTAGAATAGTTACCTTCGGTACACACTAATGATGCGTGACATAAAAATGTTTATACAAGCCCTGATGATGATCAACGTTACCAAACAGTATAGAACAAAATAGGAAAAAATAAAAAAACAGCAAATGCACAATATAAAGGGAAGGTTAGGAGCTAAGCAAGAGGTTCTCTTTAACTTTTTTCCGTAGGCTGTATGTCGAACAGTTGTCCTGGATCATATTGGCGATTTCTCGATTATTATTCAGAAAGTGTGGCATTAAATAGGCTAGTGTCTGAGTACCATAGTTAGTTCGGAACATAGGTGTTCTGAGTCTATTTTGCCTTAGGTGATATTGTGAATGTACAGATAACGATGATGAGGGCAGGATTTGGGGGTCATGCAAAATTTGCCTATATGTATGCATAGCAAATCTTAGTTGGAATAGCTGATCTATTCTGAGTATATTAAGCTTTGAAAAGGATGGCGCTGTGTGGTCATTTCGCTTAAGATTTTCAATGCAACGGACAGCTCTTTTTTTTTAAACTAATAATCTATCAAAATTTGTGTGAGTAGTGGTACCCCTGGTTAGGAGACAGTATTGCAAATGAGAGTGAACGAGGGCATAATATAACTTCGGTTTCAAGCATTTAGGCACCAAGGAGCTAACTTTATACCGTATCGAAATTGACCTGCACATATTTGCATGAATATTGTTTACGTGAGGTGTCCAGCTAATATTCTCTTCAAAAACAACACTTGGAAATTTATAACTAGGAATCTGTTCAATAGCGCAGTTTTGAAATAATATACAGGCATTATGATCTTCAGGCTTATTACGGCTCTTGAAAATAATAAATTTAGTTTTTTTTTACATTAAGTTGAAGTTGGTTTAGATGCAACCAGTGTGAAAGTTCAGTTAGCCATCTATTAGCTACATTTTGAAGTTCAAGTAGATGTTTACCTGAAAAAAAAAGTACTCGTGTCGTCTGCATGGAGAATTATGTCAGGAGTTCGCGGTATGTTCACAATATCATTTATGTAAAGGAGAAAGAATAAAGGTCCCAGAATGGAACCTTGCGGAACGCCATTGTTTTTTGACTGAGATTGAGAAGAGTAGCCATTTAGTGCATTGTACCTTGTCAGATAAGTAACTGTGGATCAAATCTAATACGATACCTCTATTACCGTAGTAAGGGAGTTTGTGAAACAAAATGAAATGCTTTATGGAATCAAACGCCTTTTTGAAGTCTAAAAATGTTGCAAGAGTATATTGCTTATGATACATGTTAATAAGTAATTTTTCTTTAATATCCAACTGTGCCATTTCAGTTGATTTCTTTTCACGGAATCCGAACTGTTGCTTTGCAAGCATTTGATGGTCACCAAGAAACTTCATTAGTCGTGACTTTAATGTATATTCTAAAACTTTGGAAAATAAAGGTAGCACGGAAATAGGCCGGTAGTTATTCAAGTCGTCGTGAGTGCCACCTTTGTGGATGACTACCACCTCAGCTATCTTCATGCCATCAGGAAAAATACCAGTGGCAAAAGATTGATTGCAGATATGCTGCAGTGGGCCACACAGTAATTCGGCGACATGTTTAATTGGTTCTACCTTAATGTTATCGTAACCAGCGGCAGTATTTTTATTTAAAGACTTCAGGTACGTAAGTATTTCTAATTGACTACAAGGAGTCAAGAAAATAGAGTTCGCAGAGAAAGAAGAAATGTATTTTTGGCAGTCGTTTGCTGCGTCCCTTGTCTGAGCTGCTGCAGCTGAGGTTAAGAAATGATTATTAAATTTATCCGCCAGACGAGCTTCTCTAAACTCTACACCGTCAATTGTTAATGCTGAGGGAAGAGAACCTTTTGTTGTTCCTATGAGTGTACGTACCGAGTTACATGCTTTCCTTGGATTGAAAGAGACCTCTGCAAGTCGAGCCTGATAATACTGAATATGGGCTCTCTTCAGATCAGAGTTTAATTTGTTGCGAACTTTTTTATATTCATGTAATATAGATATGTCTCTTATCCTAATGAAGTTATGGTATAGTTTATCTCGTTCTCTAATTCTGTTGTAAAGATCCCTGTTAATCCATGGTTTCTTAGACTTTCCGTGCTTTTTATAGTGTTGTAGTGGGAAGGCAGCATCATAACAGCGCTTTACATGTTGCTGGAACAGATCATACGATATATTAGGGTTTTGCTCATTGTAGACAATCTCCCAGTCGATACTCTCAATACTAGCATGAAATGCTGACAAGGCATTGGTATTGAAAGAGCGATATGGAACAGGAGCATCGTTAACACTATTTTTTTCTTTCTTAGCTGCAGGAAAAAAACAGAATATGGACAAGTGGTCACTCAGATCAGTTGTTAGCACACCAGCACTGACGTCGTTTCTGTCATAATTAGTTATACATAGGTCTAGCATAGTTTCACTTTCTGCTGTTATTCTAGTTGGCAAACTTATAAAGTTCCTACACGAAAATGATTCGATTACATCTAAAAATTGTCTACTATGTGGAGTAAGAAGTAACAAATCAATATTATTATCACCGACAAGCACAATATGCAAATTTCTCAAGGACGCATATTCAAGCATCGAAGTTATAAAACACAGAAATTCTTGAATATCCTCGGATGGGGGCTTATAAACTGTGACAATCAGGGACATTACACATTGAACGGCAATGGATTCATAATGTGTGCTGACACAACAAAATTCGGGAAGCACGGCATATGAAACATCTTTTTGTATATATAGCGACACACCACCACCCCTACAATTCGGTCTATGCACGCTTTCATGCTTGTATCCTTCGATGAACACTACATCGGACGTGCAAGTGTACCAAGTCTCAGTGAAGGCCAAAAAATGGAACGTATGATCTAAAGAACCAAACAGCACATCAGTTTGCTTGTTTCTCAAACTACGTATGTTTAAATGAAAGATCGACATTCTGTCCGGCTCCTTAAAAGAAGGGCCCTGCACAATTGATTTAAAAGTTTGAGCGTCATAATATATGGCTTCATGGAAGATAGCCATTGAGGGGGATAACTGAAAATTGAAGTAACGTAAGTGATAGAAGACACAGTTCAACGAATCTTATCTAGGTCGCTGTCGCTGTCTACGTGCAATGCTCGATTACCAGGCACTTTGCGCACAAACAATTTGCCGGATTTCTGCCATGCGAACTGATGATGGTATTCCTCTGCCTTCGTCTTCATTAGCCAGAGAAGTTTTTTGTTTTGTGGCATCAGATTGTCAAGGAAATACACGTTAGAGCTAGCAGTTTTTATATCGACCTTCTTAGCCACCCACTGGTCACGTGTTGCTCGTGACACGAAACGAACAAGCAAAACAGGAACTTTGCCGGTTTTTGGTGGAAGTCTGTGTATGCCTTCGACTTCAGAGCTCGTCAGTTCAGGAAGGGTAAGCTTAACTGCTAAGTTATTGAGCTTACCGAGCAAATTTTCATTCTGGGTGACAGGCATGCCGTGAATTTCAATATTTTGGCGTCTACTGTATTGCTCTAAAGCATTCACCTGCTTTTGCAGCTCATGGATGTTCTAAGTGGTGTCGGACAACTGGGCAGAATGCACCTGTTTTTTGAGGACTGCCATTTCAGCTGATTGCTTTTGCATTTCAACGAGCACCGCATCATATTGATCAGACAAATGCTGAACTGACAGCTCCAATTTGTCGACTGTATCTTTTACTTTCATTAGTGCATCCACCTTTCTCTGTATGTCTGGTATTTGGGCCAGCTTCCTATTAATTTCGATCAGTACTTTCTCGAACGGCGAATTATGCTCGCCGATGTGGCTCTTATCGCCACGTGTACTTCGGGCCGCCGAAACCAGGCATGTCTGGCACTTCCATGTTTTCTTTGCGGCATCATCTTTTTTGAAGGTCGTTTTGCTCATTCCCGAGCATGCTCCCAGGTGATAGCCATATTTGCATTCAGAGCAGGTTGGATATGAGCCGCTCTCTAAGAGAGGCTCATTACAGACTAAGCAGGCATCAGACTCGGACATCTCGAACTGAGCAAAATCACAGATTCAACAGTATCAGTGGTCACAAAAAGGAAGCTACAATGATCAGGAAATTCTTGCAACAGCGGTGGCGGTGGTGGCAAACAGCGTCAAATTAGGGAAATGTAAATACAGTTTACACCAACCTGCAAAGTCCGACAGGAGCAGTTAGTGACGAGCCACTGTTCCGTAGCCGCCACCGCTGAGCAAATGGTCCTCCGGTGTCTGGGTTGTGCCTTTTGAAGGTGCGTCTCGATGACGTAGTTCACAAAGGGGGCGTTGTCGATTCTTGATATGGACCCGGGATTCTTGATATGGCGTCGAAGAAGGTAAAGTGGCAGCAGGCGCCGATCCGCAAACACGCTTTCGCCGGGGCTGCAAAGTCAGACAGGAGCAGTTAGTGACGAGCCACTGTTCCGTAGCCGCCACCGCTGAGCAATATTGATTGTTAAAGAGGACGTTATGTATTTGATAGCTGTGTTCGAGGGCAAACTGACTTATTGAACAAACGCTAAGCCTTACTATTAGGATAGCCCCTCCACGATAGTCTAGTGGCTAAGGGTTTCGGCTGCTGATCCGCAGGTCGCGGGATCGAATCCCGGCTGTGGCGGCTGCATTTTGAACGGAGGCGAAAATGCAGTTGTCTCATGTGCTCAGAATAGAGTGCACGTTAAGGAACCCCCAGTGGTCAAAATTTGCAGAGCCCTGCACTACGGCGTCTCTTATAACCATATGGTGGTTTTGAGACGTTAAACCCCACATATTTATCACCCGTTAAAATGCGATGAATATCAGTTTGATTGCATTGAAAGATTGATTGTGGTTGCACCTAATGAAGCATATATCCACAACTGCTTTTCCTACGTGTTGTCTCAGGCCCTTTGTGGAAGGCCATATATCGACCTTGACGTGCAGCGCCGTCGTAATGAGAGCTCCTTCAAGACAATTCAGAACTCTATATTTGTATTACTGCAGCTCTCTGTTATTCCGCTTCTATGAATTGCAAATGCTTTTAGTGCTTTTTACCGAGGCAAAAATATCCCGTATTGTCGAGAAAGGACAGTGAACAAGAAAGGCACAGACCCATGCACTGACTGACAACGAACTAGCTTGAAATCCGTTATTCTAGCACTTTGCAACCGCGGTTCATAATTCATTTTGCGGTGGGATATTTCATGTGCTTTTTCCTTAACAGGACAAGCTCCACTGGAAAGACACCTTCTTTGCTACCAAGGCACCATCAGTTCATTCTAACTGGAGACGAAGATCGATTGCAGCACCTCTCAATCGCTGGGCCACATATGCGTCAGCTGCGGAGAAACACTCGGGAGAAGTTTCTGCCACTCCCGAGGAACTGGCCATGACACTCCGCAAGGTGAATATTTGGCACAAAATATTGCATATTAACTAGGATTCTGTAAATTATAATGTGTGAAGACCGCATTGGCTCGTCAAATACCTGCGCTCACAAGACGGAGATAACGGGGACTCTTAGGTGAGGAGGTGTAGTAGTAAAAATAGCATGAAAGAAATGATCGGGCTCGGCTCGTCAGTACTTTTTAGCGGCTACTTCGAGTTACAGCTTGCATGTAACTGTCAAAGTATTGAAAGCATTCAATGAGATTGCCTGTGGCATGCATTAGACGAAGCCATTCATTGCGATACGGAAAAATTATTTCAATCATTTTCTCAGCCCGTGTATCATTCCCACAAAGACAATACATTAGGTTTCCCTTGTTCCGCTTCTATTCGTTAGATTACGTGTGATGTTGAGAATTTCCATTTATACCCACTTAATACGAGAACCAATAAACAAGCACCAAACTATATTCTATGATTTCGTTGCTTCAGTGTGGTAATCTTTTTGTGTATTGCCCGGCTGTCATGTTATTATGTGCATCTTAATTTGCTGCACCTGAGTTAAGTGACACTGCGCACTTACTAAATCAAATTTGCGTCTATTTTTAGCTGGCTACAGCCTCATGAATAAGTGTTGTTGCGATTACGAACAAGCTGCAAGATGATCTTGTCCTCTAATAATTCCAAAATCCGGAATTCCTTCACAACCATCAACTAATCATTGTTGCTTTAATTATCAGTACTTTCAGAGAAATGCTTCCACCCTATACCTCTTTTTTAGCCCGAATGAAAAGTTAAAACTGATTTATTTTCGAGCACGACATCATATATTTTCTCTTTCCACAAGGTTGATCAAAAACACTTGAACATAGGTAGGGTCTGTAGCCAATGCGTCGACAAGTAGCCTTGTGGGAACGTCAAAAAGACTGGACAGAAGGCTGGCTATAGCGACACCCATCATTTCTGAAAGGTTGAAGCATACAGCTTCTTAGGAACTTCTCTCATCTGCTGATTGTGTTTAGTGGACTATGGCCTCATCTTATCAGCTGGTCCAGTGGAGTATTTATGTTTAGAAAAACATCTATATGTTGAAGGGAAGCATTTAGTTGGATTACAAGACTGTACGAATACGACCATACATAACGGTTGGATAAAGTGTATTGTCACGCATGACACAGCATGTTTGGAAACGACAGATAATTCGTTTTTTGCTGCTCCTCCATTCAGCGCGTTCTGTCATCATTGCTCCGTTTGGGAGTTTCCGGTGCATGAGCAGCTATGCAGGCACTGCGAGATCAAGGCATCAACGAAGCCTATATAAACCTACTGAAAGTTTTCTACAGCGGAAATAACCCCAACATAGCTTTGCATAAAGTGGAGTCGGATGTTTGCAAAATTGTGATGCCATGGTAGGTTCTTACCACCTTGAACAGGTGACGTGGCTTTATTCACATCCTGTCTATGTTATTTTCTTAGAAAACAATTACCTTCAAAATCAGTGCAACATAGAACAATCGTGCTTACATGCGCTATCATTGTTTGTGAGCTGAATCATTACTTGTCTTATTATGCGACCATAAAGCCGTTGAAAACGCCGCCTGCATCTTCCCACTGGGAGATCTCGAGTAAATGCGTCGCGGAGTTTCGGGGTATCTTGTGAATGGTGCGTAATTGGGTATGGCTTGGGAATGATGAATTGTTATTTCATATATATATTAGCCTTACTTATTCAATGAAGGAGAAACGTTGTCAACAGTGAGTGGTGGGACGCTGACGTGCGATCCAGTGCTCACATAAACAGGGTGGCCAGTGAACGGTTGTGCAGCGCGAGCAGTCAATTTTTCCAAGCAGACGCTGCCTGCGGCAGCCTTGCGCTAGAGAAGGGAGGAAGGGGGGCAAACAGTTGGCGCAACGAAAGCATGTAGCCGGTACGCGAGGCGTGAGAATTCGCAGTGGGGTTGTGGACATCGCCACTGATACACGACCCGTGACATCGTGCCACTAAGAAATGATCAATATTTAAAAATTGTGTCAGATAAAAGGCACAAAAGGTAAGTCATCGCTGTAGTCACATAGGTGGATATTTGGAAACTAAAGGTTCACTTCCCCACGTATTTAAGCGGACCGTTTACAGAAATGTGACCCTTGTGCACTGGAACCCGAACATTAGCCGGGCTGGTGACGATGCCTACACAGGAAACTGCAGTGAGACTTTCTTCTTGCTAGTGTGTGAGAGCCGAATATTCATCTCGTTCACCCGCAGTGAAAGTGATGATGATTATGATGATGTTATGATAATGATGAAACCCATTTATTTATGGAAGGGATGTCTAGAGGGATTGTCCTTAGAGGCCCTCTTCGTACAAACACTCGGCGGGCTCCCACTTACCGGAGTCCTTTGGCGTCAGCCGCGACTCGGGATATCTCAACGAAGGCCGGTAGGGCCGTCAGGTAAAGGCCACCGCGAAGGAAGGCTTCCCAGTCTTTCCGGGAAGGGTCGGCTAGAAAGGTGAGGTTTATTGTTCTTTGGCGCTCCTATGCCATGTGGCAAATGTCACAGGAATTCTACTCACAGTGCGCAACTTCCCGTGGAAGCGAGATTAAAGTGTTTTGGGCACGTGTTTAGCAGTGTGGGCCAGAATTCATGAGTCGATCTTGTTGTTGTCTTTGACTTTGTTACTATTTTTGCGCCTTAAGACGCACCTATGGTGTACAGTAATTTAGGGAAAACTTGAGGTGAAGCCAAGGTTGGTTTTTAAACACGCTCTTTAGAATTGCTGGGTCATATTAGAGTTTTAGTGTAAAGGTGAAGAAGGATTCGCTTCTCCATCTTGGTGAATCCTTCACACGGGTTCGGATAGATGTTATTGAGTTCGAAATATGTGTTTTTTTTGAAGGTGTAGGCGGGATTATTTTGAGGTCCGTATTGGTGTGGGATCATGGATGGTGCCCGGAGAGTGAGTGCACGGGCTGCGGCATTGACGCCTTGTTACCGCCGACGCCTGTTTGAGCCATATATAGCCCAGCAGTACACAAAGCACAAAACAAAATTGCGTGGTTGGTTTAGTTGGTTCATAAAGTGAAAAATTGGAAGCGCGAAATCCCCAATTTGTCTTTGTATGTTCCTTCCTGTCCTCGTTGGTTTTGCGCTTCCAACTTTTCATCCACAGCGCAATTCTCGCGCTTCCAGAGAACACCGTCAAAAACCTCAGAAATATTTTAGCTATTAAAACTGAGAGGCGCACCAGTACTGACAGAAATTGCTCTTGCGTTTCAATACCAGGTTTCTCTCAGATCCTCTGCTGCTTAGTTCACTATATAACGAAGCAACAGATTTTCATATATTACACTATACTTTGGCCATAAAGAAACTATAGGCTCTCTATGTCACATTTTTTGTATAACAAGGCAGACTGCCCCTGGTAGGCATCATATTTTATATGCAACACATTAATTGCAGTCTTAACATAGCAAGAATGTCTACAAGTGCCATTAATAAAACCAGCACAGTTGTCAGTTATTGTAAACAGAAGCATGTCGTATAGGAAAAGTGATAGTACCAATCAAATCGAGAGATAGCCAACCATCAATTGATATTGATAGATATGTGGGGTTTAACGTCCCAAAACCACCATATGATTATGAGAGACGCCGTAGTGGAGGGCTCCGAAAATTTCGACCACCTGGGGTTCTTTAACGTGCGCCCAAATCTGAGCACACGGGCCTACAACATTTCCGCCTCCATCGGAAATGCAACCGCCGCCGCCGGGATTCGAACCCGCGATCTGCGGGTCAGCAGCTGAGTACCTTAGCCACTAGACCACCATGGCGGGGCTAGCCAACCGTCAAAGCTCGGTGATTTAAATAATAGTTTGAAGGATTCTCTGTTATTATATGATTTACTTTTGTTGTTTCGGTACTCTTAACATTAAAAAAAGGCCAACCGCGTCTTATGCGTGGAATAAGTTGTCGATTTCTTACTGCAAAACCACCGCTATATAAGTGCTGCTTATACTCAGCTTCCTAATGATTGGCTGTATTCATGTCGATTTCAGGCGACCGAACGTCATCGGGAGATATGGCCCGGCTACCCACTATTTGCCGGGAGAAATGTTCGTCTCTTCTTCCTTAATTGTTCTTCTTGACGATGAAAGTATTCATTCGAGCAACATGAAGAGCACGGTTCATCACATTGAGGTAGATAGCGCTGTATAGAGGATATTGATCTCATCGATGAGTAATTCACCTCTAGTAATAAACTGAGTTACGCAATTCAGTACAGCCATAGTTGCGCGTTTTGCCTTATTACTTTGTTTATTGTTTTATACCCACTTTATCTACGTGATTCATGTGCCAGACTCCTTTACAAAGAGCTAACAATATGAAAAGTTGAATTCGTTCCTCTTGACGTGCTGAGTTGCATAAGTTACGGTAAGCATAAGTAGCTATAACCCACTAAAATTTGTTGTTAGGCTAGTTGGATTTTCATCACATTGTAACTGATTTTAGCGAAACTTTGAAGAGCCTAACACAATCGCAAATACACACACTTTACCACTCAGGAAACACACAGCTATGCACAACCTTTTTTTTTTATTGAGCTTTAATATTCGATACAAGAGTGAAGAGCTGCAGTACCACAGTGTTTGATGTGCATGCCTGCTGCCTTCGAGAGTTCAAATTTACATATTGCAGGGGAAACAAAATGGTTTGTTCGAAAGTGGACAACAACGCGTGAACATGCGTATGAGTTGAGCGACGTTCAGTTGCAATTAAAATATTCTGACATACTCGCTGGCGTTGCAGCACCACTGATGTGTTTGCTGAGTGGCGGCGCTAAAGCGTTTGCACGCTGTGTTCATTGATGAACGTCTCAAACGCCGCTCATGCATTTAATACTCCACGCGTGTTTTTGAAGCAGCTTTACGCAGCACTGCTTTCTCGTTTTGTGCGCTGTTTTGCTGTCATGACCGCAAGGTGAGCTCGAGGCAAATTTGTGTGTTCGAGAATTTTGGGCCATGCTACAATTAGCATGTGATAAGGCTATATTTTTTGTTTCTATGAGAATAATTAGACCACATTCATGAAGACATCAGGTTCGGGAGGCTTCACGTTCTTGAAAATTTTGGTTGCAAGCCTATTGCACATGTTTTCTAATGACAAGACCCGTTGGAATGAATGGATGGCACAGTATTGATGACGGGGTATTTATGTGGCGGCAAATTTCAAATTTGTGTGAACAGCTGCTGTTGTGTTTTCAAGTTGCCAGCAATGACGAAAAAAAAACACAAAAGAAATGCACGGTTTGTTACTTTGCACACTTCCTTCACCGTTGGAGCTTCCGTACGTTACAGGAATCGTCTTTAACGCGTTTCAATTCTCAATCCTTGGAACAACGGGAAGACCACGCGAGCTGTGAGGAAGGCCAAGTTGAGATTGGATCCGCAGTAAGTGTGAACTCAAAAGAGCTAAGAATGCGGGGCACAACTCCTATCTAAAGGTAGAGATTAGCCTCACATGCAAGAGGTGGGTTGTTCGAATCGAGCACCGGATTATTTATTTCAAGCGCTCAAAAAAGAAAATCCACGAGGCGATGGGATTGCAAGAAAGAAAAAAAAACGATGGGCGTGTCGCCTAACTGTCGACCACAGCTTGTAATGCACTCCCGTACCATAGAAGACTGGCCACCCTAACTATCGCATAAATACACCAATTAACACGCAGCCCTCAGTACCCACGACTGCAGAGCAGCTGGCCAAAATGTCTTTCAAACCTGCGACCTAGCGGAGAGCGCTAAGAATTTTTTTGTCCAGAATAGCTGCCATTGAAATCTGAACATGCACATGCCTAACGCTTGTATGTTATCTACTAATCCGAGTCTAGCTGAGCTATTGGGGGAATTAGAGGGTGTACAAAGGGATATACTAAGGCTTAACGAAAGTAGGAAGACACATGAGGCTTTTGCACTGCTGTAGAAGGACCACGTCCTATGCTATTGCGGGTTAGATGAAAGTACTAGGTGTGGATATTCTTATTTACAAAATTTTTGCAAGCAACAAGGTTGAAGGCTATAGTATTAGTGGGAGGGTGGCAAGTATTGGAATTAACTGTAATAAGAGGTAAGCATATGGCTGTACGCTTACACGTAAATGTAGAGTCAGCAATGAGTAATGAAAAGAAAGGGTAAACTGTACGGAAAGGCAAGTTTAATGCCAAGCTAGGTAACAAGCAGGCTTGATGCAATGCAGCGTGGGAAAATGGCATCGGCTGTCCAAATGCCACAGGAATAAAGCAATAAATTACCCAACATATACACTATCTACGAACAAGAGGGTAACTTTAGAACGTGGAACATTCAAAATTTCGAAAATAATTAAAAACTTTATTACGTGCGCTCAAGCAGGCATTGTTAACGATGTGGAAGTAGTAGAAAAGATTCCATGTGGTAACTTTAGATTGGAGAGGTCTCGAATTAACGTAGATTTATTATTAGCAAGAGCATAAACTGACACGCAAGAAGGATATTGATTAGCTCCAGTTGAAATGGAAAATGCAGAAACTTAGTTTCACCTTACAATTGATTTGCGGCTATACATGAGGAAACCGACATCTATAGCATTAACACAATCAGCGATCATCTGCTTAGTATAATCAAGGAGTGTGCGGTGGAAGTCAAGGTACAGTCAATATAAAAGACACTGGCAACCTATAGTAGAAGACGAGAAACATCCTTACGAAACGCGGAGCGATGAACAGACAAAGCAGAGCTGTTTGAGCTTTCGCAAAGCAAGTTATAGCATGGAGGGAATAGATCATGCTGTAAAGAGTGGAAGGAGCCTAAAAGCTGCGAAGGAAACACTCTGCACAGGCAAAGATCAGATGTATGCATATGCTATGGGACAAAAAACGCAAGGTCGCAACAAATGAAGATAGCATAGTTGAGGTAGCTGTATATTTCTACACAGATCCGTGGAGCAGCCGACACTACTTGAATAATCACGTAACAAGCAGTAAGAGACCATAGAAACCTGAAATCACACAAGTAACTACAGGGAAATTGAAGAGAGCCACTCAGGCTTAGGTAACAAAAGGTAACATAAGAGCTGTGGAGAGATTATGTTAGAAGAACTGGCAACCACATATACCTAGTTTTATTGACAGGAAGATAATTATATCTTCAGGTATGCCTACATCTGAATCCACAAGAAAGGAGATTTCAAGAATTAAAAAAAAAACAGGCCCAACAGCTTTTGGTTCACTGTCTACAAGCTATTTGCAAAAATAATAGCTTATATATCAACTTGCATTAAATACCCGAAAAGGCCAAGAAAAATTTCGTAGAGGGTACTCAACAATACACCATATTCATACAGTGAATAGGTTGATAGAGGAATGCGCGGAATACAACCAACCCTGTACATCGCCTTCATAGGTTACGCGAATGCGTTCGATTGGGTCGAGACTTGAGCAGCCATGCAGGCACTGCAAGATCAGGGCGTCAACGAAGCCTATATGAACCTATTGGAAGTTTTCTGCAGCAGAAAGAACCCACTCATATCCTTCCATAAAGCCAGCGACCAAATCGAACAAAGTAGGGGTGGGGAATAAAGACACGATCATTCCAATGCGAATTACGGCATGGGTAGAATGGTTTAGGGCCATGGATTAGAAATAGTTAAGAATACGAGGTAATAAAATATCTTGGGAACCTGCGGTTGACTGATAATATTGCACTGATGAGTAACCCATGGTACGAATTAATGCTCCTGATTTCTGAACTGCAGGAATAGCACAGTAAGAAGTCAGAAATTCGATATGCATAAAACAAAACTAATGTGTATAATATAATGGCTGAATCATTCAGATTGGTGCAGTGCTGAATAGGTGTAGTCTTCCCGGCATATTGCAGAGTGCGTTTACCTATCTGTTTCAGATCAGGTGCATCTGATTGCTACCGCTGCTTTTGCACTGGTACTCAACTACAGTTTTTTGTTTTTAAATTTATTTATCCAAGTGTCCGATATATACCTAAGAGAACCAGAACGTCCACTGATTAGTAACACTGCCAATAATGACGCCCTAAGACAAGATGCTACGTAAGAGTATCGCGGAGTCATGCATTTTTAGTGGCTGTTATTATAAGACTACCTCTAATATGGGATAAATCCATGCACTCATTTTAGGGGGAGGGGGCGGTCGCTTGAAGTAACACTGGAAGGGAGGAGCTGAGCCCTGCATTTTTCGTTTTTAGTAACAAGAAAACCCCATCATAGCCTAAATTCTGTTAATATGTGCTCACAGCAATCACACTAAAATGTTCTAATTGGTGATAGAAGGTGGATGTCAAACACTGAATATGGGGGTGGGTGTGCTTAAAAAAGGCTTCGGATGAGACGATTGTCCCTACCGCAACCCCCTCTTTATTCTCCGTGGTGGCCGTCAATGGACAGTTCTCGTAATCAGTCATAGGGGTTTGAGCGGACATGTCAATGTAGAATTTTGGGCGCAGGGGAGCCACAATGTCATTACCTACTGTGGCGGTGCTTCATGATTGGCTGTGATAACAGGCGTAATCAAGATAAAACACTGGCCGCAGTAGTGGCATTCTGGTTACGGCGCTCGGCTGTCGACATAAAGGTATCAGGGAAAATACCGGCCACAGTGATCACATTTTAATAGAGGCGACTTGCTAAAGGAGCGTCGACTGAGCGATTCTTTTGCTCGTCAGGTAAAAGCTGATTGTGTAAACTTCCGGAGCCCGCCCAAACGGTATGCCTCAAAGATGGTGCCCGATGATGTTTTGTTTCGAAAGGAGGCCGAAAGATGGCGCTACAAACTTTGCCCATCTTCCCCCTCTCTTTCAGTGTAGAAAATCCTGCAGGGACATAGGACAGTAGCCGCACTCATTAATCGTTGATAGTAGCTACAAACCTTTCTAGGCACTATTCGCAACTGCTAGGTACGATGGCGGCACTGAGCGCTGACGGCCGGAAGCTCTGCTGATACGAATGAAGTTTTGGACCTGCTTCATACAGCAGATGTCTGCTGCTTGTGTTGCCGCGTTTGTGGTTGTTTTTCAAGGTTGTGAATGACCTCAATATTACCGCAATAATTTAAGTTTTTAGAGTTGAAGAGAAGTAGAAAAAAAAAATCTGACTGATATCACTGCAACCCTCGACGCAAACAGCACACATATATATATATATATATATATATATATATATATATATATATATATATATATATATATATATATATATATATATGCCGAAAGCAAAAGTAAGCCTCCCGTTAGAGCCCCCAAAAGTCTTGAGTGGTTAAGGGAGTTAAAAATCACAGGCAAATAACCAAGGCGCATGATCATATGAAGCACACATTTCGAGTACGAGTAAAGGAACTTCAAGGTTTGCAGGTTTCGCGGATAGTTTGTCTGTTTAACGTGGTCGCTGTGTCAACGGTACCAGAACTGAATTATGAATGCGTTCCGCCTATAGTATAGAATGTACGGGCTGGTTTCAAAACGTTCCTCACGTCATTGCACATCTGAGGCGTCTGCAAAGTGCTTATAAGACCTTCACATCTGCTGCAACTTGTGTTTAGGCTTACTTGCTGATGGCGCTTTTTTGTCGTTTATGCCTAGCACCATGTTATTTTTTTTTACTTCTAAAACGCCTAAACATAGACTAGTAAAGGTAACGTCCCCTCTTAAACGAGAAAATTGCACTGGTTTTGTTCACTGCTTGCCGACATCATTCTCTTGATATTCTGTTCAGATTTTTTTATTCTAGAAAGCACCCTAAAATAATAAAGCCGGCATTATGACATGCCTATGCTGGTGCTTGTGCTTTAGTATTGAAAAATAATTATTTCGTCCTGCTTATTCTACTTCAGGAATTTAGGTTAGCTGAACAATTAGGTTTCGCGCAGAATGTGATGCAAGCAAAACTTTGAGATAAAAAACGTCACCGAAAATGTTTCTATTACTACTGAGAAATTCGAACTAAGGCTCCTATCATAAGAATGTTACAACATGACGTCAGGCGTCACGCGCCATTACGCACAGCCAGCAACGTGAAGAACGTACGTGTGGGCCTTACTCATAATTTTACGCATATTAGTCTATCCTATGTGCTATTCGGCATTTATTTACTTAAATTTGTTAGCACTCCCCTACTTTATGAAAAACATAAATCAAAGAGCCACCGAAGAGCGAAGAATCGCACTCTTCGCCAAAAGTGTTCTTTCCGGTACAGTCTCTTTCGGGGATCATGTCAACGATCCCCATGTTAGATGTACCATCACGCATTCTATACGTTGTGAGGTTTCAAATAGTCACCACAACACCCTCACCGCACCATCGACCTCCTTCCTTATCACCCACTCTTTCACGGCACCGCTCTATATGTGTCACGTGGTCGATATCGCGCGATAACCGGATTTTCTCATAATCGGAAACCGTCACCCATGTGCCGAGTGTGCTTTGCGGAGTTTGCTAGCAGCTCGCCATGGCCTTCAGCCCGGCGAGACATCTATTGGCATGCCCCGAAGAGAACATAATCGGTCCCTCTCCGCCAAGCGCTCGCTTCGCGGCGTTCGCTCACCTAAAGTATTTTTGCACCGTGGCCTCAAAAGGAAAACGTGTTTTTGGGATGTTAAAGCTATTATCTTTTTCAGTGTTACGTTGTGCTAGATAATGTCAACATTTTCGATAAGCATGGTCGATAACCAGCTTTTGTTAAATAACGAAAATGTTAGCCATGTAATGCTGACTGCTGCTTTCTTGTTATGTGGGTTATTTGCTTGTGAGGGGAGGATTGACTCACCGTTTAGTAGCGTTCGGTAGTGCTGCCAATCTTGTAGACTTCTGAGTAAACTTCTAAAGGTAATTTATAGTTGGCTAGCACTGGCTAATGCTAGATTTTGTTGGCGGATATAAGGAAATTTTTCTCACGAGCTTGTACTGCATCGTAATATGTACTACATGTGCTCAGCTCGGACAGTGATACGTTAGTTTATTGTTGCTACTACCAGAAGGATAGCACAAAGCGAACAGGGCATGCGTCTTTACTCGACGAGAGTAAGGGGCGCGCGCGAACGTGGCTGTCGAAGTTACGTAGAACAGTATCCATCCATCAAGCATGCCAGCGTATTTCGCGTGCGTTTAAAGCTATCATTCCGCCAACTACTCGTTTTGCACGATGTCGTCGATGCTCTTATAGCACGGGGCTGAACTTGCAGCTATTCAGTATAGAGAGCTGATTGTTGCCTCTTGCACAGGACAACAGTTGCATAAGTTTGTGGGATCTGTGGTGCTATGCAGGATGAGTAGAGCTTCACGGGCAAACGAGTTAGCTGCGTGTTCGCCCTGCGGCGGCCATGGTATGAAGACAGTGCGGGGCGCATGATAGCAGCGTTGATTCACTCTACGTTTGGCGTTTGTAACGCATGTGAGGCATTTGCGGCTTTTGAAAAGAAATACCACTTGCGAACACGTCCGCGTCACCACTCAGTCAACATATATTTTTTTGCCAGGATGTGTGTGTTGGTGAGCGTTTATGCTCTTTCGAACGGGATCTTTCAATCTACCTGCAGCACCGAAATTTCCACACTCGAAGGCAGTAAGCGTGCAGACGCAGCTGTTTCGTGCTGCTCGTTTCGCTTCTATCAAACATTGCAGATAAATATAACGACAAGTCATCAACAGGTGCTCTCTCATCAAGCCAGCAATGCGGCTCTGAGTGGATACGTCGTGAGGGCGATGAAATTGAATGCCCCATTATTCCCCAAACGGACGAACCACACACCCTTTTAACACCCTTTTGCCTTTCAGTGACTGCCTTCTTTGGCTTTAAGCCAAGCGTAACAAGAAGGACTTGTATTTCTCGTTTATGTGTGAATGAAGTAGCTGTCTACACATAATGGGCTTTCGAGGCTTCTTGGTTGCCCAGGTGGTTAAACTGTATCTCGTAGTATTCCGTAACACAATATTTATGTTGGAGCAGAGACGTAAGTTTTATGAAAAAATAATACATGATACAGGGCAATGATATGCCAATATTATACGTATTGTATCAGATGTTAGCGTATTGAAGTGGTGTATAAAACGCTTGCATATAGTTTGTTGAATATTAGAAGTATAAATGTAACCTATAGTGTGCTGGTGGTAAAGCAGAGCTTACACTGTCGCCACAATTAACGGTAAGCTGACATAAGTAACCTCACCTGAGTCATGGGATTAGATACTTACGTTTGTTATGTTGTCAAGAAATTGCATAGAGTGCACTGTAAACACAGTTGTTCCATGACATTACGTCTGCATGTGATCTTTCTCCAAAGCTGCTTTAACAATGGCTAGCTTTGATCCCGGGAGGTCTTCTGTTTCTAACTTTGTATTGCCATTCATGTGGGATTTTCATGACGCTGTCAAATTCAAAATATCAACCTCTGTTATCGCCGTTTTTGGGCAAATATAAACTGTTATTGGTCTCTAAATCAACAAATAGAAACCCCCGTTAGGAGCTGCATATGACGGACTTTACACTAATTCATACGTTTAATTGAATGTGGGGCTTTGGTTGTATTGTTTCCAAGGTTACATTCAAAGGCTGCAGGCTCTGAGTATAGGGTGCTGCCAGCTGGTTAATGCAAGCGGATCTGTCGGTCAGTGGTGTCTCAAATTCAAGAGCCTTCGTACTCAGGTGTGACGTACGTACTTGGCTAAACATTGTGGTTGAGCGTATAATTAGATGACAAGTGTATCCTGCAGCAGCTAAAATGGCTCAACGAAAGTGAGGTTGCTGGGGCGTTACGTTGAATTTTCGCTCTTTAACCGCAGCCTGCACCGTTGTGTCGGTGTCCGTCTGGGCGACACGGTAGCAGCCAGCAGCGTCGACTGCCCCGCTTCTCCCGTCTATTCCTGAGCGGAAGTAGCGAAAGAGTTGCGGAATTCGGCGACCCTCTGGCGGATCAGTGCTTCCCGGTGGGTGGTAGCTGTTCGTGCAGCTGTGTCGCCGACAACAGCGGCGTTGTCCAGCAGGACAACCGGCGTCCACTGGAGAGGGGCTGAAAACTGTGCCTCGGTCCCCAGCCGGAGATAGAGACACAGTTGTCGATGGCCAAGTGGTGAAGAAATACGGCCAGCGTATTCTTCCAGCATAAAATACGTGCAAATATGTTTATTTGGTGTACGCGTTTAAAATAAAACTACATGAATGGCAAATGATGTTTCCCTGTCAACCTGCCTTGAAGTCAGTACGTGCACATTATAGATGAGTACGTAGAAGAGAAGAGATGAGCACTGTCTGCTTGAAAGCGTGAACTACCTACTTTAACGTGTGCGTGTCTTTTGTGCTGTCTCTTGCATCATGAAATCAGAATGAGCTGAAACAAAATAAAAAAACACGAAGAGGGTGTGAAGAGGCGTTAGAAAAAAGGGTAGAAGGAAAGGAAGGGGGTGTATCCAACATATTGCGTCGGTAACAAGACAGCACTAGCTAAAGAACGGTTAATTTTGAGGTGATAAATGCAGCTTACTTTTTCACGATCTCGCTCGTTCTGTTGTGTTCTCACCATATCGGAGAGATTAGAGAGCTTCCTTTAGAACGTTTATATCAAACGAGAGGAGTGCAATAAACTTTTTTATAATTTATAATATAGACTTGTTTTTCAGTTGTTCCAACTACAATGGCGTGTAAGAAGTTTGGAATTACATCTGTGAAAAGAAGGACTTGTTGGTGGATTTATTTACAAGCATTCGCTAAGCTTTGAAAGCGGCAATTAGGTCTGTAGGTGACCCTTCAGTATTTAGGAATTTAAGACTCCTCTAATTAGATAAAGGGGCTTTATGGGGAACGCTTCTCTAAGGTGCTGGGTTGTATATAATATTTAATAATACATATGAAAAATAATAAATTTGGGAGCACAGTTAGATTTATGGGCACCTTCACAATGATGCGATAATCGAGAGTTTTGCCGGTTTTCTGGGTGGTAATATGAAACAAGAATTATCATGAGACGTTCAATTCAAAGACTCAAGCGTTTTTTTGCGTCCTAGTTCCCCGTAGCACTTTTTGTTTACTTGATAAGGATACCGAACTGGAGTGTTATGAGTCCAAGATAGCGCTCCTTGAGCGCCAGCCGCATATGGTCAATAATTGCTTCAAGATAGTTGGGCTACACCTAACCGTGTGTTGTTGTAACTAGTGCTAGTACGGCATAAAAGTTGCGTGGTACGTCTTCAGCCTTTTTTAGCACGAAGTGCGGGTGATTTCTTTAAAGTAATGTTGTCTTGGTAACACTCAAGGTGGTGTGCGTGGTCAGAGTTGCCGCCCCGCATACTAAGTGCGGATCCCTGTATGTGGGCCCGGCTTTCGTATGGTGACATTTCATGTGTAACATGCTGTAGTAAGCGGTGGCAACGCTCTCTGTTTAACTCGTTGACCGTTCTCTTGCGCCAGCGAGAAGACTTGTTCTTGGTGCGCCTCCATAATTATAATCTGTTTTGTTACAATTTCGTTTTGTTACTAACTAGGCGTAACGAAGGCATAACTATACTTAATAGAAATAGAAAAAGAGAATAGTCAAATACGAATTCAAAAAATAGGAAAAACGGGACATAAATTGAAAGAGCAAGAATGAGTAAGAAATGTTTAGAGTGATAGGTAGACAAATAGGAATAAAGAGGGGAAGCAAAGACAGAATAAAAGAAGCGAAGATTAAAAGCAGTGAAAATTAGGAGGGATGAAAAATTGGCCCAGTATCTGCATGTTACACTGCAAATGTTGTGGAAAGACGTTAGTCTTGCGTCTGGACAAAGAGAACAAAACGTTTTTTTTATGTTCTGCGCAAGAAAATTGGTGAATGGCATTCTTGAGGCGCCATTTCCGATGGAGGCGGAAATGTCGTAGGCCCGTGTGCTCAGATTTGGGTGCACGTTAAAGAACCCCAGGTGGTCAAAATTTCCGGAGCCCTCCACTACGGCGTCTCTCATAATCAAGTAGTGGTTATGGGACGTTAAACCCCACAAATCATCAATGAAGAGAAAACTAAAATGAATTGAAGTACTGAAACAAACAAAAACGAAATCTGCGCTTGTTAATATTACTGCTAAAAGTTTTCTTCGAATCAACCGAGATGCGTGAATACCAATACAGAAACTTGGCCCGAGCTGGTTGATAAAGTTTCGTTATCAAACCGGTAAGTCGACAGAAACGGGGAAAAAGAGGACACACAGATTTCTACTTCCACAATGTATTTATTGGCACAAAAACATGCTATACATGAAGCCTCTTTCCTCATGAATTGGCAACTTTGCTTGATTGAGAAGTTTTTTTTCTGTGCTCTCTCCTCTCTGCCTATCTTTATTGTGTTTTACGCTGACGATTACAGGCTCATTCCTAATTACTTCTTTTGAAAACTGAAGTATCCCAAAAAATATTTCTTTCCTGCGAGGTGACATCACAGAACCTAGTATGCCAAAATTTCGAATGCGTACAAGGAATTATCAATAGGCTAAATTGAATAGTACTCGGAAAGAGCAGTATTTAAGACTGAAACTTTACTTTCTGATATAAATGTTTTACACAAAATCTTGACCAAATCCCGAATTTTTTTAGAAAAGTACACTGGTGTTCGGCCACCCTGAAAGCACCGCGTTATTATAAATATTTACAAATTTTATAGTTATAACTGCTTTCTCTCGGAAGCCATAATAACTAAAGAACGATTACTTAAGCGAACACTATGTACGAGAGAGACACGAACAAAAGGTGTGGGCATCAGAGGGAATTGTCATCAACACACATGATTCGAGCACTGCCAGCGTAGCAGCATTCGAGAAAAGAGCATCTGCAAGCCACCCAGGATGTCCCTTCAAGGTATTCGTTCTTGTGTCTGAAAGCGTGCGAATGCATACCAGGCAAATTAAGAAACTGTTCATGAGCTGCCAAACACAAAAGCTGTAGCTATCAGTACTTTTCACGGGTGACAACCTGCCGACGACAAATGGAGAGGCAATACGGCAGTTCAAGCATGCCCAAGCAGCAACAACTGGAACTTACTGTGGGCACGATGGATCACCTGAGCTTCGTTCCTGCAGTGGATTCCCATGAACGAATCAGCACTCGAAATAGCGCTGCAGCGGCACTGTGGTACGAGGCATTTATCACTGTACATTGGGGTCCAGGCCTTGTTTTTCGGCATGGTGCAGCATTCAAATCCAACCTATCAAACCCTCAGGCCACAGGTGCTGAACATGGCCAAAACACTGAAGTAGGAGAGTGCCAAATAGGGGCAGCTCTCAGAGTACAAGGCAAAGTGTGTGGACCTAATAGTTCAATACAAGTCATAGTTGTGATTGACCTGCAGCTCAAAGCGAGGTTGACTAGTAGTCAAACTCCCTGTGTGGAATTCCTGCTATATACAGCTTTAAAAGAGCCATAATCTGAAAAAAAAATGTGATTGCTCTTGATGGCACGCTAAAATGACGCACTGCAGTACAGAAGTGTACTAGTACTCACGCCTTGTTTGATTCACATCTTTCAAGCGTTGTTTAATTACCAGAAATTCACCGCACAAAATAATTCGCTCTAGGTACGTGAAACAGCCTTAGATTATACCGCATAGATCACTAACGCATAAGTCTGATGTTCATTGAAGGACTCCTTCACAATTCTTATATTTTGAACTTTTTGGAGGGTAGTGCTAAGGCGCACACGGACAGTGACACATGGTAGACAGCACGGCCACTTTGGTGTCTACTGTCCTAGTGTTCTTTAGCGCTGCCATGTAAAAAGATTGATCATGAACCAGCTCGCCCAAAACAAACTTCTCCTAAAGCGAAATTTCCCATATTATTGCGATGAAAACTATAAGGGTACTCTCAGCTGGCATTTGCCGCTGGCATTGGCGTCGCCGTCATTCACCGTATATGTATACGTATCAATATATTTGAATACGGAAGAAGAAAAAACATTCCACAAAAATACTCTGGTGTGCATAGTCAACCAAGGGACCTTTCCTTTGTGAGTATGAGGCGGAAGCCTCTGAGCCACGGTGAAGCCCCGCCTTGAATGCTTGACCGGCAATCTTTTTCTTGCTTCCACTTAAAGGTGGTGAAGTGCATCTCGGGGGGAACTATCACGAACTCAGCATTTCCAGCAAGATAGCGCAATCAGCGCGCATCAAAACATCGTGACGACGCGGCGGCGCACGCTCTCATCTCCCACGATGGAGCAGGGTGAGATGGAGAGGGAGCAGGGTGGACGCTCATGCGTGCGGTGTCTTATCTAGAAGTGGAGACAATCGTACGCTTTGGGCTTTCACCGGAACGACTCTATAATATTTACCGGGTGCAGAATGTTGACTCCATTCGCTGCAAAGTCTCAGTTTTCGATAAGGGTGCGCTTTTCAGGCGCACCAAACTAACAGCTGAGACGCTTATTCGCGTTCAGCTGTACCTGTGAGTACATTTTGTGCGTAATTTGTGCGTAACGAACGGGGTGCACGTTTTCATCTACATGCCATTCTGCACGAGATCGGTAGCAAACCTATGGTAGCAAAGCGAAAATTGTAACCAGCACTAATGATTTTTATATCATCAGAGGCAGGTAATTTGGATATTACGGCGTCATTTCGAATAAATGTCTTGGGTCACTCGTTGAGCAATAACATTTGGACCTATAGTTCGTTTATACTTCTATAAAATGTTTTATTCGGTGAGCGGAGGCAAACTTGATGAGGGTTTCCTGACAAGGCGAACTATATGGCCTTCCTTCTCTTCAGTACAGGGGCGTGTTGGTGGCTGTGCTGTATGACTGCGTGTTGCAATCATAGAGAAATGAAAACGTCGAAAGAATCTTCGCCGAGCACTATTGGCCCAAATATGCTGTCTTATGTGGCATACTCCTGCGTAACTGAACCCCCGAGTGTCATGAGTCTTTATTGTGAATATCTAGCAGCTGTGATTTCCGGCAGCTTTTTAGATGTAAACCGTCGTATGGTCGAGCTCAATACTGTGTGCTGCGTGACCACACTTACTGCGCATGCACGCCCGTTCCCGCTCTCTTTTCTTACGCGGCCCTGACTTCTGTCGCCTCGCAACGACGACGCTGACTGCGTCTGCTAACCTACGCATGCTCCCCCCTATCTCTCTCGTCTTGGCATTCCTTCCTAATGTGCTTACACTTCCATTGTGCACTTACGTCCCCTCCCTTCTCTGGCCTCTCCTACGCTCGCCCTCTCCCGCCTCGCAACGTTGGCGCAGGCCACGTCACTAGTGAGTTTCCTGAATAAAAAAAAAAAAAAAACTGGTTGCACGAGCTGCCCAGCCGTTGACAGGCCACCCCGTATATACAGGCACTGGATCTTGACCTCCAAGGTAATGACGGCCGGAGATTTTTCCTGTGCGCTGTTGAAAAATAAAAATTCGCAGCGTGCGCTTTAACTAAAAGTTGACTGCGGGTCTTTGTGTCACGTCGGGGTCCTCTCTCTCTCGCTGCTTTTAGTAGCGATTGACATGCTATAGAATAGGAAACACCGGTCCATCACTCTGTGCTTTCTGCCTCCCAAGGATTCTTTTCAGCGCAACGCCGTGATGAGCCCCAGCGTCAATGTCGCCGCCAGTGTAATCGGAGCGCCCACTGCATCGCATCTACATATGGTGCTCTTTAGCGGGACATAGTTTAATTTTGTTTTGTATTAGCTCTTATCTCACTTACTCGGAAAATGAAAATATTAATATTTTCGAAAGATATTTCCTATCTTGTTGGACGTGCGAATGAAGGTTTGCTGTTACAGCTTCTTTACAGTTTGCTTTTTATTACTTAGCTTTTACGGCTTGAAACCAATATATGATTATGAGAAACACCGTCGTAGAGAGTTCCGGAAATTTCGTCTACATAGTGTTCTTTAACGTGCTCTGACATAGTCCACTACACGGACCTTTAACTTTACAAGTCTATGAAAATTCGAACACTCCATCCAGCATTCTTTTTCGGTGGCTCGACCTTCTAGTCAGCGGGAAAGAAAAACATATCTAGGGCTCTAACGAGGCAGACTGGCTTCAAGAATAATTTGTGTGAAGTGCAGAATTGTTTCAATTTCAACCAAAATAGAAAATTAGAAAAAAAGATCTGTTATTGAGTGAGTCGAGGAGATCAACTATCAGCAGTATGCTATTGACGACAGCAGAACTTAGGCATCCAGCATAATTATATGTTCAATATTTCATACACATGAATGCTGGCAAGAGAATAAACTCACGACATATGGTTTGGTGTGAAGCGTTGTTATTCAAGCTACAAGTACATTTTCACCCAGTTATCCAACATTAGTGATGGAAAATATTTAAAATCACTATAAACCAATTTCTCTTCGTTGCTTATTCGAGGACATTCGGAAACGATAGGCCGAATTGTTCATCTGGCGATTTAAAAAACAAATGAAATAACTGCGCTCGTTCACTATACTATATTGTAAGGCACCCGAGCGTGCTTCGATCGAAGAAACGGACGTGCCCATCTTTCTGAAATTACCGGTCTAGGCTCAAGCAATCGGCTTCCTAGTGTGTCACACCCTTGTCAAGACTGCACGTGGCCGGAAAAAGGCTTTCGGTCATATCGCGGCAGCAAGTGATTCTTCATTGTAGTGCATGAGTGTAGACAACCGCAATCATTGCACATTTTACGAGCGTTGTTTCCGTGCCTGGAAAAGTCTCTACTCAGAATAGGCACGTTGACAGCTCTGCAGACCACCGCGTAGCAGACTAAAATGCGAGTCACAGGTCTATTTGATGCACCCCTAACGCACTTCCGAAATTTGTTTTTAATATTTCAAGCAACCGGCGGAGTGTAGGGAAGCGAGCAAGGACCGCCATTCCATCACCAAACGTGTTTAACTCCGCTATTACAGCATCGTTTGCAAAAATACCCGTGGTACATACATTGTTCTATACATGCGAATTACTGCAGCAGCAAAATAATTTCGTCGTCTGGGCGGTTAAAGCGCCATTCAAGAAATATTTACATTGCTGGTCAGGCAGTTAAGACAGCGGCTACCTGGTAATTCGAGCAATGTGATTTTTATTGGCGTTTCGGTACAGCTCCAAGAGTGTGATTGTTCTGTATCAAAATTGTATTCACATTGATTGTGTTTTATTCATTAAAAACAAAGCTACAATATCGATATTCAGCGTGGTCCGTTGTCCGAACAACCTTGCGCGATGATCTACTGAACTTCTGTATGTGACGTCTGTTGTCGCATATGTGAACGATGCATCCAAATTGCCATAACGATCTCAAGTGGACTTTGGACATTTGATTAATATGTGCTGTGTTTGTTCTGTCTGTTGTTTTTAAATATATATTGAAGCAATATGGCCTAGTCTACGCGTAAGCCAGTCTGCCAGATGGCCGCTGGGCGATGTCAGCGCTGATGTAAATAATGTTAAGGCCTTTAGTAATTACGTTTATCCGGCTCTATTCAATAATGTGGTATAACGTATATATATACTTACAGGATGCGTGCGTGAATAGAGGTGAGTATGAAGATGCATAACGTCCCTCTGTGCACCCATCCCTCACAGTTTTCGCCATTGTGTCGCTGTCTACCTGGGCGGATGAGCAGCGGCTAGCAGTGGTTCTTTTGATGCTTCTTCGGCATTTTGCGGAGCAGCAGAAGCAGGCGACTGCTAAAATCGGTAACTATTGTTCAGCAGAGGTGTTTCCCGAGTGTGGCCCAACCAGCTGTGTTGCCTTAGTCAGCTGCTCGGCGTACGCCAGCATCGAAGTTCTCAGCAGCGCGTGTAAAGACTGTGTCTCGAAGATCATCCGGATATCTCGGAACAGTTTTCGCTCGCATACTAGAGGGTAAGTGAGGTGTGCACGCTCGATCAACAAACAGTATAATTAGTTTTATTTATTTGATGTGCAGCTATCAAATAACGCAAATAGAATTGCCAAACTTGTATTCTGTCTATAGCTACACTAGGTCGTCAAAAGAGGTTAAAATATTAGGCCGGAATATTTAAAATAATGAGTTACTGCACCAGAAAGCAAAGTTCCTTGAAATCGGGCATGCCACCCGCTGTTCACAAAACCACCCTAGCACATTAGCATGAGTCATGCTGTAACAATATCAAGCTGCATAGAAAATATACACATGTACGTTTGAGGTGCCATAGTAAAAATATATCACCGGGGATCAAGATACCACCTGATGGTAATTTTGAGTGCAGCTGTTTAGGTGCTTTGATTGTGCGATGAGCTTAAACAAACAATTTAAAACAGCATGCATATGAATATTTCCACACCTATATTTATATTCCCCCACTCTTTCACTAGGTAATACACGCCTGCCCTTCTTTGTTTCGGGTAACTCTTCTGTGTACACAAACATGGGGAGGTCACTTCGGTGGCAAAGCTGTCCGTGCTTCTTTTTTTGTGAAGACTCCTTGCTGTGAGATAGCCGGCCAGTGCCGTAATGCTTTGTGTTAGGACTTTTTTTTTCAACGTTTGACATAAGCAAAAGACTGCATCCGCTGCTTTCAAAATGTATGGACAAGCGCGAACTATTACATGCTGCTGATGTAAGTATGGTATGTTGGGGTGTTTTGTGACGAAATTCTGCAAATGTGTTACTACGCCATTAGTTTTTTTATGGGGTCAATTAAGGTAAAAACAAGCTATAGTTGTGGATGTGTTATTGCGTCGATGCTGCAAAGTATTCGCGCATTTTCAGTTAGTTTGGCCTAAAAGAAAAGTGCGGATGCATCGTGCGCTGTCTTGTGTGAATGCACATCTTTATCAGGAAACTGTTCTGTGCTTGATCTTCATGTAGATGCTTGTTTTCGGTGTTATCTCTTTGGTCGCTTTCCGATCTCACAATCCGAGCACGTGAATTGTTTGAATTGCGAAGACAGAACGAGACAGTTCTCTTTGTGCGTTTTCTCGAGACAAGTTCACATTATAGCGCTCGTAATAGCCTAGTCGCTTCTTCCATTGATTTGATAGATATGTGCAGTTTAACGTCCCAAAGCCATCATATGATTATGAGAGACACTGCAGTGGAAGGCTCCGGAAGTTTTGACCAATTGGGAATTTTTAGCCTGCACACCAATCTGAGCTCGCGGACCTACAGCATTTTCGCCTCTATCGATAGTGCAGCCGCCCCAACCGGGATTCAATCATGCGACCTGTGGTTAGCCACCATACCACCGCGGCGGGGCTACTCGCTTCGTCGTGGTATTTACTGTACTATATTACAGTGCATGAGAGCTGAAACTAACATGCTACCATACGTATATTTTTTAACGTTGCTCCTGTTTCTGCAAATATCCTCGTTAAGCTTCATCCTCGTTAAGCGTGAATGCAATCAAATTGATGCTTCACAAACAACGTCCACGATCAATAAACAAGCTTTTGCAGTCACAGACACACGTGGTAGCTGTAATTATCAATGGTAAGAGCCGAATGAGAGAGAGCGAGGTGACAACCAAGAGAGTCGTCATAAAAGGAGGCCGAGCTAGCTCTAAGTTTCGCTACTCGCGGTATGTTGGAGTATGAAGCGCGATTTCCTGACTCACGAAAAGCGCAACGCTCTCAGAGGCTACGGTGATGGCCGGCAATATTTATTGTGCGGGATGAGAAGGGTAGGTTTTTTTGCAGGTGAAACTGTTTCGCCCATGGGCCCAATTCGGTGACATCACCAAAACATCAGGGTATAGTGGCTACAAAAGTTTTCCTAGTACAAAGGTTTTCCTAGAATGGTTTCCTAGAAACGATTTCCTACAAAGGTTTTGATAGTGACCCGAAGGGGAAAATTTTGGTGATGACGGGTCTGGCACGGAACTTGTTTTTTTACCGACTTTCGTTTGCTCCACGGAGGAACGAATTTTTATATTCAAGGCATTTTTCGACACTTTTTACCATCTCTTCAGCCGTCAAGTATTGCTGTTATCACAAACTCAGACTCTTTTCATAGTTTGTTCACCCATAGCCCCGGCTTGTCACGACTTCAATTTGACTGCGAATGGTAAAAAAAAGCACCATGGTACAGTGAACAAGAAGGGGCTCTGGCCGCGGCAGCCCTGATGTTTTGGTGACGTCAACAAATTGGTCACAAGGGCGAAACGGTTCGACCTGCAACAAAAAAAAAAAAAAAAACATCTCAGATGAGAGTTTACGGAGAACGTGGAGTTACAGCCAAGCGACGCACAGCTTTTTTTGTATGGGTGGGTGCTAAGAACGAGGCCAAAGGCAAAGGTCATGTGGGCACCAGGAGTTGCGGTGTTGCACCGATAAATTGCAGTTCTATCAGAAACGCACCAAACAGGATGAACAGGTAAAAACGACACGTTGAATAAAAGAATCCTTGCTGTCTTGGTTATGACATATTCCTTCACTTTAAAATGGTCGCTGCTAGATCACAGTGTCAGACACAAAGGGCGTGTTTGTGAGCGTCCAGGGAGTGTGGCCTTGGCTCAGTGCATAGCGTGCTAGGCATATGTGGCTCGTTACCGGGAGGTAATGGGGCCGACTCCTCTTGACGGAATTTTCGGCTTCACTCCTGATGAGGCGTAATTTTCTGACGTCATTTCCGTGACAAAAATATGTCAATGCAGACATGGTTGACTCCCGCATAAAAAACTTTAGGCTCGAGAAATTACGAAGGATGCCAAGCAGTAGTGGAGCACACGGCGTTGACCCGGTTGAAAGGGTCGTTGACACGTATGCTTGAAGAATGATTTGAATCGGATCTAGGTGTAGCAGTTTCTGAAGTAAACGTTTGTTTGAAACGGAAAGGCAAGGGAGGCGGGTTGGGTTTCATGTAAGTTTCATTGAAATCAACGAGCCGAAGGAGTAGACAGATTTAGTTGCGCGTCCGCAGCAGCCGCACGTATGCATCCTGCCATTGCGAATTGCTGGTGTGCTGCTTCTGTATGGCTGAACTGGACGCATAACTAAATCTGTATAATGCTTGCACTGGACGTGCGGTTGAGTGTTGCGCGCGGTGGAAAGGTAAGGCGAGAAAGAAGCGTGTTGCAAGCAAGTAGTTTGTTGCGAGCGTGCGGAGAGGTCGGCAGCTGATGCGGGTGAGGAAGAGAGCGACGTCAAAGCAGCAGGGACTTCACCTAATTTGCCCCGCACCAACACCTGCGGGAAGATGTTTCGTACGGGCGTACCGAACAGCATTACACTCGCTAGTCAAAGAGCTGCTTCGCATCTAACATTCACCGCCATATGCACAAAGTGGATGTTAGAAGAGCTTGTTTGCATGTTCAGGGGCCATTTTATTTTGGCGAGACCTTTTCTGTAGTAAGGCGTGTTAACGAGCCGGCACATACTTTGTATCGCGAAGGCAGCGTTGTTGAGCACGTTCTGTGGTAGGAAATGCACAGTGTTTGCCACGGTCATCGGCACGTTATCCACCTGCCCCTCTATGTGATAGTTGCTGTTGCCGTGAGTCAAATTTCTGAAACGCTTATAAAGTGGAGCCGTGGAGCTATCAGGCGTTCTTCATTTGTTGAGAGCAGGCAGGTGAAGAGGCTTGGCAGGAAGGATATCAATACCCGTGTGTAAGACTGATCTTAGGATTTTGTTACGTGCTGCCGTGCTTGCGAATCGACGAGAACAAAGTGGACATAGTCGTGAGGATCCTCCTCACCCAGCTGGCTTGCTTCACGTTCTTTTTTCTCTCCTCTTGGCGCGGTGGCAGCACGCGTTAACGCACGGCCAGACCACACACCACTGTCATACTGTTCTTGTCCTCTCTCTTTCACATTCCTTTTTATCTCCCACTTGCCGTGCCCCTTGTGGCGTTGTTGAATTGGACACCTGAGTTGGAGAGAGTGTTGAGGCCACGCTTTTCTCTTCACTTCTCTTTCTTTCAAAGCCAGTACGAGTAGGCAAGCACGCGGGCCATCTAAAACTGACGAATTGTGTGGCGGCGTGCCCTCAAAAACACATTGTTGGAACCATGAGAGAGGGTTGATCGTGAGCGGTGACCGCAGAAGTGACCACTCTGGCAACACTGATGTACACGCCGGAAGCAGCCGTATGACAAGCCGCGAGGAAAAAGGAACGAGCTTTTAAAGATCTACGCATCTACACGAAGTCAGTGATGACAATTGGGTGAAGCTTGGCCCTATAAGGTCCACCATGTCAAAGTTTGAAGTATGTGACAAGTGTAAAGGACTTACGCTTGTAGGTTGTCATAACGTTCTGCTAGAATATGATCGTTATTAGTGCATTGTAAAGATCTTTTGTGACTCAAATATGTAATAAGAGCATTTTCCCACATAATGTATTTGAGTGACGTTAAGCGACATAAAGTCGACAACAAAGCTGTCTTGATTGATTGATTAATATGTGGGGTTTAACGTCCCAAAACCACTATATGATTATGAGAGACGCCGTAGAGGGCTCCGGAAATTTCGACCACTTGGGGTTCTTTAACGTGCACCCAAATCTGAGCACACGGGCCTACAACATTTCCGCCTCCATCGGAAATGCAGACGCCGCAGCCGGGATTTGAACCCGCGACCTGCAGGTGAGCAGCCGAGTACCTTAGCCACTAGACCACCGCGGCGGGGCAAAAGCTGTCTTGAGGTTCACATTGTCTACGTTTTAGTCACGGACTAGTATAAAGCGTTTGTGCTTTCACAATTTTGCAGTGCTGTTTTCACAATTTTTATTTGTAGCTCATCTGTTGAAACTTGGTTTTATTCAAATACAAACATATTTCCACAATAACCAAGATTTTACAACCACAATGTCTGCGGAGTGAGCTTTGACGACAATGCTAGCCCTAATATGGACGTTGAAGTCATCGACAAGATGGTTTTATAATGAATGGTAAAAATTATGAATAGCGTCAATCAAGCGTCAATCATTTTTTTTTCTTTCATGTCCACGAATTTCGTTTCTGCGCTCTTGCTCGCAGTTTGCGGCATTGAGCCAGGAAGTTGTGTTCTTCCATCTGTACGAATGGCCCGAGGCCAGCACTGCTGGTTGCCTTCACTCTTCAGCGTGAGCTCGAAGGGCACAAGGTCAAGAATGCTCAAATGAGCGCCACTAGTTTTGAAACAGTGCGTTTCAGAGAATGTAAACCATCCCAGAAACTGTGGCTATTGTGTCGTACCATCGGGTAGAAACATTACTTTAAGCCACAGCAGCGGGGACAAATTCAATGCCTCAATCACCAGCTGGGAGTCGAGGCACAATTATTGGTCGTAAACAAGTGCGAAAATATGCTCACCGTACTGCACTAAACCGCAACATACTTCATTTATTCCTTCATGTGGGCAAATAAATCACTCCAGGTGATTTTATAAGCCTCTCTACTTTGCTTTATTTAGTGTTACTGTGCACTAACAAAACAACAAAAAAGGTCTTCTAAGAGGCACTATGGCTGAAGCCAAGTTTTAGACAAAGGGCGGTGTCTTCTTCAAGCCAGTAAATGACCACGTTAGCGCGAGTATGGTTGTGCTTCAAACACTCTCTCCGATCTAACTGCTACGATGGTCTATTCGTTATTGTGCCGGAACTTGACTGTTATGGAGTTCACGGTACAGTTTTAGCTTTATTAAGAAGCTACTTACCTAATAGGAAACATTGTGTGTACCAATCAATCGAGAGCTCTGATCATCCATGAACGTTAAGAATGGTGTACCTCAATGTAGTATTTTGGTACCCCCATTATTTAATATCTTTATCAACGATATTGTACGTATTGACAGCTCCGTAGAATATGTAATCTACGCGGACAATACCAGTATATTTTTTTCTGGGGAAACGGCTGACGACGTCCTTGTTTCTGCTAATGAAATACTAAATAAAATATATGCCTGGACTGTGGCAAATTCTCTACACATTATTTGCTCTAAAAGCAAAGCTGTACTGTTTCGTGCGAAAGCCAGGTCATTTGAAACGTCTCACTAACTAATACTTAATAACGTTGAAATTAAACTTTGTCAAACAGTTAAAACTCTCAGTGTCCATTTTCACGAACACATGGCATGGAATTACCATGCCGAACACATTAGTCACAAACTTTGTAAAGTGTTAGGTGTGTTGCGTCGATGCCACAACCTACTACATGTGAAACAAAAAATATTTGTGTTTAATGCTCTTTTTTTTTCTTCACATTTACACTATTGTCATCTGGTCTGGTCTACATGTTCTAAAGCATCTCTAAAGAACCTGGTCGTGTTACAAAAAAATGTCTTGCGGTGCATTGAAGATGTATCCTATAACGCACACATTACTTCAATATTTGCAAAATATGGAATTTTAAGAATTACCTGTGATTACGAATACCAGCTTTTGTCAGCTTTTAAATCAGAAATGCGCAGAGGAAGTATCTTTTCACGCACCTTGGCTACCCTGCAACCAAATCCGGCCAGTCGTGTTACTCGGTATACGGAGACTTGGCACGTACCTTGCCCTTGCACAAACTATGGATTTGAAACCCTACGTTACCGCCTTCCAAGTGTGATGAACAAATGGAAACTAACAACTGATAATCTGCGTATATTGTCCAAAAGTGAAATGTTAAATCGGATGTGCTGATTGTGTTGTAAATGAATATTGGATGATTTCTGTAATGGTTATTCAGTTTTTATTCTTTCATACATTGCTTTGTTATGAATACTTTTGTATGTATTTCAGAGTTGTCATCCTATTATTTGCTGTCATGAGCCATATGCGTGTTTCTTTTTATATTGTTGCTTTCCACTGCCTGTAATTTTTGTATTTTTGTAAATTTGTAGTTTAAACTTTTTTTCTGGCTGACGGGGCTAGTCAAGCTGTGAAATGTAGCTTTTTTCTCTTCGCACAAATCCACGTATACAGTGTATTTTCGTGTACTTGTCACGTGGTTAAATAAACTCAAACTCAAACACTGAGCGAAGTTCGATTTGCGGAATACCGGCCACTGCGACTGGATTTTGACAGAGCAGAGGTACTGGCTTACCTGCCACTGTGGTTAAATTAAGGAGTATTTTTAAGAAAGATAGATGGTCAGAAATTTTCGCAGCACTTCACCGCGGCGTCTCTAAATATCATATCATAACTAGCCGACGTGGAACGTAAGTTATTGCAATGGTTATCGATTTAAATAGTAGAGGAAGAGAAGGCGAAAGCGAAAACGGGTGGTCTGTTTCAAAAAGGGGCGAGAAAAACACAGTCAGAACGTACAAACGGCCAGAAAGCCTACATCCTCACTGGTTTGTAATTAACCCGGATTCCTTATACAGTTTTAAAAATGTAAGAGCAGCAATGAAAGCCTCAATACAAATAGTTATGCGCATATTTAGAAACGTTGAAAATTTTCGTCTACTCTCGAATAGAGGGTATCACGGTAAATAAGAAATACGAATAAGGCTCAATTACCTGCTAATGCATGAAATTTAGTTAAATTTGGTGGGTAGAATAAATGTCGCGCTTGTTTATGAACCTCCGTTACCTGCATCCATAAACATATTTCCATAATAATGTATAATTTGTTTAAATTGCGCAGTATTAAAAAATACTTGCAGCAAGCTAGATTAGCCACCATATTCAATATATACATGGTCTCCTAGTTATGACTCTACACGATTTATAAAAAAAGAAACGTTCTTACGAACCTAGCTCATGTTGATCCCAGTGTACTGTCGTAGCCACTGTTATCTAAGTTCGTTATTGACGTCAAGGTAATTACTACTAATCTTGAATTACTTTCAAAAGGTACTTTCTTAGTAATCAAAATACAGTGAGGCGTATGTGGCGAAGGCCTCTTAAGTGTCGTCACTTTAATAGCAGAGAAATAGAGGTACAAGAAGGCAGTCGTGAACAACTTCAAGTGCTTCAAAACATCTTAAGGAAACTAGACCGTTTTCTTCGCCTTGAATTCATCAATACGGCATTTATTAGAAATAATCTCTGTTTTTGATTGATAAAAACATTTACCTCGGTCCATTTTTTGAAGTAACTCAGTATGTTGGCTATCATAACTCTTCTTCGCCGTGTTGTCTGTTCTTTGAAGCTTGCAGCCTCATTATAAATTAAAAATTGTACAACTTGTTTTGCATTGATTGCAAGGAACTTTTTGACACGCAGCTTCTTTTAGTCTCGAATTACCTGAGGAATCCTGGTTTTTTTATAAGTTAGAAGAACATCTTTACGGTCAACTCAGATTACACCTTTACACCTTTTAAGTCAATTTCTAATCACAATGATCTTTGATAAAATACCATTTATTCATGGCTCCATGACCGTGATTTTGATCTGACCGTTTGAACAAAGCCTCATATGGGAAGTTTTCTGTTGCAATCATTCATTCATTCATTCGTTTATTCATTTGTTCGTTCGTTCATTTGTTTATTTCCACTGTAAAAATCCTATACCATTGCAGGGGCGTACAAAAAAAGCTGCTCTGGCTCTTGTACTACATGGTGGCAGCGTATTCATAATGCTCTTCAAATTCAAATTTATATAAGTAATCGAGAAGCTGGTCACTTAATTCAACGGGCATACAACCTCGAAAACAAGGGAGGGATATCGTCACCACTAGTACTTAAAATAAAAGTAACTCAGCTACAGCCGGGACTATCGAAAGTCAGTTAAGCCTGAGAAAAGTATTGGTTAAAAATGAGTGGGATATTTCGTCTTGACACATAATAAATTTTTCTTTTTCGGCCAAATATACAAGCGCTCACCAATCATATCGGTTTTCAGACCTAATCTAAAGTGATGTAAGTTAGAATACCAGCAATATATTTTTTTCTCAAGACGAAATTACGCAATCGGGGGGGGGGGGGGTAGAATATAAATATGCTGGAAAATGTGCATTGACTAAAAAATTACAAGGTAGACCGGTACAGAAAACGCATGTTTCAATTTTCCATGCTATATTATTCACATAGCATCGCGTTTTACCCTATTGGGGTTTCTTGAATAAATAATTACTACGAAGACGCTTTTGAAAAACAGCTAAGACTAAGTAAAAACTGATGTAAATTTGAATATTCTAAATTTTCTTTTTTTGAAAAAGAAGTTTTTCAATATATTTTTGTAGGCAAAATTTACGTGGTGAAGGAAAACGAAGACTAGATATGGGAGACTCGGCTCACGCGCCGGCCACGAAAAAGTGTTCTAAAATCTTATGCAGGCTTCTTTTTCGGTGCTTTTCAGGGTTTTCTGGATCATACCTGGAATCTCAATTATGGGGTCCTCGTCTCCTTCTACCATGATTATGGGAACACCATTACCTCGCACTGGCGACTGTTTCCCGACGGCAGAAAAGGAGGGCTACGTCACCTACAGCGCGCCTCCGATGCAAGAGCTGGAATTCGGTGTGGGCGCCTTGTCTCAACCTTCGTTCGTTCCTGCACAGAATGTCCTCGAACGCACAGCCGATCGAGGCAGCATCGCACCAGCACTGGGCTACTTATCCTTCATCGGTGTCCGACACGATCCAAGCCTCTTCGTCTGCCATGATGCAGCACCCAATTCCAGCCTATGCGATTCCAAGGGCAGACCTGCTGACCAAGGCCGCGCCATTCAGGTTAGTGGCCTGATACATAGGCGCAGCCTTTCCGACACATAGCAGAGTGCATGTATTTTATAGTGTACTATATTAAGCCACAGTCTTTGCCGATTCGCCTCTGCTCAACGTGGCTTTCGGGTTCATATAGATTTGTTAACAACATATAACTGTAAGAGAACTTGAATCTCTTACATTTAAGAACAGTGCAACTGAGAATAACCAGGCTTATATGTGCTAACAAAAGTTTTCAAGACAAAGAACAATATTTGGCTCATTGCGCCACCGTTCCGATATTCTGCTTACGGCGCTCGTTTTTGTACCTGACGGTAACGGGTTAGATCACTGCCCTGCGATCACGTTTCGGTGGAGGCACAAGGCTAGAGAACCTTCCCGTTGCGTGATAACTGCTCGTTAAATAAAACCGGTGGTCTAAGTTTCTGGAGTCCACCACTGTGGCGTGTCCCGTAATTAAAAGCGGTTTAGTACAGGGAAACTTTTAAATCATTCTAATGAATAACTTTGGATCACTCTGGCCACCATTGAATATCTCGACTTTGGTTGAATAATAGCATAGGGTGCTTGTTACCGTTTGCTAATTTTGCCATACTCTTGCCTAGATCTAGATATTGGTCGCAGACTTCCATTGTGTTCAGTTGGGTTAACTAAAGTCTCACATTTGACGCCAAACATTCTGCAGCGCAGTGTTGGGGATATCATGCTACTTGTGTTTGCTTACTATGTTGACTATATGCCTTTAGGGGGTATGCTTGATTGATTTGTGGGATTTAACATCCCAAAACCACCATATCATTATTAGAGAGGCCATAGTTGAGGGCCCCGGAAATTGCGACCACCTGGGGTTCTTTAACGTGCACCCAAATCTGAACTCAAGGGCCTACAACATTTCGGCTTCCATCGGAAATGCAGCCGTTGCCGTTGGGATTCGAACTCGCGACCTACGGGTCAGCAGCCGAGTACATTAGCCACTAGACCACCACGGTGAGGCAAAAGTGTTTGGGGAGCCCACATTGTTGCGGCCTCTTGCCGAGAATATAAAGCACACGCACTCTCTTCTGAGCCACGTATACGAACTTTGGAAAACTGACAAATTATTGATTGTTAAAGAGGACGTTATGTATTTGATAGCTGTGTTCAAGGACAAAATTACGTATTGAACGAACTCTCAGCTTAAGTATTATGATAGTGACTGCACGTTAGTTTAGTAGCTATGGTTTTTGGCTGTTAATCCGCAGGTCGCGGGCTCGAATCCCGGGTGTGGCGGCTGCATTTTGAATGGAGGTGAAAATGCAGCTGTCCATTGTGCTAAGATTTGAGTGCACGTTAAAGAACCCCACGTGGTCAAAATTTGAAGAGCCCTGCACTACGACGTCTTTTAAAATCAAATGGTAGTTTTGGGACGTTAAACCCCACATATCTATTACCCGTTAAAATGTGCGATGAATATTAGTTTGATTTCATTGAAAGATTGATTGTAGTTGCACCTAGTGGAGTATATTTCCACAACTGCTTTTTCTACGTGGTGTCTCAGGCCCTTTGTAGAAGGCCATATATCGACCTTGATATGCAGCGCCGTCGTAATGAGACCTCCTTAAAAACAATTCAGGAGAGGAACAGTGATGACATTTTTAATGTTCCTTAGGAACTCAAATTTATATTACTGCAGCCCTCAGTTAATCCGCTCCTATGAATTGCAAATGCTTCTAGTCTTTGTACCGAAGCAAAAACATCATGTATTGACGAGAAACGACAGTACAAAAAGAAATATACAGACACTTGCACAGACTGACAATGAACTAGCTTGAAATCTGTTATTCTGGCACTTTGCAACCGTAGTTCTGAATTTGTTAGCGGTGGGATATGCCATGTGCTGCCTCCCTAACTGGACAAACTTGACTGGAAAGACACCCTTTTTGCTAAAAAGGCACCGTCAGTACATTTAACCGGAGCCAAATATCGAATGCAGCACCACTCAATTGCTGGGCCACATATGCGTTAGCAGCAGGGAAAAGCTCGGTATAAGTTAGTGTCACTTCCGAGGAACTTGCCAAGACACTCCACAAGGCGATTATTTGGCACAAGATATCGCAAAGTAACTAGGACTCTGTAAAATATATTGTGTGATGACCACATTGGCTCGTAAATTACAGCAGCTGACAAGACGAAGATAACGGTGTCTTATAGATGAAGAGGTGTAGTAGTAAAATTAATATTGTTACGCCTGAAGTAGGGGTACGGGGGTTTATTGAACGGAAGCTGGGATGGCGAGGCCGCACCGGATAAAACTGCCGAGAGATCTTCTTCTTCCCAAGTCCACACTTCTATTCCCTCTTATCAATCCGGCACATACACGTCGTAATATTTCCCCCTTCGCAGACGAAGCGCACCGCGCGTTTCATGCATCGTCCCGCAGTCTAAAAGCTTTGAGGCGAGCCACATGGGTAACCTCGGTCTTGGTTGATCGTCTCCCACTAGCTGTCAGTCGTGCTATTTTATAATCTACTGCACTGAGGCGCTCAAGGACAACGAATGGGCCAGTGTAGTGGGCGAGAAGTTTTGTGGACAAGCCACGCTTGCGGATAGGCTTCCACACCATTACAAGGTCTCCCGGTTCATATGTGACGTGGCGGTGCTTGCTGTCGTAGCGGAGCTTTGAGCGGTCTTGCGATGCTATAGTACGCAGGCGGGCAAGACGCCGAGTTTCTTCTGCAAGGCATAGTGTTTCAGCTAATGAAGGATCGTCATTGTCATAAAACGAAAAGATAGTGTCCAGGGTATAACGAGGGGGTCGAACGTAAAGAAGGAAGAAAGGGCTGTGGCCGGTGGTTTCGTGTTGGGCAGTGTTGAAGGCATACGTGATGAACGGTAAGACGTCGTCCCAGTTCTTGTGATTGGACGCCACGTACATTGAAAGCATATTCACCAGTGTCCGGTTCGTTCGTTCAGTAAGGCCATTCGTCTGTGGATGGTAAGGTGTCGAATGACGAAGTTCCGAGCCACACATACGGAGCAGTTCCTCAACAACGTCTGCCGTAAACTGACGGCCGCGGTCGCTTATTATGACGCGAGGAGGTCCGTGGCGCAGTATGATAGAGTGCAGGAGAAAGGAGGATACTTCGCCAGCAGTCGCAGATGGCAGGGCGGCCGTTTCGCAGTAGCGGGTCAGGTAATCGGCGCACACTACAATCCAACGGTTGCCTTTTGCCGAGCGTGGAAAAGGGCCCACGAGGTCAATGCCAACTTGCTCAAAGGGAGTGCTGGGAGGCGTCACAGGCTGTAGAAGTCCAGCCGGAGCAGTCGTGACTGATTTGTGCGTCTGGCATTGAGTGCAACTGGCCACGTACTGCTCAACTGACTGGCGCATGCGTGGCCAGTAAAATCGCTCCTGTGTACGAAGGAGTGTTCGCGTCATTCCCAGGTGACCCGAAGTTGCGTCGTCGTGCATGGCGCGCAGAATGGAGGAACGGAGTGTGTGCGGCACCACCAGCAAGAAGCGGGAACCCGTGGCCGAGAAGGTCCTCTTGTAAAGTAATCCTTCACGAACGCAAAAGCGTCCGGCCAAAGTGGACGCTCGTGCTTCAGCAAATAATGGCTCCAAGCTGACATCCTTCCGCTGTTCATTTTCAAAGGTGGTCTTGTCCGGGAATACTGGAGTCACTGACGCAATTAGGTGATCGAAATTGTCGGCATCGCAAAGTGTTGTAGTAAGCGGCATCCGCGAAAGGCAGTCAGCGTCAGCGTGCTTCCTGCCACTCTTGTATGACACCGTGAAGTCATACTCTTGCAAGCGGAGGGCCCAGCGTGCCAGGCGGCCAGATGGGTCTCGGAGGCTTACAAGCCAGCACAAGGAATGATGGTCTGTGACCACTTGGAAGGGACGACCGTACAGGTATGAACGGAATCGCTGTACAGCGAAGACGAGTGCCAAACATTCTTGCTCAGTCACTGTGTAATTCCGTTCTGGTTTACTTAAAGTTCTGCTGGCATACGCAATGACATGTTCCTTTCCACTGTGTCGTTGTACTAGAACTGCACCTATGCCAATGCCACTGGCGTCAGTATGAACTTCGGTCGGCGCCGAAGGGTCGAAGTGTCGGAGAATGGGCTGCGATGTGAGTAAGAACTTGAGTTGGTTGAAAGACGTCTCACAGTCATGTGTCCATTCAAAGCTAGTACCTTGACGTAGCAGACTGGTCAAGGGGAAGGCAACGTCGGCGAATGCGGGAATAAATCGGCGAAAGTACGAGCACAGGCCTAGGAAGCTGCGAAGCTCTTTCGTTGAGCGAGGTGGTTTGCACGCTTTCACAGCTGCTGTCTTGCTCGGGTCAGGCCTGATCCCATCTTTGTTCACAAGGTGCCCAAGTACTAAGGTTTGTCGCTCGCCGAAATGACACTTCTTCGAATTAAGAACAAGGCCAGCGTTTCTAATGCATTCCAGAACAATGTCCACGCGTTCGTTGTGCTCACGAAATGTGCGCCCAAAGATCACGATGTCATCTAGGTAGCACATACAGACGTTCCATTTTAGGCCACGCAGAATGGTATCCATGAACCTTTCGAATGTGGCAGGAGCATTACATAATCCAAACGGCATCACGTTAAATTCATAAAGTCCGTCTGGAGTTATGAAAGCAGTCTTTTCCTTGTCCGCTGGATGCATGGGAATCTGCCAGTAGCCTGAACGTAAATCGATAGACGAGAAGTATGACGCCGAATGGAGACAGTCCAAGGCGTCATCAATTCGTGGAAGAGGATAAACATCTTTCTTCGTGATGGAGTTCAAACGGCGATAGTCGACACAAAATCTCCAGGTACCGTCTTTCTTTTTCACAAGGATCACAGGAGCTGCCCAAGGGCTCGATGATTCTTGAATGATGCCCTTTTGGAGCATTTCACGCACTTGATTGTCTATTATCTTGCGCTCGGACGGCGATACTCGGTACGGTTTTTGTCGGATTGGCTGTGCTGTTTGTGTATTTATCCTATGGCGTATACGAAATGGAGAAATGGAAGGCGTATGGTCACTCTGGGAGAAATCAAAAACTTGCAAGTACTTTAACAAAACGTCCACAAGCATTCTGCGCTTGTCGGCAGTCAGCGCCTTATCAACCATAGGTAAAACTTTCGAACTGTCTGAGCAGGCGGTCACTTGTTCATCCCGTCGAACGTCACTGAGGACAGCTACTGTTGTTGGCGAGTATTCTTTAAACGACGCTAGCTTAAGTCCTCCTGGTAGCAGCACCGGTTCGTTTGAATAATTCGTTGTCCAAAGGTCTGAGCGACCTTCACTCACTGAAACTATGCTGTGGGGTACCAACGTGTTCTTCTTTATACAACTTAGATGGAAAGGCTCCACTAGCGCATCGAAACTGGTCTTATTGTCGTTAATATGCGAAGAAGCTACTGGAACGCGCACAGCACAGAAGGCCGGGATAACGGTATCTTCATAGACTCGGAGCGCACCGCTTTCCGTACCCGAATTCTCGATAAGTCCATGAGGAACAGCGTCACTTATGATAACTTCGCCATTTCGACAGTCTACAGTGGCTCCGCACATTCGCAAGAAATCTATGCCTAGAATGATGTCATGAGTGCTCCGCGGAAGAACCGTGAATTCTGTCACAAACACTTGATCACTCAGTAACACTGCCGCGGTACAAACACCAATCGGACACAACGAGTTGCCGCCCACGCCACAGAACGTTATCGCTTTCTCCAACAAAAAGGTCACCTTTCTTCCCAAACGAGCTTTGAACGCAGCACTCATGATCGACACGGCGGCTCCAGTGTCCACCAAAGCCATCGTATGTACACCATCAACAAAAACTTGCACTTTGTTTTTAAACATAAGCACCGGTGGAGGTATCTCTTCTTGCAGCGAATCACCAGCGACCTCACCCCCAGCGGCCGCGCTGCCTAGTTTTCCGGAGGCGGCGAAGGGTAGCGGCGCCTAGGAGACGGCGACCGATTGGAGCGAGGGGCTGGCGGGGGTGTCAGACTGCGGTCAGAGGCTGGAGAACGGTTTCGCAGCGGCCTTGGTGTCTCGTAAGATGCGCTTCCAGGGAACGTTGGTGCTTGTGCAAAGTCGGACAGGTGGGATCTCGGTGGCCAGTCGTACCTCGGCGGCTGCCGGTAGTTACAGTACCTGGCAATGTGGCCTTCGACGCCACAGTTGTAGCAGATGGGTAGGGGTCGCTCGCCGAACCACTGCTGAGAGCGCTGGGCTGTGTAGGGTCGCCTAACCGAACGGGGTGGAGCAGATTGCTGAACGGGAGCTGCGCGCCTCTGTGGGGCGGGGCCGGGACGAAGACGTTGGTCATACCGCTGGTCAGACGCGAATGAGTCTCGGCGTGGCCACGAAGCCCTAGCTTCGCGAACGTCTGTCACACATACTGATGGTGGCAGAGGAGCGAACGGGGCCGGGTAGTAGGATGAACAGGTAGGCGTATGGCGGATGGTGTCGTGGGACAGTGTGTCTTGTCGCTGTAGTTCTTCCCGCACTATTGTCCGGATAGTAGCGGCAAGGTCGGCGGGCGGGCTCACGTCGACGCTGGCGACCGTTGTTACATTTGCCAGCCTACCAAATTTCGGGGCAATACGACGGGTCTTTAGCTTCTCAAAAGTACGGCAGTGACGTTGGACGGCGGAGACGGAAGTGAGGTCTTCCCTGCCTATCAAAAAGTTGTAGACGTCCTCTGCTATACCCTTCAGAAGGTGGCCGACCATGTCCTCTTCAGTCATGTACGGGTCTATGATCTTGCAGAGCATCAGGACCTCCTCTATGTAGGTGGTACACGTTTCTCCAGGAGTCTGAGCTCTTTGAGCCAACGTGCGCTCCGCGCTCTTCTTTTTTGAATCAGAGTCGCCGAAGCATTTCTTGAGCTCTTCAGTGAAACGATCCCACGTTGTTAAGGAATCTTCGTGGTTTTCGTACCACATCAGAGCTGTTTCCGTGAGAAACAGCGCGACATTTCCCAGTTGGTCGGTGGCATCCCAGCAGTTGTACCGGCTCACCCTTTTGTACTGTGTCAGCCACGCATCCACATCTTCTCCTGCTCTTCCCGCGAACGGGCGGGGTTCCATATAGTGATATCGAGGTGCAGCTGGCACTGACCTTTGTGTGGTTGAGAAGGCGTGACCTTCGCTCTCGGCCATGGCAGTTGGTGTCGGTGGCAGACCGGCAATACGACGGCTCCGGCGAAGTTCGAACAGCTGTGGCTCCGTGGTTCGTCGACGTATACTGTACCCAGCACCTTCCACCACTCTGTTACGCCTGAAGTAGGGGTACGGGGGTTTATTGAACGGAAGCTGGGATGGCGAGGCCGCACCGGATAAAACTGCCGAGAGATCTTCTTCTTCCCAAGTCCACACTTCTATTCCCTCTTATCAATCCGGCACATACACGTCGTAATAATATGAAAGAAACGACCGTGGTTGGCTTGTCAGTACATTTTTGTTGACTACTTCGAGTTGCAGCTGGCTTGCAACTGTCAAAATAATGAAAGGACTCAATAAGATTGCGTGCGGAATGCATTAGCCGAAACCATTCATTGCGGCACAGAAAAGTCATTTCCATCATTTTCTCAGCCCAAGTATCGTTCCCACAAAGATAATACAATAAGTGTCCCTAGTTCTGCTTTCATTCGTTAGATTACGTATGATGCTGAGAATTTCCATTTCTACCTTCTCTTTTCTCCCCTTTATGCCTTCCCCAGTGCACGGTAGCAAACTGGATGTGCGTCTGGTTAACCTCCCTGCCTTTCTTTGCGTCTTTATTTCTCTCTCTCTCTCCATTTATACCTACTTCATGCAAAAACCAATAAGCAAGCATCAAACTATATTTTATGATTTCGCTGCTTCAGTGTGATTATGTTTTTGCGTATTGCCCGGCTCTCATGTTATTACTGCATCTTAATTAGCTGCCTCCGAGTCAAGTGACACTGCGCGCTTACTAAATCAAATACACGTCTATCTCTGGCTGGCAATAGCCTCATGAATAAGTGTTGTGGCAATTACGAACAAGCTGCAAGGTCATCTTGTCCTCTAATAATATCAAAATCCGGAATTCCTTCGCAACCTTCAACTAATCTTTGTTGCTTTATTAATTAGCACTTTCAGAGCAATGCTTGCACCCTATTAGTCTTTTTTAACCCGATTCGTAATGAAAATAGATTTATTTTCGGGCGCGACATATATATTTTCTCTTTCAATAGGGTTGATAAGAAAGACTTACACATAGGTAGGGTATGTAGTCATTGCGTCGACAAGTAGCCTTGTGGGAACGTCAAAAAAGACTGGGCAGAAGGCTGACTACAGCAACGCCCATGAATCAAGCATTTCCTAAAGCTTGAGGCATACAGCTCTTTAGGAACTTCTCTCATCTGATGATTGTGTTTAGTGGACTATAGCCTCTTCTTATCAGGTGATTCAGTTGAGTATTTACGTTTAGAAGAACATCTAGGTATTGAATGGAAGCATTTAGTAGGATAAGCAAGACTGTACGAATACGACCTTTACACAATGGTTGAATAAAGTGTATTGTCACGCTTAACACAGCATGTTTGGAAACGGCAGATAATTCATTTTTCACTGCTCCTCAATTCAGCCAGTTCTTTCGTCATTGCTCCGTTTTTGAGTTTCCGGTGCATGAGCAGCCATGCAGGCACTGCGAGATCGGGGCATCAACGAAGCCTATGCAAACCTTCTGGAAATTTCCTACAGCGGAAATAACCCCAACATAGCCTTACTTACATAAAGTGGAGTCCGATGTGTGCAAAATTGTGATGCCATGACAGGTTCTTACCGACTTGAACAGGTGACGCTGCCTTAGTCATATTATATTTATTTTAGTTCTCTTAGAAAGCAATTACCTTTAAAATCTGTGCAACATGGAATATCCGTGCTTACATGTGCTATCAATGTTTGTGAGATAAATTATTACTTGCCTCAACATGCGACCGCAAAGCCATAAAAAACATCGCATGCATCTTCCCACGGGACGAGCTCGATTGATTGATTGATTGATATGTGGGGTTTAACGTCTCAAAACCAACAATTGATTATTTATTTATTTATTTATTCAGAATACTGTGAATGCCCTGATGGAATTATTACAGGAGTGGTGTCACATTGTACATTGTAAAAACAAGCAATACACAGACTAAAAATGCATGTTGCAAGCACTTGAAATTTCAAGCAAATATCTCAAACAGTGCAAAATTCGCCATAGTGATAGGAAAAGACTCTTCATGAATATAAACATAAGATGAATTGCTGGGGCAAGCAAAAACAAATACAAAACGTAATTGTACAGACCGAGTTAAAACTTGTGACATCATCGATTCAGGAAATCACGGCTAAATAAAAGTGAGCACACATTCACTCGCTCGATTAACAAATTTATGAAATGTCGGCTGTGTCAACACGGTGGGGTGCAGGATATTCCAAGCGCGTATGGCTCGCGGAAAAAAAAAGTGACCAAAAGCATAATTCTTGAAGGGATACTCATAAAGTGTGTGATTATGCTTATTTCGTGTTTGGCGCTTACTTTTAACCTTAACATAATTAGCCGGATTTATTTTCAAAGAGTTGTGTAGCAGCAGATACAAAAATCTCAGGCTGTGAAGCTTGGCGCAGCTCACCAGGGTGGCCAAATCCGCTCTTGTCAAAACAGCAGTAGATGAGTCGGTACGCCTATAACGGTTATCTAGAGATAAAACGGACTCGTTCACGTTGTATTCTTTCAAGCGCGGCTACATGTTTGTTTTTGAAGGGGAACCAGGCCACACTCGCATATTTGAGGATTGGGCAGATAAGCATGGTATACGCTATAAGTTTTGTTTGGGGTTATGAGAGACACCGCATGGGAGGGCACCGGAAATTTTTATAATCTGGGGTTCTTTGACGTGCATCGAAATCTGAGCACATGGGCCTACAGCATTTCCCTCTCCGTCGGAAATGCAGGCACCACTGCCGGGATTTGATCCCGCGACCTGCGGGTCAGCAGCCGAGTACCTTAGCCACTAGACCACTGCGGCGGGACCCGAGCTCGAGTAAATGCGTCACAAGTGGCGGGGTATCTTGTGAATGTTGCGGAATCGGGTATGGCTTGGGAATGATAAATTGTTATTTCATCTATATTAGTCTTGCTTATTGAATGAAGGAGAAGCGTTGCCTTCAGCGAGTAGTGGGACGCTGATGTGCGATCGAAGATCTACATAGTAAACAATTGGGCAGCTCGAGCAGCCGATTTTTACTAGAACACGCTGCCTGCGTCGGCCTTGCGAGGATAGAAAAGGGGGGAGGGGGCAAACAGTTGGCGCAAGACGGAAGCATGCAGCCAATCCGGGAGGTGCTAGCATTCGAAGCGGGGGTGTTGACATCCCCGCCGACACACGACACGTGACATCGTGCCACTAAGAAATGCTCGGAACTTAAAATTGTGTTGGATAAAAAGCACAAAAAGTAAGTCATCGCTGGGGTCATGTAGGTTGTCATTTGGAAACTAAAGGTTCAAAACCCCAAGTTTTTAATGGGATCATTTACATAAGGTTGACTCTTGTGCACTGGAAGCGGAACAATAGAGGGACTGGAGGCGATGCCTACGCAGGAGACTGCAGTGAGACTCCCTTCTTGCTAGTGTGTGTGAGCCGAATATTCATCTCGTTCACCCGCAGTGAAAGTGATGATGATTATGAAGGTGTTATGATGATGATGAAATACACTTACTTATGGAAGTGATGTAAGGGGAATGGTCCTCAAAGGCCCTCCCCGTACAAACACTCGGTGGGTTCCCCCTTACGGGAGCCCATTTGCGTCAGCCGCGACTCGGGATCGCTCAACTAAGGCCCGTTGGGCCGTCTGGTAAGAGCAGTGCGGCTTTCCAGGCCTTCCGGGAAGAATCATGTAGAAAGGTGAGGTTTAGGCTTCTTTGGCACGCCCATACCATGTGGAAAATATCACAGGAATTATACTCGCAGTGTGCGCACCTCCCTGTAGAAGCGAGGTTAAAGTGCTTTGGACAGGTATTCAGCAGTGTGTGTAGGCCAGATTTGATGAGTGGATATTGTTGTTGTCTTCTACTTTGTTACTATTTTCGGGCCTTGAGGCGCGTCTATAGCGTAGAGTAATTTCGGGAAATGTTGAGGTAAAGCCAAGATATGTTTGTGAATATGCTCTTTAAGATTTCTGGGCATCTTATAATTTTAGTGTAAAGGCGAAGAAGGATTCGCTCTACCGTGTTTGTGAATCCTTTACACAGTTTCATATGGATGTGACTATTGAATTCGAGATGTCAAGCGATTTCCAGGATAGTGTAGGCATGATTGGTTTTGAGGTCTGTATCGGTGCGCGGAGGTGGATGCTGCCCGGAGAGTGAGTGCGTGGGCTGCAGAATCGACCGCCTCATTACTACCGACGCCTGTTTCAGCCATATAGAAGTGAGACTCTACCCAGGTGGTGCTGTTGAAAACGCCGTCATCAGCGCCCTCACGGACGTGCTGGCCATAAACGGGTAGTGCAAAGCGAGCCATCCGCAAATTAACGTGCATAGGCCCTTCTCTTTCGTTGACCTTGAGGCGAGGCTTTGTGATTAAGGACCTGGAAAGCTTCTTACTTCAATCCAACCTCGCTTCAGAAAAGTAGGAAGCTCATCAAACGAACTGGGGGTACAATGCGAAAGTTGTTTCAGTTAATTCGGCGTACTGCGACATGCACTTTAAATGCACGCGAACATGGCATGACATCGAGTTACAGGCAAGCACAATGACGTTCGCTCTATAAAGCCTAAATTTGTTAAACTTGGGAATACAGATGATGCCAAAACGATTAAGTGCATACACGAGCTAACTATTTTACGATTAGTGGTACGATGTTCATTTTATTCGGCACAATTTCGCCCTTGCAGTTGCATATGCTCCATTGGTCTCTTGCTTCCGGTGCGTTGAACTGTTTTATTACGCATTATAGAAGGTTCTGTTTACGGTTGTCATCCGTTTGTATATACTGCGAACGGGCATGCATGCATGTCTACTTTCTCGGTGTACTACGAAACGCAAAACCAAGGCCTCCGAGATAGCTACGACAATCGCGGAGACCAATGGCAAGAAAAAAAAAAACTCATATTCGTGACCTTCTTTTTGCGATTTAGCTGTATGACGTGTATGCTCGCATTTAATAGATAAAGCCGGAACTTAGAGCCTTGAAAGCCCTCAGGCGGAATGCTGTGGAGCTTCAGGTTATCGGCAGTCGTGGCGCTTTCGATGTTTATGGCGTCTGTCACCTGTCTACTGCTGCATGGTGCGCACTGCGGTCAGAGGCTCTGTTAAGCTTCATTATCAAAGTTGCTACGGTTCCCTTTGATACCAAAGCTACTCAAAACAACATCAGGGAGACCTACATTATCACACTTTCTCAAGCAAACGGCTGCACACAACGCGAGTGATTCGCTTACAACAGCCCATGTGCAGTGTTTTCACCGTTCTGCTTCGTGAAAGCTGCTGAAAACAGTAAATTGAAGTTCTTAACGTTCGTAACAATTCACAACGCAACTGTAGCGTCGGCTTTGGTCTTTTTTTTTCGTAGAGCATGGAGCTGTTTACGTCTGCTCTTTTCGTCGCTGTCGTTCTGGCGAGTGAACCAGCAAGGACTTCACCGTGGTTCGGTGACGAGCCTGTCTAGCGGAGAAAAGCAGGTAGCTATTTTTATAAGAGTCCAATGCTCAAACACACCTAATATTTAGCTATTTTGCGGTTGTTTACGCTGTAGTTGCACCTGGTTGCGCAGCAAACTGTGCAATGGAGTCAGGGTTTGCGACACTCAAAACTTCGTCAACAGGTGGCACTGCGTCTCCGCAAAACCCTCCAGCAGTACTGCCATGGGGCACCCAACCTGTCTCACCCATCATGTACCACTCAGTCGGGGAGCTGGTCAAGCACCACCTGATGCTTGCCACGCAGATACCTTATTGAAGCGCAGACACCACACCCACCCCCGCCGCTACCCCTGGATACCTGTAGCCAACGTGGTGTTCTTCAACCTCCATGGGACAAGGAAGCCCCAAAAATGGGAAGAACTGTACAGAACTATACCAGCTGAGAACTTCAGCTTATTTGCAGTTACAGAAATCCATCTACGGGACCGGGAAGAGCCGCCTACACATCCTGATTGGCAATGGGCTCGCAATAACCGATACGTAGAGGAACGAAAAGGTGGTGGTGTGGGTGTGCTATGGCAAAGCGGTACGACATGTACACGGCTACCAGAGAACAACCAAGAACAGATGTGGATCGTCGGTGAAATCCTGAACATCCCCGTTCTTGTCGGGGTTGTCTACTTAGGTGTGACTCGAAGACTGAATGACACCAATTGTCAAATATTACATTGCATCAAAGACGACGTGACACGCTGGGGAATGGGGAGATAGGTGCTCCTGATGGGGGACTTCAAGGCCACATACAGCCTTTCGACGGACACGAGGATTCCAACAGGTCTCTCATGCTACAATTGGCAGAATATTTATTCCTCGAGGTGGCCGACTTGCGCAGTGACTGTCATGGAGTTTTTACATGGTGCGCGAGGAACAACAAGTCTACCATCGACTACGTCCTCATGTCACGCAAACTATCCGTGCATACGTCTCGGGTACACGTCGACGAAGCTGGCGACGACAGTCTTGGGAGCAACCATAATCCATAAAGATATCGTTCTCAACGTCCGCATTTCGACAACGCAGCTATGCAGCGTCCGCCGCGAGCGCCCAAAAGTACCCACGGGAAACTGCTTACGAGGCTGTCGCGCAACAATTTGAAAAAAATTACAGTCTAATCGCCTCTGGGCACATACGACGAATATATCTCGGACCTCCGTCGGATCCTGCAAAAGCATGAAGTCCTCCCGAAGAGGGTGAAAGGGTAACAACACAGGACATGGAGGGACAATGAAGTGAAGAGGGCTCTCAAAGCACGACGGGCCGCGAACAGAGCTCATCGGCGAGCTGTCAAATCTCTCGGTCCCACAGAAGCACAACAGAGCTGGGTCAATTATTTTAACTGCAAAAGGGAGATGCAACAGATTGTTGAGCGAAATATCACGGTGAACAATCAACAAATTTTGCAGTCACTGATGACCGCCGGAAGAAACTGCTTGTGCAAATTCTGGTCATACATGACATCGCTCAACCGCAAAGCGCCCGTGTGTGAACTTCGGGACGACAACACGATAGAAAATTTGGAAGATATTGTGCGACATCTCACCGATCACATTCGAGGGATATACGACAGCACTCAACCTCACGACTTGCTCACTTCTCCCACAGCATGTGGGACTGCCAATCCCAAAGACAGTCTATGGAAAGTGACACGACTGGCTATCGATCGCGCTACTTCCAAAATTAGCTCCAAGACAGCAAAGGGTTGGATGGCATTGTCACAGGACTCGTGAAGTGCCTTGGCGAACGAGCCCGGGAACACCTGGCGACGCTCTACACAGGCATCATTCAAGCGGACCCGATACCAGCTGACTGGCTCGAAAGTCGTGTGTGTCTGGTGCCGAAACTAGGAGGAGATGCCAGCTTCTTCAGTGACCACAGAGCCATCACAGTAACCAGCATTATGTGCAGGGTATTCACCCAAGTGCTGAAACTCTGGATGAATGGATGGGCAGAGGTGAATGGGCTCCTCTCTGAGCTTCAAAATGGCTTCAGGGAACGACGACGCCTGGACGACAACCTATTTGTCCTCACACAGTCCATTGAGATCACTAGAATGGAGTCCCGTGGTCTGGTGGCCTGCTTTTTGGATGTGGCGAAAGCGTACAATAGTGTTCCACACGATTTACTGCTCAGCTGCATGCAGAATATCGACATGCCTCCAACGTGGATCGACCTACTCCATCGTCTCTACAGCAAACCATGGTAATTGCGACTTTTGGCCAGACAAGTACGGAGCCAGTGTTGGTTCGCCGAGGTCTGAAACAAGGGTGTCCGCTCTCCCCGCTACTGTACATGCTTTACACTCCGGGGCTTCAGCGGGACCTCATTGGTTCAGGCCTTGGCTTTGCGCTACGGTTCCAATATGACGGGTCGCCACAGGTCTGGACACTACCGGGACTGGTCTTCGCGGATGACCTGGTGCTTTTAGCGGAAAACACCGATAAGCCGCAGAACCTTATAGACATATGCACCCACCCCCTGGCGTCACTGAAACTGACGTTCAATGCGAAAAAAATTGGCGGTGCTACGTTTTTCCGGTCCAGCGGACGAACGTGAGCCGGTGCTACTGAATGGCTAGCCGATCCTTCGCAGCACCGAGTACCGATACCTCGGTGTGACACTTTGTAATAGAGAGTGCTAAGACGTCCACGAGGCCAAGATGAGGAAGTTGTCACAACTAGTGATCGGCACCCTACGGAAATGCTGCCTGTGGGGTTTCAACCGGTATGTAATTGTACGCGAGCTATGGAAGGCGGTACATTGCCTTGCCTGACTTTCGCAAGCGCGGCCCTGTGCCTATCGACGAGTACTCGCGAAAGGCTTGACCGTGCGCAAAAACAGGTGGGCCGCATGGCCCTCGGCTGTCATGGGAGGGTGGCCACGGAGGCAGTCCAGGAAGACATCAGCTGGTCATCATTCGAAGCCAGGGAGGCGTGCAGCAAAATAGCATTTGAAGCCCGCCTTCGGTGTCTGAGCGACTCATGGTGGGCCAGGCGCATTTTCCGGTACCTCTCCTTCAAGGATAATTGGACCCAGTGGTCGAAGAGAGTTCACCGGCTGCGTGGGAAATTCGGCTTCTTCGGCGAAACAGACAGTGGCTCACCCAAAGACCTCAAACCACGTTCGGTGCGCACTCAAATCCGAGAGGTAGAAAGCGCCCAATGGTGGTTAGGAGTGCTGCGTAAGTCTACCCTGCGGGTGTATGGCAAATACAAGGCTGAACTAGGCAGGGAAAAACTCTATGACAATAGCGTAGGCAGTGCTCTGCTGTTTGAGGCACGTACAGGAGCGTTGCGTACGCTGACGTACCGTCATCGTTTCGATCAGGACCCACAGGTTGAAGCTGCTATCTGTCGCTGCTGTTCCGAAACGAACGAGACGGCTGAGCACCTGATTCTGGATTGCACCCGTCTTTCTCCACCGCCAGCAGAGGGCACCACTGTGCCTCAAGCGCTTGGATTTGCAGCAGAAGATCATGACGCCAATGACGCCACTGCCACGGAGACAACAAAGGCTCGTATAAAAATGTGGTGGAAGGCTACGATGCGATAGGGACTGACAGGACAGAGAAGGAACTTATATAGCGTAAAAAGACTTATGTGACAAGTGTGTGCCCCGCTGTTTCTTCCGAGAATTTCTATTTCTCGCCTTCTTTTTTTTTCTGTTCTTACCGGCTAGGTCACACTATCTGTGACCACCCGATTCAAAGGGAACAGTTACCTATCATCATCAACATCATCATCATCATCATCATCATCGTCATCATTTTCTTCATCACTTCAAAGTCGTACGTCTATAGAACTGAGCAGTACACACAGCACAAAAATGCATGGCATGCTTAGTTGGTTCATAAAGTGAAAACTTGGAAGCGCGGAATCCACGATTTGTATTTGTGTGTTGCTTCCTGTCTCCTTCGGTTTTGCGCTTCCAACGTTTAATGCAAAGCGCGATTCTCGCGCCTTCAAATAACATCGTATAAGACATCAGAAATATTTCAGCTAATAAAACTCAGACGTGCACCAGTACCGACGGATATTGCACTTGCGTTTCAATACCAGGTGCTTTCAGATGCTAAGCTGCTTAGTTCCCTGCCTAACGAAGGAAGAGATTTTCGTATATTGAACTATACTTGGGCCAATATAGAAACTTTAGGCTCTCTGTGATCCATTTTTTTTCTGACAAGGCAGAATGCCCCTGGTAGGCATCACATTTTATTTTCAACACGCGAATCACAGTCTTTATTAAGGAAGAATGAGTATAAATGCCAATGATGAAACCAGCACAGTTGTCAGTTATTGTAAAGCACATCGTCTCATCCGACTTATAAGAAAAGTGACAATACCAATCAAAACAAGAGATAGCCCCTCATCAAAGCTTGGTGATTCTCATAAATTATTGAAGGATTCTCTGTTCCTATGTGACTTATTTTTATTGCTTCTGTACTACTAATTAAAAAAATCAAACCGCTTCTTAAGTGTGGAAAGGGTTGCCCGTTTCTTGCTGAAAAAGCACTGCTATCAAACTGCTGCTTATACTCAGCTTCCTAACAATTTGTTTTATTCATGTCACTTTCAGGTGTCCGGATGTCATTGGGAGATGTGGCCATGCAATTTGCTGCCTACCGGGAGAGAGGTACTTCTTTTTTGCCTTTTTTATTCTTCTTGACGATGAACGTATTCACTTGAGCAACGTGAAGAGCACGGTTCATCAAATTGAGGTAGATAGCGCTGAATAGAGGATATTGGTTTCATGGATGAGAAATTCCCCTCTAGTAAAAAACTGAGTTACGCAATTCACTACAACCATATTTGTGCGTTTTGGCTTATTACTTTGTTCACTATATTATACTGACTTTAGCTATGTGATTAATGAGCGAGACCCCTTCAAAATGGGAACAGTGTTACTGCAAATTCTTCAGTGCAGAAAAATGTTTACGCATGTGATAAAATAGTCATAACCTAATAAAAGTTGTTGTTATGCTAGTTTGATTTTCATTATACTGTAACTACATTTACCCCAACTTCCAAGTGCCTCAAACACTCACAAATACACAAACTTTTCCATTCAGGAAACACACAGCTATGCACAACCTGTTTTTTGTATTAAGCTTTAATATTCGATATAAGAGTGAAGACAGGCAGTACCAGATAGCTGTGTGTGCACGCCTGCTGCCTTCTAGAGTTCAAATTTACATACTGCAGAGGGAACGAAATGGTTTGTTCGAAATAGGACAACAACGCATGAATATGTGTATGGGTTGAGCGACGTTCAGTTGCCAATAAAATAGTGCGACATGATCGCTGGCGTTGCAGCAACGCTGATACGTTTGCTGAGTGAACGTCTAAAACACCGCTCAATCATTTAATACTCCCCGCGTGTTTTTGAAGCGGCTTTAGGCAGCACTGCTTTCTCGTTTTGTGCAATGTTTTGCTGCCATGACTGCGCAAGGTGATCTTGGGGCATACCAAGGTGTTCGATAATTTCTGACCATCCTACATATTGTCACGAGGTTGTGATACACGCAGCACTTGAGAGGAAGCACGCAGGAGTCAGGGCGGTGTCAGGCGAACTGTTTATTGGGCGAACTTGTGCCCAGCAAAACAAGGCCAAACACAACTCACAGCAACAGCGGCGTGAACAGTCGTCGGCCGACGAAAAAAAAAAGACCCCCCAGTGGCGCACTGCGCCGGCTTTTATACACGCGTCGTAACGCGTTCCAGAGTGGCATACAAGATAAACGCGGCCTGCGTTGCGCTTAACAGAAAGTGATAGCGGTTCCTTCGTAAACCAAAAGAGCCGCACGTGTCAGTCTTTTATACACGCGTCATAACGCGTTCCAGAGTGGCATACAAGATGAACGCGGCCTGCGTTGCGCTTAACAGAAAGTGATAGCGGCTTTCTTCGTAAACCAAAAGAATTGCACGTGTCACTACCCCCCTCTGAAAAAAAACATCGTCCCGATGCTAAAGACAGAACATAAGAGAGAGTACATGCAATAAATTACATTAACGATGCGTCACAGCTAATCAGCGCGCGTAATAAGGTTTAAGTCGCACCACGTGTACGACTTCGGGTCGTGCACGGCGTCGTTGGGATGACGTTAAGCCATCGGGCACGACCTCATAGTCCAGTTCACCACGACGTCGGACTACCTTGTAGGGTCCAAAGTAGCGTCGCAGGAGCTTCTCAGACAATCCCCGTCGTCGTATCGGCGTCCAGACCCAGACAAGGTCGCCGGGTTGGTATTCGGTGTGGTGTCGTCGAAGGTTGTAGTGGCGCCTGTCGACCGTCTGTTGGCTCTTGATACGCAGGCGGGCTAGCTGTCGAGCTTCTTCAGCGCGATCCAGGTAGCTGGCGATGTCGAGGTCTTCTTCGTCGGTGCCGACCGGTAGCATGGCGTCAAGCGTCGTTGTTGGGCTCCGTCCGTAGACGAGCTTGTATGGAGCAAACTGCGTCGTTTCCTGCACGGCCGTGTTGTACGCGAAGGTTACATACGGGAGTATGGCGTCCCACGTCTTGTGCTCGACGTCCACGTACGTGGCCAGCATGTCGGCGATGGTCTTATTTAGACGCTCGGTGAGGCCATTCGTCTGTGGGTGGTACGCGGTGGTTCGGCGGTGGCTTGTCTGACTGTACCTCAAGATCGCCTGCGTTAGGTCAGCCGTAAAGGCCGTACCTCTGTCGGTGATGAGGACCTCGGGGGCTCCGTGGCGGAGGACGATGTTCTCAATGAAGAACTTGGTGACCTCGGCGGCAGTGCCCTTGGGCAAGGCTCTTGTTTCGGCATAGCGGGTGAGGTAGTCAGTCGCTACGACAATCCATTTGTTGCCAGAAGTTGACGTCGGGAACGGCCCAGGTAAGTCCATGCCGATTTGTTGGAATGGCCGTTGAGGTGGTTCGACGGGTTGCAGAAGTCCGGCTGGCCTAGTTGTCGGCGTCTTGCGTCGCTGACATTCTCCGCATGTTTTTGCGTAGTGGGCGACGTCGGCAGTGAGGCGAGGCCAATAGTTCTTCTCTTGTATTCGTGACAGTGTGCGGGAAACACCAAGATGTCCGGCTGTCGGGTCGTCATGTAATGCTTCCAGAACCTCTGGACGTAACGCTGAAGGCACCACGAGGAGGTGGTCGGCGCGGAGCGGCGAGAAGTTTTTCTTCAGGAGGACGTTGTTTCGCAGGAAAAACGAAGCCAGTCCTCGGCGGAATACTTTTGGCACGTCGGCGGTCTTGCCTTGCAGGTAGTTCATGAGGATCTTGAGCTCTGGGTCAGCTCGTTGGAGTTCCGCGAAGTCGTCGGTACTTATGGGTCCCAGGAAAGAGTCGTCGTCCTGGTCATCCTGGGGCGGCAGATCGACAAGGGCGCGAGACAAGCAGTCGGCGTCGGAGTGCTTTCGTGCGCTCTTGTAGACGACGGTGATGTCAAATTCTTGTAGTCTGAGACTCCACCGTGCGAGGCGCCCTGATGGATCCTTCAAGTTAGCTAGCCAACACAAGGCGTGGTGGTCACTCACGACTTTGAAAGGCCTGCCGTACAGGTAGGGGCGGAACTTTGATGTAGCCCAGATGATGGCAAGGCATTCCTTTTCTGTCGTGGAATAATTGGCTTCTGCCTTCGAAAGTGACCGGCTAGCGTAACTGATGACCCTTTCAAGTCCGTCGGTCCTCTGCACGATCACGGCGCCGAGCCCTGTGCTGCTTGCGTCCGTGTGAATTTCGGTGTCAGCTTCTTCGTCGAAGTGCGCCAGTATTGGCGGCGTTTGCAGGCGTCGCTTTAATTCTTGAAATGCCTCGACTTGCGGCGTTTCCCATTTGAAGTCGACGTCGGCCTTCGTGAGGTACGTCAGTGGCTCGGCGATCCGCGAAAAGTTCTTCACGAAGCGCCTGTAATAAGCGCAGAGGCCAAGAAATCGGCGTACTGCTTTCTTGTCGGTGGGTGCAGGAAAGTCGGCGATCGCAGCTGTTTTCTGTGGATCAGGGAGCACTCCCGACTTGCTGATAACGTGGCCAAGGAACAATAGTTCCTCGTAGGCGAAGCGGCACTTTTCTGGCTTCAGGGTAAGTCCCGAGGCTTTGATTACCCGAAGAACAGCTTCAAGGCGCCGGAGGTGCTTGTCGAAGTTGGAAGAAATTACGACTACGTCGTCCAAGTAGACGAGGCAAGTCTGCCACTTCAAGCCTGCGAGTACTGTGTCCATAACCCGTTGGAACGTCGCAGGCGCCGAGCAAAGACCAAAGGGCATGACCTTAAACTTGAATAGGCCGTCTGGTGTTATGAAGGCAGTCTTCTCTCGGTCTCTCTCGTCTACTTCGATTTGCCAGTAGCCGGTTTTGAGATCCATCGACGAAAAATACTTGGCGTTGTAGAGTCTGTCCAGAGCATCGTCTATCCGTGGGAGGGGATACACGTCTTTCTTCGTGATCATGTTCAGGCGACGATAATCGACGCAAAAACGTAGGGTTACGTCCTTCTTCTTCACCAACACCACGGGTGATGCCCACGGACTCGTAGACGGCTGAATGATGTCGTCACGCAGCATTTCGTCGACTTGTTGCTTGATGGCCTCGCGTTCCCGTGCAGAAACTCGGTAGGGGCTCTTACGGAGCGGACGGGCATATTCGTCGGTTATGATGCGATGTTTCGCGAGAGGGGTCTGACGAAGCCTCGATGACGACGAGAAGCAGTCCTAGTATTGGTGAAGTAAGGCTTTTAGCTCCTTTTGTTGCTGCCTGGAAAGGCTTTGGTTGACGTCGAAGGCGGGCGCGGACACTGCTGTCGACGTTGCGGCTCCCTGAGAATCGGTGAGGGCGAAGGCATTGCTCGCTTCCACAAATTCGCTTAGATGTGCTACCGTCGTGCCCCTATTCAAGTGCCTATATTCGTTGCTGAAGTTCGTCACCATTACCTTGGCTTCGCCATTATGAAGCTTGGCTATGCCTCTTGCGACGCACATCTGACGGTTTAGGAGCAGGTGCTGGTCGCCTTCGATGACACCTTGTAAGTTGGTAGACGCTTTGGTGCCGACGGAAATGATGACGCTCGACAGTGGCGGGATGGTTACCTGCTCTTCTGTCACATTCAAGGCATTGTGAGCGACGTTGCAGTCTGACGCCGTTGCATTATCCGTGGACAGCGTGATTGACCTGGATCTTAGGTCGATGACTGCGCATTGCTGGTCCAGGAAATCCATGCCTAAAATGACGTCTCGCGAGCATTGCTGCAGGACCACTAAATTCACTGAATACGTCTGGCTGTGAATCGTGACTCTTGCCGTGCAGGTTACAGTCGGTGTTATAAGGTGGCCCCCTGCTGTTCGGATATCCGGTCCTTCCCATGCAGTCTTTACCTTCTTGAGCTTAGCGGCGAAGAGACCACTAATGATAGAGTAGTCGGCGCCGGTATCGACTAGGGTGGTGACGCTGTGGCCGTCGATGATCACGTCGAGGTCGGTGGTTCGTCGTCTGGCGTTCCGGTTAGGTCGGGGCGTCGGATCACGGCTGCGTCGGCTTGGTCCGGTGCTGCTGTGTCGCGTCGGCGGCGAGGCTTTGTCGTAAAGACTCTGCTCAGGCGGCATACTGCGACTACGTCGGGAAAGTTCGTGCGTCGTGGTCGTCGTCATCGGCAGCGGCGGCGGCGGCGGAGGAGGATCTTCGGCATTGCGTCGTGCAGCAACCGCACCTCCATCGGTTGCTGCCTTTAGTTTCCCGGGTAGGGGCTTGGGGATCGGCCCCGGTTAGGGCCGGTGTACTGGCGGCGATCCGGGGAGACGTAGCGGCCAGGCGAAGGTGAACGGGATGGTCGTCGTTGTTGCCACTGCGATCCGGCGATGTAGTCGGCGATGTCGCGAGGTCGCTCATCTGGGCGCGGACGTGGCGCGTTCACGTCGTAGCCACGCAGTCCCATCTCACGGTACTGGCAGTAGCGGTAGGTGTGCCCGGCTTCGCCGCAGTGGTAGCATAGTGGGCGGTGGTTCGGGGTGCGCCAAACGTCAGTTTTCCTCGGCGAGCGCTGGATTACTGGCGAGCGGGAAGGCGTCGGGGGTGGCGGCGGTGGCTGGCGATGAAACTGCGGAGACGTTGGGTCCTGGTGTTGGCGAGAAGCGGCGACAGGTCGTCGTGCAGTAGCGGCGTAGGTCATTGCCTCCGGTTGGGGCTGCGGCCGTTCAGGAACGCTCAGTGAGCGCTGTAGTTCCTCGCGGACTACGTCTTCGAGAGAGGCGACTTGGGGCTGAGACAATGGCAACATGCGGCGCAGTTCTTCACGAACAATAGCGCGTATGGTCTCGCGCAGGTCGTCAGGGCAGAGTCCTCGGACTTCTGCGACGTCTGGCGACATGCGCCGATCGTATTGGCGGGTCCGCATTTCAAGAGTCTTCTCGATGGTGGTAGCCTCGGAGAGGAACTCTTGTACCGTCTTTGGCGGGTTTCTGATCAGTCCGGCGAAGAGCTCCTGCTTCACTCCTCGCATAAGCAGGCGAACCTTCTTGTCCTCAGACATGTCGGCGTCGGCGTGGCGGAAAAGTCGCGTCATCTCCTCCGTGAAGATCGTTACGTTTTCGTTGGGGAGCTGCACCCGAGTTTCAAGCAGTGATGCGGCTCTTTCCTTCCGCACGACGCTTGCAAAGGTGCGCAGGAAAGCAACGCGGAAGTCGTCCCAGGTTCGAAGCGTTGACTCGCGGTTCTCGAACCAAGTCCTTGTGGCGTTTTTCAGGTAAAAATACACATGACGCAGCTTGTCGTCCGGGTCCCACTTATTGAGGGCTGCGACGCGGTCGTAAATGTCAAGCCAGCTTTCCAGGTCTTCGTAGGTCGATCCGCGGAAGGTAGGCGGCTCTTTGGGCTGGTTGACGACCACGGTTGCCGAAGACCTTGCTTCCGTCATCGTGGATGCCGGCTTCGTAGCAGCCTTTGTTTTCTTGTCCTTGTCGGGGAGCGGCAGGTATTCGGGCGGTAGTCCTTGTTGTCTTCGGCTCACTCGAACGACCGTGTCGGCATCGTCCTCTTGGCGGCTTGGGCTTGGCTCACGGCTGGACGGGGGCGTACCGTACATGGACCGAGAAGCGCCTCCACCAGATGTCACGAGGTTGTGATACACGCAGCACTTGAGAGGAAGCACGCAGGAGTCAGGGCGGTGTCAGGCGAACTGTTTATTGGGCGAACTTGTGCCCAGCAAAACAAGGCCAAACACAACTCACAGCAACAGCGGCAAGAACAGTCGTCGGCCGACGGAAAAAAAAGACCCCCCAGTGGCGCACTGCGCCGGCTTTTATACACGCGTCGTAACGCGTTCCAGAGTGGCATACAAGATAAACGCGGCCTGCATTGCGCTTAACAGAAAGTGATAGCGGCTTCCTTCATAAACCAAAAGAACCGCACGTGTCAGTCTTTTGTACACGCGTCATAACGCGTTCCAGAGTGGCATACAAGATGAACGCGGCCTGCGTTGCGCTTAACAGAAAGTGATAGCGGCTTTCTTCGTAAACCAAGAGAACCGCACGTGTCAATATCATCTTTGATAAGGCTTTGTTTTTTGTGTCTACCAGAACAATTAGCCCGCATGCATGTAGACATCAAGTTGGGGAGGCTTCAAGTACTTGAAAAGTTTGGTTGCAAACGTATTGCGCATGTTTTTTAATAACAACACCCCTTGAAGTGAATGCTTGGCACAGTACTAAAGATCGGGTATTTTTGTGGCAGGAAAAGTCAGGTTTTTGTGAACAGCTGCTGCTGTGTTTTCATCTCCACGTTTTAGTGGCCTCTCAACTATAACCCAATTAGCTGAATTAACTCATGACATAGCCAACGCAATCAACGATAACGTCCAATTAGATGCTATATTTTTAGACTTTTCTAAGGCGTTCGACGTTGTCCCACATCTGGATTTAGTCAAAAAACTAACGGCTTTTGGTATTGATATCAAAATAATATCCTGGATCAACAACTTCTTAACTAAACGGAAACAAAGCGTTAAAATTGACAATCAGCTATCAGAACCACTTGATGTTTATTCTGGTGTACCTCAGGGATCGGTTCTTGCACCTCTGCTATTTTTAATGTTTATTAACGACATCCACTTTTCCGTTGAGAACCCTATTCAGATGCGTCTGTTTGCCGACGACTGTGTCGTGTACACAGTCGTGCGCAATTCAGACGACCAAACTAAACTTAACAATTCACTTCAGGCAATTTATTCCTGGTGCAATACTTGGGGCATGAAATTAAACACATCAAAAACGCATTGCATTTCTTTTACAAATAAGAAATCCCCCCTTAACTATACATATAGGATTGGAAACTCAATTATCGAAAAATGCAATCAAGTAAAATACCTAGGCATTACACTCACGCCGAATCTTAACTGGGAACCACACATCTTGGCCATGTGTCAGAAAGCGGAAAAGAAATTATCTTTCTTAAGAAGAAAACTGCGCAATGCACCACCACATATTAAAATAAATGCCTACAAAACACTAATTAGACCATGTTTAGAGTACGCCGATCTCATCTGGAGTCCACATCAAAAGTACCTGATTAGTAAAATAGAACGAATACAAAAATTGGCAGTAAGGTTCGTATATTCAGAATTCGCGAGGCAGTCCAGTACCGCAGATTTACTCGCAAGGGCAAACTTAAAACAACTTTTTCAACGCAGAATAATGTCACGATTAAAATTCCTTTACCAATTATATCATGGTCATTTCCACATATCACGCTCTCATTATCTGCAAGATCCACTTAAACAATCATTCCGACTAAATCATTCTAAAACAATACGCCAACCTTTAAGTCGTGTAAACGCTCACAAACATTCACTTTTTCCGTCAGCTATCTCCCTCTGGAACAGCCTACCCAACGACATTGTTTGTTGTAGTACGATTGACTCTTTCATCAACCGCATACAGTGTATTGAATTTGCACCATGATTTTTTTTTCTTTTTTTGTTTGTTCATTTTTTTTTCTTTTTTTTCTCTGGCAATGTATGTATTTCGATGTATCTGTGTACCCACTCCTGCTTGGGCCGTGAAGGGCCTGCAGTATATTCAAATAAAAAAAAAATAAAGGCGAAAAAAAGACACGAAAGGGATGCACGGAACCTCACTTTGCACATTTCCTTTGCCGTAGGTGGTTCTGTACGTTACTGGAATTGGTTTTAACGCGTTGGTATTCTCAATCCTTAAAGTTACGGGAATACCACGTGAGCTGCGAGGAAGGCCAAGTAGAGATTTGATATTCAGGAAGTGTAAAACTCATGAGTGCAAATAATGCGTGGCACAACTGCTACTTAGAGGTAGAGCATCAGCTTCGCATACAAGAGGTCGGTGGTTCGAATCAAGCGCTAAATATTTTCAAGCACTTAAAAAGCAAAATCCTCGAGGTGAAGGGATTGCAAGAAAAAAAAAACAGCAGGTGTGCCGACTCAATCTCGACAACGGTCGGTAATACACTCCCACACCATAGAAAGACTGGACACCCTACCTCGCACATAAATACACCAATATTACGTGGCCCTCAGTCTCCAGAACTGCAAAGCACCTCACCAAAGTGGTAACCAGACCTACGACGTAGTGGAGAGCGCTAAGAATTTCTGGGTCCAGAATAGCCGAAATTGTAATCTGAAAAAAGGCCATGCCCAACGCCTTACGTTATCTAGTAGGGCGAGTCTAGCTGTGCTTTTGGGAGAATTAGAGGGTGTACAAAGGGATATACAAGAGCCTAACGGAGGTAGAAGGGCACATGAGGCTTCCACACTGCTGTAGAAGGGACACGACCTATGTATGCAATCACGGCTTAGATTGGAGAACTAGGTTTTGTGGTTCCTTATCTACAAAAACGTTGCGGTCAACACAGTTGAATGCTAAAGTTTTAGTAGGAAGGTCGCAAGTATGGGAATTAACTTTAACAAGAGGTAAGCATTTGGTTGAACACTTCACGTAGACGTAGAGTCGGCAATGAGTGATTAGAAAAGACAGAGCAAACTGTACCGGAAGGCAAGTTTAATGCCAAGCTAGGTAAGAAGCAGGCTGGATACCATGAAGTGGGGAAAATCGGCATCTTCTTTCAAAATGGCACAGAAATAAACTAATAAATAAAAAAATATACACTTTCTACCGAAAAGAGGCTAACCTTAAGACGCGGAAGATTACAAATAGCAAAAATAAATAAAAAGATGTTGAATACGTGGGCAGACGCAGACATCGTGAACGATGTAGAAGTAGTGGGGAAGAATCGATGCGGTAACCATAGAATGTTGGCGTTTCGAATTAACGTAGATTTATTAAAAGCAACACAAAACTGACACGCAAAAAGGCAATTGATGAGATCCAGCTGAAAGGAAAAGTACTGGAACTTAGTTTCACTTTACAATATATTCGCGGCTAGATACGAGGAAAGTGACATATAGATCATTACCACAATCAGCGATCATCTGCCTAATCTAATCAAAGAGTGTGTGATGGAATTCGAGGTACAGTCACTATACAAGACACTGGCAAGCTATAGTATCAGACGAGAAAGCTCCTTAAGAAACGGCAAGATATGAACAGACAAGTACAGCTGGTGGAGTTTTTGTTTAGCAAGGCAAAGTATGGAGAGAATCGATCATCCAGTTAAAAGCGGAAGGAGCCTAAAAGCTGCAAAGGAAAAACTGCATAGGCAAAGATGAGATGTAGGGGCACATTATGCGACAAAGAACGCAAGGTCTCTACGGATAAAGATAGGATAGTTGAAAATGCTGTTGATTTTTACTCAGATCTGTACAGCAGCTGAGGCATATAGAGATATAAGGTAAGAAGCAGTAAGAGACCATAGGAGTCGGACACCACAGAGGTAACGACAGGGAAATTAAAGAAAGTCATACAGGGAAAGTGAGCAGGTAGAGCCGCTGGAGGGGAAAAGGTATCAGAAGAGCTGTGGATGAATTGAGTTAGAAGAACGGGTGACTCTATATACCAAGTTTTTCTTGACAAGAAGGATATCAGGATTTTAAAGAATACCTACATATTAATCTATGAGAAGAAAATTTCAAGAATTTCAAAAATTACAGGCTGATCAGCTCCTGGTTCGTTGTCTACAAGCTATTTGCAAAAAAATAGCTAATATGTCAAGAGTAAACTTTACTTTATTACACCAAAAGGCGAGAAAAGTTAGAAGTTTCCTAGAGGGTACTCAACAATATACTATATTCATACTGTCAATAAGGTGATGGAGGAATGCACGGAATATCACCAACTCTCTACATCGCCTTAAGACATGAGCAGTTATGCAGAAACTGAGAGATCAAGGCATCTATGAAGCCTATATAAACCTACTGGAACATTTCTATAGTGAAAATAACCGCAACATAGCCTTTCATAAATCAAGCGACCGAATGCAATGAAGGAGGGTGTGGGGAAGAAAGACACGATCATTCCAATGCTAATAACTGCATGGTTAGGAGGTTTTACGGCCCTAAATTAGGAACAGTTAAGAATACGAGGTAATAAAAAGCATCTTCGAAACCTGCCGTTGGCTGATAATATTGCACTGATGAGTAACCCTCAGACGAATTAAAGCTCCTGATACAAGAACTGCAGAAATAGCATAATAGGAAGTCAAAAACTTGACCTGAATAAAGCTCATGCGTGAAAAAGCAAAATAATTGCTGAACCATTTAGGTTGGTGCAGTGTTGAATAGGGTCTGTTTGCGGGCATATGGCAGAGTGCGTGTACCTATCTGCCATAGATCAGGTGCTTCTGATCGCTACCACTGCTTTTTCATCAGAAGTCAACTGCACTTTTCCGTTTTTAAATTTAGTTATCCAATTTTTGATATATACCTAAGAGAAGCATAACGTCCTCTGATTAGTAATACTACCAATAATAACACACTACGACGAGATGCTAGGTAAGAGTATCGCGAATGTATACATTTGCAGTGTGATGGGTCCAACGAATTATTCGAGGGGAAGAGGGCAGTCGCTTGAAGTAACGAGGGAGATGAGGAGCTGGGTCCTGCGTTTCTCATTTTTAGTTGCAAGAAAACCTCGTCATAGCGTAAATACTGCTAATGTGTGCTCACAGCGGTCCCACTGAAATGTTCTAATTAGTGACAGGAGATGAACTTCAAGCGCTGAAGACGTGGTTGGGTGGGATGAAAAAGGCCTCGAACGGGGTGATTGTCTTTATTGCCTCCCCCCCCCCCCTCTATCTAGATTCTCCATGATGGCAGTCTATCCACAGTTCCCGTTACCGGTCATGGGAGTTTGAGCCAACATATCAGTGTGGAATTCTGGTCCCAGGGGAGCCACAATTTCACGAACTACTGGCACTGTGCTTAATGATTGGCGGTGATAGATGCGTAATCAAGATAAATTGTTGGCCACAGAGGTGGAATTCTGGTTACGATGCTCGGCTGTCGACATGAATGTATCAGGCAAGATACAGGCCGCTGTGGTCACATATTAATAAAGGCGACATGCTAAAGAAGCGTGGACTGAGCGATGCCTTTCATCGTCAGGTAGCAGTTGTTGGTGTAAACTTCCGGAACATGCCAAATTGGTGTGCCGAAAACACGGTGCAAGAATACTTTTAGTGAACGAACTCTTGACTATCCACTGCCCGATAATGTTCTGCATGGAAGGTGGCCGAGAGATGGCGCTGCAAACTTTGCCCAGCTTCCCCCTTCGTTTCAGTGTAGGAAAGCCCCGTGACTTAGGATAGCAGCCGCAACGCAATCAATTATCGTCGATTGTGGCTATAAATCTTTCTAGCCAATATTCGCAGCTTCAAGGTAGCGTGGCGGCGCTGAGCGGTGACGGCGGGAAGCTCTGTTGAGATGATTGAAGTGTTTGACTTGCTTCAAACAGCAGATGTTGCTGCTTGTTTTCCCGCCTTTGTGGTCGTTTTTGATGGTTGTGAATGACCTCAATAATACCCTAAGCCTTTGAATTTTTCAAGATGAAGGAAAAGTAGAAAAAAATTCCTACTGATATCACTGCTAGTCTTGACGCTCACAGCCTATACACACCGGAAGAAAAGTAAGCCTCCCGTTTAAATTAGAGTCACAAAAAGCCATGAACGGTTGAGAGGGTTAAATATAGCAGGAAAATAACAAAGTCGCCTGAAAGTACGCAGCACCGATTTTGTGTACGAGTACAGCAACTTCAAGACTTTCCATTTTCGCGCTTAGTTCTGCTCGATGTGGTACTGTGCCAATGATACCAGAACTAAAATAGAAATGCGTTCCGCCTCTAGAATAGAATGAAAGGGCTGGTTTCAAAACGTTCATCACGTCATTGCACATCTGAGGCATCTGCAAAGTGCTTGAAGACCTTCACATCTGCTGCAACTTGTGTTCAGGCTTACTTGCTGATGGCCCTTTTTTGTCGTTTATGCTTAGCACCATGTTATTTTTTTTACTTCTAAAACGCCTAAACATAGACTAGTAAAGGTAACGTCCCCTCTTAAACGAGAAAATTGCACTGATTTCGTTCACTGCCTGCCGACATCATTTTCTTGATATTCTGTTCAGAATTTTTTATTCTAGAAAGCACCCTAAAATAATAAAGCCGGCATTATGACATGCCTATGCTGGTGCTTGTGCTTTGGTATTGAAAAATAATTTTTTCGTCCTTCTTATTCTACTTCAGGCTTTTAGGTTAGCTGAACAATTAGGTTTCGCGCAGAATGTAATACAAGCAAAACTGTGAGATAAAAAACGTCACCGAAAATATTTCTATTACTACTGAGAAATTCGAACTAAGGCTCCTATTATAAGAATGTTACAACATGACGTCAGGCGTCACGCGGCATTACGCACAGCCAGCAACGTGAAGAACGTACGTGTGGGCCTTACTCATAATTTTACGCATATTAGTCTATCCTATGTGCTACTCGGCATTTATTTACTTATAATATGTTAGCACTCCCCTACTTTATGAAAAACATAAATCAAAGAGCCACCAAAGAGCGAAGAATCGCACTCTTCGCCAAAAGTGTTCTTTCCGGTACAGTCTCTTTCGGGGATCATGTCAACGATCCCCATGTTAGATGTACCATCAGGCCATCTATACGTTGTGAAAGTTTCGAATAGTCGCCACAACACCCTCACCGCACCGTCGACCTCCTTCTTTATCACCCCCTCTTTCGCGGCACTGCTCTATATGTGTCACGTGGTCGATATCGCGCGATAACCGGGTTTTCTCATAATCGGAAACCGTCACCCATGTGCCGGTTGTGCTTTGCGGAGTTCGCTAGCAGCCCGCCATGGCCTTCAGCCCGGCGAGACATCTATTGGCATGCCCCAAGGAGAACATAATCGGTCCCTCTCCGCCAAGCGCTCGCTTCGCGGCGTTCACTCACCTAAAGTATTTTTGCACCGTGGCCTCGAAAGAAAAACGTGCTTTTGGGATGTTAAAGCTATTATCTTTTTCAGTGTTACGTTGTTCTAGATAATGTCAACATTTTCGATAAGCATGGTTGATAACCAGCTTTTGTTGAGTCTCGTCGCGACCGCCGAAGAGAGCAGACGTGTTTTTCGGTCGGTCCCCGACCGGTTTTCCTGGAGGAGCACGCGAGCGTCTAGTGAGGCGCCGTACCTTACGGCCGCTTCCATGCTTCCATTTTTTTTTCTCCCCCAGTTTTTTATTTTGATAGCTTTTGCGCACACCCGTGCGCCGTTTTAATTTTTTCTTCCCTCCCTTGTCCTATTGAGCCATTTTTTGTCTCAAGCCCTGTTCAGGGCTATCAAGATATTGAGGAAATGTAGAGCCCTCTCATCTCCTCTTAGTTCTTTTTTTTTTTAAATCTGTAATGACCTCGCCTAGTACGGCCCATCGCCTCTACCAGTAATGACGGACACCCCTTCTAAGGACGCTCCTGACGAGATCACCCTCTGCGCGAGCCTGCATGCTACCGCAACGAGCCGCCCCAGCTCACCCAAACAATCGCTTGCGGCCCCGATGATTACCCGGGCTCGTAAACTGAAGGCTGCTGCCAATCGTCTTCCAAAGCACTCATCTACCAGCACCCCAACTTCTCGGCCCCATGTACGAAGGATCGGGAAACTGTTGCCACCACGCCGGCGTCAGGCACCAACAATCAAGGCCGCCACCTCGAAAAGCGCGAAGCTAACGGCCGCAGCCGAGGAGGCCGCCGCCGCCATTTCCTTAGTACCACAGCCTTCCCAACTCCATCTTGTACCCACACTACAAGAGGGAAGCAAGGCTGAGCTGCAGGACTACCAAGAATCGGTCGCATCAACACCGGCAGACAGCGAGGAACAGGCCAGTACCGATTCCTCCTCGCCCACATCATCCTCCTCTTGGGAGCACAACACGCCCCCGTCCTCCTCTCCGTCCCTGTCGCCCTCCCCAAAGGGTCTGGCCCTTTTCAGAACCGGAATCTGCGCTGACGGACCAGGCCGCCAACGAGCAACACAACAGGCGTCGTTTGCAGCTCCCCCCAAGCGAGCGCGCGCTCACTCTGCGCCGCCGGCAACCACTTTCTGCCCTTGCCTGCTGGCCGGGCAAGCCTGCCGCGCCGGGCGTCAAGAAGACCTGTTCGGAGAGGGGTGTGCACGCAGTGCTGTCTCTCCCCTTTTTCCAGGCGAAGGAACGCGCATGACCTCTACTGGAAGGGCAACCGAGGCAACATTGGAGTCTCTTGCGCAAGCGGGAGCCTCCCAGACCGCCACAGGAAATCCCACCCTCCTCGAGCCTTCCCCACCTTCTTCCGGTCACGCAACCCGTCCGACCCGTCCTCCAGAGAGAGCGGCCTCTCCGGTGTCTGATGGGGTGGTTTGTTTACCTCCCACCTCCTCGCCACAACAACAGCACTCTCCTCCACTCTCCCGCTCAAAGGAGAGCACGGGCGCGTCGTCTGCTACGGCCGCAGCTCCTCTGAACTCTGCCGCTAGCACCGCGCCACACCCTCCTTCTGCTTTCGGCCCCATGCGCCCACTGACGGTGGACGCCTCTACCGAAGCAGATTATGAAGAGGCCCGACGCAAGCATCAGCAGAAAAACGGATTTCCGTGCCAGGCATCAACAGCTACAAATGCCCCTTCCAGTAGGCAGCCAGCCAGTGCAGCTCCCCCAAGCAAGGGAAAGGGGTCCCGCCAGAAACCAGGTCGCCGCCAGCACCAACTCGATATTATCGAACACCTGGTCGCGAATGAGCCCCGCCGCACCTCTGCCACCATCCTCTACCGCCCCAAGGGCAGGAAGAACAACTTCCTCTCCCTCAGCCGCGACGCAATTGCAGCACAGCTCTCGAAGGTGCCCGGCACGAAGCGTGTGCGCGTTAACTTCAGCGGCAACGTTGTTGCGGTTGACACCACACCCGGAGCTGACACCTCCGCTCTCCTGGCAGTGGAAAGCATCGGGAATGTGGCTGTCAACGCCAAGACCGCCAACAAAGGAACTTGTACCGGCGTACTTCACGGCGTTGACGCGGCTTTTGACGAGGAGGTCCTCAAAAACAACATAGAGAGCTCTGCTCCCATCCTCTCTTGTGCCCGTACCGGACGCAATGTCCTTCTCCGATTTGTGGGTAACGCACCGCCACCTGAGGTGGCGTTATTTAAGCAGACCCGCCCTGTACGTTGTCGTCGTCGCCGCCCTCTCCAGTGCGCTGGCTGTGGCGCTTTCGGACACACTCATGCGACCTGCACCAGCTCCCCACGCTGTTCGCGCTGTGGCGGCGACCACGCCCGCGCCGACTGCGTTGCACCCGGCCCCAAGTGCCTACACTGCGGCGGCCCACATCCCGCCACCGAGCCCCGATGCCCTCGCTGGCAACACGAGAGGAAGGTGCTAGAAATCATGGCCTCTGCGGACCCGCCCCTCTCTCGTCGTGAGGCCGAGAGGAACCTTAAGAGCGAGGGAAAAGCCGTGCCTGCTCGAGCACCGTGCACTGGTATTTCCTCGGTAGTGCAACCGGGCCGGACGTACAGCGCGGTTGTTTCGCCCCCGGCCGCCGAACCCTCGGCCCCCGACTGCGAGGTGCAAAAGGACATGGTGATTAGTGCGCTGGCCGCTGCCGTGCAGGCCCTCATCGGGACAATACCGCAATCCGGCCCTGTGTTCGAGCTGTGCAACGCGGCCCTGGCCGCCCACGCTCCCTCAATCAACATGGCTAGCGGCAAGGTGTTTCGGCCGCGGATTCTTCAATGGAACGTTCGTTCCCTCCGCTGCCGTCACGCCGAGCTGTCTACCCAACTCCTCCGACGCGAGTACGACGTCTTGCTGCTGCAGGAAACCTACGCTCGCGTCGGAACACTCAACCTACCTGGTTTTGTCGGCTATCACAGCACCACGCAGTGCGAACTTGAAGAGTGTAGCGCAGTCCGGTGCAGCACTCCCTCGCATCCTCCCGGCACGTCGCGGGCTTCGGTTTATGTGCGCGCCGACCTCCCTCACGCTGCAGTGGACATCGAGGACATTCTCTGTGACACCCTCGAGGCCGTCGCCCTGACTGTGCGCATCGGGAGCACGGACACCAGTGTCGCTAGCGTGTACGTGCGCACATCGAACTACTCGGCATGCTGGGACACCCAATTCGTGTGCCGCCTCGCAGACCGCCTAAATCGCGACGCGGTCATCGGTGGCGACTTTAACTCTCACCACACCTCCTGGGGCAGTGGCGTGACGAACCACCGTGGGCGCGACCTTCTCGATGCCGTGCAAAAGGCCGGACTGCTCGTTATAAACACGGGTAGCTGTACTCTCGCGCGCCGTGGTGTGTCCGACAGTGCCATCGACCTGACTCTCGTGGGTGGTACGTGTAAATATGAGTGGCAACGTGCACCGGACTCTCAGGGCTCCGACCACTACCCCATCGTGGTCACACCCCCCTCAGCTTACATCAGGTACACTCGGACCTACAGTGTTGTGAAGTGGACTCGCTTCAGAGAACTGTGTGCTAGAGTGCCAGTCTCTGCAGACTTCTTCACCGCGCTGGCCGAGTGTCACGACGCAGCTACCACCCACTGCACCGTGCCTGCGGGCACCCCCGCACCAGACATCAGCCTCCTCAACCTTCGCGCCGCGCGTCGCAGGGCGCAGATTGTGGCGGTGCGCTCGCAGAAGGCGGAACATTGGCGTGCCTATAACTGTATTGACGCGGTGTGCCGCAGGCACGCCAGACGCCGTCGCAACCAGAGCTGGGGGAGCCTCTGCTCGTCACTAGATGACCCTCAGAACCACGCCCAAGCCTGGCGCATTTTCGCTGCCGTTCTTCGCACCAGAGAGCCTCGCTGCCCGGTTCTCTGTGTTGCTGTTGCAATGAAGATCGCCACGCAGGAATTGGCTGAGCTGCTGGCAGACAAGTTTGCCCCTCCTGCTTGCCCACAGCCTCCACAGGGACTACCACCTGTGCCTGCACTCAACAGGCCTGAGCTCTTCGCTCCCGAGCGGTACTTTCCCACCGAGGGCATTCTGCTAGAGATCCGCGCATTGTGCACGGAGGAGTTTACTCTCAGCGAGCTGACCGCAGTGCTCAACAACCGCACGAAGTGGTCTGCCCCGGGAGTGGACGGCCTCACCTACCAGGTGCTGCGCAACATTGACCCCTCCACGCGGCCCCGGTTGCTGGAGGCCTACAACGAAGTGTGGCGCAAGAGTCAGGTGCCTCCTGGCTGGAAAGAGGCGCTCGTGGTGCCCATCCTGAAGCCACGGAAGCCGGCCACGGAGCTTTCATCCTACCGGCCAGTGTCACTTACCTCGGCCGCGGGGAAAGTCATGGAAGCCATGGCATTGCGACGCCTTCGCTGGATTGCCACCGCAACCAACGCATTCCCTCCCGAACAGAGCGGATTTCGCCCAAGGCGCTGTACGTTCGACTCACTGGCCGACGTGATCGCCACCCTCGAGGAGGCCAAGTACCGCGGCGATTACGGCATCCTCGTGCTGCTCGACGTGAGAAGTGCGTTTGACTGTTTGCCCCACGCATCGATTTTGGACGCACTTCGTGACCTCGGTGTGTGCGGGCGGATGTTTGACTACCTGGAGAGCTTCTTGGGCGACCGCACTCTTCGCGTTCGTGTTGGCTTCACAATCAGCGGTCCCCACTCCGTCACCGCAGGCGTACCCCAGGGCAGCATACTGAGCCCTTTTCTGTTCAATCTGGCTCTTGCCAGGCTGCCCGACTACATCCCGTGCAACACGGCGTGTGAAGTGCATGTGGCGATTTACGCCGATGACATTGCGCTGTTTGCCTGCGGCCCCGGTCGCCACCGGGCAGCCCTTCTCGAGTCCCTCCAGGTGGCCATCGACGCGGTTGACGCATTCCTGAACGGGGTTGGACTGGCGCTCGCCGCCTCCAAGACGGAGGCACTGCTCGTCCACCCGCGAGCGTCGACACGCCGCTCCACGCCTCGGCTCTCACTCCGGGGCCTCCCCATCGAGTGGAGCACGAAGGTGCGCTATTTGGGGGTGACCATAGACCACCGGCTCAGCTGGCGACCGGCCGTCAACGATCTGCGGACGAGCAACCGCAAGGTACTCGGCGCCGCACGCAGTCTCCTCGCGCGAGGGCACGGCTGCACCCCTGCCCTTGCCCTGCGAGTCTACAACGCAGTCGCATCGGCACGCGTGATCTACACTGCAGCAGTGGCTTCGTTGAGTGCTTGCCAGCTAGCTGCCTTGGACGCGGACCATCGCAACGCCGTGCGGGAGTACTACGGACTTCCCCAAACCTCCCAGGTGGGCCCCACGCTCGCCGAAGCGGGGGAAACTCCCATCTCCCTGCGGGTGACCCAGCGGACACTAAATCATGTACTGCGGCTGAAAACCACAAGGCAGGGGCAGCTCCTTGTGAACAGGCTATATGCTCTACCTCACTCATCCATGGGGCAGCGGGCGAGTGAGCTCTTGACTGTTGTGCCAGACATGCAGTTCCCCAGCTGGCTGGCTATCCCACCCTACCGCCACACCCCTCTGGTGATCACCAAGACCATTGGCGGCATCAAAGCGAAGGCGCGCACCCCGCTGGCAGCGATGCAGCAGGAGTGCTCCGCCCTCCTTCACGAACAGCTGAACGGCCGGCTGCTTGTTTACGTCGACGGGTCAGTGCTTCGCGACGGCTCCGCGGCCGCCGCCTGCGTTGTGCCATCAGTCGGCGCGGTTCTCAAGTGCCGCCTCCCCTCCCTCGCCTCCTCCACTGTGGCGGAACTCGCCGCTATAAATTTGGCAGCCGATTTCCTCAGTGAGCGGGCACCCATGAGCGCTGCAGCCATCATCTGCGACTCCCGGGCGGCCTTGGCCGCGATCTCGCGCGAGGAAGACGGCAGCCTCCTTGCGCAGAGAGTTGCCCGGAAGCTGCACGCCGTGCAGCAAACGGGGTGCAACCTTTCGCTGCACTGGGTGCCTTCGCACATCGGAATACCCGGCAACGAGGCGGCCGACTGTGCCGCGAGGGATGCGCACGACCCCGACACCGGCGTCACCAACTTCGTGTGCTCCGCGGATGCCGGCCGTCTCCTCACCGCCCGCTACGTGCGCGAGCGTCATCCCGACCCTCGCGTAGCAGCTGGAAAGCCGCCGCGGCGGCTCCCTCTCAAGGGACTCCCAAGACGAGACCGCGGTTTCCTTCTCCGTCTCCGCACCGGAGACAACTACACCGCCGAGCGAAAACATCGGCACTCCGGGCGTGGCAGTCCATACTGCATGGACTGCGGCGACCTGGAGACTCTGGACCACCTTTTGCTTCATTGCCCGGCTGGTGACGCGAGCAGACAGGTGATGCTCGCAACGTACGGAGCTCTCGGCCTGCCTCGGACAACAACTGAGCACCTCTTGTTCCCGAACAGTGGCCGCGCGCATATCAAGCGTGCCCTTTCAGCGCTGCTCGACTTTGTAGACGGAAGCGGACTGCGTGAGCGAATTTAGAGAATTCGCGCCCCGTGATTTTGGTAGACGATCTGTGCGTCCCCCCCTTCCTTTGCTCGCTCTCTCCTTTCTCTTTCCTCTCTTCGCTCAAGTCTATTATCCCCCATTCCCCTTCCCATGTGAACCACTGCTGAGGTGTCGCACTTAGCTGCAGACAGTTGCGGGGTTCACTTTTCTTTTCTTTTCCAATTTTAAGAACCACTCCCCCCCCCCAGCTTTTGTTAAATTACGAAAATGTTAGCCATGTAATGCTGACTGCTGCTTTCTTGTTATGTGGGGTATTGGCCTGTGAGGGGAGGATTGACTCACCGTTTAGTAGCGTTTGGTCGTGCTACCAATCTTGAAGACTTCTGAGTAAACTTCTAAAGGTAATTTATAGTTGGCTAGCACTGGCTAATGCTAGTTTTTGTTGGTGGATATCAGGAAATTTTTCTTACGAGCTTGTTCTGCATCGTAATATGTACTACATGTGCTAAGCTCGGACTGTGATACGTTAAATTATTGTTGCTACTACCAGAAGGATAGCACAAAGCGAACAGGGCATGCGTCTTTACTCGACGAGAGTAAGGGGCGCGCACGAACGTGGCTGTCGAAGTTACGTCGAACCGTATCCATCCATCAAGCGTCCCAGTGTATTTCGCGTGCGTTTTAAGCTATCATCGCGCCAACTACTCGTATTGCACGATTTCATTGATGCTCCTGTAGCACGGGGCTGAACTTGCAGCTATTCAGCGTAGAGAGCTGCTTGTTGCCTCTTGCGCGGGACATCAGTTGCCTAAGTGCGTGGGATCTGTGGTGCTATGCAGGATGAGCAGAGCTTCTCGGGAAGATGAGTAAGCTCCGTGCTCGCTCTGCGGTGGCCACGGTATGAAGACAGTGCGGGGCGCGTGATAGCAGCTTTGATTCGGTCTTCGTTTGGCGGTGGGAAAACATATGAGGCATTTGTGGATTTTGAAAAGAAATACCACTTGCGAACACGTCCGCGTCACCACTCAGTCAACATATATTTTTTTGCCAGGATGTGTGTGGTGGTGAGCGTTTATGCTCTTTCGAACAGGTTCCTTCAATCCACCTGCAGCAAAGAAATTTCTATACCCGAAGGCAGTAAGCGTGCAGACGGAGCTCGTGCTGCTCGTTTCGCTGGCTCCGAGTAGATACGTTGTGAGTGTGTTGAAATTGAATGCCCACTTAGTCCACAAAAGGGCGAACCACACACCCTTTTGCCTTTCAGTGATTACCTTTTTTGACTTTAAGGCAAGTGCTACGAGAAGATCCAACATTTCTCGTTTTTTATGTAAATAAAGTAGCTGTCCACATATAATAATCTTTGAGTCTTTTTGGTTGCCCAGGTGGTTAAACTGTAACTCGTAGTATTCCGTAACACAACATTTACGTTGAAGCAGAGACTTAAGTTTTATGAAAACATAATACATGCCACAGGGCGATGATATGTCAATATTATACGTAACGTATCAGCCGTTAGCTTATTCAAGTGGTGTATAATACGCTTTCATATAGTTTGTTGAATATTAGAAGTATAAATGTAACCTCCAGTATGTTGACAGTAAAGCAGAGCTTAAACTGTCGCCACGATTAACAGTAAGCTGACATCAGTAACCTCACCTGAGTCATACGATTAGAAGTTTACGTTTGTTATGTTGTCAACAAATTGCATAGACTGAACTGTAATCACAGTTGTTGCATGACATTACGTCTGCATGTGGTCTTTCTCCAAAGCTGCTTTACAATGGCCAGCTTTGATCCCTGGAGGTCTCCTGTTTCTAACTTTGCATTGCCAATGTATTAATGTGGCATTTTTATGACGCTGGCACATTCAAATCATTAACTTCTGTTACCACCGTTGTTGGGAAATTATGAACTGTTAATGGCCTCTAAATCAACAAATAGAAACCCCCGTTACGAGCTGCATATGACGGCGCCTTTACACTAATTCTTACGGTCAATTGAACGTGGGGATTTGGTTGTATTGTTTCCAAGGTTACATTCAAAGGCAGCAGGCTCTGTGCATAGGGTGCTGCCAGCTGGTTAATGCAAGGGGAACTGTCGGTCATTGGTGTCTCAAATTCAAGAGCCTTCGTACTCAGGTGTGACGTGCGTACTTGGCTAAACATCTTGGTTTAGCGCATAATTAGATGACAACTGTCTCTTGCAGCAGCTAAAATGTCTTAACGAACGTGAGGTTGCTGGGGCGTTGCGTTGTATTGTTTGCTCTTTAACCGCAGCCTGCGCCGTTGTTTCGGTGTCCGTCCGGGCGACATGGTAGGAGCCAGCAGCGTCGACTGCCCCGCTTCTCCCGTCTATTCCTGAGCGGAAGTAGCAAGAGAGTTGCGGAATTCGGCGACCCTCAAGCGGAGCAGTGCGTCGCGGTGGGCGACAGCCGTTCGTGCAGCTGTGTTGCCGGAGATAGCCGCGTCTTCCAACAGAAGCACCGGCGCCTGCAGCAGAGGGGCTGAAAACTGTGCCTCGATCCCTACCCGATATCAAGACACAGTTGTCGATGGCTAACTGGTGAAGATATACGGCTAGTATATTCTGTCAGTATTGAAATATGTGTGAATAGGTTTATTTGATGTATGCGTTTAAACTAAAAGTACATGTTTGGCCAATTATGTTTCACTGTCAACTTGCATTGAAGTCAGTGCGTGCACATTTAGACGAGTGCGTAGAAGAGAAGAGGTGAGCTCTGTCTTCTTGAAAGCGTGAACTGCTTACTTTAACGCGTGTGTGTGCTTTGTGCTGTCTCTTGCATCCCTAAATTAGAATGAGCCAAGACTAATTAAATATAACATGAAGCGGTGGAAGAGGCGTTAGAAAAATTGACAGAAGGGAGAAAAGGGGGTGTATTCCACCACATAGCGGCGGTAACTACAGAGCACTAGCTAAACAACAGTTAAGTTTGAGGTGATAAATGCAGCAAAATTTTTCACGATGAAAGCCTTCAATCTCATTCGTTCCCTTGTGTTCTTGCCATATCGGACAGATTTGGAAGCTTCCTTCAAAAGGTTTATATCACATGGGAGGTTTGCAAAAAACCCTGGAAAAGCCCTCTTATTTATAGACATATTCTTCAGTTCTTCCAACTACAAAGACAACTCGAAGAAGTTTGCAGCAATGACATCTGTTAAAAGAAGGACTTGTTGGTGGATTTATTTTACAAGCATTCGCTTAGCTTTGGAAGCGGCCGTTAGGTTGGTAGGTGACCTTTCGGTATTTAAGAAACTAAGGCTCCTCTATATAGACAAGGGGTCTTTATGGGAAGCGCTTTTCTACAGTACTTGGTGCTTGATAATATTTAGTAATACTTATGAAAAATAATAAATTTGGGAGCATAGCTGGATTTATGGGCGCCTTCATAATGATGCGTTAAACGAGTGTTTCCCGGTTTTCTGGGTCGTAATATTTAACGAAAATTGTCATGAGACGTTCAATTCAAAGAATCGAGCGTTTTTGTGCGTGCTAGTTCACCGTAGCACTTTTTGTTTACTTGATAAGAATACCGAACTGAAGAGTTATGATTCCAAGATAGCGGGGCTTGAGCGGCAGCCGCATATGGTTAATAAATGCTTCTGGCTGGTTGGGCTACATTTATGCGTGTGTTGTTCTAGCTAGTGCTGGTGAGGCATAAAAGTGGCGTGATACGCCTTCAGCCTTTTTTAGCACGAAGTGCGGTCAATTTAGTTCCAGTATCCTTGTCTTCGTAACACTCAAGGTGGTGTGCGTGGTCAAAGTTGCCGCCACGCATACTAAGTGCGGATCACTGTATGTGGGCCCCGCGTTCGTATGGTGTTATGTGATGTGTAACATGCTGTACTAAGCGGTGGCAATGCTCTTTGTTAAACTCATGGAGCGTTCTCTTCCGCCAGCGAGAAGACTTGTTCTTTGAGCACCTCAATTATTATGATCTTTTATCACAATCAGAGGAAGAACTAGGCGTAAAGAAGGCCTAACTACACTTATTAGAAATAGGAAGAGTGTAGTCAAATGCGAAATAGAAAGGAATGGAAAAACGGGAAGATAAATTGAAACAGCAAGAATGAGTAAGAAATACGTAAAGCGAGAGGTATACAAATAGAAGTAAACAGGCAAAACAAAGAATAAAAGCAGAGAAAAATAAAAACAGTGAAAATGAGGAAGGTTGAAAAATTGGCCCCATATCTGCATGTTACACGGCAAATCTCGTCGAAAGACGTCAGTCTTGCGTCTGGACAGAGGAAACAAAACGTTTGTTTTATGTTCTGTGCAAGAAAATTGTTGAACGGCATTCTTGAAATTCTGTGTTAGTGTGCCTCGAGCATGCAGTGGAGTAGAGCGAGTGCATCAAGTCACGTCACAGGTGAGACATGAGCGCTATCTGGCACTTGTCTTGAAAAACGGAGCGCGTGGCGTGCGCGCCCATCTCGGAGGCGAGAAGGCGTAAAATGCAAAGCGATGGGTAGGTGCCACCACCATGTTGTCTTAGCAAAGCATTGGAAACACTTTCCTTTTCTTGCAAGCGTTGCATCATCAGCGCAGGGTGTGCATCATCAGCGCAGGGTGGGAATCTTATGAAGCTGCTAATCGTACATATTTATCTGCCCTAAAGGAAGGTAAAAATTATTACCTAACCCACACTCTACCAGGCATGATCAAAACAGACATTCGCAAGTTCTCGCGAGTTATTAACCCTTTTTGCGATAGCATTATCATTCTAAAAGACACAGAAGGCAACATATTCGCAAGTACCGCTTTTTGCAAAATGACGCATTTTGCAATAATTTCTCGGTTTCAAGCAACATTCACCTAGCGGACACCAGCGCATGCAACTATCTTATAATTTATCCTGTAACAGTACATTCCTCTGGCATTGCTAAACTTATTGACAAATTACCCTTTAACTCAGTTGCAGGCTTTGACGGCATCAACAGCAACTTTTTAAAAAGCACTAGCGTCTTCAGCTCCATGATATTGACCAAAAGCTTTTAACAATCCATAGACTCTACTCTTCCTTCACAATGGAAAATGGGGAAGGTGGTTCCTCTGCACAAGCCCGGCAGGAAAAACTCACCCCTGAATATCTGCCCAATCTCACTGACCAGCACCTGTTGCAAACTTCTTGAACACGTGATTTTCACCAACCTGGTTAACTTCCTCAACTCCTACTCATTTTTCACCACAGCTCAACTTGGTTTCCGTAAAACTTACTCATGCGAAACGGAACTAATATCGTTTACTCATGGACTAATTTGTATTTTAGATCGCGCCTCGTTTGCTGACTGTGTGTTTTTAGATTTTAGTAAAACATTTGACAAAGTTTCGCATCAACTACTTCTTTTCAAATTAGTCTTTTGAACCTCGATAATAACATACTGAAATGGATTGAATATTTTCTTTGTAACCGCCATCAATTTGTTACTGCTAATAATCATGACTCACCTGTTACTGAAGTTCATTCCGGCGTGCCTCAAGGATCAGTACTAGGACCACTTCTTTTTCTAATCTATATTAATGACTTGCCATCTACATTGACACCTCATGTTCACTTATTTGCAGACGATTGCGTAATTCACCGTGAAATACTCAGTACTGACGATCCTAATGCTCTTCAATCAGATCTAAACCTTATAAGTGATTGGTGTAATACCTGGTGAATGCAACTAAATATTGTCACGTACGTCCCGCGAAAAAGACGAAGGCGACAGCGCATACGCGCAACTGCACGCTTTTATGCAGAACGCAACAACGAAAAAGATGAGGAACTCTCTCTCACGCGGTTAACAAAGAGACCGACCGGTTGCTGTTTTCTCAGCGTCTTCGAGTACGACCTCTCTCTTGACGTTGCGACACTGGTGGAGGTGCTGGGGCCTGCAACCTGATGCAAGAAAGCGTTGTTCGGGACCGTACACCGAGTCCGGAGCCTCAACGTCTTGTTGCGACTCCAGTACACCGATTCAGCCGGCGCCTATTAGGCCTTAGCCCAGAACTCTTGACGGCATCTCCTGTTACCAACATGGCGGCCCCTTCAGCGTCTGCGAATCTTCCCCCGGCCCCGGCCCAGACGACTCACCCTTACCAGGTAACTTTTGACACTCCTCGTATTCCCGAAGTCTTCCGTGAAGAACCGTACGAAGATGTCGAGGACTGGCTCGACCAGTTCGAGCGGACCGCTGTGGTGAATCGTTGGAGCGTGCAAGAAAAACTTGGCCGTACCTACTTCGCAATGGAAAATAGCGCTCGCACATGGTATGAGAACAGGGAGCCTACTTTCCAAACCTGGGACAATTTCCGCCAAAAGCTTCTCGAGACGTTCCTGAGTGCGGACCAACGGGATCTCGCACAACAGATGATCGAAGTCCGCATGCAAAAGCCGAACGAAAGCGTGGCCATGTTCGCTGAGGATATGGCCCGCCTATTTCGCCGCGCTGACCCTGACATGCCCGAGGCAAGGAAAGTTCGTCATCTGATGCGGGGAGTTAAGGAACCGCTTTTCGCCGTCCTTGTACGAAATCTGCCAACAACAGTGGATGAATTCATCAAAGAGGCGACTGTCATTGAGCGGGCGCTCCGGCAACGATGCCGCCACTTTGACCGCCTGCCCGACCAAACGCCTGTTGGTGCCACCGCTCAAAACGCCGCCGTTTCCGAAGACTCTTTACGGCAAACATTCGACAAATCCTGCGGGAAGAGCTGCGGGCCCTCAGCCTTCCGTCTACCGATCCCCCAGTTGCTTCTGTTGCAGAAATTGTGCGCCAGGAACTACGGCAAGCCTTTCCATTACCGGCGCCACCACCCGAACCACGTCCACTGACCTATGCTGATGCCATCCGCCGTCATCCACCTGCCCCAGAAGAACCACCCTTTCAGCCGCGGCCCGTTACCTTGCCGTGGTGGCAGCGTGAACCTGTGCGGTGACCACCAGTACGTCGGACCGACTTGTGGCGCACTGCCGACCATCGACCCCTTTGTTTCCACTGCGGCGAACCAGGCCACATCTCGCGCTACTGCCGTCATCGAGAAACCCGGTTTGGAAACTTTTCTCGGCCCGCTTCTTTTTATTCTGAAGACCCTCGTGACCATGGTGCTGATCACCTACCGACGAACCAAGCGTCCTCACCAAGTCGTCGCTGGCGGTCTCCCTCACCTGCACGAGGTCAGAATTCTCCGAATCGCCAAAGATACGCGGACGCCATCAGAAACCGCTCCCCAAGCCCGTGCCAGGGAAACTAACTGCCGCGACCTCCGGGGGCAAGGTTGCCAATTGCCGAGACGCCAAAAAGACCCCCTTGCCTCTACACAAAGACGACGTGACGACGGTGATGACGAAGGCGACAACAACCACGAGTACTACTGCCAATGAAATTGTACGTGCCGACCACAGCGTTATTATAGACGGACACCACGTAACAGCACTGGTTGACACTGGTGCTGACTTCTCTATTATGCGACAAGAGCTCGCCGACCGCCTTAAGAAGGTTAAGACGCCGTGGAGTGGGCCGAGCATAAGGATTGCTGGTGGGTAGCTAATGACGCCAACCGGTAAATGCACCGCTCGGCTCGTAATCGATGATTCGAACTTCGTCGCCACTTTTCTCATTTTACCGGACTGTTGTAAAGAGTTGATTTTGGGTATGGATTTTCTGCGAGAGTACGGTGCTATCATCAACATCCCAGAACGTATCGTCACCTTTTCCGCCCATCCTTACGTCGACGCCACCACTGAAGAACAACTGCAACGTTTACGTGTAGCCGATGATGTGATGCTCCTGCCGAGATCTTGCTGCCTTGTGTCGGTGTTGTCTGAACGGCCGTGCCGTAATGAGGTGATAGCGGAGCGAATAGACACGCTATTGCTTACGCAAGATGTTTCAATAGCGAGAGGCATTCTGGCACTAATTGATGGGCGGGCAGAAGTCCTCATCACCAACTTCAGCAACGAGCGTCGTCACACCCAGAAGGGCACCGCGATTGCCTACTACGATGACGTGGAGCAAGCCAGAGATTGCTCCGCTTTGCAACCGGATGAGGCGACCATCCCAGCCTCGACACCTTTGTGTGTCAACATTTGCTCAACCCTGTCAGCCTCGGAAAAACAGCGCCTACTAGAGCTAATACACCAGTTCAAAAATTGTTTTTCGTGCACGTCAAAAGTCAAGCAAACACCACTGACCCGGCACCGAATCATCATTGAAGAAAACACGAGACCGATCCGTCAAAACCCATACCGTGTGGCTCCGAAAGAACGTGAGGAGATCCAAAAGCAAGTTCAGAAGATGCTCCAAGATGACGTAATACAGCCTTCCAAGAGTCCCTGGGCATCCCCCGTGGTATTGGTTAAAAAGAAAGACGGCAGCTTGCGTTTCTGTATAGATTACCGCAAGTTAAACCAAGTAACGAAGAAAGACGTCTATCCAATGCCACGTATAGATGACTCTCTTGATCGGCTGCGGCATGCACGCTATTTCTCATCGATGGACCTGCGAAGTGGCTATTGGCAAATAGAGGTCGACGAGAGAGACCGTGAGAAAACTGCTTTCGTGACGCCCGACGGTCTTTATGAATTTAAAGTGCTTCCATTCGGGTTATGCTCAGCACCAGCCACTTTTCAGCGTTTAATGGACACTGTGCTATCAGGACTTAAGTGGCAGACATGCTTGGTTTATCTAGACGACGTTGTCGTCTTCTCAGGTACATTCGAGGAACACCTAAGTCGATTATTCGCAGTTCTACAAGCTATACGTTCGGCTGGCCTGACTTTAAAGCCAGAGAAGTGCCATTTCGGTTTCAACGAACTTTTCTTCTTAGGCCACGTGGTCAGCCACGAAGGTGTTCGACCTGACTCGGGCAAAATTGACGCTGTCGCAAAGTTTCCCGCACCGCATGACAAAAGAGCAGTGAGACGCTTCTTAGGCCTCTGCGCTTATTACCGACGATTCATCGCCAACTTTTCGTCTATTGCGGCGCCTCTGACGCGGCTCACACGAGAGGATGTCCCCTTTTTTTGGAGCGAAAAGGAACAAACAGCGTTCAACGAATTACGCCAACGCCTCCAAACACCTCCGGTTCTGGCGCACTTTGACCAGGAAGCGCCAACAGCACTTCACACCGACGCAAGCAATGTAGGCCTGGGCGCCGTACTGATACAATGGCAAGATAACTGCGAGAAAGTGATAGCCTATGCCAGCAGAGCTCTATCTCACACGGAAGAGAACTACTCCACTACCGAGAAAGAGTGCCTCGCTGTGGTTTGGGCGGTTCTCAAATTTCGACCGTATCTGTACGGCCGCTCATTCAAGGTCGTCAGTGATCACCACTCGCTTTGCTGGCTCGCTAACTTGAAAGACCCATCCGGCCGTTTAGCACGCTGGAGCCTTCGGCTTCAGGAGTTTGATATGACCATTATTTATAAATCAGGGAAGAAGCACACCGACGCAGACTGTCTCTCGCGGTCACCTGTTGAGCCTGCCGCTATTAATGACGAGTCTATGGACGCCGCATTCTTGGGAGTCATCAACGCGGCCACTATCTCACAAGAGCAGCGCCGTGACCCTGACCTGCTTTCGCTTATCGATTTCTTAGAAGGACGACGGGAAGACGTGCCGCGAATTTTTGCGAGAGGAGTGCCATCTTTTTGTTTAAGGAACGACGTCCTATACAAGAAAAACTTTTCTCCCACCGGCAGCCCATACTTGCTCGTCGTCCCTGCATCACTGCGAAAAGAAATTCTGGAAGCCTGCCATGATGAAGTCACCTCTGGTCATCTCGGTTACACTCGAACATTGTCCCGTCTGCAAACTAGTTACTACTGGCCTAACCTACCTGCTGCTGTGAAACATCACGTCCAAACATGTGCCGACTGTCAAAGACGCAAAGCACCACCCGGCAGGCCGGCAGGCTTATTACATTCCGTTCAAGTACCAGCAAAGCCATTCGCCCAAATCGGAATGGATTTCCTGGGCCCATTTCCAACTTCTACCACAGGGAACAGATGGATCATTGTCGCCACTGATTACTTGTCTCGCTACGCAGAAACTAAAGCCATGCCGAGGGCCACAGCAGCAGAAGCGGCTCATTTCTTCATAGAAAACGTCGTCTTTCGGCATGGTGCTCCAACAGTTCTCATCACGGATAGAGGAACTGCGTTCGTGGCAGAACTTTTGGAGTCGGTTCTCAGGCTCAGTGGGACAGCTCACCGGAGAACAACGGCGTACCACCCACAAACAAACGGACTAACAGAGCGGCTTAATAAGACCCTCGCAGACATGCTCTGCATGTATGTCGACACAGAACACAAGAACTGGGACGAAATTTTGCCTTATGTGACCTTCGCCTATAATACTGCCCGGCAGGAAACTACCGGAATGACGCCGTTTAGTTTAATACACGGGCGCGAAGTCACTACAACGTTGGACGTTATGCTGCCGCACGAGTGTGACGACACTCACGCTGACGCCGAAGAATTTGGTCAGCGTGCCGAGGAAGCCCGACAGCTAGCCCGCGTGCGTATTTGTCACCAGCAACACAAAGATGCGAAACGGTACGACCTACGACATAAATTGGTAACCTACAAACCAGGCGACAAGGTATGGGTCTGGATCCCAATACGTCGACGCGGACTTTCAGAAAAGCTATTAAGACGATACTTTGGCCCATATCGAGTCACCCGACGATTGAACGACATCAACTACGAAGTTATTCCCGACGGCAATTGCAGTTCTAGTCGCCGAAACTGCTCACCCGAAATCGTGCATGTCATCCGGATGAAACCCTACTTGTCCAGCTAACTCTCGTTTGTACTGTGCGTGCCGGTGCATATGTGCGTTTTTATAAGTAGAGTGCCTTGGCTGCGCATCGGGACGATGCCATTTTCGGAGGGAGGCAAATGTCACGTACGTCCCGCGAAAAAGACGAAGGCGACAGCGCATATGCGCATCTGCACGCTTTTATGCAGAACGCAACAACGAAAAAGATGAGGAACTCTCTCTCACGCGGTTAACAAAGAGACCGACCGGTTGCTGTTTTCTCAGCGTCTTCGAGTACGACCTCTCTCTTGACGTCGCGACAATATTAACAAATTTAAAATTTTACGTGTTCATCGAAATTCTACCACCCTTCCATTCTACCACATGAATAATATCTCCTCAGATTCTGTGAATTCATATAAATACTTAGGCGTTCATATAACTTCAAACCTAACCTGGTCACTTCATATTGAATACATAACCAGTAGAGCTAACAGCACGTTGGGTTACTTACGTCACAAACTTTCTAGCGCCCCGTCATCTTTGAAATTACTACTTTATCAGTCATTAGTGCGCCCGAAACTAGAAGACGCCACAGCAGTGTGAGACCCACACAACGAAAACCTCAACTTCTCTCTAGAACTCCTTCAAAACGATTCTGTTCGTTTCATTTTTTCCAATTATATCCGCACTTCCAGCATATCTTCAGTGAGAGCTAACCTATGTCTTCCATCACTAGCATCACGGAGAAAAATAGCTCGCTTAACCCTGTTTCATAATATAAACCATCACCCATTTCTTAATAATAACTTCATTTCACAGCCAAAATACTTATCGCACTTTCTAGACCATTGCTTCAAAGTCGGAATTCAAGCAGAAAACACCAACACCTTTACTCATTCATTTTTCCCTAGAACATCTCGACGATGGAACCACCTTCTCAATGACAGAGACACCATAATTCATAATAAACTTTTTCGAAAGGCTATAGCTAACATTGTTTAACTTGGAATTCATGGCACCTTATTATTGTTGTAAAGTTGTATAAACAGGAAAAAATGTCATGTTACTTTGTTTGTTTTTAATATCATTGCAAAGCATTTTCTTGCTACATTGTATGTACTGCTATTTCTAGTCGTTTGTTGTTTTGCACTGTTGTATTACGTTCTTGTTCTGTTATTTACTACTCAAGTTTGTACAGTTTTCTGTTCACCACTCCCCCCTGTAATGCCCTCGGGCCTTGAGGGTAAAATAAATAAATAAATAAATAAATAAATAAATAAATAAATAAATAGATAAATAAATAAAAACAAATAAATAAACAAGTACACAAAATCACTAAAGATGAGCGTGAACAGAAAATAAATTGATGTCTATGTGCTCAAACGCAACTGTGTGGAAAAGAATGTCAATAAACTGGTACCGAAATCCTGAATCTTTACATCTTCATCCCGTGCACGATATATATTCCGCTTATTTTTGTAAGTGCTGTTCAGGTGAAGATAACCCGGCAGTTTCCTCTGAAAATCTTTTTTTTCCTTCGTTTACATTTTATCGTTGCCCTGTGTGACGAGCGCAGCGACTTGGTACCATTACCCAAAAAGCTTCTTGCCCCGCCGCGTAGGTTTAGTGACTAAGATACTCGGCTGCTGACTAGCAGGTCGCGGGTTAAAATCCCAGTTTTGGCGGCTGCATTTCCGATGGAGGCGGACATGTTGTAGGCCCGTGTGCTCAGATATGGGCGCACGTTAAAGAACCCCAGGTGGTCGAAAATTCCGGAGCCCTCTACTACGGCGCCTCTCATAATCATATGGTGGTTTTGGGACGGTAAACCCAAGATATCAATCAATCAATCAATCAATCAATCAATCAAAAAGCTCGTTTGAATGAGTGACGCCAGAGAGCGCTGACTCAGACGCGTCTTTCGGTTCGGACTGTCATGGTGGATGGACGTGTTATTTGAGCACTCCCTATCTACTGCGCGGATAAGTTGTTTTGCATGTTTTGAGCTTGTCTTTATAATTATAGGGCAGCAGTGAAGATCCCTGTAGTACTTATTTTATTGTACGGCTTTTTCAGGGGTCAGTCACGTGGTATTTGTTAGTTTGTGTGTGTGTTTGAGTTTTTGTTTTTTGTTTTTTTCTTTTGCTACCCCGTGGGGGAGGTGCACGTACATTGAACACGCAATTTTTTGTAGTAGAGCTTAGACTTTCTCTCCTTCGTAGGGCAGGGCTCAAGTTTTGTAATGATCGAGTGAGACAAGTCATAAAACAATCGGTGTCGGAAAGACATGGTTAAAAAGACTGTGAATGGTTCAGGATGTGGGGTTGGTTTGAAAGTGGACCCAAGTGTAGAAGCGGAAGGAGAAGAGGCTGACGCGAAGTGTAGGCAATCTGAGGTTGATGAAAAAATGGAGAAAATGATGGTTACCCAGAGTGACAGGCTGATGAGAATCACCGAGCTCGAGACTGCGTTGGCGACAGAGCAAGAGAAAACGAGGGCTATGGGAGAAAAGCTGAAGTCCGCCGAGGAAGCACTAGCCATGGTAAACAGAGGATTGGCCTACGGAGAGGACAGAAGGGAACCGGCAACCAGAACGGAGGAGAAGAAAGAGCTAGCGAGTATGGAAAAAACAGGTTCAGCTGGTTCAATAGTCGCAAGCCCTAGCTTCAGCGGGAGGGGACAAAGCAGCCCGCGCCACAGGTGCAAGTATCCCCCAGGTGCAAGACGCTCCAGCTGAATAGTCACAGCATGGAATAATCGCTGGGGACTCGAATTTAAATCGATGCGCAGAAGCCACGAAAGAGAGGGTAAGAGGTGACAAGAGCGTCGCAGTGGAAGCGTTCCCAGGACGCAAGCTGGAAGCGGCCATGAGGCAAGCGAGCGCAAAACTCAAAACAACAGCGGATAGACGAAACCTCGTGATAATTTCAGGCGGTTTACACGATGTCTTAAATGAAGATACAGCAGGACTAGCAACTACACTGGCGAAACGCGTCGATGACGTGCGCGCCACTTCTCCTGAGGTACTGGTAGCGATATGCACGATACTGGAGGTACCGTTGCGTGATAGCAACCTGCAAAGAGTGGTTGTCAACGCAAACCAAGAGATATGGCGGATAAGTCGAGAGAAAGGCTTTGAGGTGGTGGAAATAAACAGAGAGGTGCATAGGTGGGGTGGTTTTCAACGAGACAGAATTCACTTCGATGGGCGGCTAGGTCATGAGGTGGGTTGGCGACTTGCAGGACGCGCTGTAGCTTTTTTGGGGGGCAAGCGGGCTCTTCGGGGTGCAGAATAGCTAGTAATGGGGAAAACAACCAGCGAGACTCTTTGACAGGTGATATGGACAGATACGATTCCAAAGTGGCACCAGTATCTAAGATAGGTAGAGTCCGGGGCAGAAATAGACGTAGCCACGATCACCGAGCCAATTCAGACATAGGGTATATTAACATGCAGGGCGGTAGGAACAAGCTGAAGTGGGAAGAGATAGAAGAACAGCTAAGGGAGGTGAGGCCGATGGTATACGGTTTTGTAGAAACACATCTCAGGGACATGGAACAACCTCCTAACAATGTGGACTACATGTGGGAATATTGTAATACAACAGAAGGCAGCAGAAAGGGGGTGGTATCGGGGCATTCATTCATAAAAGTACGGACTAGCAAAGGGTCAAGGAGGAGTGCAAGGAACATTTATGGCTAAAAGGAAAAGTGGCAGGGCAAATGACACTCCTTGGTTTTGTGTACTTGTGGACTGGAGCAAACCCAAAAAGCAAAACCAAGAAATGGTGGAGTGTATATCAAAGAACGTTGAACAATTAGGATAAGAATGCGAGATATTTTTACTAGAAGATATGAATGCACACGTAGAACATATAGATAGGTATAGCGACCCAACAGGAAAATTGATAATGAATATGTGTGAAAGGCTGGATTTGATGATTTGCAACGATACCGAGAAGTGTGAAGGGCAATTAACATGGGAGGTAGGAAGGCTGCAGTCGACGATAGATTACGCACTGATGTCACATAGGATGCGTGATAAGCTCAGGGGAATGCACATAGATGAAGGTGGCTGCAGAAGTCTGGGTAGTGATCACAAACGTATCAAGCTAAGTTTTGGAAGAGCAGTGAAAGTGGGAAGGAGACAAGATGAGCAACTACAGTAAAATATTTATTCAGAAAGGCAATTTGAAATAACCACTAAACAAATTGAGAAAGTAATCACTGAGGATAATAAAACAGGGTCGACATACACCAATCTAATTAGACTGTTTGAGTCAGAGCTTGCTAACGCACGTGACAAGTCACCCCGGAAAATAAGACACAAACCCAAAAGTTGGTGGGATGAGGAAGTTAAGAGAGCCATAGCAAAACGTCCGGAAGGCTCTAGGGAACATAGACATGCTAAGCAGTGGGGTGAACCGACAGATGATGTTGAAAGAAAATGGGAAATCTTTCTAAGCTGTAGAACGGATGCATCCCTTCTGATCAATAAAAAGATTAGAAGAAAGGGAGCCCAGTGGCCGGCAGAAGTACATTAAAAAGAGAGGAAGGCAACTGCGAAATTTCGCAACCATCTAAACTCCCTAGGAAATGAGACGAGCCTAGAACAGAGGTTTATAACTACATCTCAAAGTGCTAGGCTAGAAGGTGACGAAACTACTGAACATATAAGAACAACGGTGACAGAAAAATTTCAACACAGAAGTGCTTTATGCACCTCAATAGACAAGGATGAATCAAGCTGCGCAGTGGCTTCATTTTCACAACAAGAGTGGAAAAGGGCTGAGAAAAGGATTTCTTGTAGTACATCAACTGGCCCTGATGGCATTCCAAATATGCTGATAAAGACATTAGGTCCGAAGTCTAAGCAGGCTTTGAGAGAGGCAGTGAGCAAAATATTAATCGATGGAGAAGTTCCCGATGGATGGAAACTTAGCAGGATGAGCATCATCTATAAAGGAAAGGGGGACAAAGGTGACATAAAACATACCGTCCTATAACAGTGCCATCAGTGGTCTACAGGCTGGCGATGCAGATTATAAAGGAAAGACTGCAGGCATGGATAGAGGATGAGGGTGCGCTGGGGCAACTGCAGAATGGGTTTCGGAAACACAGGAGGTTGGAAGACGATCTGTTCTCACTGACGCAGTGCATCGAAATAGCAGAAAAGGAACACAGGCCCCTGTGGCTAGCATTTTTGGACATCAAGGGAGAGTACGATAGCGTGGTTCAAGAGAAATTGTGGGGAATACTCGACACACTAGACGTGGAAGGTGTAGTCACTAATTTTTTATAGGAGCTCCATAAAAGTAACAAGGTAGTTATAAAGTGGGAAAAACAGGTACCTAAGCCAACAGAGGTGAAACGGGGGCTTAGGCAGGGGTGTCCTCAGTCACCTTTGTTATTCATGATGTACCTACAAGGAATATAGGCCAAAATAGAGGGACGTGGACTGGGCTTCAACCTCTCCTTCGTCAAACAAGGAAAACTCATTGAACAGGCGCTACCAGCATTGATGTACGCAGATGATATAGTGCTAATGGCCGACAAGAAGGAAGATTTGCAGAGATCTGTCGACATCTGCGGTAATGAAGGAGATAGGTTAGATTTCAGATTCAGTAAAGAAAAATCAGCAGTCATAATTTTTAATGACAATGAAGGTAGTGAGCTCAGAATACAGGTAGTCACGCTAGAGATAACAGATAAATACAAATATCTGGGCGTATGGATAAGCAATGGGGCCAAGTACCTAAGGGAACACGAAATATACGTGTCGACTAAAGGTAACAGGAATGCAGCGGTAATAAAAAACAGGGCACGGTGGAATTACTATAGGTATGATGTTGTGAGAGGATAATAGAAAGGGGTCATGGTTCCTGGTCTGAAGTTCGGCAATGCGGTCTTGTGCATGAGATCAGAAGTTCAAGCAAGATTAGAAATTAAGCAACGTGGTATAGATAGGCTTGCCTTAGGAGCTCATGGGAGTACACCAAATCAGGGAGTACAAGGTGATATGTGATGGACATCATTTGAGGGCAGGGAAGTTAGCAGCAAGATAAAATTTGAGAAGCGATTGAGAGAAATGGGGGAGGAGCGTTGGGCTAGGAAGGTATTCAGCTACTTGTACATGATACATTGTCGATACAAATAGGCAGAAGCTAACCAGAAAATTGACTGGTAAATACTTGGAAAACAGCAGGGGGCCAAAACAAAAATAATTATCGGTTGAGAAGAAGGCGAAGGAAGCTGAGACCGATATATGGAGAATTGGCATGATTAAGAAGTCCGCACTAGAGATTTATCGAACTTTTAAGCAGGAAATAGCCAAAGAAAGGATCTATGATAATACTCGGGGTAGTTCTCTACTGTTTGAGGCCAGGACGGAAGTATTGTGAATAAAGACATATCGGGCCAAATACGAAGGGGTAGACACGGTACGCAGTGCGTGTGGAGAGGAAGAAGAAACTGCCGAACTCTTGATAATGTTCTGTAAAGGGCTTCACCCTGTAGTTCAGGTTGATGGCGCAGCGTTTTTCAAAGCACTGGGGTTTAGGGACAGTGAGGGCGAAGTAGACTTTAAGCGGGTAGAATTAACTAGAAGGAGGTTATCTGATTGGTGGCTGGAGTCAAGGCACGAGTGAAAATTGAAGCCTTTGCTGCAAAGTACGAATCCTCAACCTCACTATTTAAGAAAAAAAAAATAAATCTAGTGTTTGGTTCATTAAGTATTACGGCTTGGTGGCACTAGCCACCACCCGATCTAAAGGGTACAGCCATATCCATCCATCTATCCATCCATCCATCCATCCGTCCGTCCGTCCGTCCGTCTGTCCGTCCGTCTGTCCATCCATCCATCCATCCATCCATCCATCCATCCATCCATCCATCCATCCATCCATCCATCCATCCATCCATCCATCCATCCATCCATCCTTCCGTCAATCTATCCATCCAAATGCTGCACGAGCGAGCGGTTGAACCCGCTGGAGGCTTTGTCGTAAAATCTTTCAGCTTTGAGACCTCGTTAATGACACGAGGAAAGTTTCTCTAGGCACCATAATCAGTGCTGCCGTGGTTTTTTTACCATTTGCAGTCCGTTCGAAGTGGTGACAAGCTGGCGCAAGGTGAACAAACTGAAGACTGTGAGTTTGTGATAACGGGAATAGTACCACGACTGAAGAGATGGCAAGAAGTGTCGAAAAAAGCCTTGGATCTGAGCATGATTTCCTCTTTTGAAATGAAACAAACGAAAGTTGGCAAAAAGCACGTTCAGTGTCACATCCGTCGTCATAGAGGCTTTCGTGTTCTGAGAGGTGTTAGAACTTTGTTTCGGGTCACTCTTCTGTGCAAACAAACATGCGGAGGTCACTTCGGTGGTAAAGCGGTTTGTGCTTTTTTTATGTGAAATCTCTTTGCTGGCAGATAGCCAGCCAGTGCCGTAATGCTCCGTGTAAGGACTTGTATTCGCAACGTTTGACGTCATCAAAGTACTGCATCCGCTGCTTCGAATTTGTACGGACAAGCGCGTACTTATTGCAAGCTGCTTATGTAAGCAAGATAGGTTGGGGTGTTTTGTGATGAAAATGGTGCAAAAGTGTTACTGCGCCATTAGTTTTTTTTGTGGTCATTTAAGGTGAAAACAAGCTGTAGATATGGGCGTGTTATTGCGTCGATGCTGCAAAATATTTGCGCACGTTCAATTATTTTGGCCCGGAAGCAAAGCGCAAATGCACCGTGCACTGTCTTGTGTGAACTCGCATCTTTATCAGCAAACTGTTGTGCGCCTTGATCACCGTGTAGATGCTTGTTTTCGTTGTTATCTCTTTGGTCGTTTTCCCATCTCACAATTCGAGCACGTGAATTCTTTGAATCTCGAAGACAGGACGAGACAGTTGCCTGTGTACGTTTTCTCGAGACACGTTCACAATATAGTGCTCGTAACAGCCTAGTCGCTTCCTCCATTGATTTGATTGATATGTGGAGTTTAACGTCTCAAAACCATGTTATGAATATGAAAGAGACAGTAGTGGAAGGCTCCGGAAGTTTTGACCAATTCAGAATTTTTAACCTGCACACCAATCTGAGCACGCGGACCTACAGAATTTTCGCCTCCATCGAAAATGCAGCCGCCCCAGCCGGGATTCACTCATGCGACCTGTGGTTCGCCACCATACCACCACGGCGGGGCTACTCTTTCGTCGTGGTATTTACTCTACCATATGACAGTGCATGACAGCTGAAACCAACACGCAGCCATACGATATTTAGTAAAGTTGCTCCTGTTTCTGCAAATATTCATTTCCTGCGGACTGCCAGGTTTTTTGTGATAAATTATGCTGTTCCCCTTCACGCTACTTATGCCGTTTGTACTGGTGTTGAATGCCCACGAGGGATGTCTTTCGTTTTAGTAAAAACCATCACAATACGCGTGCTTAAATGCCTAGAGAAAGAATCAGTAATTTAGGGCGCAAATAGTTTCATTGCATTTTTTTAAACACTTCTCACTGTAAATCTATAGCAGCGAGCAGACTTTATTTGCCTCTTGCTATGTGCGTGAGTTCATTCAACTGCGTCAATGATCACTCAACAGCTGTGTAGGGAGGCCCAGATAAACAATTGTAACTTAGAATGCGAAAAGCAGCTTTCATGCGCTCTAAGCAAGCAGCAGCTTACCGAGATTTCTTTGTAAATCCGCCATTTCAGTTTAATTTTCTCGTTGAGTACTGTAGATTTTCACAGGTTTGAGAGCACTTAAATATGCATATTTTGGTATATTGTTTGCGTTTCCTAGCACAATTTTGAAAAGAATCCAGCATGGCTTCCTTGATATATTCTATACATGATGACCTAGTGTATATATTTTGTTCCTGTTTTGAAGTACTCGTAAGCCTTGTATTTATTCATGTATATATTATCCCCATAAATACTCTGAATTGTGCAACGTCTGAAAAAACGTGCTTAGATATTAAAAAATTATACACTAGCAAGGCTGTAGGGTGTCGCCAAGTGAATTATTTTCGTGAATACTTTTGCAACTCTAAGAAATTATTGAATTAGCTGAACACTTTTACTACTCGACAAATTAAGTTCTCATTTTTCCTTCTGCAGTTAGGGAGTGGAACAGCCTTAACCCAGCAGTATGAAACATTGATTCATCCTTTGTGATCTGAGCAAATATAGGCCCCAACACTAAAAAAAAAAACAGTTTCATATTTGCGCCAATTCTTTTTTTATTGTTTTTATGTCTTCATATTGAAATAAATTGTATAAACCTCGATTTTTCTTGTAAATACTAATGCTGTAGTAGAGATGATTACACTTCAGTGTATGAAATGCAATGTGTGCATTTTAGCATGCTTTGATTGAATTGTGGGGTTTAACGTCCCAAATCCACGATATGATTATGAGAGACGCCGTAGTGGAAGGCTCCGGAAATTTCAACCACCTGGGTTTCTTTAGCGTGCACCCAAGTCGGAGCACATGAGCCTACAACATTTCCACCTCCATTGGAAATGCAGCCACTGCAGCCGGGATTCAATCCCGCGACCTGCGGGTAAGCAGCCGAGTACCTTAGCCACAAGACCACCGTGGCGGGGCAATTTTAGCATGCTGACATTGTTATCTGTATGCCCACCTGCCTTGGTCTCCAAAGAGACTGGTGGTATTGAAAATAAGTAAAGAAATTACTGCACCAGGAACTAATGTTCTTTGACTTCGGGCATGTCCCCGCTGTATACAAAATTGCCCTACTACTTGAGCATGAGTCTTGCAGTAACGTATCAAACTGCAATGACAGTATATCTATATACATCCCCTGTGCCACACAAAAAAAACATATCACTGACCATCACCATACTCCTTATTGCAATTTTTTAGGTGTTTTGGTATTGCAATAAGTTTACACGAACTGTTTAGACAAACAGGTATGTACGTACTGCTGCATTCCACTATTTATGTTCCACCCTCTCACTAGGGATAATACGTCAGTTTTTCTTTTATTGTAATGAAGGAACCTTTGTGGTCAAAGATATGTTCAGCTTGCACACCATCGCCTGGTTCTCAAAGACGAGGTCTTTCGAACTGTTTCGCAAGGTCATCACTGTAGTAGTATCATTCACGATGTAGTAGCAGGAAGGCCTCGTTTGTCTTTATGTCAACATTACAGTCCAGTGAACCACATCTAATATTGGTGTGGATTCATGTCTGGTTAATGCGAGGCGCAGGAAGTGCACGATGTCTTCGGTAAGCGCAGTGAGCAGCAAGCCATTGTCCACTTTTGCGGAACACAGTTCACCAACTTCATCTGAGCTACTCAATATTCCAAGGATACCACAGAGATTTCCAAAAGCACCTAAATAGCCGTTCATCCCACTCTGTGATGGTCTCCGGTAGCACATCAACAGTATACTGGTATAGTCTACGACTTCGCGGGGTTGTTCCTAATACATACATGTTTCATCAGAGAGCCAAAGTACAGAGCAATGCTAAAGAATAGGATTGTGAAGTATGTACTTGGCATGATTGGTCACAGAGGAAACATAGAGCGATAAGAAGTGTGACTACTCAATAATGGCGTAGCACGTTGCGGTTTCAAGTTTCTGAGACAGGAAGCTATACAAAACTCATCGGCTAGCGTTCTGTCCGTATTGCGTTTCCCGAAAAAGGATCTGACTTCATTGTCTACTTTTGTGGGACAATGATGCCTGCTGAGGATATTTTTCTTGGCTGGCCCAACAAATGTGGTGGACACTTCCGTTTCCATTGGACACTTACACCTGCCATACACGGCAATGACGCTTGCTCAGTATCTTCGGAATTCGCTGTTTTTTGCGGTTACGACACTGGCAGTGATGTCGCCTGGCGCAGGAAGTGGCACACAAACGCTGCGCTCTAAAACTTCTTTGGCTAAACTTGCTAACTGGTTAGGGGGGAAGGGAGTTCTGTGAGATATACCAATTCAGACAACGTTCGAAATGAATTTCTGACAGTCTCCAATCAAATTTTGTACTGTTAATTGGTATCCTGGAATACAGACAACTTATTCTGGCGAGACTCAAAATTGGAAAAAATTTGTCAGACTGAATAATGGCTGTTAAAAAAAACCACAGTTGATTTGGTGCCCTCTGGCATTGTCAAAATCTTTTTCTGGTATGAGAGTACTTGACCCCCTGACATGAAGTTTTCAGTGTGTCTCCCAGTTGACTGCCCCTAAAAAATTATCAGAGCTATTCTCGCACTGGCATGTCGCTGAAATATTTTTGGAAAGCTTGCCTTTGCATCCCTTTGATTTCATAGCGTATCAAAAATAGGAGCAACTTTAGAAAACATGCGTGTGTTTGCATCCCAGCCCGAACTGAGATCCACTGTCATATGCTACAGTAAATACAACGAGGAAGCGAGTAGTTGTGACGGACACCATAACGCCACATTATTCGGAAAATCGCCTATGCGATTCAAACAACTCGCGCGCTGGTATGGTAAAATGGGGAATTCACCAAAAAAATAACAGCGAAAGCAAGCATCTACACGGCAATCAAGGCACTGAACAGTTTGCTGATAAACATGAGAGTTAAACAAGGCAGCGCACAATGCATTCGCAGAAGATGCGCAAATGTTTTGCAACACCGCGAAATAATACTTCCACAGCTATAGCATGTTTTCACAATAAATCACAGACGACAAAAACAAATGGCGTAATAACACTTTTGCACCATTCCATCACAAAACACTCCAACATGTCTTGCTTACATAAGCAGCATGTAATAGTACGCGCTTGTCCATACAAATTTGAAGCAGCGGATGTGGTCGTTTGTTAACGCTAAACGCTGAAATAAGAAGTCTTAACACGGGTCATTTCGGCAGTGGCCGGCTATCTCACAGCAAGGGGACTTCACAAAACAAGAAGCACGAACAACGTTGCCACCGAAGTGACCTCCACATGTTTGTGTGCACGCAAGACCGACGCGAAAGAAATCGCGAACACGTCTAAGCAGGCGAAAATTTCGATGACGACGGGTCTGGCACGAAAAATGTTTTTTAACGACTTTCGTTTGCTCCACGGAGGAACGAATTTCATCCAAGGCATTTTTGAACACTTCTGGCCATCACTTCAGCCCTCATACTGTTGCCGTTATCACAGACGCAGAGTCTTTTCATAATATGTTCACTTAGCACCGGCTTGTCAGGACTTCAAACGGACGGCGATTGGTAAAAAAAGCACCACGGTACAGTGTACAAGGAGGGGCTCTAGCCGCGGCAGCCCTGATGTTTTGATGACGTCAACGAATTTTTAACATGGGCGAAACGGTTGGACCTGCAAAAAAAAAAAAACCATCTCGGATGAGAGTAAACGGAGAACGTGGAGTTACAGCGACGTGACGCACAGTTGTTTTTTCTATGGGTGGGTGCTAAAAGCGAGGCGAAAGATAAGGGTCATGTGGGCACCTGGAGTTGCGGTTTTGCATCGATAAAGTTGCAACTATCACAAATTTGCCGAGCAGGATGAACAGGTAGAACCGACGCGTTGAAGAAAAGAATCATTGCTTTCATGGTCATGACACATTCCTTCACTTTAAAACAGTCGCTTCTAGATGACAGTGTTAGACATAAAGGGCGTGTTTGTGAGCGTCCAGGGAGTGTGGCCTTGGCTCAGTGCGTAGCGTGCCAGACATATGTGGCTCGTTACCGAGAGGTATTGGGGCCGACTCCTCTTAAAGGAATTTTCGGCTTCACTTCCTGATGAGGCGTATTCTCGTGACATCATTTCCGTGACAAAAATATGTTAATGTAGACTTGGTTGACTCCCGCACAAAACATTTTGGATAAAAAATTACGAAAGAAACCTTGATGGCATGCGGAGCAGCAGCGAAGCGCATGGCGTTGACCCGATTGAAAGGGTCGTTGGCACGTATGCTTGAAGAACGATTTGAAGTGAATCTCGGTGTAGCATTTTCTGAAGTAAAGGTTTGTTTAAAGGAAAAGACAAGGGAGGTGGGTTGGATTTCATGTAAGTTCCATTGCAATCAACGAGCCGAAGGAGTAGACAGATTTAGTTGCGCGTCCGCAGCAGCCTCGCGTATGCAGCCTGCCATTGCGAATGGCTGGTGTGCTGCTTCTGTACGGCTGAACTGGACGCACAACTAAACTTGTTGAATGCTTGCACTGGACGTGCGGGTGAGTGTTGCGCGCGGCGGAAAGGGTAAGGCGAGAGAGAAGTGTGTCGCGAGCAAGTAGTTGGTTGCATGCGGGCGTGCGGAAAGGTCAGCAGCTGATGCGGGTGAGGAAGAGAGTGACTTCAACGCAACTGCGATTTGACCTACTTGGCCCCGCACACACACCTGCGGCAAGATGTTTCGTACGGGTGTAGTGAACAGCATTGCACTGGCAAGTCAAAGAGCTGCTTCGCATCTAAAATTCACCGCCATATCCACAAAGTGCATGTTAGAGGAGCTTGTTCGAAGTTCACGGGGCATTTATTTTGGTGAGACCATTTCTGTAGTAAGGCGTGATGCCGAGCCGGTGCAAGCTGTGTACCTCGAAGGCAGCGTTGTTACACACGTTCTGTGGCAGGAAATGAACAGTGTTGGCCACGGTCTTCCGCACGTTAACCTCCTGCCCCTCTATGCGATAGTGGCTGCTGCCGTGAGTCAAATGTCTGAAACGCTTTTAAAGTTGAGATGTGAAGAAATCAGGCGTTCTTGGTTTGTTGAGACAAGGCAGGTGAAGAGGCCTGGCAGGATATCGATACCCGTGTCTATCACTGATCTTAGGATTTTGTCACGTGCTGCCGTGCCTGCGAAGCGACGAGATCAAAGTGTACATAGTCGCGAGGATCCTCCTCACCCAGCTGGCTTGCTTCATGTTCCTTTTTTCTCTCCTCTGGGCGCGGTGGCAGCGGACGTTCAAGCACAGCCAGACCAAACACCACTGCCATCCTGTTCTTTTCCTCTCTGCTTCACATTCCTTTCTATCTCCCACTTCCCGCCCCCCTAGTGAAATCGTTGAATTTGCCACCAGAGTTGGAGACAGTCCTGATGCCACGCTTTTCTCTTCACTTCTCTTTCTTTCAAAGCCACTTCGAGTAGGCAAGCACGCAGACCATCGAAAACCGACGACTTGTGTGGCAGCGCGCCTTCTAGTAAACATTGTTGGAACCATGACAGGGGGTTGATCGTGAGCGGTGACTGCAGAAATGCACACTCTGGCAACACTGCTGTACATTCCGGAAGCCACCGTATGACAAGCCACGAAGAAAAAGGAGCAAGTTTTTACACATCCACGCATCTCCACGAAGTCAATGATGACTATTGGGCAAGGCTTGCACCTATGTCCACCATGTCAAAATTGAAGTATCTTACAAGTGTAAAGAACTTGCGCTTGTAGGTTTTTAGGAGGTTCTGCTAGAACACGATCGCTATTAGTGCATTGTAGTTTCTTTTGTGACTCAAATATGTAATACGAGCATTTCCCCACATAATGTAGTTTGAGTGACGTAAAGTGCCATGAAGTCGACAACAAAGCTGTCTTGAGGTTCACATTGTCTACATTGTAGTCACGGACTAGAATAAAGTGTTTGTGTTTCACAATTTTGGAGTGCTGTTTTCACAAATTTATTTGTAGATGATCTGTTTAAACTTGGTTTTATTAATATACACACATGTTTCCACGGTAACATTGATTTTCTAACCACAATGTCTGCGGAGTGAGCTTTGACGACAAAGCTAGCCCCAATATTGACGTTGAATTCATCGACAAGAGGGCTTTATAATGAATGGTAAAAATTATGTATAATGTCAGTCTAGCGTCAATCATTTTATTGTCTTTCACGTTCACAAGTTTCCCCATCACGGACGTGAACAACAATAAAAAGAGGCCCTAACTCGTTTCGGCCGTACAAATCTCACAAGCTACTGATGCATTTGACTAAGTTGACTCAAAGGAAAAAGTCATCAGCCATACCCCAGGCATGTTTCATGGGCTATGTTCAAGCACTTCAGCCGACAGTCTATCCGCTTACCATGCTGCCGGATGATGAACGGAAGAAGAACTGTTAGGCTCAGATGAAAAAATTTTGAAGGGCCTTCGTTCTCGTGTTTGCCGTGCAATGCTCAGCGCCGTGATAGATATGCCTGTTCAAATGCTGCATGGTTCATTGTATGTTGGACTAGAGAAACATGTCCTTTGTTTGTGTGCTCTTGCTCGCTGTTTGCGGCGTTGTGCCAGGACGTTGTGTTCTTCCACCTGGATGTATAGCTAGAGGTCAGCAGTGCTGGTTGCCTTCACTCTTCAGCGTGACCTGGAGGGGCACAAGCTCAAGACTGCTCAAATGAGCGCCCCTCGTTTTTGAACAGTGCGTTACAGAGACTGGAGACCATGGTAGAAGCTGTGCCCATTGTGTCGCAGCATCGGCTAGAAAAATTACTTTAGTATACAGGAGTGGGGTCAAAATGATTGCTACAATCACCAGCTGGGGATCGAGGCACAATTATAGGTTGCAAACCATTAGATAAATAATACCACGGTTCTTTGCTAAATCAGCAGCATATTTCATTTATGACTATATACGTGCAAATAACAGACACCAAGTGATTTTTCAAGCCTGTCAACTTTACTTTCTTAAGTGTTATTGTGTACTAACAAAACAAGAAAAATCATCTAAGAGGCACTATGGCTGAAGCCAAGTTTTTGACAAGGGATGGTGTTATTTCCATGCCAGGAACTGCCCACGTTAGCGCTAGTATGCTTGTGCTTCTAACACTTTCTCTGATCTAACTCTACGATGGTCTATTCGTTACTGTGCTGGAACACTGACCGAAGTTCGCCGTGTGGAATGCCAGCCGCTGCGACTGAATTTCAGAGAGCCCAGGTACTGTCTTAACGGCCCCTGTGGTTAGATAAAGGAGCATGTTGAAGAAACTAAGATTGTCAGAAATTTTCGCAGCCCTTCACCGCGGCGTCTCTCAATATCATATGATAATTAGCCGACGTAAAACGTCAGTTATTGCAATCGTTAAGGATTGAAATATTAGAGGAAGAGGAGGTGAAATCAAAAACGAGTGGTCTGTTTGGTTGAGGGGCGAGAAAACACAGTCAGAACGTACACACATCCAGAGAGTGAGCATTTTCACGGGTGTTAATTAACACGGATTCCTTTTCAACAGTAAAAATGCAAGAGCAGTAATGAAAACCTCAATACGAAGAATCATTTAAATGTTTAAAAACGCTGGAAACTTGTGTCTATTCTTGTATACTCGTTACCCCGGTAATTAAGAAATACGAATATGGCTGTTACCTGGTAACGCCGGTAACTTAGTGAAAATTGGTGGGTAGAATGAATGTCGTGCTTGTTTATGAAGCTCCGTTTCCAGCAGCAATATAAAATTACTTCTTTAATAATCTATGATTTGTTTAAATTGCGCGAGTATTTAAAATTTACTTGCAGCAGGTTAGCTGACCCAGCATATTGAATATATACATGGTCTCCTAACTATCACACCGCACGATTGAATAAACACAGAAACGTCCTTACGAGAAGCACATGCAGTCTATGTTGTTCTCAGTGTACTGTAGTAGCCACTACCATATTAGTTCGTTAATGATGTCAAGGTAATTAGTACTAATGTATTGTTTAATTCAAAAGGTACTTTCTTAGTCGCCAAAATTTCAATAAGGCGTATGTGGCGATGACCTCTTCTATGTGTTCACTTCATTAGCAGAGAATAAGAGGTACGCGAGAGCAATCGTGTATAACTTCAAGTGCTTCAAAAATATCTTCAAAGAAACTATTTAGAGAAGCTGCGTGAACACAGCTTCTCTAAGTATGGAATCACCTGAGGACTCCTAGTTATTTTATATGTTAGAAGAGCTGCTTTACGGTCAATTCAGATTACACCTTCCCACCTTTACGGTCGATTTATATTCATAATGCTCTTTGATAAAATATCATACAATCATGCCTCCATGACCCCAATTTTGATCTGACCATTTGGACAGAGCCTCATAAGGAAGTCTTCACTTGCATTCATTCATTCATTCATTCATTCATTCATTCATTCATTCATTTGTTCATTCATTGATTCATTAATTCACCACTTGTATTTCAAATAAAAGTAAATCAGCTAGAGTTGTTCATGCCGGGACTATTGAAAGTCAGTTAAACCTAAGAAAGTATTGGTTAAAAATTAGTGGGAGATTTCGTCTTGACACAGGATAAATTTTTCTTCGTCAGCCAATTCTACAAGCGCTTACCAATCATATCAGTTTTTAGACTCAATAGAAAATGATGTCAGTTAGCATACGAGATATATATTCTTTTCTCAAGACGAAATTCCGCAATCGAGAGGGGTAGAATACGAATATGGTGGAAAATGTGCATTGACTAAAGAAATTGCAGGATAGAGTGGTACAGAAACGCGCAAGTTTAAATTTTACATTCTATATTATTCACATACCATCGTGTTTCACACTATGGGGGATTTTTAGAATAAATATATACTACGAAGACGCTGTTTAGGTACGGTAAGACTACCTTAAAATTGCAGTAAATATGATTATTCTAAATTTTCTTTTTTTGAAAGAGCAGTTTTTTAATATATTTTTGTAGGCAAAAGCTACATAGTGAAGGATAACGAAGACTAGGAGTGGGGATCATCATCAGGAGACTCGGCTCACGTGCAGCCTGCGAGAAAGTGTTCTAAAACCTTATGCAGGCATCTTTTTTGCGTCTTTTGAGGCTTTTTGGTTCCATACCTGGAATCGCACTTACGGGGTTCTCGTCTCCTTCTACCGTGCTGATGGAAACGCCGTCACCTGGAACCGGCGGCTGTTTCTCAACGGCAGAAAAGGAGGGCTACGTCACCTACTGGACGCATCCGCAGCAAGAGTTGGAACATGGCATGGGCGCCTTGGATCAACCTTCGTTCGTTCCTGCACAGAATGTCCTCGAACGCACAACCGATCGATGCAGCATCGCACCAGCACTGGGCTACGTAGCCTTCATTGGTGTCCGACACGATCCAAACCTCTTCGTCTGCCATGATGCAGCACGTAATTCCAGCCTATGCAATTCCAGGGGCAGACCTGCTGACCAAGGCCGCGCCAATCAGGTTAGTGCCCTGATACATAGCCTTAACCTTTCCGACACATAGCAGAGTGCGTGTGTTTTGCAGTGTACTATATCAAGCCACAGTATTAATGATTGTCTTTGCCTATTCGCCTCTACTCAACGTGGCTTTCGGGTCCATATAGTTTTGTTAGCAAGATATAACTAACAGAACTTGAATCTCTTACAATTTAGAAAAGTGCAACTGAGAATAACCGGGCTGATATGTGCTAACAAAGTTTTTCAGACAAAAAACAATATTTGTCTCATTGCGCCACCATTCCGATATTCTGCTTACGGTGCTCGTTTTTGTACCTGACGGTAACGGGTTAGATCACTGCCATGCGGTCGCGTTTCGGTGGAGGGGAAACGCTTGAGGAGCTTCCTGTTGCGCGATAACTGCACGTTAAATAACAGCCGATGGCCGAAATTTCTAAAGTCCACCACTAAGGCGTGTCTCGGAATCAAAAGTGGTTTAGTACGAAAAAACCTACAAATCATTCTAATGAATAACTTGGGATCACACTCGCCACCATTGAATATCTCGACTTTGGTTGAATAATCGCAATAGGGTGCTTGACACGTTTGATAATTTTGCCATACTCTTGCCTAGATCTAGATATTGGTCACAGACTTCCATTGTGTTCAGTTGGGTTAACTAATGTCTCACATTTGACGCCAAACATTCTGCAGCGCAGTGTTGAGGACATCATGCCACTTGTGTTTGCCTACTATGTTGACTATATGCGTTTAGGGGTATGCTTGATTGATTTGTGCGATTTAACATCCCGAAACCACCATATGATTATTAGAGAGGCCATAGTTGAGGGCCCCGGAAACTGCGACCTCCTGGGGTTCTTTAACGTGCACCCAAATCTGAGCACAAGGGCCTACAACATTTCGGCCTCCATCAGAAATGCAGCCGTTGCCGCTGGGATTCGAACCCGCGACCTGCGGGTCAGCAGCCGAGTACCTTAGCCACAAGACCACCACGGCGATGCAAAAGTGTTTGGGGAGCCCACATTGTTGCGGCTTCTTGCCGAGCATATCAAACAGACGCACTCTCTTTGAGCCACGTATACGAACTTTGGAGAACTCACACGATATTGATGGTTAAAGAGGACGTCATGTATTTGATAGCTGTGTTCGAGGACAAACTTACTTATTAAACAAACTCTCAGCTTAACTATTAAGATAGCCCCTTCACGTTAGTCTAGTGGCTAAGGTTTCTTGCTGCTTATCCGCAGGTCGCGGGCTCGAATCCCTGGTGTGTCAGCTGCATTGTGAAAGGAGGTGAAAATGCAGCTGTCCCTTGTGCTCAGATTTGAGTGCACGTTAAAGAACCGCACGTGGTCAAAATTTGCAGAGCCCTGCACTACGGCGTCTCTTATAATCAAATGGTAGTTTTGGGACGTTGAACCCCACATATCTATTACCCGTTAAAATGCGCGATAAATATCAGTTTGATTTTATTGAAAGATTCATTGTGGTTGCTGCTAGTGGAGCCTATACCCACAACTGCTTTTCTTACGTGGTGTATCAGGCCCTTTGCGGAAGATCATATATCGACCTTGACATGCAGCGCCGTCGTAATGAGAGCTTCTTCAAGACAATTTAGGAAAGGAATAGTGCTGGTTTTTTCATTTTCTTTAAGATCTCTATTTATATATTACTGCAGCCTTCCGTTATACCGCTCCTATGAATCGCAAATGCTTTTAGTCTTTGTACCGAGGCGAAAAGATTCTGCATGGACGAGAAAGGACAGCAAGAAAGAAATATACAGACGCATGCACTGACTAACAATGAACTAGCTTGAAATCTGTTATTTTAGCACTTTCCAACCACGGTTCTAAATTCTTTAATGGTGTGATATGTCATGTGCTTCCTCTTAAACAGGACAAACTTGACTGGAAAGACACCCTCTTTGCTACCAAGGCACCTTCAGTACATTCTAACCCGAGCCGAAGATTGATCGCAGCACCACTCAATCGCTGGGCCACATATGCGCCAGCTGCGGTGAAAAGCTCGGGAGAAGTTACTGCCACTTCCGAGGAACTTGCGCAGACACTCCGCAAGGTGATTATTTGGCACAAGATATCACAAAGTAACTAGGACTCTGTAAAATATAATGTGTGACAACCGCATTGGCTCGTAAAATACAGCGGCTGACTTGACGGAGATAACGTGGACTCTTAGGTGAAAAGGTGTAGTAGTAAAAATAACATGAACGAAATGATCGGGGTTGGCTCGTCAGTACTTTTTGGGGGCTACTTCGAGTTACAGCTGGCATGTAACTGTCAAAATAATGAAAGCACCTAATGAGATTGCGTGCGGCATGCATTAGCCGAAGCCATCCATTGCGATACAGAAAAATCATTTCTATCATTTTCTCAGCCTGTCTATCATTCCAAACAAGACAACACATTATGTTTCCCTTGTTCCGCTTTCATTCGTTAGAACACGTATGACTTTGAGAATTTCTATTTATACTTAGCTCATACGAGAACCAATAAACAAGCATAAAGCTATATTCTATCAATTCGCTGCTTCAGTGTGGTTATCTTTTTGCGTATTGCCTGGCTCTCATGTTAATAATTGCATCTTAGTTAGCTGCCCCTGTGTCAAGTGACACTGCGCGCTCACTAAATCAAATACATATCAATTTCTGGCTGGCTATAGCCTCATGAATAAGTCTTGTGGCAATTACGGAGATACTGCAAGATCATCTTGTCTATTAATAATTGCAAAATCTGGAATTCCTTCGCAACCATCATCTAATCTTTGTTGCTTAAATCTTGAATTGCTTACGCCCTATAACTCTTCTTTAGCCCCGATGCAAACTGAAAAATAATTCGTTTTTAAGCACGAGAATATGTATTTTCTCTTTTCAGTGGGGTTTATTAGAAACACTTGAACAAAGGTAGGGCCTGTAGTCATTGCGTCGATAAGTAGCCTTTTAAGAACTCCAAAGAGACTCGACAGTAGGCTGGCTACTGCGACACTCATAATTGAAGCGTTTCTCAAATCTTGAAGCATACAGCGTCTTCGGACCATGTCTTACCTGTTGATCATGTTTAGTGAACTATGGCCTCCTTTTATCAGGTGATACAGTGAAGTATTTAAGTTAAGGAAAACATCTAGTTATTTATTGGAAGCATTTATTTGGTATAGCAAGAGTGTACGAATACGAACATACAAAACGGGTGGATTATGTGTATTGTGACGCATTACACTCTATGTTTGGAAACGGCAGATAATTCATTTTTGCTGCTCCTCAATTCATCGTGCTCTTTCGTCATTGCTCCGTCTTTGAGTTTCCGGTGCTCTCTGTCGCATTGCTCCGTTTGTGAGTTTCCGGTGCATGATCAGCCATGCAAGCACTGCGATATCAGTGCATCAACGAAGCCTATATAAACCTACTGGAAGTTTTCTACAGCGGAAATAACCCCAACTTAGCCTTACATAAAGTGGAGTCCAATGTGTGCAAAATTGTGATGCCATGGCAGGTTCTTACCTACTGGAAGAGGTGGCGTGGTCTTAGTCACTTCCTGTCTAATTTATTCTCTTAGAAAGCAATTAGCTTACAAACCAGTGCAACATAGGATATCCGTGCATACATGTGCTATCAATGTTTGTGAGATAAATAATTACTTGCCTGATTATGCGACCACAAAACCATAAAAAACGTCGCCCGCATTTTCCCACGGGATGGGCTCGATTGATTGATTGATTGATTGATTGATATATGAGGTTAACGTCCCAAAACCACCGTAAGATTATGAGCGACGCCGTAGTGGAGGGCTGCGAAAATTTCGATCGCCCGGGGTTCTTCAACGTGCATCGAAATCTGAGCTCACGGGCCTACAGCATTTCCGCCTCCATCAGAAATTCAGCCACCACAGTCGGGATTCAACCCCACGATCTGCAGGTCAGCAGCCGATTACCTTAGCCACGAGACCACTGCGGCGGGACCAGAGCTCGAGTAAGTGCGTCGCAGAGTGTCGGGGTATCGTGTGAATGTTGCGTAATCTGGTATGGCTTGGGAATGATCAACTGTTATTTCGTCTATATTAGTCTTACTTATTGAATGAAGGAGAAGCGTTGCCTTCAGCGAGTAGTGGGGCACTGATGTGCGATCGAAGATCTACATAGAAAGGGTGGCCGGTAAACGACTGTGCAGCTCGAGCAGCCGATTTTTACTTGCACACGCTGCCTGCGTCGGCCTTGCGAGGGTAGGAAAGGGGGAGGATAACAGTTGGCGCAAGACGGAAGCATGCAGCCAATCCGGGAGGTGCAAGCATTCGAAGCGGGGGTGTTGACATTCCCGCCGACACACGACACGTGACATCGTGCCACTAAGAAATGCTCGGAATTTAAAATTGTGTCAGATAAAAGGCACAAACAGTAAGTCATCACTGAGGTCATGTAGGTTGTCATTTGGAAACTAAAGGTTCAAATCCCCACGTTTTTAATGGGACCATTTACATAAGCTTGACTATTGTGCACTGGAAGCGGAACAATAGAGGGACTGGAGGCGATGCCTACGCAGGAGACTGCAGTGAGACTTCCTTCTTGCTAGTGTGTGTGAGCCGAATATTCATCTCGTTCACCCGCAGTGAAAGTGATGATGATTATGAAGGTGTTATGATGATGATGAAATACACTTACTTATGGAAGTGATGTAAGGGGGATGGTCCTTAAAGGACCTCCCCGTACAAACACTCGGTGGGTTCCCCCTTACGGGAGCCCATTTGCGTCAGCCGCGATTTGGGTTATCTCAACCAAGTTGGGCGGTCAGGTAAGGGCCGCCGTGCAGGATGGCCTCCCAGTTTTTCCGGGAAGGATCGGCTAGAAGGGTGAGGTTTATGGGGCTTTGGCGCGCCTGTACCATGTGGCAAATATCACAGGAATTCTACTCGTAGTGTGCGCACCTCCCCATGGAAGCGAGGTTAAAGTGTTTTGGGCACGTGTTTAGGAGTGTAGGCCAGAATTTATGAGTAGATCTTGTTGTTTTCTTTTATTTTGTTGCTCTTTTGAGCCTTAAGACCAACCTATTGTGTACAGCTACTTGGGGAAAACTTGAGGTAAAGCCAAGATTTGTTTGCAAATACGCTTAATAGGATTACCGGGCATATTATAGAGCTTTAGCGTAAAAGTGAAGAAGTATTCACTTCTCCGTTTTTGGGAATCCCTCACACTGGTTCGGATAGATGTGATTATTGAACTCGAAATATCATGCATTTTGTTGAAGGTGTAGGTGGGATCTGTTTTGAGGTCCGTATCGGTGTGGGAGCATAGATCGTGCCCGGAGATTTAGTGCTCGGGCAGCGGTATTGACCGCCTCGTTACCACCACCGCCTGTTTGAGCCTTATAGAACCAAGCAGTATACAAAGCACAAAAAAATTGCGTGGCGGGTTTAGTTGGTTGATAAAGTGAAAACTTGGAAGCAGGAAATTTACGATTTGTCTTTGTTCCTTCCTGTACTCGTCGGTTTTGCGCTTCGAACTTTCCATTCACAGCGCAATTTTTGCGCTTCCAGAGAACACCGTCTAAGACCTCAGAAATACTTCTGCTATTAAAACTCATAGGCGCCCCAGTGCCCTTGGATATTGTTCTTGCGTTTCAATACCAGGTTTCTCTCAGATCCTCTGCTGCTTAGTTCACTGCCTAACGAAGCAAGACATTTCCGTATATTCAACAATACTTGGGCCATGAAAGAAACTATAGGCTCTCTATGATACATTTTTTGTCTAACAAAGCAGAATCCCCCTGGTAGGCATCATATTTTATTCGCAACACGCAAATGGCAGTCTTAACATAAGAAGAATGTCTATAGGTGGCATTAATAAAAGCAGCTCAGTTGTCAGTTATTGTAAACGGAAGCATGCCGTATAAAAAATGTGATAGTACCAATCAAATCGAGGGATAGCCACCCATTAGAGCTTGGTGATTCTAATGATATAATTGAAGGATTCTCTGTTCCTATGTGACTTATTTTTATTGCACCTGTACTCCTAATTAAAAAAAATCAAGCTGCTTCTTAAGTGTGGAAAGGGTTGCCCATTTCTTGCTGAAAAAGCACCGCTATCAAAGTGCTGCTTATACTCAGCTTTCTAGCAATTGGCTTTATTCGCGTGACTTTCAGGCGACCGGACGTCATTGGGAGATGTGGCCCTGCAACCCGATGCCCGCCGGGAGAAAGGTATGTCTCTTCTTTCTTTTTTATTCTTCTTGACGATGAAGCTACTCATTTGAGCAACGTGAAGGGTGCGGTCCATCAAATTGAGGTAGAAAGCGCTGAATAGAGAATATAGAGTTCATCAATGACTAATTGATATCTGGTAAAAAGGTGACATACGCGATTCAGTACAGCGGTATTTGTGCAATTTGCCTTATTACTTAGTTTTTATTTTATACCAACTTTAGCTACGTAAAAAATCAGCGAGACTCATTTGAAATGAGCTAACTATACGAAAAGTCAAATTAATCCTTCCTGACGTGCTGAGTTGCATAGATTACAATGAAACGCGCTCACACGTCAAGGATGGTCAACAGCGTTGAGTGGTGGTTTCCATCTGGAGGCATACTCTGTCCTTTGTCGTTCAACTCAGTACAGAAGCTCAGTCCTGCAAGAAAAGTGTCACAAAGCTTTAAAAGCGAAATGTTTTAGAGGTACAGACCGTTCAATTTTACTTTAAAGCGTTTATTGTCTGCAAGGAGTATCCTTCAGAACAATGACCAAAACGGCCTCTGAGAATATTTTTGGCTCAGTGCGTTACGAGGCCACGGGTGGAGTTAATCGCTAAGGCCACGTGTATAAGCATGATCAGCCTGCGCATTCTAGCCCACTGCTTAGCCGGCACGTGCCGTTTTTGTTTCATTATTCATCGTGTGATTGCTCGCCAATAAGTTGCACTCGGTTAATTAGCTAATTGGATGCGTGGTGCACCTAATCAACTATGTTCCTGCTTGCTATTAACAAATTCAATAAGCCAGATCATGTTCAGACCAAGCTTACTTAAGTACATAATACTAAAACTATGCTAATGAAGCTGTGTAAACTAAGACCGAGTTAATGAGGACAATGACATGTAACTTGACGCTAATAAAAGCGTCCTTTGAAAACCAAGCTATTTACTACCATGCTCGCAAACCTTGTCCGAATTTAGATTATGCTAGCTAGATACACTCCAATGAGGTCCTTTTCAATAAACCTGAAATAATATTGGTTTTGGTAAAACAGTTGCAGTGAAGAGAGAGCTAAAAATATCACAATAATTAAGACCTACGTGCTTACGTCATCGTAAATGAGACCAGACTGACGTGGTTAAGCTGTAATGCCAACCAAGTAGACTGGAACTGAGCTCTCCTGATCACAATAGCCTTGCACAATTGTTGCAAGCTAACCTAAGTATTTTATATCCCGAAACTTCACTCCTTACTCTCAAGTGTACGATGTCTTTGAGAGTCCTAACAGGAACAAGAGAGCCACGAGTTGAGCCCAGAATCACTTAGCTAGTACCCGACTTCACGTGTGAATCAGTTCGATTGACAGACGTCCACGGCGAAGAACGGTCCACCCAGCGCGTTTTCTCTTTTTGAGGACGAGTGCTGACACTGCAAGACGAGCTAGCGGTGCGATTCATCTGGGAACTTTATCGCACAGATGATGCACACTCGCGCAAAGAACTAAAGGTGGTATCATCACGTGGCTATATTATCTGGCATTCGATTTCATCAAGCTCATGTAACACTTATCACAGCCAGGATCGATGCAAGCACCTCTGTTAAAATACGTGGTACGTAATGCTAATAGTTGCTTGCTTCTGGGAACATTGTTTCAACAAATTCTTCAGCGAAAAAAATATTGACACATGTGATGTAAGTAGCCAAAACCCAATGAAATTTCTTGTTACGCTAGTTGGATTTTCATCATATTGTAAATAAATGTGAGTGCAACTTTGAAATGCCTAACATAACCACAAATACACACACTTTCCCCCTCAGGAAACACACAGCTATGCACAACCTGTTTTTTGTATTGAGCTTTAATATTCGATACAAGAGTGAAGAGCTGTAGTACCAGGGTGCTTGGTGTGCACGCCTGCTGCCTTCGACAGTTCAAATTTATATACTGCAGGGGGAACGAAATGGTTTGTTCAAAAGCGGACAACAACGCACGAACATGTGTATGGGTTGAGCGACGTTCAGTTGCATGTAAGATATTGTTACATTCTCGCTGGCGCTGCAGCACCACTAATGTGTTTGCTAAGTGGTGGTGCTAACGCATTTGCACGCCGTGTTCATTAGTAAACGTCTCAAATGCCGCTAATGCGTTTAATAATCCACGTGTGTTTTCGAAGCAGCTTTAAACAGCATTGCTTTCTTGCTCTCCGCACTGCTTTGCTGTCATGACCGCGCAAGGTGAGCTCGGGCGAATTTGTGTGTTCGAGAATTTCGGGCCATGCCACATTTAGCATGCCTGATAAGGCTCTACTTTTTTGTTTCTATGAGAATAATTACACCGCATTCATGAAGACATCAGGTTGGGGATGATTCAGGTACTTGAATATTTTGGTTGCAAGCCTATTGCACATGTCTTATAATAACAAGACACGTTGAATGAATAGGTGGCACAGTATTGACGACCGGGTATTTATGTGGCGGCAAAATTCAAATTTGTGTGAACAGCTGCTGTTGTGTTTTCATCTCCTTGTTTCAAGTTGCCAGCAATGACGAAAAAAAACACAAAAGAAATGCACGGAACGTTACTTTGCACACTTCCTTTGCCGTTGGAGCTTCCGTACATTACTGGAATCGTTTTTAACGCGTTTCAATTCTCAATCCATAGAACAACGGGAAGACCACGCGAGCTGCGAGGAAGGCCAAATTGAGATTGGATCCGCAGTAAGTGTGAACTCAAGAGAGCTAAGATTGCGTGGCAAAACTCCTACTTAGAGGTAGAGCATCAGCCTCGCATGCAAGAGGTCACTGGTTTGAATCGAGCACCGATTTAATTGATTTCAAGCGCCCGAAAAAGAAAATCCACGAGGCGATGGGATTGTGAGAAAGAAAAAAAAACGGTGGGCGTGTCGCCTAACTGTCGACCACAGCTTGTAATGCACTCCCGTACCATAGAAGACTGGCCACCCTAACTATCGCATAAATACACCAATTAACACGCAGCCCTCAGTACCCACGACTGCAGAGCAGCTGGCCAAATAGACTGTCAAACCTGCGACGTAGCGGAGAGCGCTAAGAATTTCTTGGTGCATAATAGCGGCCATGAAATCTGAACATGCACATGCCTAACGCTTGTATGTTATCTAGTAAGCCGAGTCTAGCTGTGCTAATTGGGGAATTAGAGGGTGTACAAAGGGATATACTAAAGCTTAACGAAAGCACGAGAATACACGAGGCTTTTGCACTGCTGTAGAAGGAACACGTCCTATGCTATTGCGGCTTAGATTAGAGTACTAGGTGTGGATATTCTTATTTAGAAAAATATTGCAAGCAACAAGGTTGAAGGCTATAGTATTAGTGGGAGGGTGGCAAGTATTAGAATTAACTGTAATAAGAGGTAAGCATATGGCTGTGCGCTTCCACGTAACTGTAGAGTTAGCAATGAGTAATGAAAAGAATGAGCAAACTGTACGGAAAGGCAAGTTTAATGACAAGCTAGATAACAAGCAGGCTGGATGCAATGCAGCGTGGGAAAATGGCATCGGCTTTCAAAATGCCACAGGAATAAAGCTATAAATTACCCAACATATACACTATCTACAAAAAAGAGGGTAACTTTAGAACGTGGAGCATTCGAAATTTCGAAAATAAATAAAGAAAACTTTATTACGTGCGCCCAAGCGGGCATCGTTAACGATGTAGAAGTAGTAGAAAAGATTCGATGTGGTAACCATAGAATGGAGAGGTCTCGAATTAACGTAGATTTATTAATGGCAAGAGCATAAACTGACACGCAAGCAGGCAATGAATTAGCTCCAGCTGAAAGGGAAAATGCAGAAACTTAGTTTCACCTCACAATTGATTCGCGGCTAGATATGAGGAAACCGACATCTATAGCATTAACACAATCAGCGATCATCTGCCTAGTATAATCAAGGAGTGTGCGTTGGAAGTCGAGGTACAGTCAATATACAAGACACTGGCAAGCTATAGTAGGAGATGAGAAACCTCCTTTCGAAACACGAAGCGATGAACAGACAAAGCAGAGCTGTTTGAGCTTTCGCAAAGCAAGATATAGCATGGAGAGAATAGATCATGCTGTAAAGAGTGGAAGGAGCCTAAAAGCTGCGAAGGAAACACTCTACACAGGCAAAGATCAGATGTATGCATATGCTATGGGACAAAAAACGCAACGTCGCAACAAATGAAGATAGCATAGTTGAGGTAGCTGTATATTTCTACACAGATCTGTGGAGCAGCCGACACTACTTGAATAATCACGTAACAAGCAGTAAGAGACCATAGAAACCTGACATCACACAAGTAACTACAGGGAAATTGAAGAGAGCCACTCAGGCTTAGGTAACAAAAGGTAACATAAGAGCTGTGGAGAGATTATGTTAGAAGAACTGGCAACCACATATACCTAGTTTTATTGACAGGAAGATAATTAAATCTTCAGGTATGCCTACATCTGAATCCACAAGAAAGGAGATTTCAAGAATTAAAAAAAAAACAGGCCCAACAGCTTCTGGTTCACTGTCTACAAGCTATTCGCAAAAATAATAGCTTATATATCAACTTGCATTTAATACACGAAAAGGCCAAGAAAAATTTCGTAGAGGGTACTCAACAATACACCATATTCATACAGTGAATAGGTTGATAGAGGAATGCGCGGAATACAACCAACCCTGTACATCGCCTTCATAGGTTACGCGAATGCGTTCGATTGGGTCGAGACTTGAGCAGCCATGCAGGCACTGCAAGATCAGGGCGTCAACGAAGCCTATATGAACCTATTGGAAGTTTTCTGCAGCAGAAAGAACCCACTCATATCCTTCCATAAAGCCAGCGACCAAATCGAACAAAGTAGGGGTGGGGAATAAAGACACGATCATTCCAATGCGAATTACGGCATGGGTAGAATGGTTTAGGGCCATGGATTAGAAATAGTTAAGAATACGAGGTAATAAAATATCTTGGGAACCTGCGGTTGACTGATAATATTGCACTGATGAGTAACCCATGGTACGAATTAATGCTCCTGATTTCTGAACTGCAGGAATAGCACAGTGAGAAGTCAGAAATTCGATATGCATAAAACAAAACTAATGTGTATAATATAATGGCTGAATCATTCAGATTGGTGCAGTGCTGAATAGGTGTAGTCTTCCCGGCATATTGCAGAGTGCGTTTACCTATCTGTTTCAGATCAGGTGCATCTGATTGCTACCGCTGCTTTTGCACTGGTACTCAACTACAGTTTTTTGTTTTTCAAGTTTATTTATCCAATTGTCCGATATATACCTAAGAGAACCAGAACGTCCACTGATTAGTAACACTGCCAATAATGACGCCCTAAGACAAGATGCTACGTAAGAGTATCGCGGAGTCATGCATTTTTAGTGGCTGTTATTATAAGACTACCTCTAATATGGGATAAATCCATGCACTCATTTTAGGGGGAGGGGGCGGTCGCTTGAAGTAACACTGGAAGGGAGGAGCTGAGCCCTGCATTTTTCGTTTTTATTAGCAAGAAAACCCCATCATACCCTAAATACTTTTATTGTGTGCTCGCAGCAGTCACAATGAAACGTTCAAATTGGTGAGAGGAAGTTGATGTCAAACACTGAATATGGGGGTGGGTGTGGTTAAAAAAGGCTTCGGATGGGACGATTGTTCCTACCGCAACCCCCTCTTTATTCTCCGTGGTGGCCGTCAATGCACAGTTCTCGTTATCAGTCATGGGAGTTTGAGCGGACATGTCAATGTAGAATTTTCGTTGCAGGGGAGCCACAATGTCATTACCTACTGTTGAGGTGCTTCATGATTGGCTGTGATAACAGGCGTAATCAAGATAAAACACTGGCCGCAGTAGTGGCATTCTGGTTACGGTGCTCGGCTGTCGACATAAAGGTATCCGGGAAAATACCGGCCACGGTGATCACATTTTAATAGAGGCGACTTGCTAAAGGAGCGTCGACTGAGCGATTCTTTTGCTCGTCAGGTAAAAGCTGATTGTGTAAACTTCCGGAGCCCGCCCAAACGGTATGCCTCAAAGATGGTGCCCGATGATGTTTTGTTTCGAAAGGAGGCCGAAAGATGGCGCTACAAACTTTGCTCATCTTTTTTATTTAATAATACTGTAACCCTCACTTGAGGGTCATTACAGCGAAAAATATAAACACAAAAAAAACAATACACAATGACAAAACAGACATTACGTTGCATGTTGCTGGTAGTACAATTCTAGCGATTACTCAAACGCTTTGACATTTGCGCTAGTAATAGCGTACTCTGGAAGTCTATTCCACACTTCTATACTATACGGAAAAAAAGAATTTTTAAAGCCATCCTGACGCGCCCAAAAAGGCCTTATTGGGTGACTATGGTTCAACCGAGCTCCTCGTTTGGGTGCAGGTTGTATGTATGTGTCTTTATTTATTTTCATTTCGCCTCTTATAAGTTGAAACAGGAGTTTTAACCTTTGCTTTTCGCGGCGCACTTGCAGGGGTTCTAGCGCACTTGATTTTAACAAATTTGTGACGGATTCTGTCCTCCGGTACTGCGAGCAAATGAAGCGCACTGCTAGCGTTTGAATTTTTTCTATTTTATCTCTTAGTGACTGCTGATGAGGACTCCATACAGAAGACGCATACTTCAAAATAGGGCGAACAAATGTCTTATATGAAAGTAATTTGACATCTCTAGGGGCACGTTCGAGTTTTTTCCTCAAGTAAAACAACTTCCTGTAGGTTTTTGAAGACACCTCCTCAACATGAGTGTGCCACCCCAAATCGCTGGTAATAGTCACCCCCAGGTATTTAAAGCTGTGTGTTCTGGTCAGAAGGCTATTTCCGATTTTATAACCATATGCGACTACTGATTTTTTCTTGGTTATATTGGTGAACAAAGTCTTTGAAAAGTTAATTTCCATCCCCCACTGGGCGCACCAATTATGCAAGGTTTGCAGACAGCGATTAATTTTGATTTGGTCTTTTGCGTTAGTTACAGGAGCGTAAATTAAACAATCGTCTGCAAAAATTTTGATTTCAACCGGGCTTTCGACAACTGCGGAAATATCATTTATAAAAATTAAAAACAACAAAGGACCCAGCACAGACCCCTGTGGGACACCAGACAGTACCCAATACCTTCAATGAACTAGATGTGCAATCATCTATACGTACTTTTTGTTGACGGTTCTCCGAATACGCGGCTATCCAATTTAGTATATCTGAGCCAAGTCCTAGTTGCTGAAGCTTAAAAGTTAATTTGCTATGAGGATCTTTATCAAATGCTTTGGCGAAATCTACACAAATGACGTTTATTTGTTGTTGACCTTGGAGAGATAAATAAAAATCATGAACTGTTTCTACCAGTTGAGTAACAGTTGACAACGCCTTCCTGAATCCGTGTTGATGGGGATAAAAAAACTCTTTTGACTCAAGAAAAATAATAATGTGCCTTGCTATGAAATGTTCTAAGATTTTGCAACACACAGAGGTCAGCGAAACGGGGCGATACTTGTTCACATGAAGCCGATTGCCAGCTTTGTAGTTAGGCTTTAAAATTGCAGTGCGCCAGTCTTGCGGTAATGAGGACGTTTCAAGAGATTTTCTGAAAATGATTGTTAAATAAAAGGACGACCATTCGGCATACCATCGTAAGAATTCACTGAGAATTTTGTCTGGTCCGGTTGCCTTTTTAGTGTCAAGCCCTAGCAAGTGACTGAACACCCCTTCCTGCATGATAGCAAAGGGCTCAATTCTTCTCTTTCAGTGTAGAAAAGCCTGCAGGGACATATGACAGTAGCCGCTTTCATTATTCGTTGATAGTAGCTACAAAACTTTCTTGCCACTATTCGCAACTGCTAGGTACGATGGCGGCACTGAGCGCTGACGGCCGGAAGCTCTGCTGATACGAATAAAGTTTTGGACCTGCGTCATACAGAAGATGTCTGCTGCTTGTGTTCCCGCGTTTGTGGTTGTTTTTCAAGGTTGTGAATGACCTCGACATTAGCGTAATAATTCAAGTTTTTCAAGTTGAAGATAAAGTAGAAAAAAAAATCTGACTGATATATCACTGCAAGCCTCGACGCAACCAGCACACACACACACACACACACACACACACATATATATATATATATATATATATATATATATATATATGCCGAAAGCAAAAGTAAGCCTCCCGTTAGGGCCCCCAAAAGCCTTGAGTGGTTAAGGGAGTTAAAAATCACAGGCAAATAACCAAGGCGCATGATCATATGAAGCACACATTTCGAGTACGAGTAAAGGAACCTCAAGGTTTGCGGGTTTTGCGCTTAGTTCGTCTGCTCAACGTGGTCGCTGTGTCAACGGTACCAGAACTGAATTATGAAGGCGTTCCGCCTATAGTATAGAATGTAAGGGCTGGTTTCAAAACGTTCATCACGTCATTGCACATCTGAGGCGTCTGCAAAGTGCTTTTAAGACCTTCACATCTGCTGCAACTTGTGTTTAGGCTTACTTGCTGATGGCGCTTTTTTGTCGTTTATGCCTAGCACCTTGTTATTTTTTTTACTCCTAAAACGCCTAAACATAGACTAGTAAAGGTAACGTGCCCTCTTAAACGAGAAAATTGCACTGGTTTTGTTCACTGCATGCCGACATCATTCGCTTGATATTCTGTTCAGACTTTTTTATTCTAGAAAGCACCCTAAAATAATAAAGCCGGCATTATGACGTGCCTATGTTGGTGCTTGTGCTTTGGTATTGAAAAATAATTTTTTCGTCCTGCTTATTCTACTTCAGGCTTTTAGGTTAGCGGAACAATTAGGTTTTGCGCAGAATGTAATGCAAGCAAAACTTCGAGATAAAAAACGTTACCGAAAATGTTTCTATTACTACTGAGAAATTCGAACTAAGGCTCCTATCATAAGAATGTTACAACATGACGTCAAGCGTCACGCGCCATTACGCACAGCCAGCAACGTGAAGAACGTACGTGTGGGCCTTACTCATAATTTTACGCATATTAGTCTATCCTATGTGCTACTCGGCATTTATTTACTTAAATTTGTTAGCACTCCCCTACTTTATGAAAAACATAAATCAAAGAGCCACCGAATAGCGCAGAATCGCACTCTTCGCCAAAAGTGTTTTTTCCGGTACCGTCTCTTTCGGGGATCATGTCAACGATCACCATGTTAGATGTACCGTCACGCCATCTATACGTTGTGAAAGTTTCGAATACTGGCCACAACACCCTCACCGCACCGTCAACCTCCTTCCTTATCACCCCCTCTTTCGCGGCACTGCTCTATATGTGTCACGTGGTCGATATCGCGCGATAACCGGCTTTTCTCATAATCGGAAACCGTCACCCATGTGGCGGTTGTGCTTTGCGGAGTTTGCTGGCAGCCCGCCATGGCCTTCAGACCGGCGAGACATCTATTGGCATGCCCCGAGGAGAACATAATCGGTCCATCTCCGCCGAGCGCTCGCTTCGCGGCGTTCGCTCACCTAAAGTATTTTTGCACCGTGGCCTCAAAAGGAAAACGTGTTTTTGGGATGTTAAAGCTATTATCTTTTTCAGTGTTACGTTGTGCTAGATAATGTCAACATTTTCGATAAGCATGGTTGATAACAAGCTTTTGTTAAATAACGAACATGTTAGCTATGTAATGCTGACTACTGCTTTCTTGTTATGTGGGGTATTGGCCTGTGAAGGGAGGATTGACTCACCGTTTAGTAGCGTTCGGTAGTGCTGCCAATCTTGTACACTTCTGAGTAAACTTCTAAAGGTAATTTATAGTTGGCTAGCACTGGCTAATGCTAGTTTTTGTTGGCGGATATCAGGAAAGTTTTCTCACGAGCTTGTTCTGCATCGTAATATGTACTACATGTGCTCAGCTCGGACAGTGATTCGTTAGTTTATTGTTGCTACTACCAGAAGAATAGCACAAAGCGAACAGGGCATGCGTCTTTGCTCGACGAGAGTAAGGGGCGCGCGCGAACGTGGCTGTCGAAGTTACGTCGAACAGTATCCATCCATAGAGCATGCCAGCGTATTTCGCGTGCGTTTTAAGCTATCATTGCGCCAACTACTCGTATTGCACGATTTTATTGATGCTCCTGTAGCACGGGGCTGAACTTGCAGCTATTCAGCGTAGAGAGCTGCTTGTTGCCTCTTGCGCAGGACATCAGTTGCCTAAGTGCGTGGGATCTGTGGTGCTGTGCAGGATGAGCAGAGCTTCTCGGGCAGATGAGTCAGCTCCGTGCTTGCTCTGCGGCGGCCATGGCATGAAGACAGTGCGGGGCGCGCGATAGCAGCTTTGATTTGGTCTTCGTTTGGCGGTGGGAAAACATATGAGGCATTTGTGGCTTTTGAAAAGAAACACCACTTGCGAACACGTCCGCGTCACCACTCAGTCAACATATATTTTTTTGCCAGGATGTGTGTGTTGGTGAGCGTTTATGCTCTTTCGAACAGGTTCCTTCAATCCACCTGCAGCAAAGAAATTTCTATACCCGAAGGCAGTAAGCGTGCAGACGCAGCACTCTCGTGCTGCTCGTTTCGGTTCTATCAAACATTGCAGATAAATATAACGGCAAGTCATCAACAGGTGCTCTCTCATCAAGCCGGCAACGCGGCTCTGAGTGGATACGTCGTGAGCGCGATGAAATTGAATGCCCCATTATTCCACAAAAGGACGAACACACACACCTTTCAGTGACTGCCTTCTTTGGCTTTAAGCCAAGCGTTACAAGAAGGACTTGTATTTCTCATTTTTTTTGTGAATGAAGTAGCTGTCTACACATAATGGGCTTTCGAGGATTTCTGGTTGCCCAGGTGGTTAAACTGTAACTCGTAGTATTCCGTAACACAACATTTACGTTGGAGCAGAGACGTAAGTTTTATGAAAAAATAATACATGATACAGGGCGATGATATGTCAATATCATACGTAACGTATCAAATGTTAGCGTATTGAAGTGGTGTATAAAACGCTTGCATATAGTGTGTTGAATATTAGAAGTATAAATGTAACCTATAGTGTGCTGGTGGTAAAGCAGAGCTTACACTGTCGCCACAATTAACGGTAAGCTGACATAAGTAACCTCACCTGAGTCATAGGATTAAATATTAACGTTTCTTATGTTGCCGAGAAATTGCATAGACTGCACTGTAATCACAGTTCCATGACATTCCGTCTGCATGTGATCTTTCTCCAAAGCTGCTTTAACAATGGCTAGCTTTGATCCCGGGAGGTCTTCTGTTTCTAACTTTGTATTGCTATTCATGTGGGATTTTCATGACGCTGTCACATTCAAATGATCAACCTTTGTTATCGCCGTTGTTGGGCAAATTTAAACTGTTAATGGTCTTTAAATCAACAAATAGAAAGCCCCGTTAGGAGCTGCATATGACGGCGCTTTACACTAATTCATACGTTTAATTGAATATGGGGCTTTGGTTGTATTGTTTCCAAGGTTACATTCAAAGGCTGCAGGCTCTGAGTATAGGGTGCTGCCAGCTGGTTAATGCAAGCGGATCTGTCGGTCAGTGGTGTCTCAAATTCAAGAGCCTTCGTACTCAGGTGTGACGTACGTACTTCGCTAAACATTGTGGTTGAGCGTATAATTAGGTGACAAGTGTATCCTGCAGCAGCTAAAATGGCCTAACGAAAGTGAGGTTGCTGCGGCGTTACGTTGAATTTTCGCTCTTTAACCGCAGGCTGCGCCGTTTTGTCGGTGTCCGTCTGGTCTACACGGTAGCAGCCAGCAGCGTCGGCAGCCCCGCTTCTCGCGTCTATCCCTGAACGGATGTAGCGAGAGAGTTGCGGAATTCGGCGACCCTCATGCGGAACATTGCGTCGCGGTGGGCGACAGCCGTTCGTGCAGCTGAGTCGCCGACAACAGCGGCGTCGTCCAGCAGAACAACCGGCGTCCACTGCAGAGGGGCTGAAAACTGTGCCTCGGTCCCAAGCCGGAGATCGAGACACAGTTGTCGATGGCCAACTGGTGAAGAAATACGGCCAGCGTTTTCTTCCAGCATAAAAATACGTGCGAATATGTTTATTTGGTGTACGTGTTTAAAATAAAACTACATGAATGGCAAATGATGTTTCACTGTCAACCTGCCTTGAAGTCAGTATGTTCACATTATAGATGAGTACGTAGAAGAGAAGAGATGAGCACTGTCTGCTTGAAAGCGTGAACTACCTACTTTAACGTGTGCGTGTTCTTTGTGCTGTCTCTTGCATCACGAAATCAGAATGAGCCAAGACTAAATAAAAAAAAACATGAAAAGGTGTGAAGAGGCGTTAGAAAAAAGGGTAGAAGAAAAGGAACGGGGTGTATTCCAACATTTCGCGTCGGTAACAAGACAGCATTAGCTAAAGAACGGTTAATTTTGAGGTGATAAATGCAGCTAAATTTTTCACGATCTCGCTCGTTCTGTTGTGTTCTCACCATATCGGACAGATTAAAGAGCTTCCTTTAGAACGTTTATATCAAACGAGAGGAGTGCAATATACCTGTTTATAATTTATAATATAGACTTGTTCTACAGTTATTTCAACTACAAAGGCATGTAAGTAGCTTTGAATTACATCTGTGAAAAGAAGGACTTGTCGGTGGATTTATTTACAAGCATTCGCTAAGCTTTGAAAGCGGCAATTAGGTCTGTAGGTGACCCTTCGTTATTTAGGAATCTAAGACTCCTCTAATTAGATAAAGGGGCTTTACGGGGAACGCTTTTCTAAGGAGCTGGGTTCTTGATAATATTTAGTAATACATATAAAAATAATAAATTTGGGAGCACAGTTGGATTTATGGGCACCTCCTTAATGATGCGATTATCGAGCGTTTTGCCGGTTTTCTGGGTCGTAATATGAAACAAGAATTATCATGAGACGTTCAATTCAAAGACTCAAGCGTTTTTTTGCGTCCTAGTTCCCCGTAGCACTTTTTGTTTAAATGATAAGGATACCGAACTTGAGTGTGATAAGGATACCGAACTTGAGAGAAGAGTCAAATGCGAAATAAAAAAAAATTGGAAAAACGGGAAGACAAATTGAAGGAGCAAGAATGAGTAAGAAATATTTAAAGTGAGAGGTAGACAAATAGGAATAAAGAGGGGAAGCAAAGACAGAATAAAAGAAGCGAAGATTAAAAGCAGTGAAAATTAGGAGGGATGAAAAATTGGCCCCGTATCTACATGTTACACTGCAAATGTCGTCGAAAGACGTCAGTCTTGCCTTTGGACAGTGAGAACAAAACGTTTTTTTTGTGTTGTGTGCAAGAAAATTGGTGAATGGCATTCTTGAGGCGCTGTGTTCGAGTGCCTCGAGCATGCAGTGGAGGGGATCGAGTGCATTAAGTCCCGTCACACTTGAGACATGAGCGCTATCTGGCATTTATCTTGCAAAACGAAGCGCGTGGCGTGCGCGCCCGTCTCTGAGACGAGAAGGTGTAAAATGCAAGGCCACGGACATGTGCCGCCACCGTGTTGTTTTGGCAAAACGTTGAAACCCCTTGCATTTTCTTGTAAGCGTTGCATCGTCAGCGCAGGGTGATAAGCTCTATGGTCCTTAGAATAAGTTCTGTATGCATTTTTTAGCGAAAAGTCTTTTCCAGTAAAACGTTATAGTTTATGATGGCATAAAGGTACCAATTGTTTAACACAGCAAAGCAATTGTTTTTTTTACGTTTTGTGAAGATGGACTCTCCTGTAAATGTCTAGCAATGTGAGTTAAATAACGTTTTTCCAACTAATAAAGATGATCCTAGATCTCTTTTTTTTTCTATGGCCAAGAAGGGCAGCACAAAAACCAGAAGGCCAGAACGGCTTTTCTATCCTCATAAAAGCCGGGTCTAATTGCGCAGGATGGATTTCTCCTCAGTCTGTCATCACCTTTAAAGACCGCTCACCATGTTAGGATATTTCGGCCTGAATAGTGTAATGCATGCACTGGGCGCTGAAGATTACTTCTGCCGAGATTTTCAACGCTGGCCGCCACGGAGAGAAGTGAAATGTTGGGCTGAACACCGCTTGCCCTCCATCTCACAGATGCGTGCACCGAAATAAGGAAGTCCTGTGTTTGTCACCGTAGCGCGTGACACTGATGAAAGAATTCGAGGTCACATGCGTTATTTCTGCAATCTTTTGATTGAACAGAAAACTCCCCCACCACGGTGTTCTAGTGGCTAAGGTACTCGGCTGCTGACCCGCAGGTCGCGGGATCAAATCCCGGCTGTGGCGGCTGCATTTTCGATGGAGGCGGAAATGTAGTCGGCTCGTGTACTCAGATTTGGGTGCACGTTAAAGAAACCCAAGTGGTCAAAATTTCCGGAGCCCTCCACTACGGCGTCTCTCATAATCAAGTAGTGGTTTTAGGACGTTAAACACCACAAATCATCAATGAAGAGAAAACTAAAATGAATTGAAGTACTGAAACAAACAAAAACGAAATCTGCGCTTTTTAATATTACTGCTAAAAGTTTTCTTCGAATCAACCGAGATGCGTGAATACCAATTCAGAAACTTGGCCCGAGCTGGTTGGTAAAGTTTCGTAATCAAACCGGTAAGTCGACAAAAACGGGAAAAAAGAGGACATACAGATTTCCACTTTCACAATGTATTTATTCACACAAAAACAAGCATTACATGTAGCATCTTTCCTCATGAAATGGCAACTTTGCATGATTGAGAAGTTTTTTTTTCTATGGTCTCTCCTCTCTGCCTATCTTTGTTGTGTTTTGACGCTGACGATTACAGGCTCATCCCCAATTACTTCTTTTGAAAACTGAAGTATCCCGAAAAAATATTTCTTTCCTGCGAGGCGACATCACGGAATCTAGTAAGTCGAAATTTCGAATGCGTACAAGGAATTATCAATAGGCTAAATTGAATAGTACTCGGAAAGAGCAGTATTTAAGACTGAAACTTTACTTTCTGATATAAATATTTTACACAAAACTCGACCGAATGGCGAGTTTTTCTAGAAAAATACACTGGTGTTCGGCCACCCTGAAAGCACCACGTTATTATAAATATTCGCGAATTTTATAGTTATAACTGCTTACGCTCGGAAGCCATAATAACTAAAGAACGAATACTTAAGCGAAGACTATGTATGAGAGAGACACGAACAAAAGGTGTTGGCATCAGAGGGAATCGTCATCAACACACATGGTTCAAGCACTGCCAGCGTTGCAGCATTCGAGAAAAGAGCCTCTGCAAGCCACCCATGATGTCCCTTCAAGGTTTTTGTTCTTGTGTCTGAAAGCGTGCGAATGCATACCAGGCAAATTAAGAGACCGTTCATAAGCTGCCAAACATAAAAGCTGTAGCTATCAGTACTTTTCACGGGCGACAGCCTGCCAACGACAAACGGAGAGCCATACGGCAGTTCAAGCATGCCCATGCAGCAACAACTGGAACTTACTGTGGGCACGATGGATCACCTGAGCTTCGTTCCTGCAGTGGATTCCCATGAACAAATCAGCACTCGAAATAGCGCTGCAGCGGCACTGTGGTACGAGGCATTTATCACTGTACATTGGGGACCAGGCCTTGTTTTTCGGCATGGTGCAGCATTCAAGTGCAACCTATGAGACCCTCAGGCCACAGGTGCTGAACATGGCCAAAACACTCAGGTAGGAGAGTGCCAAACAGGCGCAGCCCTCCGAGTACAAGGCAAAGTGTGTGGACCTAATACTGCAATACAAGTCATAGTTGTGATTGTCCTGCAGCTCGAAGCGAGGTTGACTAGTAGTCAAACTCCCTATTTGGAATTCCTGCTATATATAGCTTTAAAACAACCATAAGCTCAAAAAATTATGTGATTGCTCTTGATGACACGCTAAAATGACACACTGCAGTACGGCAGCGCATTAATACTCACATCTTGCAAGCGTTCTTTATTCACCGGAAAAATCATCGCACCAAATATTTCACTCTAGGTACGTGAAACAGCCTTAGATTATACCCCATAGATCACTAAAGCATTAGTCTGATGTTCATTGAAGGACTCCTTCACAATTCTTATACTTTGAACTTTTTGGAGGGTAGTGCTAAGGCGCACACGGACAGTGACACATGGTAGACAGCACGGCCGCTTTGGTGTCTACTGTCCTAGTGTTCTTTAGCGCTGCCATGTAAAAAGATTGATCATGAACCAGCTCGCCCAAAACAAACTTCTCCTAAAGCGAAATTTCCCATATTATTGCGATGGAAACTATAAGGGTACTCTCAGCTGGCATTTGCCGCTGGCATTGGCGTCGCCGTCATTCACCGTATATGTATACGTATCAATATATTTGAATACGAAAGAAGAAAGAGAGAGAGAGAGAGAAAATTTAATGCGGAAAGGCAGGGAGGTTAACCAGAAAACATATCCGGTTTGCTACCCTGCACTGGGGAAAGGGTAAGGGGAAAGGGAGGAAGAGAAGCACAAACACACATACACACACTCGCACACAGTAGTGTCACAATCGTTCTACGAGGCGGGTCGCTCGCAGAAACTTCATCAGCGCCTTCGTTGCTTTCTGGCGTGAAGCTCGATCTTTCCGACATTCCAAGATTGACTGCTCAGAAAATGGCTGGTCGTCGAGGCGAGCAAACACTGCTGAGAGGGACTGTCGCTGAGAGCTGTACTGGGGGCACTGACATAAAATATGTTCAATTGTTTCGTCATTGTCGCAATGGTCGCATGTAGCGCTGTCTCTCATTCCGATGCGGCAGGCAAAAGCGTTCGTGAAAGACACCCCAAGCCACATACGGCAGAGAAGGGTCGTCTCGGATCGGGGTAGGCCAGATGGAATAGTAAGTCGTAGGCATGGGTCCAGGCGGTGAAGACGGGTGTGGAGAAAACCGGGCGTATTCCGCATAGACCTTGCGACATCCTGCGCAAGCGTATTAATCTTTGCTGCTGCGTCGCTTCTTGATAGTGGAATAGGTTCCATCACTCCATTTTCGTGAGCATTCTTAGCTGCATTGTCGGCATGCTCGTTACCGATGATGCCGCAATGGCCTGGTAACCACTGAAAAGATATGTCATGTCCTTCGTCTATTAGGTGATGGTACAGTTGTCGTATTTCGAGCGCCAATTGATCTTGAGGTCCACGACGTAGAGTATTGTGTAGACATTGGAGAGCTGATTTCGAATAAGTAAAAATGCTCCATTTTTGTGGTGTCTCTTGGTCAATCCTGCGGAGTGCGCTGCGGAGTGCCGCGAGCTCCACGGCTGTCGATGTCGTCTTGTGTGACGTTCTGAACTGGATGGTTTCGGCTCTTGCTGGGAAGATCACAGCTCCTGCAGATCCTCCAACAGTTGTCGAGCCATCCGTGTAAAGTTTGACATGATCTTTGTATTCTTCGTGTAGCATGAGTAGAATCATCTGCTTTAAAGCTGGCGCCGAGAGCTCCGCCTTCTTGCGAATCCCCGGCACTGTCAAGCGCAGTTTTGGTCGGTCCAAGCACCAAGGAGGTGTTAGTATCCGTTCCGGAGGTGTGTAGACTGTTGGAAGGCACTCACGGAAAGTCAATACTCTCTTACAGAAGGAGGCACTCGGTCGATCTTCTGGAAGCGAAGCTAGGTGGTGGGCAGGGGCGCGAGCAAGGTGTCTAATATGAGCTCTAAGCACCTCCAAAGTAATGTGCACTGTGGCCGGATGATCTTTGGCGATTGCGATGGTTTCCGCTGTTGATGTACAGCGTGGTAATCCAAGACAAACTCTGAGTGCCTGGCCCTGGGCGTTTTCTATTGTGCGTATACTGCTTTTGCAAGCGTTCGTCAGAACCGGCAAGCTATACCGCAGGTACCCCAGAAACAGCGTTTTGTACAAATGCAACATCGCGTGCACTGATGTGCCCCACGTTTTGCCTCCGAGGAACTTGAAAAGTTGTGCGATGGCCGTTAGGCGCTTCTTTAGAGTGGCCACATGGGGACTCCAGCAGAGATTTCGATCGATCGTGACCCCCAAAAACCTGTGGGTCCTGGCGTAGCAGACACTGTGTCCACTGATGGCGATGGGATATGACGTCATTGCCTTCCGCGTGAACGCGACCAGCGCCGATTTCTCAGGAGAAATCTCGAGGCCTTGTTCTCTCAGGTACGCCGATATTGAATTCGCTGCTTTCTGGAGTCTCGCACGTACCTGAGGACGTGTTACACCTGATGTCCAGGCACAAATATCATCTGCATAGAGAGATATCTGCACGGAATCTGGTAGGCGTTCAACGAGACCGATCAGAACCAGGTTGAACAGTGTGGGGCTCAATACACCACCTTGAGGAACACCACGGTGTGTATAATGTTCAGAAGTCGGCCCATCATCAGTTTGCATAAACAATGATCTCATATGTAGGTAGCATTGGATCCAGCGGTACACTCGCCCACCCAAACCAACTGACTCGAGGGCGTCAAGTATGGCTTCGTGAGAAACATTGTCATATGCTCCTTTGACATCTAAAAATAGTGCGACAGATAACCGTCTGCTCATTTTCTGGTGTTGTACGTAGGTCACCAGGTCAATGACATTGTCAATGGAGCTCCGAAGACGACGAAAACCGGCCATGGCGTCTGGATATATTCTATGGCGTTCTAGGAACCACTCGAGTCTGGCAAGGATCATTCGCTCCATCAGCTTCCCTACGCAACTAGCCAGCGCTATTGGGCGGTATGATGTCAGCTCTAGAGGCGATTTTCCAGGTTTGAGAAGTGCAACCAACCGGCTTGTTTTCCACTCTCTGGGGACCGTTCCATCTCTCCAAGACTCATTGAATACTTCCAGCAAAGCACTTCGTGCTCGATCACCGAGATTGCATAATAGGCGGTATGATATGCCATCCGGCCCAGGCGATGACAATCGATTGCATGAAGCAAGAGCCACATTCAGTTCTTCCATTGAAAAAGGCAGGTCCAGGTGCGGGTCAAGTGAATGTGGCGTGTAATCAGCAGTAAGGGCTTCTGTGCAATTTGGTGGGCCCGCAATCTTCCTACAAAAATCTTCCGCTACCTCGATATCCCTTCTATTTTGGAAAAGGGCCAAGGCTTTAAACGGAAAACGTTGTTGGGGAAATGTGCGTAGGCCTCGCACGGTTCGCCATATTTGAGAAAGCGGTTTGCGAGGGTCTAGACTCGCGCAAAATTTCGCCCACCGTTGAAACTCCAGTTTGTCTATACGACGCTGGATCTTCTTTCCCGATTTCCCGAGAAAGAACATTCCACAAAAATACTCTGGTGTGCATAGTCAACCAAGGGACCTTTCCTTTGTGAGTATGAGGCGGAAGCCTCTGAGCCACGGTGAAGCCCCGCCTTGAATGCTTGACCGGCAATCTTTTTCTTGCTTCCACTTAAAGGTGGTGAAGTGCACTTTGGGGGGAACTATCACGAACTCAGCATTTCCAGCAAGATGGCGCAATCAGCGCGCATCAAAACATCGTGACGACGCGGCGGCGCACGCTCTCATCTCCCACGATGGAGCAGGGTGAGATGGAGAGGGAGCAGGGTGGACGCTCATGCGTGCGGTGTCTTATCTAGAAGTGGAGACAATCGTACGCTTTGGGCTTTCACCGGAACGACTCTATAATATTTACCGGGTGCAGAATGTTGACTCCATTCGCTGCAAAGTCTCAGTTTGCGATAAGGGTGCGCTTTTCAGGAATACCAAACTAACAGCTGAGATGCTTATTCACGTTCAGCTGTACCTGTGAGTACATTTTGTGCGTTATTTGTGCGTAACAAACGTAGGGCACGTTTTCATCTACATGCCATTCTGAGCGAGAACAGTAGCAAACCTATGGTAGCAAAAGAAATTGAAACCAGCACTATTGATTTTTAGATCATCAGAGGCACGTGATTAGGATATTACGGCGTCATTTCAAATAAATGTCTTCGGTCACTCGTTGAGCAATCGCATTTGGACCTATAGGTCGTTTAGTGCTTCTATAAAATGTTTTGTTCGGTGAGTGGAGGCTCACATTATGATTGATTGATTTGTGGGGTTTAACTTCCCAAAACCACCATATGATTATGAGAGACGCCGTAGTGGAGGGCTCCGGAAATTTAGACCGCCTGGGGTTCTTTAACGTGCACCCAAATCTGAGCACACGGGCCTACAACATTTCCGCCTCCATCGGAAATGCAGCCGCCGCAGCCGGGATTCGAACCCACGACCTGCGGGTCAGCTGCCGAGCTAACATGATGAGGGTTGCCTGACAAGGCGAACTATATGGCCTTTCTTTCCTTCAGTACAGGGGCGTGTAGGCGGCTGTGCTGTATGAATGTGTATTGTAGTCATAGTGAAATGAAAACGTCAAAAGAATCTTCGCCGAGCACTATTGGCCCAAATATGCTGGCTTATGCGGCATACTGCTGCGAAACTGAACCCCCGAGTGTCATGAGTCCTTATTGTGAATATCTAGCAGCTGTGATTTCCGGCAGCTTTTTAGATGTAAACCGTGGTATGGCCGAGCTCAATACTGTGTGTGGCGTGACCACACTTACTGCGCATGCACGCCAGTTCCTGCTCTTTTTTCTTACGCTGCCCTGACTTCTGTCGCCTCGCAACGACGACGCTGACTGCGTCTGCTAACCTACGCATGCTCCGCCCTATCTCTCTCGTCTAGGCATTCCTTCCTGGTGTGCTTACACTTCCATTGTGCACTTACGTCCCCTCCCTTCTCTGGCCTCTCCTACGTTCGCCCTCTTCCGCCTCGCATTGCCGGCGCAGGCCGCGTCACTAGTGAGTTTCCTGAATGAAAAAACTGGTTGCTCGAGCTGCCCAGCCGTTGACAGGCCACCCCGTATATACAGGCACTGGATCTTGACCTCCAAGGTAATGACGGCAGGAGATTTTTCCTGTGCGCTGTTGAAAAATAAAAATTCGCAGCGCGCGCTTTAACTAAAAGTTGACTGCGGGTCTTTGTGTCACGTCGGGGTCCTCTTTCTCTCACTGCTTTTAGTAGTGATTGACATGCTATAGAATAGGAAACACCGGTCCATCACTCCGTGCTTTCTGCCTCCCAAGGATTCTTTTCAGCGCAACGCCGTGGTGAGCCCCAGCGTCAACGTCGCCGCCAGTGTAATCGGAGCGCCCACTGCATCGCATCTACATATGGTGCTCTTTAGCGGGACATAGTTTAATTTTGTTTTGTATTAGCTCTCATCTCAGTTACTCGGAAAATGAAAATATTAATATTTTCGAAAGATATTTCCTATCTTGTTGGACGTGCGAATGAAGGTTTGTGGTTACAACTTCTTTACAGCTTGCTTCTTATTACTATGCTCTTAGGTTTTACGGCTTGAAACCAATATATGATTATGAGAAACACCGTCGTAGAAAGTTCCGGAAATTTTGTCTGCATGGTGTTCTTTAAGGTGCCCTGACATCGTCCACTACACGGACCTTTACCTTTACAAGTCTATGAAAAGTCGAACGCTCCATCCGGCATTCTTTTTCGGTGGCTCGACCTACTAGTCAGCGGGAAGGAAAACATATCTAGGGCTCTAACGAGGCGGACTGGCTTCAAGAATAATTTGTATGGAAGAGCAGAATTGTTCCAATTACAACCAAAATAGAAAATTAGAAAAAAGTTCTTTTATTGAGTGAGTCCAGTCGATCAAGTATCAGCAGTATGCTATTGACGATAGCAGTATTTAGGCATCCAGCATACTTATATGTTCAATATTTCATACACATGAATTCTGGCAAGATAATAAAACGACATATGGTTTGGTGTGAAGCGTTGTTATTCAAGCTACATATACATTTTCACCCAGTTATCCAACATTAGTGACGGAAAATGTTTAAAATCATTTTAAACCAATTTCTCTTCGTTGCTTATTTGAGGGCAATCGGGAACGACAGGCAGAATTGCTCATCTGACGCTTTGAAAAAGAAATGAAATAACTGCGCTCGTTCACTATACTATATTGCAAGGCACCCGAGCGTGCTTCGATCGAAGAAACGGACGCGCCCATCTTTCTGAAATTACCGGTCTAGGCTCAAGCAATCGGCTTCCTAGTGTGTCACACCCTTGTCAAGACTGCACGTGGCCGGAAAAACGCTTTCGGTCATATCGTGGCAGCAAGTGATTCTTCATTGTAGTGCATGAGTGTAGACAACCGCAATCATTGCACATTTTGCGAGCGTTGTTTCCTTGCCTGGAAAAGTCTCTACTCAGAATAGGCACTTTGACAGCTCTGCAGACCACCGCGTAGCAGACTAAAATGCGAGTCACAGGTCCATTTGATGCACCCCTAACGCACTTCCGAAATTTGTTTTTAATATTTCAAGCAACCGGCGGAGTGTAGGGAAGCGAGCAAGGACCGCCATTCCATCACCAAACGTGTTTAACTCCGCTATTACAGCATCGTTTGCAAAAATAGCCGTGGTACATACACGTTCTATACATGCGAATTACTGCAGCAGCAAAATAATTTCGTCGTCTGGGCGGTTAAAGCGCCATTCAAGAAATATTTACACTGCTGGTAAGGCAGTCAAGACAGCGGCCACCTGGTAATTCGAGCAATGTGATTTTTATTGGCGTTTCGGTACAGCTCCAAGAGTGTGATTGTTCTGTATCAAAATTGTATTCACATTGATTTTGTTTTATTCATTGAAAACAAAACTACAATATTGATATTCAGCGTGGTCCGTTGTCCGAACAACCTTGCGCGATGATCTACTGAACCTCTGTATGTGACGTCTGTTGTCGCATATGTGAACGATGCATACAAATTGCCATAACGACCTGAAGCGGACTTTGGACATTTGATTAATATGTGCTGTGTTTCTTCGGTTTTTCTAATTATTTATTGAAGCAATATGGCGTGGTCTACGCGTAAGCCAGTCTGCCAGCTGGCAGCTGGGCGTTGTCAGCGCTGATGTAAAAAATGTTAAGGCCCTTCGTAATTAGGTTTATCATGTTCTATTCAATATAGTTGTATAACGTATATATATATATATATATACTTACAGGATGCGTGCGTGAATGAAGGTGAGTATGGAGATGCATAATCTCCCTCTGTGCACCGATCCCTCACAGTTTAAGCCATTGTGTCGCTGTCTACATGGGCGGATGAGCAGCGGCTAGCAGTGGTTCTTTTGATGCTTCTTCGGCATTTGGCGGAGCATCAGAAGCAGGCGACTGCTAAAATCGGTAACTATTGTTCAGCAGAGGTGTTTCCCGAGTGTGGCCCCACCAGCTATGTTGCCTTAGTCAGCTGCTCGGCGCACGCCAGCATCGAAGTTCTCAGCAGCGCGTGTAAAGACTGCGTCTCGAAGATCATCCGGATATCTCGGAACAGTTTTCGCTCGCATACCAGAGGGTAAGTGAGGTGTGCACGCTCGATCAACAAACAGTATAATTAGTTTTATTTATTTGATGTGCAGCTATCAAATAACGCAAATAGAATTGCCAAACTTGTCTTCTGTCTATAGCTACACTAGGTCGTCAAAAGAGGTTAAAATATTAGGCCGGAACATTTAAAATAATGAGTTACAGCACCAGAAAGCAACGTTCCTTGAAATCGGGCATGTCACCCGCTGTTCACAAAACCACCCTAGCACATTAGCATGAGTCATGCTGTAACAATATCAAGCTGCATTGAAAGTATACCCATGTACGTTTGAGGTGTGAAGCGATATACTAGGTCTTAACGAAGGCAGAAGGACACATGAGGCTTCTACACTGATGAGGAAGGGACACGTCCTATGGAATCGCTGCTTTGATTAGAGAAGTAGGTGTGGAGTTTCTTATCTACAAAATATTGCGGGGAACACGGTTAAATGCCATATTATAGGCAGGGTCGCAAGTATCGGAATTAACTTTGTATGAGATAAGCATTTGGTTGAACGCTTCCACGTAGACGTGGAGTCGGCAATGAGTGATTGGAAAAGACAGATCAAACTGTACCAAAAGGCAAGTTTAATACCAAGCTAAGTAAGAAGAAGGCTGGATACCATGAAATGTGGGAAAATGGAGTCGGCTTTCAAAATGCCACAGAAATAATGTAATAAATTGCAAAATTATACATTCTCTACCGAAAAGAAGCTAACCATAAGACGCGGAGGATTTGAAATGGCGGAAATAATTAAAGATAGCTTGATTACGCGTGCACACCCGGACATTGTGATCGACGTAGAAGTAGTGGGAAGATTCAATGCGGTAACCATATAATAGTGAGGTCTCAAATTAACGTAGATTTATTAATAACAAGAGCATAAACTGATACACAAAAAGGCAATTGACGAGCTCCAGCTGAAGGGAACAGCACAGGAACGTACTTTCACTTTACAATATATTCGCAGCTAGATACCAGGAAACTGGCATCTATAGCATTACCACAATCAGCTATCATCTGCCTAGTACAATAAAAGAGTGTGCGATGGAAGTCGAAGTACAGCCATTATACAAGATACTGGCAAGCTATACTAGAAGACGAGAAACCTTCTGAAGAGACGGCAAACGATACACAGACAATGTAGAGCTGGTGGAGCTTTCGCATAGAAAGGTATAGCATGGAGAGAATTGATCATGCTGTAAATAGCGGAAGGAGCGTGAATGTTGCTAAAGAAAAACTCTGCATAGGCAAAGATCAGATGTAGGCATACATTATGGGACGAAGAACGCAATGTCGCAACAAATAAAGATAGGATAGTTGACATAGCAGTGGATTTTTACACAGATCTGTACAGCAGCTGAGGCAAATAGAGTGATAACTTAAGAAGCAGTAAGAGACCATAAAAATCTGACACCACGCAGGTAACGACGGGGAAATAAGGAAAGTCATACAGGGAATGTGAGGAGGCAGAGCCGCTGGAGAGGAATAGGTAACATCACAGCTGTTGAATGATTGAGTTTGAAGAACTGGCGACCCTATATACCAAGTTTTTCTTGACAGAAAGCGTATAAGAACCAACCTTCTACTACGCCTTCGTAGGTTACGAGAAGGTCGTTTGATTGGGTCCAGACATGAGCATCCATGCAGGCACTGCGAGGTCAGGGCATCGACGAACCCTATATAAACCCACTGAAAGTTTTCTACAGTGGAACAACCCCAGCAAAGTCTTTCATAAATCAAGCGACCGAATTCAATGAAGGAGGGTGTGAGGAAAGGAGACACAATCATTCCAATGCTAATCACCACATGTTTAGGAAGTTTTAGGGTCCGAGATTGGGAACAGTTGAGAATATGAGGTAATAAAAGTATCTTAGGAACCGGCGGTTGGCTGCTAATATTAGACTGACGAGTAACGCACGAGACGAATTAAAGCTCCTGATTTGCAAACTGCAGAAATAGAAAAATATTAAGTCAGAAATTTGATATGCTAAAACTAAGGTAGCGTGTAAAAAAGCAAAATATTGGCATTACCATTAAGACATGTCTAGTGCCGAATAGGTGTAGTCTTCCGGGCATATGGCAGATTGCGTGTACCTATCCGTAGCAGATCAGGCGCTTCTGATTGCTACCACTGCTTTTGTACCCGTTCTCAACTATACTTTTCTGTTTTAATAAATTTAGTTATCCAATGTTTAGTTATATACTTAAGAGAACAAGAACGTCCCCGGATTAGTAATACTATCAATAATTATTCGCTACGACGAGATGCTACCTAGGGTATCACATAGTTATACCTTTGCAGCGGCTGTTATTATAAGACTACCTCTAATAAGGCACAGATCCAAGGACTCATTTGAGGAAGAGGCGGCGGTCGCTTGAAGTAACACTGGAAGCGAGGAGCTGGGTCCAGCAGTTTTCCTATTTAGTGGCAAGAATACCCCATAATAGCATAAATACTGTTCACATGAGCTCACATTGGTCTCACTGAAATTTTCTACTGGGTGATAGGAGGTGAATGTCAAGCACTGAAGACGTGGGTGAGTGGGGTGAAAGAGGCTTTGGATGGGGCGATCGTCCCTACCGCCCTCCCCCCTTTGGGGTCTCCATGGTGGTAGTCTATCCACAGTTCCCGTTATCACTCGTGAGAGTTTGAGGCAACATGAAAATGTGGAATTTTGGTCCAAGGAGATTCACAATTTTATGAACTACTGGCACTGTGCTTTATGATTGGCCTTGGTAATATGTGTAATCAAGATAAAACATTGGCCATAGTAGTGGCGTTCTGGTTACGGTGCTCGGCTGTCACTTGAAGGTATCAGGCAAGATACCGGCCACGGCGATCACATTTTATTACAAGCGACATGCTAAAGGAGCGCGGACTGAGCGATGCTTTTCCTCGTCAAGGGTCGGAAAGAAGGTCGCTGATGGCATCCCACCGCTGCCACCAGTTGTTATGGTCGAAGGAGGAACTTGCAGGAGGATACGGAAATCAAAACAGGTTTTTGGCACTATTTACACATATTTACAGCAAAGAAAGGTTAGGGGTTTCCCAAACCACGAGCGTGGTGGTTGAACCGTTACATGGTTCAGTGCGACGTCCAGCACTCTGCGGCGTCGTTTTAAGCCTTGTCGGGCTCCTCCTCTCCGAGTGGAACACCAATCACACACACGCAACAGGTGAGGGGGACGAGCATGCACGGTCCACATGAACGTCCAATATTGAGTTGTGAACAGTGCACTGAAAGGTGGCGCCAGCAGGGCTCTTCCTTGTCGTGTGTCAGCCGCTAGTCGAGAGTTCCCACGATCCTGACAGCATACATCAAAGGGTCCGCCGATTTGTTCGCCTAATTAGTGGGGCGATTTGCGGCGGCCGCCAAGTCTCTTCCAAGGAAGATACTGTCTTTGTTGTCCTCTCTGGAACTGTTTACGATGTCGTGGCGACACGACGTCTCATTCTCCGGCGAGCAGAGACAATGCCTAGCGGGCATAGGCAGTCGGCCGGTCGGCTACTTGATTGAGGATTAAAAGAGCGCTGCTCCCCCGTCAGCTCTGGCGCCGGTCACGCCAGCTTCCCCGTCGCCCGATGAGTCGCCGAGGGCATCAGTCACCGCTTCTGCTCGAAGAGACGACAAAAGGGTCCGTAGTTGAAAGTCAGGAACTCGCCTTCGCTTGTCACATGGTCTGGGTAGTTACTCAAATATTCGACAGCGTCTGGCAGACTGGGTGCCGAAGGGATTGAGAGCCTCTCCAGTGGACCGGCTTACGCACCATGGCGTCTGCCCAGATGAATTTCCAGGCCAAACTTAACATCATCAAGTAACAACTGATAGTGTACTCTTCCGGAACCTGCCAAAATGATGTGCTTCAAACACGGTGCAAGAATAGTTTAGGGGAGCGAACTGTGCGACTCTCTGCTGTCCGATCAGTTGTGCTCGCAAGGAGGCCAAAAGATGGCCCTGCAAACTTTGCCCAGATTCCCCCTACCTTTCAGTGTAGAAAGGCCCTACCACAGAGGACAGTAGCCACAATTATTAATCGTCGATAGTGGCTACGAACCTTTCTAGCCACAATTCGCAACTGCTAGGCACCGCGGCGGCGCCGAGTGCTGATGGCCGGAAGCTCTGCTGAGATGATTGAAGTTTTGGACCTACTTCAAACAGCAGATGTTGCTGCTTGTGTTCCCGCGTTCGGAGTTGTTTTTCAAGGTTGTGAATGACGTCGATATTTCCGTAATACTTCAAGTTTTTGAAGTTGAAAGAAAAGTAGAAAGAAAAAAATTAGATATCAATGCGAGCCTCGACGCTAACAGCCTATATATATATATTGTAAGATGGCGTCAAGTACCCTCAAGACTCTCCTTTTTTGTCTCGAGTATGTGCCCCACAACCTAAACTGGAGTAGTGATGATGGGTATGTACAGATGAAAAGATGGAACGAGTAATAATGCTCACCCTTATTTTCCCCGCGCACTTGAGCGGCCGGCCCGGACGAGACTTAGGCGGGACAGGTACGGTGAACAAAGGGTTTAAGGCGTGAAACGTGAACTATCTCCGATGCACGGTAACGACGGTCCGAGGAACCCTCGACGGGAGTGACAAGGTAATTGACGGTAGATATTCGTTCACTAACAACGTAAGGTCCGAGAAAGCGTGACTGAAACTTTTCACACAATCCGGGTGTATGAACAGGCGTCCAAAGTAATACTTCATCTCCAGGACGGAAGGTGACGTCTTGACAAAAGCTGTCATAGCGTTGCTTGCGGTCTAGTTGACTGGACTCCATGTTGAGTTGAGCACGTTGCCGTGCGTCAGCGAGCCTGGAGACGAATTTTTCTGGCGTAGTCGTGGACGTTTTTGTCGTTACATTGAAGAAAGAGGCGTCAATAGAGAATGTCGGCGCACGACCATAGACGAGGAAGAAAGGTGAATACCCGGTGGTTCGTTGAACAGCGGTGTTGTGTGCAAACGTTACGAACGGCAAGATTTATTCCCAGTTATCTTGGTTCGGTCCGATGTACATCGATATCATGTCGATTAGAGTCCGGTGGAATCGCTCTGTCAGGCCATTTATCTGCGGGTGGTAAGCGAATGTGGTCTTATAAACTGTGCCACAAGTTTTTAGAATTTTGTCAAGAATTGTCAACATGAAAGCCTTGCCGTGGTCACTCAACAACGTGCGAGGTGCACCATGACGCAACACAATGGCTTCTAAAAAGAAGGCGGCAATGCCTGAGGCGGAGCTAGTGCGTAGAGGAGCGGTCTCCGCGTATCGTGTGAGGTGGTCGACGGCTGTGACGATCCAGCGGTGGCCCGCTGGCTTTACGGGAAGCGGTCCGACGAGGTCTATTCCGACAACGACAAAAGGTGTATCGGGACATGGAATGGGTTGTAATAATCCAGCAGGAGCTGAAGTTAGTCGTTTCCGGCGTTGACAAAGTGCACAAGAAGCGACATAATTAGTCACAAAGGTAAAAAGACCAGGCCATAAGAAATGGCTCCTAACGCGGTTGTAGGTCTTCTGAAATCCCAAGTGTCCAGATGATGTGTCGTCATGGAGTGCTAAGAGAACTTGCTTTCGCAGTGCACGGAAAAGTAACGGCACCCACCGATGCCCATCCGCATTGTAAGTATGGCGCACCAAAACGTTGTTGTCTAGCTTGAACAGCCGTAGCTCACGACATAGTCTGGCATTAGGTGGAGAAGGCGAGTCATTCAAGTACCCGATGATGTGGTTACAGTATGGGTCGTCACGTTGACACGCGGCAAACTGAGCGCTGCTGTTCAAAGATAGTGGCCCAGCAACTTCCAGGGGTGATAACGTGAGTGCAGCAGAAGCCGCTTGATCACCTGAGGGGCCACGAGGATGCGTGGTTGGCGATGAAAGTGGCAGAGGGCAGCGAGAGAGAGCGTCGGTATCCTGATGCTGTTTGCCAGACCTGTACACAACATCAAAAATGTACTCTTGCAAACGGAGTATCGAGCGACCGAGTCGCCCTACAAATTCTTCAGCGAGGACAACCAGCATAGGGCATGGTAGTCGGTAATCACAGTGAAGTGGCGTCGATACAGATAAGGTCGAAACTTCTGGATGGCCCAAACGACAGCAAGGCATTCCTGCTCTGTTATCGAGTAGTTCTGCTCCGCAGGTGTTAATGCGCGGCTGGCATACGCAACTACTCGCTCACCTGAAGTGTCGTCGCGCCGGAGGAGGACGGCACCGATTCCGTGGCCACTGGCATCTGTGTGAAGGAAAGTGGGTGCACTCTCATCGAAGTGATGGAGGACGGGGTCTGATGTCAAAGCACGTTTAAGGGCTTGAAAAGCACACTCGCACTCGTCCGTCCAAGTGAGGGCCGTTCCTGACGTCAGAAGCTTGTGTAACGGCCTCGCAATAGCAGCAAAGTGACTGATAAAGTGGCGGAATTAAGACGCCAGACCCACGAAACTTCGCAATTGTTTTTGACTACCCGGACATGGAAAATTAATTACGGCAGCGACTTTGTCGGGGTCGGGCCGAACGCCATCTTTGCTGACTAGGTGACCCAATACTTTGATGCTCCTGCTGGCGAAGTGGCGCTTCTTTGTATTGAGCTGAAGCCTAGCGTTCAAAATCCACGTAAGAACTTCGTCCAAACGCTTAAGGTGCTGAGGAAAAGTAGAAGAATAAATTACGATGTCGTCCAAATAGCATAAGCAGGTTTTCCACTTGAGAACACGTAAGACAGTATCTATCATGCGCTCGAATGTTGCTCGTTGCATAAGCCAAAAGACATGACGTTGAACTCGTAAAGCCCGTCAGGCGTTGCAAACGCTGTTTTCTTTTTGTCCGATTCGCGCATAGCTATTTGCCAATACCCGGATCAAAGGTCAAGGCTGGAGAAATATTCTGCGCTTTGTAGGGCGTCTAGAACATCATCTATGCGTGGCAACGGATATACATCTTTTTTCGTTATCTTATTGAGGGCTCGGTAATCAACACAAAAGCAGACAGAGCCATCCTTTTTCCGGACCAACACAACAGGAGACGACCAAGAGCTGGATGAAGGTCGAATAATATCCCATTCGAGCATGTCGATGACGTTTTCCTCAATCATTTGCCGTTTCGCCGAAGACAGACGGTATGGGCAGCGGCGCGCACTGGAGCTGCCTTCGGTTTTGATGTTGTGCTCTGCAACACAATTGAGGCCCAAAACTTTGGAATGTACGTCGAACGAAAAGCTGTGCTTTTGGAGAAGGTCTAAGAGGTCTCTCTTTTGCTCAGCAGTGAGGTGAGGACATTTGGTAGCATTTAAAGTAGCAGTGGTTGCCTTGATATCGGTTGTAGCAGACAAAGGTGGTGATTCTGCATGAAAAGGAACCAGCGAAAAGGGCTCACTGTCAGCGAAGCAGCTCACAGCAGTGCCCTGGGGCAGCATCACTGGCGAAGAAGTTGGGTTCAAGGCGGTGACCAATGCCTTACCGTCGTTAAACCGCACAAGGCCGGGTGCAATGGTAAGCCCCGCAGATTTGGAGCAGACTGATGGAGCAATGAACACGTTACCGTTAGCTATAGTATCCGAAGCGATCGTGAGAATTCGTTCATCACCTGGCGAAATGAAACAATCCGCGGCAGCAACGAAACGGAAGCTGTATGGATCGGTATCAGATGAAGTCTCAGCAGCTGACAAATGAATTACTCGCTGACGACACGATATGAAAGTTGATGCCGAAGAAAGGAAGTCCCATCCTAAAGTGACTGTGTGAGTGCACAAAGAAAGTACAAGAAACTGAATGTGGTGAAGGATTCCATCTATGAAAACGCGGACTGTACAGACACTTGAAGGCTGAATAGGGACTCCATGTGCGCAACGAAGGGGAGGGCCACCGTATGGCGTCCAAACTTTTTTCAAGCGGGCACCAAAGTCTGCACGAATTAAGGAAAGTGATGCGCCTGTGTCTACCAGTGCCTCTGTCTGTATACCTTCACCATACACCAATAAAACATTTGATGGGTGGTCCGTAGGAGTTTGACGCAGTTCGAAAGATGCAGCTTTACCTCCCGAAGCTGCACTGTTTAGTTTTCCAGTTGGCGGTCAGGAATCGAAGTAGAAGGTCAAAGGGGAGAGGAGGAACGCCGAATGGGTGAAGTTGAGCGACGACGTGAGAAACGGGAACTGCCAACTGAGGCAAAGGTCTGCGGGAACGGCGACTGGCGTGTGCTGTTCTGATACAGTCGGCGATAGGGTGGTCCAGTGGGGTAGAAGTCGTCCTGTTCATAGTCATCGTAACTTCGTCTTTCGTCTTGTTGACGGCGTCGGCAAAACCTTGAAATATGACCATGGATGCCGCAATAAAAGCAAGTCGGTCGTGTAGTGCGCCAGGTGTTGTACGGCTGGGAAGATGGTCGCGGTGCGAGCGAGTTAAGCGAACCATTCAAATCGGGTGCTGGTAGCTGCATTGGGCTTTGTAGGGGTGCAGGTGTCCAAGCAGCAACCTGAGCAGAAGTTGGCATGCCCACAGGATATTAACTCAGAACAGGTGCGACAGTCATTGAGGCAAGGCTTTGGTGGGGCGCAGGCGTCGTTGCAGCAACGTGAGCACAACTTGGCATGGGCACGGGTTGTGAGCTCGCAACTGGTGTGCCTGTGATCAAGGTCAGTTCCTCCCTCACGACGTCGCGTAAACTAGTAGCAGCTGGTGTCGTTCAAATATCAAGGTGGCGAGGGGAAGCTTGTGTATGAAGTTTCTCGCGGATGATAGAGCGGATCAATGCACGCAGCTCTGTTGTGTCATGACTCGAGCTGAGATCAGGCATATCAGGTTGCACCCGAGTGGTTTAAAGCTCCTCGAGGCACTGACAGGTAGCTACAACATCGGATACGGTCTGGAAATTCTGCACCACAAGCGCATTAAAAGCGACAGTCGCAATGCCTTTTAGCAGGTGGTGCACACGGTCGTTTTCCGCCAAATGGTTGTCGATGCGGCGGCAAATGGCGAGAACATCTTCGATGTAAGAAGTGTAAGACTCGCCAGGGCGTTGAGCACATGCACCAAGCCTTTTCTTGGCAATATCCGAGCGCACTGTTGGGTTGGCGAAAATCTGGCGGAGCTGGCGCGTAAAGGCGGGCCATGCAAAAAAATCTGTAGGGTGGTTTAAAAACCACATTTTTGCGACGCCGCTTAAGTAGAATGCAACGTGGGTGAGTTTCGCAGGCTCATCCCAGTTGTTGATAGCAATCACGCGGTTATACTCTTCGAGCCAGTCTTCCACGTCCTCACCCGGAAACCATGCGAACAGCGGATGATCCTTTTGAGGGCTGGTGACCAGGTGAGAAGGGTTTCTTGGCGGTGGGAGCGGTGGCGCAGCTGGTGCGCTGGGCTGGTCGGCTTGCGACATTACCGAACCCAGGTCGTTTAAGCGGCTGCCTAAACCTAAACTGGAGTGGTGAGGATGAGTATGTACAGATGAAAAGATGGAACGAGTAATGATGCTCCCAATATATATATATATATATATATATATATATATATATATATATATATATATATATATATATATATATATATATATATATATATATATATATATATATATATATAGTCTAGTAGATCCTCCGTGAGCGGTCACAACGTGGTTTATTTCGACGTTTCGGCCTAGAGTCTGGCCTTCATCAGGAATAAAGATACAGTTTGTCGGTGCTCAGCTTTATACAATCTCAAATCAGAGGGCTGAGCACCGACAAACTGTATCTTTATTCCTGATGAAGGCCAGACTCTAGGCCGAAACGTCGAAATAAACCACGTTGTGACCACTCACGGAGGATCTACTAGACTATATGCAACGCTACGGCCACTCAACCACCATGCCTGCCTACATATATATATATATATATATATATATATATATATATATATATATATATATATATACAGAAAGCAAAAGTAAGCCTCCCGTTCTAATCGGAACTCCCAAAAGACTTGAGTGGTCAAAAGGGTCAAGTATAGCCGGTAAATAAACAAGGTGCATGTACGTATGCAGCACCCATTTCGTGTACGAGTACAGGAACTTGAAGGTTAGCACTTTTCGCGCTTAGTTCGTCTGCTCAACGTGGTCGCAGTGCCAGTGGTACCAGAACTAAATTAGGAATGCATTCCGTCTGTACAATGGAATGAAAGAGCTGGTTTCATAACGTTCATCACGTCATTACACATCTGAGGATTCTGCGAAGTGCTTCTAGGACCTTCACATCTGCTGCAACTTGTGTTCGGGCTTACTTGACGATTGCGCTTTTTTTGTCGTTTATGCCCTGCACCATGCTACCTTTTGTACTTCTTAAACACCTAAGCATATACTAGTAAGGGTAACGTCCCCTCTTAAACGAGAAAATTGCACTGGTTTCGTTTTCTTGCCGACATCATCCCCTTGATATTCTATTGAAACTTTTTATTTTAGAAAGCACCCTAAAATAATAATGCCGGCATTATGACATGCCTATGCTGGTGCTTGTGCTTCGGTATTGAAAAATAATTTTTTCTTCCTGCTTATTCTACTTCGGGCTTTTAGGTGAGCTGAACAATTAGGCTTCACACAGAATGTAATGCAAGCAAAACTGTAAGATAAAGCACGTCACCGAGAATGTTTCTGATATTACTGAGAAATTCGTACTGAGGCTCTAATATAATAATTTCACAACATGACTCCAGGCGTCACGCACGATTACACACAGCCACCAATGTGAAGAGCGTACGTGTGGGCCTTACTTACAATTTTGCGCATATTAATCTATGCAATGTGCTACTCGGCATTTATTCACTTATAATATTGCTACGGGGCGCCACAAATGAACATTCTAGAAAAGAGGACGATGTTTAGCGCGAGCTCATGCAGACCGGGCTCCATATTGTATGCCTGCCTGTTTACCAAAAGTAAAGGAATTTTTCAGACGCCTTCTCCCCGTAACATTTTGGTGGAGAGTGCGGGTTTTCCCACAGTCAACACTATGACGATTCTACGCAGCGGACGTTTCTTGGCTGCCTCTGCGATGCCTGATCAAGACTGTGGTATAAGGCGTCGCTACCGACTACAGCGCTGTGCGGTGGCACGCGCTCGGTGGCCGCCACGGGGGAGAAGGAAGAAGAAATAATAAACAAGATGTCTCCGTTTATGCTGTGCTATTCATTATGCACGATGTAACATATTTTGGCGACGAGGATTCACCAGCCCATGTGCCACCGGCCTGAACCTCATCTGTGCCCTCGTTTATTGCCTACCATCTTCTACGATGAGTATTTCGGGGCTACAGCCGCCACCTCCGTTCCTGTCGTCACCTGGACACCCGGACATTCCATGGGAGCAATGGATCCAGGCTTTCAAGAATTACATGGTTGCTTCGGGCGCCTTCGACCTACCTGCCATTCGTCGGAAGGCGATCCTGCTCAACTGCTTGGGCTTGGAAGGACAACGTATCTTCCAGACTCTGACGACTACTGACGACCCGTGCCTCGTGCCTGCGAGCGCTGCGGCAGGTACACTGACGTCCCCTAGTCCTGATGTGTTCGACCGCGCCATCGCGACGCTGGAAGGTCACTTCAAAACCACGTTGAACGTCACTGCAGCGCGTCACCGTTTCCGTCAACGTACGCAGGCCCCAGGTGAGACTGCGGCTGACTACGTCACCGCGCTGAGAAGTCTTGTAGGAGCATGCAATTTCGGTGATCTAACGGACGACATGATACGCGACCAGCTCATAGAGAAAACCACAAGTGGATACTTACGTGAACGCCTTCTGCTGGAAGAGTCTCTCACGCTTTCTAAGGCTCTTACCATTGCCAAACAGCATGATCAAGCGACTAATGAAGCAAGAGAACTTGCACAAAATGACTTGCAAGTTCATCGTGTAAAAGATACTTCAAATCACAGAGAACGGCATTGTAGCACATGTACTTGCTATAACATGCACGGTCAAAGTCGCATATCTCCGAAAGAGCAAGTATGTTATCGTTGTGGTTCTACGGCACACCTTGCAAATAGCTCTCTGTGCAAGGCCAAAGCACATAGGTGTCGACAATGTGAGAAAATTGGCCATCTTGAAAAGGTGTGCAAGTCATTGCGGAAGTTTGAGAAGAATGTTCAGCATGTAGCGGAAGGTAACGATACAGCTGATCCAGACGACCATTTAAGTGTTTGTCAGATCTGGAGCCGTAAGAAGGGAATTTACGCAGCGTTGGAAATAGAAGGAATTTCTGTACCATTTTTGATCGATACAGGATCATCGGTTTCGATCCTGGCCGAAGAACTTTACCAACGCTATTTTTCTAAAGCGTATCCACTGAAGTCTACATCCGTCCAGCTTCTCGATTATTCAAAGGCAGCAATTCCTATACAAGGATGCTTCATTGCTACTGCCTCATTTCACGGCCGATGCACTTCTGTTCTACTATACGTTGTGCCTGGGGGAACGACCATTCTGGGATTAGACGGCATCGCTGCTCTGGATATGAAGATCCAAGGGTCACCGCTCAGGTGTCTTCTAATGACGCAAGAAACTCCGGTGCTACCTCCAGAATTACGTTCTGAGTTTGAGCACCTATTTGCAAAAGAGCTGGGAACTGTGAGAGGTTTCACTCACAAGGTCAGAGTTCGCGCGTCTGTACAACCGGTGGCCAGCAAACTGAGACGACTGCCACTTGTCATTCGCGAGCAAGTCTCGGCAGAAGTTCAGAAATTAGAAGCTCAGGGCATCATTGAGCGTGTCGACTCTTCTGAGTGGGTCTCCCCTATTGTCGTAGCCAGAAAAAAAGACGGCTCGATTCGCATGTGTGTTGACTTACGGGAGCCAAACAAAGCTGTGGTAGTAGACAGTTTTCCTTTGCCACAAACTGAGGAGCTCCTGAACAGCCTGGCTGGGGCACAGCGTTTCTCGAAGCTAGACTTAGCTTCTGCATATCACCAGTTACCGCTCAGTTTAGAGAGCCGTGACCTTACCACGTTCATCACTCACGATGGACTATTTCGCTTCAAGAGGGTTTGCTTCGGACTGGCGTCGGCGCCATCAGCGTTCCAGAAAATGATGCACATGATCTTGAAAGGGTGCAAATGTGTCCTATTTTACATTGATGACATCATCGTGTATGGGCGATCCCGAGAGGACCATTTGGGAAACTTACGCGCTGTATTGCAACGTCTTTCTGATGCTGGCCTCCGGCTCAACAACAAGTGTGTCTTTGACGTGGCAGAGTTGACTTTTCTAGGTCACGTTGTGAGCGCCAAAGGATTATTTCCGTTGATGTCATCCATTGAGGCGATAACAAAGGCACCATCACCTACAAATATTAACGAACTCCGCTCGCTACTGGGGCTTGCAGGCTTCTATTCCAAGTTCATTCCTCATTTTTCGGATGTTGTCGAGCCAATGCGCGCCTTGCTACGAGGACAAGCCTCTTTCGTTTGGAGTGCGGCAGCACAGAGCAGTTTGGAGCGCCTAAAATCTCTGCTCACATCTTGCGAAGTGCTTCATCTTTTCGATCCTCACTTGCCTGTGTTCGTTACAACTGATGCTTCAGGATATGGATTAGGTGCAGTACTTCAGCAAGACAACGGGACCTCACTGCAAACTGTCGCATTCGCCTCCCGCACACTTCAACCGCATGAGCGGAAATACTCAGTCGGCGAACGTGAGGCCCTTGCCTGTGTTTGGGCTTGCGAACACTGGCACGTTTATCTATGGGGACGACCTTTCATCTTACGAACGGATCACGCAGCGCTGGTTACGCTTCTTTCGACGAAAGGCACCGGTCACCGACCATTAAGGATTGCGCGCTGGTCCTCACGGTTGCTCTGCTACAACTATACCGTCGAATACAGGAAAGGTAGCGAAAACGTCGTGGCTGACGCTCTCTCCAGGCTACCCGTCCAGAGTTTAATCCGCGATGCACCAGAAGAGGAATTTATCTGTTTGTTGTCTCCCGTAGTTACCATGCCAGAACTTCAAGAAGCAAGTGCCAATGATCAGATTATCTGTGAAGTTAAGCACTTCACGACTACTTCTTGGCCTGACAAGAAATCACTGTCAAAAGAATTGCTACCTTACTTTTACGTGAAGGCTGAACTCTCTGTTGTAAGTGATATCCTATGCCGGGGTGACAGGATTGTCGTGCCTGCAACGTTGACACGCCGCCTTATGGATCTGGCCCACGAGTCACATCCAGGCATTAGTCGTACCAAAGCTCGCCTGAGAGAGTCCTATTGGTGGCCATGCATGGATAGTCACATTGAAGAACTGGTGCGCACATGCGTGATTTGCCAGTCTTGTGACAAGTCCGCACGTACCTTTCCAGCGCCACTGCAACCTGTTCCTCTTCCTGACGCGGCGTGGGAAAAAATTGCCATCGACATTGTGGGACCTTTCACGCAAGCTTCGGCCGACTGCCGTTTTGCGATTACTGTTATTGACTATTATAGCAAGTGGCCTGAAGTGGCGTTCGTGCGAGATGCGACCACGTCTACAGTGAAGAAGTTTTTACTTGAACTTTTTGCGCGAGAAGGCTACCCACGTAGTATTGTATCCGATCATGGACCACAGTTCTCTTCAGCAAGCTTTGACGAGTTTCTCACGGAGCGTGGAATAACGCACTACAACTCTTCCGTGTATTACCCACAAGCTAACGGCTTGGTGGAGAGATTCAATAGGGTGCTGAAGTCGTACATTCAACTAGCCCTGCTTGAACGTCGTGACGTACGAACAGCCATGCTTGATTACCTGCAAGTATATCGCTGTACGCCTCACGCGACTACTGGTGCGACACCCGCTGTTCTTCTTCATCGACGCCAACCTCGCACCAGACTTGACATATTGGGATTGCCCGACAGATGCTTCAGCACGGACCCGTCAAGGGCGATTGAACAGCTACGAGAGCATGTCAAAAAGAAGCAAATGATCTCGAAGAGCTACACCGATGAAAAACGTGGAGCCAAGGAACCCAGTTTCGTCGTTGGTGATTACGTGCGCGTTAAGACAACTGCAGCTCACGGTAAGCTGTCTTCACAATTTTCCGCGCCCAAGAAGATCATTGGAAAACGGGGACCGGCCTCGTACCTTTTGGACGATGGGCGTGTGTGGAACGCATCTAAGTTAATCGCAGTTCACTCCGGAGCGGTCAACAAAATGAAATCGGGCACCCCTGCTGTTATGAACTGGACACCTGCATTTAATCGGTCTTCTCATGCATTACAGCCTGAAACCGCTGCCCTTATGAACTGGTCCCCTGCATCTGATCGGTCATCTAGTGCGCCCCAATGGGACACATCAAGAGCGGATGGTCATGAAAGGGCAGACCCCGTATCATCTCCACCAGACGGCACGCAAGCTTTGACCAGTCCAGGATTTAATGCGCCTGCAAGGAAAAGCAAGCGTAAAAAGAAGACCCCAAAGAAATTGAAGGACTTCGTTAGGAAGTAGACAAAAACAGTTTTGTGTGTTTCTACCATTTATATTTTATTTATTTTTTTTTTTTGCAAGAGGGGATATGTGGTATAAGGCGTCGCTACCGACTACAGCGCTGTGCGGTGGCACGCGCTCGGTGGCCGCCACGGGGGAGAAGGAAGAAGAAATAATAAACAAGATGTCTCCGTTTATGCTGTGCTATTCATTATGCACGATGTAACAAAGACGAACACGAGAATTCTTCGGAGACTACCCCAAGCGTGCTTCCTCCAACTACGCAGCAACCAACAGCACCGCATCCAGCTGCTACTAACGGCACCGTCGTCCTGACTCAACCGCGTGACCCAGGCACAATTTCGCGCAGTGACAGTACTGACGGGGAGGAATGGCTCCAGCCGTACGAAAGGGTGAGCGCTCTTTACAAGTGGGATCCGACGCTCATGTTGGCCAATATTATTTTTTACATTGATGGTACAGCTAAGGTTTGGATTTCCAACCACGAGGAAGATATCACGAGTTGGGACATCTGTAAGCAGAAACTCATCGATCTCTTCGGCAAGCCCATCGGGCGTCGTCGTGCTGCGCAGAAAGAACTAGCGTCTCGACTCCAGTCCGGCACCGAGTCGTACGTCACATACATACAGCATGTCCTCGCCTTCTGCCGGAAGGTTGATGACAAGATGCCGGAATCTGAAAAGGTCGCGCACATTCTCAAAGGAATCGCCGATGACGCTTTCAATCTCCTCGTATATCGAAACTCATCGACCGTAGACGACGTTATTAAGGAATGCCGACGCTTCGAAGACGCGAAAACTCTCCGTATCACTTCCCACTTTTCGCGTCTTCTCAACACGGCTGCAACATCAACCTGCAAGGACGCCCGTTTGGCACCAGCCCCTGCTTCTTCCGACAATATTGTGCGCATCGTGCGCCACGAAATCGAGGCAGCATCTCCTCTGTTTGACCAAGTCCAGGCCCCTGACGACTCTCGCGCCCCGATTTCTTTAATCAAGAGTGTCGTACGCCTGGAACTGGCCAACGCCGGACTTCAGACGCTATGTCCCGTTAACCGACCTGACTACCGACTGCCCAGTACACTTAATATGTCCCGCGGACCGAACAACCGCCCACGTTACCGGAACCCGGCAGAATGGCGAACTTCCGATGACAGGCCGATCTGCTTCAACTGTGGACGAGTGGGCCATATTTCACGTCATTGCCGCACTTCCTGGGGTTGGCAGCCATGGTCGCATTATGCCAACACCCGACGCCCACCTTCTGGCTCTCGGATGCGGATCTACACGACACAAGATGATGCTTCGCCATCCAGGCCCGCCCAACCAAGCCGCTCTCCGTCGCCCTCTGGACGCATGTCCCGCTCAACTAACCGACGTCGCTCCCCCTCGCCCTCCTACCACCAGTCCTCGGAAAACAGACGGGCGCAGCTCCTAAAGGTGAGCCTGCTTCGACGACCCGACCCAAAATTCCTCTACACACGATACCCGGACACAACAACTTGATTTAAGTAAATGTTGATGGTACTTCTGTGGCAGCACTCATTGACACCGGCGCTCACATATCAGTAATGAACTCCAGCCTTTGTGCTCGACTCAAGAAAGTGCTCACTCCTGCTCCGATAGTGCAACACAAGCGGTCACCGGGAGGTGTGCCGCCCGTGTCACTGTTGCTGGACGTCATACCACTGTTCTGTTTTACGTACTGGACCACTGCCCACATGACATCATATTGGGACTCGATTTTATATCGGAGCATTCCGCCCTAATTGACTGTTCTGCTGGTGTTGTTCAGCTCGTCCTACCACACGCCGTTGACCCTCCTGATCTTGCGCCGCCAAAGATATGCTCCGCCGACTTTGTTCGCCTATCTTGTTGAGCTGTGACGTATATCGGCGTCTCTTCTGATCAACCTGTGGCAAACGGCGTTTATGTCATTTTACCTAATCCTACAGTACTCTGTTCGCTCAATGTTGCGTTCCCCCACACCATCATCACAATGAAGAACAACGTGGCATGTCTCCCTATTGTGAATTTTGGACTTTGCTCTGAAGTGCTGTCACGAGGAATATCCCTTGCAACCCTTGCCCCGGCCGGCGACTACCACATATCGGCCTTAACAGAGGATACACCATCATCTGTAAGTATTCAGTCGCGCAGTACACTAGACTGCATAACTGGAATGATTGCCTCTGATCTCCCGGCCGAGCATGTGTTTGCGCTTCGTGGCCTTCTTGCGTCGTATCAAGACGTCTTTGATTTCGGCGACCGACCCCTAGGTCAAACGACCGTGGTAAAACATCGGATCAACACCGGTGATGCGAACCCAGTACACCGGCGACCCTATCGAGTTTCCTCCACCGAGCGTCACGTGATCCAGCAAGAAGTCGACAAGATGCTTGCCCGAGACATCATTGAACCTTCTTCAAGTCCTTGGGCTTCGCCCGTTGTGCTTGTGAGAAAGAAGGATAACAGCTGGCGCTTCCGTGTCGACTACAGAAATCTTAACAAGGTTACAAAAAAGACGTGTATCCTCTGCCGCGGATAGACGACGCTCTTGACTGCCTTAGTGGCGCAAATTATTTCTCTTCCATCGACCTTCGTTCCGGCTACTGGCAGATATCAGTTGATGATCTGGACCGTGAAAAGACGGCATTTATAACTCCCGACGGGCTCTATCAGTTCAAAGTAATACCGTTCGGTTTATGCAATGCCCCGGCTACATTCGAACGAATGATGGACGCTCTTCTTCACGGTTTCAAGTGGTCAATCTGCTTATGCTACCTTGATGACGTCATTGTTTTTTCGCCAACTTTCGAAACTCACCTCGAGCGTCTCTCAACAATTCTTTCGGCTTTCCGCAAAGCAGGGCTCCAACTAAACTCGTCGAAATGTCACTTCGGCCACCGGCAGCTCACTGTCCTTGGACACCTTATCGATTCTTCTGGTGTTCGTCCCTATCCTGAGAAAATCCGTGCCGTCAAAGATTTCCCTGTGCCGACCTCTGCGAACGATGTTCGAAGCTTTGTAGGCCTTTGTTCTTACTTTCGTAGATTTGTGCGGAATTTTGCTGACGTCGCAAGACCGCTCACGGAACTACTAAAAAAAATGTGACTTTTGTGTGGGGACCTGAACAAACCAGAGCATTCGTTGAACTGACGAGTAGACTTACGACGCCACCGATACTCGGCCACTTTGATATATGCGCTCCAACGGAAGTGCGTACCGACGCCAGCGGCCACGGCATTGGAGCCGTTTTGGCACAACGACAGCATGGCTGCGAGCGCGTTATTGCATACGCTAGCCGCCTTTTATCACCAGCAGAGCGAAATTACTCCATCACAGAACGCGAATGCCTCGCACTCGTCTGGGCAGTGGCTAAATTTCAGCCGTATTTGTATGGACGCCCGTTCACGGTTGTCACTGATCACCACGCCTTATGCTGGTTGTCGTCCTTAAAAGATCCTACTGGACGTCTCGGCCGGTGGGCTCTACGGCTACAAGAATATTCCTACACGGTTGTCTACAAATCAGGTCGCCACCATGAGGATGCTGATTGCTTGTCGCGTCATCCAGTAGACCCAGCAGACCTTTCTGAGAGCGATGAGTCTACTTGCGTTTTGGCACTTTCCGCGTTTAGCAACATCGGAGATCAGCAACGCCGTGATCCTCACCTCAGAGATATAATCCTTCGGCTTAGTGGTCCCATAACTCCTCCGTCTCTCCGTATGTTCCTGCTCCAAGATGGCGTCTTATATCGCTACAGCATGCATCCTGACGGACCTGAGCTGCTTTTGGTCATACCACAATATATGCGTCAGACTGTCCTTGCACAGTTGCGTGATATTCCGACAGCTGGTCACCTGGGAGTTTCAAGAACTTATGACCGCGTTCGACGTCGCTTCTTTTGGCCCGGTATTTACCGATCCGTCTGCCGTTACGTCGCCTCACGCAAATCCTGTCAACACCGCAAAAAACCAGCAACCCTTAAAGCGGGACGCCTTCAACCCATTCAGATCCCATCCGAACCATTTTATAGGGTAGGTGTTGACTTACTAGGACCGTTTCCTTTATCGGCGAGCGGGAACAAGTGGATAGCAGTCGCCACGGATTACACCACTCGGTATGCCATCACACGGGCTCTTCCTACCAGTTGTGCGACCGACGTCGCTGACTTTCTTTTAGAAGACGTCATATCACACCACGGCGCTCCTCGGGTACTGCTTACCGATCGGGGTCGCTACTTTTTATCACAAGTTATCCAAGATATATTGCACTCTTGCGCTACAAAGCACAAGTTCACAACGGCGTATCATCCTCAAACGAACGGGCTCACGGAGCGGCTAAATAGAACCATCACGAACATGCTCGCCATGTACGTTTCTTCCGACCATCGTGACTGGGACTTCGCCCTTCCATTTGTAACATTTGCTTATATTACGTCTCGGCATGACACTGCAGGTTTCTCGCCATTTTTCCTCCTGTACGGCCGTTGGCCACACGTCAGAATATGCCCGCGATGTGACTTCTAGAGCTCTAGAGGCACGTGAGATTGCTCGCCGGCGTCTGAGCGCTTCGCAGGAACGACAACGACAGGTCTACAACGCGTGCCATCGTGGTGTCCACTTCAGTCAAGGTGGCACAGTCCTTCTCTGGACGCCGTCGCGGCGAGTTGGCCTGTGCGAAAAGCTGCCTTCACCGTACTCGGGTCCGTACCGTGTGGTGCGCCAAGTCACTGACGTGACATATGAAATTGAACCTCTTAACGCCACCAGCGCGCGATCGTGTTCTGACATTGTTCACGTCACTCGGCTGAAACGATTTTACTCAGACCAACCAAGCACCGAGACGGTGCCTTCGCCGCCGGGGGTGATGCTACGGGGCGCCACAAATGAACATTCTAGAAAAGAGGACGATGTTTAGCGCGAGCTCGTGCAGACCGGCCTCCATATTGTATGCCTGCCTGTTTACCAAAAGTAAAGGCATTTTTCAGACGCCTTCTCCCCGTAACAATATGTTAGCACTCTCCTATATTCTCAAAAAACCGAATTAAAGGGCCACCGAGGTGCGAAGAATCGCTCTCATCGCCAAAAGTGTTCTTTCCGGTACCGTCTCTCTCGGGGATCATCTCAACGACCGCCATGTTGGTTGTACCGTCACAAAACCCTCATCGCACCATCAACCTGTTCCCTTATCACTTCCTCTTTCATGGCGCCGCTCTATACGTGTCACGTGTTTGATATCGTGCGAAGACCCGGTTTTCTTATATTCGGAAACCGTCCCCATGTACCGGTTCTGCTTTGCGTAATTTTCCAGCAGGCCTTCATGGCCCTCAGTCCGGTGAGCCATCTATTGGCTTGACTCGAGGAAAACATAATCAGTCCCTCTCCGCCAAGCGCTCGCTCCACGGTGTTCGCTCACCTAAAGAGTTTTTGCACCGTGGCCTGAAAAAAAAAACGTGCTTTTGGCATGTTAAAGCTTTTATATTTTTTTCAGTGTTCAAATGTGCTAGATAATGTAAACATTTTCGATAAGCATGGCTGATAACCAGCTTTTGTTAAGTTATGCGAAAATGTTGGCTATGTGGAGCTAACTGCTGCTTGCTTGTTATGTTGGGTATTGGCCTGTGAGGGGATTATTAACTCACCGTTCAGTAGCGTTCGGTAGTGCTGTCAATCTTGTACACTTCTGAGTAAGGTGCTAAAGGTAATTTATAGTTGGCTAGCCCTGGCTAATGCTCGTTTTTGTTGGTGGATATCAGGAAATTTTTTTACGAGCTTGTTCTGCATCGTAACATGTACCACATGTGCTCAGCTCGGATAGTGATACGTTAGTTTATTGTTGCTAATACCAGAAGGATAGCAGCAAGCGAACAGGGCATGCGTCTCTACTGGATGAGAGTAGGGGGCGCGCGCAAACGTGGCTGTGGAAGCTACGTAGAACCATATCCATCCATCAAGTGACCCAGTGCACTTCGAGCGCGTTTTAAGCTATCATTCTGCCAACTACTCGTTTTGCACGATGTCGTCGATGCTCTGATAGCGCGTTGCAGAACTTGCTGCTATTCAGCAGAAAGAGCTGCTTGTTGCCTCTTGCGCAGGACATCAGTTGCATAGGTGCTTGGGATCTGTGGTGCTATGCAGGATGAGTAGAGCATCTCGGGCAGACGAGTTAACTCCGAGCTCACTCGGTGGTGGCCATGGTATGAAGACAGTGCAAGGCGCGTGATAGTAGCTTTGATTCACTCTACCTTTGTCGTTGGGAACGTTGTGAGGCATTCGCAGCTTTTTAAAAGAAACAACACTTGCGTACACTTCCGCGTCATCACTCAGTCAACATTTTTTTGCCAACAAGTGTGTGCTAGGGAGCGTTTATCCTCTTTCGAACAGGATCTTTCAATCCACCTGCTGTACAGAAATTTCCACAGTCAAAGGCAGTAAGGGTGAAGATGCAGCACTCTCGTGCTGCTCTTTTCGCTTCTATCAAACATTGCGGATAACTATAACAAGTCATCAACAGTCGATCTCGCATCAACCTGGCAACGTGGCTCTGAGTGGATACCTCGTTAGCGCGATGAAATTGAATGCCCCATTAGTCTCCAAAAGGACGAACCACACACCCTTTCTACCTCTTTTGGCTTTAAGCCAAGTGTTACGAGAAGGACCAGCTGTTCTCGTTTTTGTGTAAATAGGGTAGTTGTCCACCTATAGTGGGCTTTAGAGGCTTTTTGGTTACCCAGGGGTTAAACTGTAACTCGTAGTATTCCGTAACACATCATTTACGTTGGAGCAGAGACGTAAGTTTTATGAAAACAAAATACATGAAACAGGGTGATGATATGTCAATATTATACGAAACGTATTAGACGTTCGCGTATTCAAGTGGTGTAAAAAAGCTTGCATATAGCATGTTGAATAGCAGAAGTATATATGTAACCACTATAATTCTTGTAGTAAAGCAGAGCTTACAGTGCTGCCACAATTAACGCTAGCCTGACCCGAGTAACCTAACCCCAGTCATACAATTAGATATTTACGTTTCTTTTCTTGTCAAGAAATTGTATAAACTGCATTGTAAGCACAGTTTGTCATGACATTACATCTGCTTGTGATCGTTTTACAAAGCTGCTTAAACAACGGCTAGCTTCGATCCCGGCCGGTCTCCAGTTTTCCACTTGGTATTCTCCTAGGATTTCGGATTTTCATGATGCTGTCGCATTCAATTGATCAACCTTTATCGGCGTTGGTGTCTAAATATGAACTGTTAATGGCCTGTATATCAAGAAATAGAAACCTCCGCTAAGCAGCTGCATGTTACGGTGCCTCAAGTTTAAATCATACGTGGAATTGAATGTGGGGCTTTGGTTCTATTGTTTCCAAGGTTATATGCAAAGTCCGCAGGCTTTGCGTACAGGCTCCAGCCCTGCTTCTTGCTGGTAAAGCAAGGAAAACTGTCGGTTAGTGGTGTCTGATATTCAAGAGCCTTCGTACTCAGGGGTGAAGTACGTATTTGGCTAAACATCGTGGTTGAGCGTATAATTAGATGACAAATGTCTCCAGCAGCTCCTAAAATGGCTCAACGAACGTGAGGTTGCTGGGGCGTTACGTTTAATGTGTGCTCTTTAAACGCAGCCTGCTCCATTTTCGTCGGTGTCCGTTTGGTCAACACGGTACTAACCAGCAGCCTCGGTAGCCCCGCTTCTCCCGTCTATTTCTGAGCGGAAGTAGCGAGAGAGTTGCGGAATTCGGCGACCCTCAAGCGGAGCAGTGCGTCGCGGTTGGCAACAGCCGTTCGTGCAGCTGTGTCGCCGACGACAGCCGCGTCGTCCAGCAGAAGAACCGGCGCCCGCAGCAGAGGGGCTGAAAACTGTGCCTCGATCCCCAGCCGGAGATCGAGACACAGTTGTCGATCGCAAACTGGTGAAGAAATACGGCTAGTATATTCTGTCAGTATTGAAATATGTGCGAATTTGTTTGTTTCTTGTATGCGTGTAAAATATAAGTACATGATTGGCCAAATATGTTTCACTGTCAACTTACCTTGAAGTCAGTATGTTCACATTATAGATGGGTACGTAAAAGAGAAGAGATGAGCACTGTCTGTTTTAAAGCGTGAACTGCGTACTTTAACGCGTGTGAGTGATTTGTGCTGTCTCTTGCATCCCTAAATTAGAATGAGCCAAGACTAAATTAACAAAAATATGAAGAAGTTGTGAAGATGCGTTAAAAGAAAAGATAGATTGTGGGGAAGGGGTTTTGTTTCACCACATCGTGGCGGTGACAAGAGAGTACTAGCTAAAGAACGGTTGATTTCGAGGTGATAAATGCAGCAAGAATTCTCACGATGACAGCCTTCAGTCTCAACCATTACGTTGTCTTTTTACCATGTAAGACAGATTAGAGAGAAATGTCCTTCTACGCGCTAAACATAGGCAGCAAAGAGACAGCTTTAGGCACCCAAATTTATAAATATAGGTGCAACAAAATTTTGCCTAAAATTCAAAGTTTCGATGAAAGAGCTCTGTCTAGGACAAAAAGCAAAAAAAAATTTAAAGTTTATGATGCCATAAAAGTACCAATGGTTTAACATAGCAAGGCACTGGTATTTTTTTGGTTTTGTAAAGATGATATCTGAAGCTTTATGATTATCAGGAAAAAGAAAAGGTTTTCAATAGCTGCGGAAAACTAAAAGGGAGTGGTATTTCGGTTAGCGACGACTATTCAAAAGAGACACTGAGTAAGCGCAAGCTGCTCTGGAAGTCTGCGTTGAAAGAAAAAAAAAGAAGGCTCGCGCGTGCGCTTGAACCGAGACATGCTTACTGTAGATAACAACAGATACGTATGGGATTATTCTAAAAATAGCCGTGTCAGGATCCGGCAGTTGCCGAAAATCAAAGGTGCGCCGCCAAAGGACACACCAAGAGATAGTGGCCAGTGAAATACCGTCATCCAGGATACCGATTTTCGACTTATAAACGTTATAAAATACGTGACGACTTATAAAATATGTGATGTATGTATGCTCGAAGTCTCGTGAATAAAGTCGGTGATTTAGAATATGTGCTCGCTAGTTATGACCCTCACGTGGTTATTGTTACCGAAACGTGGCTGTGACCAGAAATACAAGATTACGAGTTATTTCCTCCAGGTTTTAAGATAATACGTAATGATAGAGAAAATAGAGGAGGAGGAGTTGCAATCATAATAAAGGAAAATATTGAATTCGTAACCATGAATAGTATCCCTAATCACGAGAGCGCTTGGTGCCAAGTGAAATTAGGAACCAATTTAGTCGTAATAGGAGCAATCTATAGAACCCCTAACACATCAATTGAATACTTAGAGGCGATTCAGCACTATATAGAACAACAGAAGACTCGAAACCAGTGGTTAATAATTGCCGGTTATTTCAACTTGCCTGGGGTTGATTGGAAATCACTTACCATAGAGTCACGGGAACGAGCTGACTGTGAAGTGCTGCTTGACATTGCTTTCGCTAACGATTTAACGCAGTTGGTACAGGAAGGCACTCGCAAAACGGGAACAGCGCAGGCTATATTGGATCTAGTATTTCTTGATGGACGGTTTGAAGATTATCAGGTAGCAGTAGAAAATGGCATATCGGACCATCAACTAGTATTTGTACAAATTAAAGCCGACGTTGCTGCATCAAATGTTAAAGAATGTATTGCGCATGTCCCCAATTTTGATAAAGCTGATGACACGAGCATCATTGACTACTTATCGTTCCATCTAGACAGTCTGAGCTCTGATGATGCCGTCAATTCTTTGTGGACAAAATTCAAAACCATTATTTTTCACTGTGTAAATTCATTCGTACCAATAAGAACAAAGAGAAAAAATAGGCGTAATCCCTGGATAACGCGAGAGATAGTTCGTCTGAAGCGAAAAATAGGACGGCAAAGGAAAGTAAAAAATCATGAAAAGATATCAAACTTATCTTCACAGTTGCGTACAACGCTGAGGCAAGAAAAACAGAAATATTACGAGGAAACACTTACAAACTTCATGGTGTCTTCCCCGCAAAAGTTTTGGCGTCATTTGTCACAAACACCTTAAAGCCAATACAGCATTGTTGTTGACGACGAAATCATAACCGACTGTTCGAAAATTGCGTCTTACCATAATAAGTTCTTCCAGTCTGTCTTTTCAAATGATTCCGAATGTAGTGCTTCAACTACAGCAACATCATTCTCTTATATGTCTGACATGCCAGAAGTACGCATTAGCTATGAAGGAATACTATCGCTCCTGCTAAACATTAAAGAACATAAATCTGTTGGTCAGGATGGGGTTCCAAATGCTTTCTTGCGTAGATACGCTGAATGGGTTGCCCGATACTTGGAAATAATCTTTAATGCCTCCTTGCAACAAAAACGGGTCCCAGCCGACTGGCTTGTAGCAAAAGTGGTCCCGGTACACAAAACCGGAGACAAGCAGAATATCAAAAATTACCGGCCAATCTCCTTAACCTGCGTCTGCTGCAAACTCCTCGAACATGTTATATCCAAAGCTATATATCAGTACCTAGAAAAAACAAAACTACTACATCCTAACCAACACGGCTTCCGACAAAAGCTATCAACCGTAACGCAGCTTCTTGAGACCATCCAAGACTTTTCAAAAGCAATAGATAACGAAAGACAGGCTGATGCAATATGCCTTGATTTCGCAAAAGCCTTCGATAGGGTTCCTCATAACGAATTAAGAAATTGAAGCAGATTGGCATAAATAACAATGCAGTAGAATGCGTCAGGTCATATCTGACATGTAGGACGCAGTATGTGAACATAAACGGATACAAGTCTGATCGTTTACACGTAACAGCCGGAGTCCCTCAAGGGTCCGTACTCGGACCGGTGTTATTTCTCGTTTTTATTAACGATATTTGTTCCGACATTATTCAAAATATTACTGTTAGACTGTTCGCCGATGATTGTTTACTTTATCGAGAAATATGTAACCATAGTGATCAAAAAATACTCAGCGATGCCTTGGCATCTATTGACAAATGGTGCGAAACATGGAAAATGCAAATAATCAAAGAAAAAACGGTTGTTTTGCGAGTTACAAACAAAGTAAAGCACGTCAAAAATTTCGAGTATCAACTAAGTTCCACTGCGTTAGCTACCGTTAACAGATGTAAATACTTAGGAGTAACAATATCTGAAGACCTGAACTGGACCCAACATATCAGTAATATTTGCTCTACTGCTGAAAAGAAGTTATGGTTCTTACGTCGCAAATTAAAACTGGCTCCAGCCCCCGTGAAGTTAACAGCGTACTGAACAATAGTAAGGCCTACACTGGAATACGCAAGCATCATATGGACCCTTATCAAAAAGGATTAATTAAAAACATCGAGCGGGTACAAAAAAGGGCGGCTAGAATTATTCTTTCAAAATATTCTCGTAAAGATTCTGTAACACAGATGCTGCAAGAATTAAATTTACAGCCCCTCGTGAACCGCCGTCGCATAGCCAGACTTAAATTCTTGTTCCTGCTTTCCCAAAATACATTTAACTTTGATACAGAGCAGTACCTAATTCCCCGTCAAGTGCGGAGCCTATGAAGTGACCACCTCAGAAAATATCTAGTTCCTCAATGTCGTGTGAGCACATATGCATACTCTTTTTTCCCTAGAACAATAAAAGACTGGAATGTATTACCCGATGCTATACGTGATTCTCAAACTGCAGAACATTTTGAAAACAATGTTACGAAATATTTTCTAAGTGAATCTTCGTAAATCGTGATTGCTGTTTTTGGTGTGTGTTCCTGTCATCTTTTGACTATGAATTTATTTGCTGTAACTTGTCTCATGTACGTTGTAGGATGTAATATTGGGAAGTGTATTTTGTGATGTATGTGATGTAGCATGTAAATCGTAGAACGTAGTATAGTGACGTATTCCTTTTGTATCGGCTATGCATTTCTTTTTTACGCATGGCATGACGGTTGTTATGTCAGTTTTTTACCCCACCCCTGTGTCACAGAACGAGCGCTAAAAATGGGCGCGCCGCCAAATTCTTGCGGTAACGCGCGAAAGAGACGCCGGGAGGTCAAAAAAGAAAAAAAAAAGAAAACAGACATCCAAGGCTCCCCGGCCGCGCGACTCCCTCTCCCCGCGGAAGCGTGGCTTCGCCGATGAACCTCCTCACCCCACATCGGCGGCCGAGATAGCCCGCGAAAGTTCTAGAACGAAAGGGGCGTGGTCATACCGAGTTGAGTCATCGGCCGCGGAGGGCATTCCAACCGTCTCGCCCTCTTCCCAGCCTTCGCTGCGTATCGCGCCGACGAAATGACGAGAACCGTCTGGAATGTCGCACGCAAGGTATTTAACCGAGCAGCCGAGATGAGAAATCAGGAGAAGACGGAAGTTAACGCCAGAGCGCTTAGGGTATACCGCCGTGTAGTTGGTGAAGGTGTTGTCCGTAGAGACAAAGCAGGAGATGAAGAGGATTTCCACCTGAGGGGTGACGACTCGAGCTACAGGCAAGAGTATGCGTTTACCGCTATCGAGCGAAGACGCGTGGCGACAGCTGCGTGTGTGAAGCCGACGTGTTTCGGCGAAGAAGTTTGAAGCTTGGAGAGTGGCTTATTGAAGACGGGAGGTTTCCTGGAAGAGAAACTTCGAAAGCTGCGGAACGACAACAACGCTGGACTTTGAGTGAGTGATTCTCGGAAGAGTATCATCTAGACTTTGGTTCCAAGAACTTTGGACTGGATAGGTTTTCTATCTCTTTAGTCTTTAAGTGTCTTGGTCGTTCAATGCATGAGACTGCATTGTAGCGCGTATTGTTGTCTGTGTCCGTTGTTTTGAGTGTGGCTGATTGTACTGTGTAGTACGTTGTTTGATTGGTGACGTATTGTATGTAACTATTGTGGAGTGTACATTCTTGTGTATTGTTTTCGATCTGCCATTTTTGAGAATATAATATTTGTTTTGTTTATCAACTCTCGGCTCTGACTTGTTCTTTGGGCCACAGCCGGCGTCCGCTGGCGCGCCAAAAAGGACCACTTCTGATTCAGACTGATTTAGGCAGATACTTTTTCACGCGGCAAGGTTTTATTTGCGAGTTGCGAGACACCATGGATCTCGAAAAGTTAGTCGCCCTTGGTGAGAAGATGGGTCTTTCTGGCGCCGAACTACGGAAGTGGGTAAGCCAGAAGGAGAAAGAGGCAGCTGAGAGAGCCAAGGAAGAAAAAGCAGCTGAGTTGGAACGAGAGAGGTTGGCAGCTGAGAGGGCCAAAGAAGAAAAAGCAGCTGAGTTGGAGAGAGAAAGGCTGGCCGCTGAAAGGGCGAAGGAAAAAAGAGAGCAACAATTGAAGTAGGAGTTGGAGAGAGAGAAGTTGGCAGCCGAAAGGGCGAGAGAAGAAAGAGAAGCGGAGATGGCTGAAAGGGAACGGCAGCGGCAGCACGAGATGGAACTCGAGCGGCTCCGTTTGCAACAGCGAAGTGAGACTCCGGTCCAAGCTAGAGTTGAAAGCAGCGAACGGGAGGATCATGGCTTCCGCTTGAACCCAAGCAAGTTGCTCGTGGCGTTTGATGAAAGGAAGGACGACCTTGACGCGTACCTTCACCGATTTGAGACGATTGCGAAGAGCTAGAATTGGCCGGAACATCAATGGGCAACTGCTTTGAGTACTTGCTTGAGTGGTGAAGCGCTCAGTGTGTACGGTAGGCTGACGCCGACCGATGCAGCCAACTATGCAAAGGTGAAAGCTGCTTTGCTGAAGCGATTTAGATTTACCGTGGAAGGTTTCCGGGACAGATTTCGGACAGGAAAGCCAGCTGATGGTGAGACGGCTACGCAGTATGCCGCCCGACTTTGTCATTATTTCGACAGATGGATTGAACTTTCAGGGACAGCGCAGGAGTACGATGAACTTAGAGAGCTCCTAATTAGAGAACAATTTCTTACTAGTTGCCACCCAAGCCTGTCGCTGTATTTGAAAGAGAGGAAGGCTGAGTCACTTGAAGGAATGCTTGAATTGGCTGATGAATTCTTGGAAGCGCAAGGTGGAACTAATTTGGCAAAGATCAAGAAGGATTGTCCCGATGATTCGTAGAAACTGGCTCCCGAAGAAAAGAAGCGTGCACCTGAGAGCATTCCGCGATGTTTTCTGTGCAACCGAGTGGGTCATCGCGCGAAAAACTGTCGAACGATCTTTACGAGCCCTACGGCAGTAAAATGTTTTAAGTGTGGTCAGACTGGGCACAAAGCAGACGCTTGTGGGAACGGAGTGAGTCAAACTCACCAGGTATCCTGTGTGCAAGTGGCACCGAAATCTGATAATAATGCCGTCACCGATGGATTCGTAGAGTTGGTGAATGGGGAGAAAATTCCTATTGCGGGTGCTGTAATGTCAAAACAGCCAACCGGTGTTACGAAGGGAATGCCAACGCTGCCCGGAAAGGTTGCAGGCAAGAAGATTACGGTTCTAAGAGACACCGGTAGCTCCACGGTTATCGTGCGGAGAAATTTGGTACGGGAAAGTGACTTGACAGGCAGAACGAAACCGGTTTGCCTAATTGACCGTACGGTTCGGATGCTTCCCGAAGCAGAGATTGAGGTGGAAACCCCGTACTTCAGCGGGAAGGTTACTGCTTTATGCATGACGACCCCCCTTTACGACCTTGTCATCGGAAACATCGCCGGGGCGCGAGGACCGAAAGATCCGGAATGTTTGGGAGAAGACCCTAAGATAGAGCCCTCGCCAACCCAGCGACCGCGAGATACAGTGGAGGAGCATCCCGTGACGGATCTCACTAGAGCCCAAGGTGAAGCCGCGGCGCAAGAGACAGCGAATGAGAAGACGATCGTGTTGAATGAGTTCACGCGCTGGGCAGCTGGACGTACGTCGGCACGACCCCAACCGACCGACAGTGTAAAGGAGACGGAGTCGGCCAGCCAGGCCAAATGTAGAGACATGAACAAGCTGGTAAATAAACAGACCGGACCCGTCGAACGTCATGACCCGTTAGCAGGGTCGGAAGTGATAACGATGGCTGAGACGCTGTCTCAGATACCGTCGTTGGAAAAGGCTCACCGAAAAAGAACAAGCAAAAACAAGAAGAGATCGAGCGAGCACCGCAAGAAGGGACGCAAGCGCAGCTCGAAATGCACAGGATAGGTGTTGAGGTCGAATCAGAATGTGTTTGGCAGTGCTGAGGGCCATAAGTTGTGTTAATGTTGTGTTATTCTGTGTCACAAGTGTCGAAGTGTTTGTGCTGTGATGTGATGTATAGTGTTGTATAATTGTTGTAAGGAGAGAACTTAGTACATTTGCATTATTGGGAATGTGTGGTGGAGTGTTGTACTCGTGTACCTGTGGTTATATTTCATGTGTTGTGTAATTGAATTACAATGTACAATTGTATTGAGTGAACTATTGCGAATGTGACGTGTCATAAGCGACGAACTATGTTACAGTCTTTCAGAGTGTGTGGTGACTGTTCGCGCTCGTTTGTGTGGTTCTGAATATTATGAGATAATATTCTTAAACTGGGGGGCAGTGTCACAGAACGAGCGCTAAAAATGGGCGCGCCGCCAAATTCTTGCGGTAACGCGCGAAAGAGACACCGGGAGGTCAAAAAAGAAAAAAAAAGAAAACAGACATCCAAGGCTCCCCGGCCGCGCGACTCCCTCTCCCCGCGGAAGCGTGGCTTCGCCGACGAACCTCCTCACCCCACATCTGCGGCCGAGATAGCCCGCGAAAGTTCAAGAACGAAAGGGGCGTGGTCATACCGAGTTGAGTCATCGGCCGCGGAGGGCATTCCAACCGTCTCGCCCTCTTCCCAGCCTTCGCTGCGTATCGCGCCGACGAAATGACGAGAACCGTCTGGAATGTCGCACGCAAGGTATTTAATCGAGCAGCCGAGATGAGAAATCAGGAGAAGACGGAAGTTAACGCCAGAGCGCGTAGGGTATACCGCCGTGTAGTTGGTGAAGGTGTTGTCCGTAGAGACAAAGCAGGAGATGAAGAGGATTTCCACCTGAGGGGTGACGACTCGAGCTACAGGCAAGAGTGTGTGTTTACCGCTATCGAGCGAAGACACGTGGCGACAGCTGCGTGTGTGAAGCCGACGTGTTTCGGCGAAGAAGTTTGAAGCTTGGAGAGTGGCCTATTGAAGACGGGAGGTTTCCTGGAAGAGAAACTTCGAAAGCTGCGGAACGACAACAACGCTGGACTTTGAGTGAGTGATTCTCGGAAGAGTATCATCTAGACTTTGGTTCCAAGATCTTTCGACTGGATAGGTTTTCTATCTCTTTAGTCTTTAAGTGTCTTGGTCGTTCAATGCATGAGACTGCATTGTAGCGCGTATTGTTGTCTGTGTCCGTTGTTTTGAGTGTGGCTGATTGTACTGTGTAGTACGTTGTTTGATTGGTGACGTATTGTATGTAACTATTGTGGAGTGTACATTCTTGTGTATTGTTTTCGATCTGCCATTTTTGAGAATATAATATTTGTTTTGTTTATCAACTCTCGGCTCTGACTTGTTCTTTGGGCCACAGCCGGCGTCCGCTGGCGCGCCAAAAAGGACCACTTCTAAATTGTCCACGCTTTCGTGGTGCGGTTCGGGGGGCCAATACTTCGGCCCTTTGAATTAGCCCGGCGATCGCCTCCCTAATAAACGGGACATGTGAGACAGCCTGTAACGGCCCAATCGGCCAACAGTACCTGGAAATAAATAAATAAATAAATACTAAAACAAATATCTCCTGTTAAAGTCTACGAATGTGTGTTTAGGCTTTACGAACTAATAAAGATGCTCCTGGGTCTCTTTTTTTTTTCGGTGTAGCGAAGAAGGGCACCACAGTAGCCAGAAAGCCAGAATGGCCTGTTTATCCTCGTTAAAACCGAGTCTAATTGCGCAGGGTAAATTTCTACTCTGTATGTCAACACCGTTAAGGACCACTCACCTGGTTTGGGCATTTGAAGCCGGCTAGTGCCAAGCATGCACTGGGCGCTGAAGATTATTTCTGCCAGATCTGCAACACTGGCCACCCCGTAAAGAAGTGGAATAACAGACTGAACACTACTTGCTTTTCACCTTACAGGTGCGTGGCCCAAAATAAGCAGGTGACGTACAGCAATGTATGGTCCTGCGTACGTCACGGTAGTACGTGACACTGAGAGAATTATTCGAGGTCACCTGGGTTATCTGTGCAATATTTCGATTGGTGAGAAAACTGAAATTGATAGAAATATTAAAACATAATAAAGGAATCTGTGCTTGTTAATAATATGACTAAAGATGTACTTCGAATCGACCGAGATGCGTGATTACTGACTCAGAGACTCGGCCCGAGCTGGTTGGTAAAGTTTCATAATAAAAACGGTAAGTCGGCAGAGACGGGAAAAAGAGGACACACACACATTGCTACTTTCAAAATATATTTATTGGGACAAAACATGCCTTACATGCAGTCTCTTTACTAATGAATTGGCAACTTTGCATGATTGAGAAGTTTCCCTTTTTATTTCAATGCTCTCCGTCTCCCATTTTTGTCCTTTGACTTTGACAATTACAGGCTCATATTCAATTAACTGTTTAGAAAACTGAAGTCTCGCGAAAAAATATTTGTTTCCTGCGATTTGAGATCACGCAATTTGGTACGCATTAATTTCAAATACGTACATGGAACTATCATTAGGCAATTAGAAATGAAACATTACCCAAAAAAGAGTATTTAAAACTGAAATTTTAATTTTTAATATGATTAACTTACACGGAATCTTGACAAAATAAAAATTGTTTGAAGAAAAGAAAACACTGCTGTACGACCACCCCGAACGCACTGCGTTAAAATAAATATTCGGGAATTTTATTGCGAAAACTGCTTTCTATATGAAGCCATATTCAACGAAAAACGAGTATTTGGGCAAAACGTATGCACGAAATAAAGACGAACAAAAGGTGTAATACAAAAGGTGTGAGGACGACCTTATAGTGTCATATTAGTGATTGTCCTGCAGTTCGAAGTGAGGTGCTCTTTCGAATTTTACTATATATAGCTTTAACACAACCATCAACTCAAAAAATTATACTGATTGCTCTTGATGGCATGCTGAAATTACTACAGTACGAAAGCGGATGAATAGAGACGCCTCGTTTGATTTACATCTTGCAAACGTTGTTTAGACACCGGAAAAATTACCGAACAAGATCATTTACTCTAGGTACATGGAACAACAGCCTTAGATTATACCGCATAGATCATTGATGAACTAGTCTGATGTTAATAAAAGGACCCCTCTACAGTTCTTATATTTTCATTATTTGGGAGGGTAGTGCTGAGGCGCACACGCACAGTGACACTTGGTAGACATCACGGCCGATTTGGTGTCTACTGTCCTCGTTTTCCTTAGCGCTTCCACACAAAATGATTGATCATGAACCAGCCAGCCCAAAACAAAGTATTCATAAAGCGAGATTTCCCATAATATTGTGGTAGCAACTATATGGGCACTCTTGGCTGGGATTTGCCGCCGGCATCGGCGTCGCCGTCATTCACCGTATACGTATACGTATCTGTATATTTGAAAACGCAAGAAAAAAACATTCCAGAAAAAAGACTCTGGTGCGCGGAGTCGAAACATGGGACCTTTGATTTGTGTTTGCGAGGCGGTAGCCCCTGAGGCACGAAGAAGCACCTCCTTGGATGCTGAAACGGCAAGCTATTACTATTTTCCACTTACCAGTGGTGATCGGCATCTCCGGGGGAACTATCGTGTGTTCAGCATTACCAGCGAGACGGTGCAATGAGCGCGCGTCCCAACATTGTCACGAGGCGGAGGCACACGCTCTCACCTGCCACGCCTACTTTGCCGCGCGAAGAGGGGGCTGGTTGGATGCTCACGTGTGCGGTTGGTTATCTCGTGGTGGGGACAATTGTGCACTCTGGACTTTCACCTCAACGACCTTGCTGTGGTTGGCGGGGGCACAAAGGTGACTGCAATCGTTTCAGAGTATCCGTTTGCGAAAAGGGTGCACTATACAGGCGCACCGAACTAACAGCTGAGACGCTTATTGACGTTCAGCTCTACCTGTGACTACGTTTCGTGCGTTATTTGTGCATGACAAACACAGGGCATGCTTTCATCTGCTTGCCAGGCTGCGCGTGTACGGTAGCAAATGTACGGTAGCAAAACGAAAATTGAAACCAGCACTGATGATTTTTATATCATGAGAGGCGCGTACTTTGAATATTACGGCGTCATTTCGAATAAATGTCTTGGGTCACTCATGAGCAGCCACATTTGGACCTCTAGGTCGAGTAGTGCTTCTATAAAACATTTTAAACTGTGAGTGAAGGCAAACATGTTGAGGGGTTTCTGACAATACGAAATATATCGACTTCCTTCTCACCAGTACAGAGGCGTAGAGGCGGCTGTTCTGTATGACTTTGGAATGTAGTCACAGTGAAATGGAAGCTTCGAAAGAATCTTCGGCGAGCGCAATTGGCCCAAATATGCTGTCTTATGCGGCGTACTGCGGCGTGACTGAATCATCGAGTGTCACGATTCCTTAGTGCGAATTTCTAGCAGCTTTGATTTCCTGCAGCTTTTTAGATAGGAACCATCTCATGATCGACATTAATCTTGTGGGCGGCGTGACCACACTTACTGCGCATGCACGCTCCCTCCCCCTCAGCTCGGTCTTCTTACGCTGCCCCACCCTCTCTCCTCTCGCAACGCTGACGCTGACAGCATCTGCTAACCTACGGTTTCTCAAGACTATGTCTATCCTCTAGGCATTCCTTCGAGCTGCGCTTACCATCTCATTGTGCACGCGCGTACCGTCTCTTTTCTCGCCTCTCCCCTGCTCGCCCTCTCCCACACCGCAACGCCGGTGCAGGCCGCGTCGTCAGTGCGTTTCCTGAATAAAAAAAAGTGACTGCTCGCGCTGCCCGCCCGTTCACTGGCCACCCGTATATATAGGAACTGGATCTGGACCTCCAAGGTATTGACGACAGGATATTTGTCCAGTGCGTTGTGGAACAATGAAAATTCGCAGCGTGCTTGTTAACTAAAATTGGACTGCGGGTCTCTATGTCGAGTAGGGGTCCTCTGTCCCTCACTGCCCATTAGTAGCGATTGGCATGCTATAGAATTGGAAACACCGATCATCGCTGCCTGCTTCGCACATCCCCAGGTTTCTCTCCTGCGCAACGCCGCGATGAGCGCCAGCGTCAACGTCGCCGCCAGTGTAAGCGGAGCACTTAATGCTTTGCATCTACACATGGTTCTCTTTAGCGGTCACGGTGTAATTATGTTCTGTATTAGGTTTGATCTGACTTACTCAGTCAATGAAAATGCTAATCTTCTTGAAATATATTTTCTATCTTGTTTGACGTACGAATGAAGAGTTGTGGTTCAACTTCTTTCAGCTGGCTCTTTATATTAATCTCAAGTTTTACGGCCTAAAAGCATTGTATGAATATGAGAAGCGCCGTTGTAGAAAAATCTGGCAATTTTGTCCATATGGAGTTCTTTGACGTGCCCTGACATCGCCCAGTACACGGACATTTAACTTAACAGGTCCATAAAACTCGAATTCTCCATCCAGCAATCTTTTTTGGTGGCCCGACCTTCTAGTCAGAGGGAAGGAAAAACATACTATGGCTGTCACAAAGTGGACCGGCTTCAAGATAATTTGATTGACATGTGGGGTTTAACGTCCCAAATCCGCCATATGATTACGAGAGACGCCGCAGTGGAGGGCTCTGGAAATTTCGACCGTCCAAGGTTCTTTAACGTGCACACAAATCGTAGCACACGGGCCTACAACATTTCCACCTCCATCGGAAAGGCAGCTGCCTCAGCCGGGATTCGAAGCCGCGACCTGCAAGTCAGCAGCCGAGTACCTTAGCACTAGACCACCACGGCGGGGCTTCAAGATAATTTGTATAGAAGCTCAGCATAGTTTCAACTACAATGAAAATAGAAAGTTAGGAAAAATGATCTCTTATTGAAGGATTCCAGTAGATCAACTATCACCAGTATTAATTAGGCGTCCAGCATAATTATTTGTTTAGTATTTCATACAGATGAACGCTGACAACGGAATGAAATGCACGACATATGAGTTGGTGTGAAGCGTTGGTATTTAAGCTACATATATATTTGCACCTAAGTATCCAACATAAGTGACGTAAAATATTGAAATCACTTGAAAACCAATTTAGTTTCGTTGCTTATTCGTGGGCATTCGTAAACCACAGGCAGAATTGTTCATCCGGCGTTTTAAAAAAAGAAATTTAATAACTGCGCTCGTTTACTACACTATATTATAAGGCACCCGAGCATGCTTCGATAAAATCAAAGGATGCGCCCATCGTGCTCAAATTACCAGTCTCGGCTCAAGTCTTCAGCTTTCTAGTGCGTCCAACCTTTGTGAAGACTGGAAGCGGCCAGAAAAAGGCTTCCGGTCATATCGCGGTTTCGAGTGATCCTGTACCGTAGTGCATGAGTGTAGACAACTAATCGCAATCATTGCATATTTTGCGAATGTTGTTTGCACGCCTGAAAAAGTCTCGACGCAGAATAGCCACGTGGACAGCTTTGCATAACACAACGTAGCTCCATAAAATGTGAGTCACAGGGCCATTTGATGCCCCCGTTACCAACCTTTATTATTTGGGATTATTTTTAAAGCAAACGAACGCAGAGTAGTGAGGCGAGCAGGGACCATCATTTGATCACCAAACACGTGTAACTGCGCTATTACGGCATCATTTGCGAAAATAGCCGTGATATGTACACGCTCTATACATGCGAATTACTGCTGCAGCAAAACCGTTTCGTCGTCTGGGTGGTTAAAGCACCATTGAAAAAATATTTAAACTGTTGGCTAGGCGAGCAAGATAGTGGCCACCAGTTAATCGTAGCCATGTGATATTTCTTTGCTTTTCGGTACAGGTTCAAGGGCATGGTTGTTCTGTATCAAAATCGTTGTCACATTTATTTTGTTTTAGTCATTGAAAACGAGACTACAATATAGATCTTCGGCTTGGTTTGTTGTCGGAAAAACCTTGCACGACTATTTACTGAACTTCTGTATGTCGCGCCCGTGGCCGCATATGTGAACGATACATCCAACTTGACAGAATGATCTTAATAACGTTGAACATTTGATTAATATGCGCCGTGTTTGTTCTGTTGTTTTTAAATATATAATGAAAAAACTTGACCTAGTCTACGTGTAAGCGAGTTTGCCGGCCAGGCACTGGTCAATGTCGGTGCTGATGTGAAAAATTATAAGGCGCTTCGTAATGAGGTTTGTCCTACTCTATTCAATATGGCGGAATAACGTATATATATATATTGTTACGGGGAGAAAAGGCGTCGTCGAATATATTTACGAGATGTGTCTAAACGCGTAATGCCAGACATACAAGGCATTGCCTAGTCTACGCAGATATCAGCGAGCAGATATCTTTCTCTTCGCAGTCTTCCTCTTAATCTCCAACAGCGCTTTGTAGCATCACCCCGGTTGCGAAGGCACTGGCCTGGTGCTCGAGGGGTCGGAGTGGAATGGCTTTAGTCACGTGATGAGAACAATGTCAGATGAATGCACTGTGGTGGTCTTCAGAGGTTCGATTTCTTACGTGATGTTGGTGACTTGGCTCAAGACTCGGTATTGACCAGAGTATGAAGAAGTCAACTTCTCGCGATGACCAACTCGCCATGACGTTGTACAAAAAAGGACCCTGTCACCAAGATAGAAGTGGACGTGCCGGTGGCACACATCGTAGATTAGTCGTTGCTTTTCTTGCGGAGTGTTAAGCCGAAAGCGGGCAACTTCGCGTGCCTCCTAAGCTCTAGTGATTGCATCATGAGCGTATTATGATGTCGTATCAAGAACGGGTGCTGGCGCATGTCGAAAGGCAGCGTGGGTTCTCCTCCGTACAAGAAAATAAAATGGAGAGAAACCTGCTGAGTCATGCCGTGACGTATTGAACGCAAATGTTACGGACGCCAAAGCTTCGTCCCAGTCATTTTGATGCGGGGAAACATACATGGCGAGCACGTCCGTAAGCGCTCTGTTGATCCGCTACGTTCGGCCGTTGGTTGGCGAGTGATACGCAGTAACGAACTTGTGCTTTTTTAGAGAAAGCATGCAGAACGTCTTGGTTTACCTTTGATAGAGAGTATCGACCCCGGTCTGTAATGAAGGAAGTAAAATAGGAGGAAAAAAACAGCAGGGAGGTTAACCAGCCTATAGGCAGCCGGTTTTCTACGCTGCGCATGAGAGGGGGACGGGGGAGATCAAAGATAGAGAGCGGAGAGGGAAGAGAGATAGGCACAGCACATTCGGCAGCACACGCGCGCACACTCAGTCATTGTTAAGTCTTGTCTTTCGCGGTGTGTGACATTGCTGTTACAGCCACTTGTTCAAGTCCGTGTAGCGTAGGAATTTCAACAGAGCTTTTGTCGCTTTCTGTTGCAATGTCTTGTCTCAGGATCTTGACAGAATGGTGTCCACAGACATTTAGCTGTTGTCGATGCGCGCAAGAACGGATTCCAGTGGCTGTCTCTAATGAGCTGTCGAGGAGCGCCATGACGAAGTATAACGTTGCCCCACAGCATTGCCCCACATAATGTATTTCGAGTGACGTAAAGCGACATAAAGTGGATAACAAAGCTCGGTCCTGAGGTTCCCATCATCTACGTTGTAGCCACGGGCTAATATAAAGCGCTTGTGCTTTCACAATTTTACCGTGTTGTTTTCACAATTTTCATTGTAGATCAACTGTTGAAACTTGTTTTCATTCAAATACACCCATGTTTTCACTATATCAATGATTTTCAAACCACCATGTCTGCGGAGTGAGCTTTGCTGACAAAGCTCTTCCTAATATGGACGTTGAAGTCATCGACAGGGTGTTTTATAGTGGTCGGTAACAGTTATGATTGATGTCAGTCTAGCGTCAATCTTTTTTTGGTCTCTCACGTCCACGAGTTTCCCCGTCAGGGGCGTGACTGACGATAAGAGTAGGCCCTAACTAGTCTCCGCCGTACAAATCTCACAATCTACTGATGCAATTGATTAGGATGACTCCAAGAAAAAATCATCGGGCATTTCCCGGGCATGTTTCTTAGGCTATGTTCAAGTGCTTCAGCTTATATTCTATCCGCATACCATGCTGCCGGCTGATGAACGGAAGCGGAACTGTCAGGCTCTGATGAAAATATTTGAAGGGCCTTCGTTCAGTTGTTTGCCGTGCTCTGCTAAGCCCTGTAGTGGATATAGCTCTTAAGATACTGCATGGTTTAGGGTAGGTCGGGCTCAAGAATATCGCGGTGTGTTTTTGCGCCCTTTGCTCACAGTTGGCGGCTTTGTGCCTGGACGTTGTGTTCTTTCACATAGACGAACGGCCACAGGGCCGCAGTGCTGGTTGTCTCGACTCTTCGACGTGACCCGGAGGGGCACCAGGTGAAGTCTGCTCAAATGAGTGCCCCTCGTTTTGAAACAGGGCTTTCCAGAGAATGGAAACCATCCCAGAAATTGTGCCCATTGTGTTGTACCATCGGCTAGAAACATTACTTTAGTCCACAGCAGTGAGGGCAAATTCAATGCCTTAATCACCAGCTGGAAATCGAGGCAAAATCATTGGTCCTAAAGAAGTGCGAAAATATGCCTAAATCAGCATTATGCTTCATTTGTTCCTTTATGTGTGCAAATAAATGACACAAGGTGATTTTCGAAACCTCTCTACTTTTCTTTCTTTAGTGTCACTGTGTACTCACACACACACAAAAAAAATCCTCTAAGAGGCACTGTGGCTGAAGCCAATGTTTGGACAAGGGGTGGTGTCTTCTTCAAGCCAGTAACTGCCCACATTAGCGCGAGAACGGGTGTGCTTCTAACACTTTCTGTGATGTAACTCAACGATGGTCTATTCGTTATTGTGCTCAAATGCTGACCGAAGTTCGACGGGTGGAATACCGGCCGCTGCGACCGGATTTTGAGAGAGTAGAGGTACGGGTTAAACTGCCCCTGTAGTTAAATTAGGAAGCATGTTTAGGAATTTCAGATGATGAGAAAGTTTTTCAGATGGTCAGAAAGTCACCGCGGCGTCTCTCAATAATATATCATCATCAGCCGACGTGAAACGTCAATAAGTGAAATTGTTATCGATCTAAGTAAAAGAGAAAGAGGAGGCGAAAGCATAAACAGGTGGTCTGTTTGGAAGAGGTGCGAGAAAAACACAGTCAGAACGTGCACACGGCCAGAGGGTCTACGTCCTCACGGGTGTGTAATTACCAGGCTTCATTATTTAATTTTAAAAATGCAAGAGCAGCAGTGAAAGCCTCAATAAAAAAACTATGCGTATAATATAAAAAACGCTGAAAACTTTCGTCCTTTATTGGATAGCTGGTACCACGGTTAATTAAGAAATACGAATATGGCTGAGTTAACTGCTAACGCAGGAAATTTAGTGAAAATTGGTGGGCAGTATAAATGTCATGCTTGTTTATTATTCTCTGTTACCTGCAGCTGTAAAAATTACTTCCTTAATTGTTGTATAACATGTTTAAATCGCGCCCGTATTAAAAACTACTTACAGCAAGCTAATAAAGCCACCATATTCAATATATACATGGTCTCTAGTTATGACTCCGCACAATTTAATAAAAAGAAAAACGTTCTTCCGAGAAGCACACCCAGCTCATGTTGATCCCAGTGTACTGTCGTAGCCACTGTTATCTAAGTTCGTTAATGACGTCGAGGTAAATACTACTAATCCTGAATTTCTTTCATAAGGTAATTTTCTAGTCATCAATATTACAGTGAGGCTAGTGTGGCGAAGGCCTCTTGAATGTCGTCCCTGTATACGCAGAGAATATGAGGTACACGAAGGCAGGTGTGAACAACTTCAAGTGCTTCAAAATATCTTTAAGGGAACTAGACCGTTTTCTTCGCCTTGAATCCACCAATACGACATTTATTAGCAAAAAAATCCCTGTTTGTGACTGCTAAAAATATTTACCTTGGTCCATATTTTAAGCAACTCAGTATGTTGGCTATCATAACTCTTCTTCGCCGTGTTGTCTGTTCTTTGAAGTTTGCAGCCTGATTATAAATTATAAATCGTAGAACTTGTTTAGCAATGCTCTCAAGGCAGCTTCTCTAAGTCTGGAATAACCTGACGAATGCGAGTTTTTTCATCAATACGAAGAGCTTCTTTACGGTCAATATAGATTACACCTTTTCACCTCAACAGTCAATTTATATTCACAATGCTCTTTGATAGAATACCATATATTCATAGCATCATGACCCTAATATTGATCTGACCGTATGAACAAAGCCACTTATAGGAAGTCTTGTATTGCATTCATTCATTCATTCATTCATTCAATTATTTGTTCATTAAATTATTCCCATTAAAAATCCTATACAATGGCAGGGGCCTCGAAAAAAACTGGCCTTGCCCTTCTACTCTGTTCGTATTCGTATTTCTACTTAAATTCAAGTATATATATATAAGTAATCGAGAAGTTGGTCACTGAATTCAACGGGCATACAACCTCGAAAACAATAGAGGGAAATCGTCACCACTTGTACTAAAGATAAAAGTAAAACAGCTTGAGTTGTTTATGCTGCTATTATTGAAATACAGGTAAACCCGAGAAAAAGATTGGTTAAAAAGAGGAGTGGGAGACTTTGTCTTGATAAATGATACTTTTTTCTTGTTTGACGAATTTTACAAGCGCTTACCAATCATATCAGTTTTTAAACCCAAAGGAAAGTGATGTAAGTTAGCATACCAGATATAAATATACTTTTTTTCTCAAGACAAAATTACGCAATCTAGAGGGGTAGAAATGTGAATGCGCTGGGAATTGCGCATTGACAAAGAAAAGTGAAAGATGTACCGGTACAGAATGACGCAAGCTTAAATTTTCCATTCTATATTCTTTACATGGCATCAAGTTTTACCCTAAGAGTGATTTTTCGAATAAATACTGCGAACACACTGTTGAAAAAAGAGAGACTAAACAAAAATTGCAGTAATTATGAATATTCTAAGTATTCTGTTTTCGAAAAAGAAGTTTTTTGATTATTTTTGTAGGCAAAAGCTACGTGGTGAAGAAAAACGAAGACTATAGGAGTAGGCATCGTCATCAGGATCCTGAACGGACAACGCAGTCCAGGCTGGCATCCATGAACGAGCCATGAACGGTGAGTCGGAGGTTCTTTGCTGCTGAGAAGAAGGCGATCGTTCCTGCAGTAGTTGGCGCTTTCGATTGCACGGCTGTGAAAGGGGATTGGCCACACTCATCACCTTTGGTTCTTTATTAGCGGTAGAATTTCTTTTTGCTGATTTTTCAGGAGCCATCAATGCCGGTCTCCGGCCCCGGCCAGGGCTCACCCTGGTCGGCCAGTCGCCCTGCTGAATCGGTACCACTGGAGTGTTTCCTCAAGAACGGCGTAAGCAGTTTGCCTGTCGCGCTTTTGCCCACTGATGGTGGAGCCATTCAGTTGAGTGAAACGGAGGTGTTTCAAGAAGAACTTCGCAACATAAGCGGTCACTTTCTGGACATCTCAGAGGTGAGGCGTTTCGGCAAGACTGGCATACTACGCAGGTCTTCAAATATTCAATGCTTAACAGACTTACTGGCCGCCACGAGATTTGCGTGCATTGCTGTTCGTGCTTTTATCCCCCCTCATCTTGCTTGCGTGAAGGGCATGTTCGTGGTGTTCCAACTAACATTAGTCCTGAGGCATTCTTAAAGATGGTCTCTCCGGCTGGCGTGACATCTGTCTACAGATGCACCAGACCTGTAGGTGATACGCCAGTCCCTACTGAAAGCGTCATCGTTAACTTTGCTGGTCTGACACGCCCCTCTGAACTGAAGGCCTGGCCTTATCTATTCCGTGTAGAGGCATTGACACCTCGCCCACTGCAATGCCGTAACTGCTGGCGATTTCGACATAGCGCTAATGCTTGCAGGTCCTCATTGAGATGTGCGAATTGTGGTGGGGCACATGCCGCATCAAATTGTCAGGTAGACAACTGCAGGTGTTGCCTATGTGATGGAGCACACACAGCCACGGACAATAGCTGCCCTGCTCGAGAACGTGAAACACAAATTCTAGATATAATGGAGAAACGCCGTTGTTCTCAGTCTGAGGCAACTTCCTTCATTAAAGAGCGCGAAGTGGGGTACGCTGCTGCTACGTCACGCCAATTTGGGTCAGTTGAAGCAACGGTCGCTTCCGCAGTGTCGGCAGCGATAGATAAGGCCATGCCGATGATTATGGAACGGCTTTTCAACACCTTTGCTGAAGGTCTGACCGAGATGCCCGCCGCCAGGTTAAACAGCCTTATTCCCTCCTTCGCTGCACACACTGTCACGGTCCAGGGTGAAGCTGAGCACCCCGACAATGAACAAATAATCAGCGTCAAGAAGATGTTACCCCTGAAACGCTCGTCAGCACTCAGTCGCCGACCCCTGTGGGGCCCAGTGGGTCGTTTGGCGACATGAGGCTTGGTAATATCACTCATAAACGACGCAATGCTCCATTGTCTCCAACCAGTTTGTCAATGTCAAAATAAAAAAAAGTTGTTACTGATACCAACAATGAGCAGGACGTTTTGCGTTCTGCAGTAGAGTCAACTATATTAAGTCCATCATAGCGGCTGTAAAAGTTCTTCAGTGGAATTGTCGTTCCGTATCTTCCACTTACACAGATCTTATTTATCTCATACAGCAAACAAATCCTAAAATAATTTTACTTCAAGAGCCTTGGCTTTCAGTAAACCAAACATTTACTCTGAAATATTTTCAAACTTTTAGACTGGATCGGCCAGGTAGAGGAGGTGGATTATTGGTTCTAATATCTTCAAAAATGTGTCATCATGTTACTGTAACTTTTGAACATATTTGTCCGGATTGTGAATTGTTAGGAATAGATTGTTTGTTACCTGACTCCAAAAGGATTACAGTGATTAATGCATACTTTCCGAATGGAGTAAGACGCACAGATCACCTAGATTGCGTTATCAAGAATTCTTCGTCAAATTCAATTTTATTGGCTGGGGATTTTAACTCGCATCACACTTCTTGGGGGCTTAAAACAGATGGCTGTGGCAAAAGATTGCGGAATTGGTTGCAGGATAATAATTTTCGCTGTCATAACTCTGGACAAGTTACCTTTCTACGCGGGATAAGCTCATCAACATTAGATCTAACATTTTCGTGTGGCCAGTTTATGATTTCATCGTGGGAAACGTTTGATAATGGGACGAGTAGTGATCATGTACCAATTACCTATGAAATCATGCTACCACAACTTACCTCTGCTATCCGGCAACAACGGCTCACCAACTATAAAATTTATAAAACTGTTTTAAACTCCGCGCTCTCGTCATTGAGAGGATGCGTCGGACAGCAAAGAGCTGCTTCAGTCATAGAGTGTCTAAGTGAGTCTGTCCAGCCGGCAGAGTTTACTGTTAAGTACGGCAGCACACCGTCAAATTCAGCTTGGTGGAATGAAGATCGTACGCTTGCGTATAGGCGACGTAAGGCTGCTTGGAAACGTTTACTCCACAACCATACTCCGAAAAATTGGGTAGACTATAAATTCCACGCAGCGCTGTTTAAACGTACAGTTGCAATAGCTAAAGATAAACACAATTCTCGCTTACATTCGCGTTTATCAAAACCTGATAAAAAATCTGCCCTGTACAGGTTTCTCCGGAACAAAAAATCGACGCCGGTACCAGCATATTCGCATTCAGTAGTGCTGTCTCCTAAAGAGACAACAGATTTGTTAGAGGGCATCGCGAAAGGACTTCAAGCGCGTTTCGCTTCGTCATTGTCCTGTGACATTAAAAAGCACAACCTCGGACTTTCGGGAGGTCACTATGGCTGAACTGGCAGATGTCATACTAACTGTAAAGCAAGCGGCTCCCGGTCCAGATCAGATTACAAACTCTATGATTAAATTGATATTTATTTCTCATCCCGAGGAGCTTTTGAATATTGTTAACTGCTCCTTACAGCACGCATGGATTCCAAGCGCATGAAAATTGCTAAAGTTGTGTTGCTGCGAAAAAATCCAAGCCTCGGATATGTCCTGGATAACATTCGGCCAATTTCGCTTACTTCAAACCTAGTTAAAATAATTGAAAGAATTCTTCATAGAAGGATCAGTGAATTCATCGCTCGTCAAGACATCCTTTCACCAAGGCAAGTAGGATTTAGACAGGGGTGCTCTATATGGTCGGCTCATGTTGATTTGGAAAGCCGAATTCACCTTGCAAAAGTATCTGGTGAGCTTTCTGCATTAGTCACGTTAGATATCGCAAAAGCCTGCGATAGTGTGGAATACAGTACATTAATTTCAAGATTAGTGGACTGTGAGGTTCCCAAGTACATTATATCTTCGATTCAGGAGTTTCTCTTTGAGAGACAATTCTTTTGTTGCCACGAGGGAATTACTTCGGCTTTATATAAGCAAACAAGAGGTGTTCCGCAAGGATCAGTCCTGTCACCTCTTCTATTTAATATATTATTATCATCTATTCCCGTTCATAAAAATGTTCCTCTTTACGTATACGCCGATGATATTGCTTTTTTCTCGTCATTCCGAGATATCAATAGTTTGTATCAAATTTTACAGTCATATTTGAGTGAGCTTGAGGTATGGCTTGGCGGGCTGTCTTTTTCACTTAATTTTAGCAAATGTGCTCTGCTTGTATTTCCTCTATCCGTTCCCGTATTTCTTTCACTGCATTATCGAAATGATCCGATTCCACAAGTAACAGTGCTAAAATATCTTGGTATTGTTTACGTGGACAATTTAAATTGGCAGCAACAAATAGAATCAAACACCCGTAAAGCAGAAAGCGCCGTAGGATTGCTCCGCCGGTTTTGCAATAGGAAGTCAGGGATGCGCAGGGATACGTTACTTATCATATACAAACTTTACGTACGCCCAATTCTGGAGTTTGGCTGCGTTCTGTTTTCTGGAAGTGCTGAGTACAAATTAAGACCTCTTATATTGCTAGAAAGGCAAGCTCTGCGGCTGTGTCTTGGGCTACCTAAGTGTGTCGCGAATAGCGTGCTTTATTAAAAAGCTAGAATCATTCCACTTGATGCTAGATTTCGACAGCTTACTGTGCAAACATTTTTAAAACTTTACGATGCACCCTTCTTCTGGTCACAGACAGTTTTCATCCAACATCCAGTTTCTTTCTTTCAGCGCCCGTGGTTTCGTTATCAAAGACCCGAAGTCATTTTCGTCGAGTCTCTGTTATCAAATCTTCACGTTTCCCTGCGGCATTTAACCCCCCAAACCCAATGCTCGGTGCCAGTTGACTTAATTTTCAATAATATTTTTCCGAAAAATTCCAAGTTACTTCCAAAGCATGTTCTGGAGGGCCTCCTTCAAGACCATCTCAGTCATTTTCCTAAATACGTAGTAATTTCGACGGACGCAACGCAAAATCTTCAGAAGGCTGGAGTAGGTATTTTTTCTCATCAGCTTAATTGGTCTTTTGCGCTCCGATTGCCTGACTTCACACCAATTTATCTCGCAGAATTCCTGGCTATTACATTGGCTCTTCGAAAACTAAATTATCAGCAATCAAAAGCTATTATTATTTCGGATGCTTTGTCTGTATGTACACATCTCACGTCCGCAAAGAATTCTCCTCTTCTCAGGTTATTTCGGTCTCTCGTGCAGCATAGCTTGATTTGTGGGGTTTAACGTCCCAAAACCACCATATGATTATGAGAGACGCCGTAGTGGAGGGCTCCGGAAATTTTGACCACCTGGGGTTCTTTAACGTGCACCAAAATCTGAGTACACGGGCCTACAACATTTCCGCCTCCATCGGAAATGCAGCCGCCACAGCCGGGATTCGAACCTACGACCTGCGGGTCAGCAGCCGAGTACCTTAGCCACTAGACCACCGTGGCGGGGCCTCGTGCCGCATAGCCTATCGGAAGTTTGGTTTATTTGGGTCCCCGGGCATGCTGGAATTGAACTAAATAAAATTGCTGATTCGCTCGCTTCGGCATCTTTAAATTTCCCGGTGGTGATAGTAGCTCCACAGTTTCCTTTTATTACTGCCGAACGATTAAAACGCCTTAATCTTAAAAATCAACGAAACGTCGCTTCTGCAATCTGAAGAATTTCGCCACTTGCAATTCACATGGAACACCACAAAATGCCTTTCCCGTCAATGTGAGGTGACCCTCACAAGCTTTCGCTGTAGAGTTCCTCTGTTAAATTTCTATCTCAACAAATCAGGATTTTCATTAACTAACCTATGTGTAGTTTGCAATGAACCAGAAACAATAGATCACTTTCTTCTCACATGCCGCCGCTTCGCCTCACTGCGCCGAATAATTCTTGAAAGACCGATTGGTATGCTCGGATTGCCACTCAATACATCCACCCTATTATCGTTTGGAGCCAGTCAGTTGGGTGTGGGCCACAGTGCTATTCTGTCAGCGCTACATAAATTCATTCAGGCAACCGGAAGGATACGCTGCTAGTGGTACTGCCAGATATATCCAATTCTTTCTCGCCCCCTTCCTCATTCTTGTTAATTTGTTTTGTATAATCTGGTTTATCGCATTCTTCTGCAATCTTTCACGTTTTTTCAAAGGAACAATATTATTGTTCCCATCTAATTTCTCTTTATTTTTTTGCGTTGTAAAAAATGATCTATTATGAGGTACAGTGTGGCCAATCCCCCCTGTGGGTATGAGCCAAGATCTCCTAGGAGACAAGACAAGACAAGACAAGACTCGGCTCACGCGCAGCCTGCGAAAAAGTGTTCTAAAACATTAGGCATGTTTCGTTTTCAGTGCTTTTGAGGGTCCTCGGATCGATACGAGGAATCTAAATATTGGGGTTCTCGTCTCCTTCTACAGTGATGATGGGTACACCGTTACCTTGTACTGGCGCCTGTTTCCCTATGGCAGAAAAGGAGCACTACGTCACTTACAGCACGCCTCCGCAGCAAGACCTGGAACTTGGCGCGGGCGCCTTGGGTCAACCTTCGTTCGTTCCTTCACAGATTGTCCACGAACGCACAGCCGATCGATGCAGCATCGCACCAGCACACGGCTACTTAGCCTTCATCGGTGTCCGACACAATGCAAGCCTCTTCATCTGCCATGATGCAGCACGTAATTCCAGCTGAACCCATTCCAAGGACAGACCTGCTGACCAAGGCCCCTCCATTCAGGTTAGTGTCCTTGTACATAGGCGCAGCCTTTCAGACACATAGCACAGTGGGTGTATTTTACAGCGTACTATATCAAGCCACAGTATTAATGATTGTCTTTGCCAATTCGCCTCTACTCAACGTGGCTTTCGGGTCCGTATAGATTTGTTAACAAGATATATCTGTAAGAGAACTTGCATCTCTTACATTTAAGAACAGTGCAACTGAGAATAACCGGGCTGATATGTGCTAACAACTTTTTTTAAGGCGAGAACGTTATTTGGCTCACTGCGCCACTGTTCCGATATTCTTCTTACAGCACCCGTTTCCTTACCTGAAGGTAAAAAGTTATATCACTGCTGTGTGGTCGCGTTTCGGTGGAGGCGAAAGGCTAGAAGCCTGCGCATTGCGCGATATTACCGCACGGTAAATAACAACCAATGGCCTAAATTTCTAGAGTTCACCGCTATGGCATGTCTCGTTGTTAAAAGTGGTTTAGTACGGCAAAGCCTCCAAATAATTGTAATGCATAACTCGAGGTCGCATGGTCACCGTTGAATATCTCTACTGTAGTTGAATAATTGCAATAGAGGTCTCGCCACGGTTCGATAGTTTTGTCATACTTTTATCTAGATATAGACGTTGGTTGCAGACTTCCATTGCGTTCAGTTGTGTTAACTAATGTCTGACATTGTTGATGCCAGACAATCTGCATCGCAGTGAATACTGAGATAATACTGCGAAATTCGTACTGAGTCTCTTATTTAATAATCTTACAACATAATGCCAGGCGTCACGCGCGTTTACGAAGAGCCAGCAATCTGAAGAGCGTACGTGTGGGTCTTACTCACAATTTTGCGCATATTATTCTATCCAACGTGCTACTCAGCATTTATTTACTTATATTATGTTAGCACTCACCTACTTTCTGAAAAAAACCTAAATAAGAGGGCCACAGAATTGCGAACAGACGCAGTCTTTGCCAAAAGTGTTCTTTTCGGTACCGTCTCTCTCGGGGATCATGTCAATGACCAACATGTTGAATTTACGGTCGCCCCACCTAAAGGCTGGGAAAGTCGCGAATAGTCGCCACAACATCCTCGCCGCACCGGCAACCTCCTCCCCTATTATACCCTGTTTCGCATAGCCGCTCTATGCGTCTCGCGTGGTCCATATCGCACGATAACGCGGTTTTCTAAGATTTGTAAACTGTTGCCCAGGTGCCGGTTGTGCTTTGCGGAATTAGCCAGCAGGCCGCCATGGCGCTCAGTCCAGCGAGCCATCTATCGGTATGCCTCAATGAGAACATAACCGGTCCCTCTCCGCCAAGCGCTCGCTTCACAGCGTTCGCTCGCCTAAAGCATTCTTGCACCATGGCCTCAAAAGGAAAACGCGCTTTCGTCATGTTGAAGACTTTATATTTGTTTCAGTGTTCAGTTGTGCTAGATAATGTCAACAACTTTGATAAGCATGGATGATAACCAGCTTTTGTTAAGTTATGCGAAAATGTTGGTTATGCAATGCTGACTGCTGCTTGCTTATTATGTTGGGTATCGGCCTTTGAGGGGAGTATTGACTCACCGTTTTGTAGCGTTCGGTAGTGCTGCCAATCTTGTACACATCAGAGTAAGGTGCTAAAGGCAATTAATAGTTGGCTAGCACGAGCTAATGCTAGTTTTTGTTGGCAGATATAAGAAATTTTTTATAATGAGTTTGTTCTGCATCGTGATATATACTACATGTGCTGAGCTTGGAAGGTGATACGTTAGTTTATTGTTGCTACTACCAGAAGGCTAGCGCCAAGTGAATGGTGCATGCATCACCGCTCGATGAAAGTAACGGGCACGCGTAAACATGGCTGTCGCAATTACGTAGAACCGTATCTATTCATCAAGTGTCCCAGTGGATTTCGCCATCCTGCCAACTACTCGTATTGCACGACATCGTCGATGCTTCTGTAGCACGTGGCTGAACTTTAAAATATTCATCATATGGAACTGCTTGTTGCCTCTTGCGCAGGACATAAGTTCCCTAAGTGTGTGGGATCGGTGGAGCTATGCAGGATTAGCAGAGTTTCTCAGGCAGATGAGTCAGCTCCGTGCTCGCTCTGCGGCGGCCATGGCACAAAGACAGTGCGAGGCGCGTGATAGCAGCGTTGTTTAACTCTAAGTTTGGCGTTGGAAATGCATGTGAGGCATTCGCGGCTTTTTAAAAGAAACACCACGTGCGAACACGTCCGCGGCACCACTCAGTCAACATATTTTTTTTTTTGCCCGGATGTTTGTGTTGGTGAGCGTTTATGCTCTTTCGAACAGGATCTTTCAATCCACCTGCAGCACAGACATTTCCACAATAGAATGCAGTAAGGGTGCAGACGCAGCATTGTCGTGCTGCTCGTTTTGCTCGTATTAAATATTGCAGATAAATATAACGACAAGTCAACAGGCACTCTCGCGTCAAGCTGGCTGCGCAGCTCTGAGTGGATACGTCGTGAGCACGATGAAATTGAATGCCCCATTGTTCCCCAAAAGGACAAATACACACCCCTTTAAAACATGTTTGCATTTGAGTGACTACCTCTTTTGGCTTTAAGCCAAGTGTTACGAGAAGGACCAGGATTTCACGTTTTTATGTAAACGGAGTAGCTGTTGACACAGTGGGCATTCGAGGCTTCATGGTTACCCAGAGGGTTAAACTGTAACTCGTAGTATTTCCTAACAGATCATTTACGTTGAAGGAGAGACGTAAGTTTTATGAAAACATAATACATGATACAGGACGATGATATGTCAATATCATACGTAACGTATCAGCCGTTAGCGTATTCAAGTGGTGTATCAAAGGCTTGCATATAGTTTGTTGAATAATAACAGTATCAATGTATCCTCTAATATGCTGGTGTTGAACCAGAGGTTACAGTGCAGCCACAATTAGTTGTAACTTGGCATAAGTAACCTAACCTGAGTCATAATATTAGATAATTACGTTTCTTACGCTATTAAGAAATTGCATAGACTACACCGTAACCACAGTTGGTTGCATGACATTACGTCTGAATATGATCTTTTTCCAAAGCTGCCTAAAATTGGCTAGCTTCGATACTGGCAGGTCTCCGGTTTTTCATTTCATGTTCTCCTAGTGAAGCAGTCCATGTCGGAGTTTCATGACACTCTCGCATTCCAATGAACGACCTCTGTTATCACCGTTGTTGGGTAAATATGAACTGGTAATGTCCTGTAAATCAACAAATAAAAATACCCGTTAGCAGCTGCATGTGACGGCGCCTTTACATTAATTCATACGTTTCGTTGCATGCGGAGCTTTGGTTGTATTGTTTCCAAGGTTATATTCGAAGGCTTCAGGCTCTGTGTATAGGCTCCAGCCCTGCTGCCAGCTGGTTAATGCAAGGGGAACTGTTGGTCTGTGGTGTCTGAAATTCAACAGCCTTCGTACTCAGGGGTGACGTACGTACTTAGTTTTAACATCGTGGTTGAGCGTATAATTAGATGACAACTGTATCCTGAAGCAGCTGAAATGGCTCAGCGAAAGTGAGGTTGCTTGGGCGTTGCGTTGTATTGTGTGCTCTTTAACCGCAGCCTGCGCCGTTGTTTCGGTGTCCGTCTGGGCGACACGGTAGCAGCCAGCAGCGTCGACGGCCCCGCTTCTCCCGTCTATTCGTGAGCGGAAGGAGCGAGAGAGTTGCGGAATTCGGCGACCCTCATGCGGAGCAGTGCGTCGCGGTGGGCGACAGCCGTTCGTGCAGCTGTGCCGCCGACGACGGCCGCGTCGTCCAGCAGAACAACTGGCGTTCGCAGCAGAGGGGTTGAAAACTGTGCCTCGGTCCCCAGCCGGAGATCGAGACACAGTTGTCGATGGCCAACTGGTGAAGAAATACGGCCAGCGTATTCTGTAATTATTGCGATATCTGTGAATATGTTTATTTGGTGTATGCGTTTAAAATAAAAGTGCATGAATGGCAAAATATGCTTCACTGTCAATCTGCCTTGAAGTAAGTATGTGCACAATATAGACGAGTGCGGAGAAGAGAAGAGATGAGCTCTGTCTGCTTGAAAGGGAGAACTGCCTTCTTTAACGCGTGTGTGTGCTTTGTGCTGTCTCTTGCATCACGAAATTAAAATGCGCCAAGACTAAATAAAAAAACACAGGAAGAGGGTGTGAAGAGGCGTTAGAGGAAATGATAAAAGGAAAGAAAGAGGGTGCATTCCAGCACATCGCGGCGGTAACAAGAGAGTGCTAGCTAAAGAACGGGTAATTTCGAGGTGATAAATACAGCTAGACTTTTCTGGATGAAAGCCTTCGATCTCCTTCTTTCTGTTGTGTTCTTACCCTATCGAACCGATTAGAGAGCTCCCTTTAAAACGTTTATAATAAATACCAGGAGTGCAATAAACTTGTGATTCTTTTATATTATAGGCATATTTTTCGGTTCTTCGATCTACTAAGCTATGTTGAACAAGTTTGGAACAATACATCTGTGAAAAGAAGGACTTGTCGGTGGATTTACTTACAAGCATTCGCTAAGCATTGGAAGCGGCAATTAGGTCGTTAGGTGATCGTTCGGGCTTTAGGAAACTAAGACTCCTCTATTTAGATAAAGGGGCGTTATGGGAAACGCTTTTCTACGGGGCTGTGTGCTTGATAAAATTAGGTAATACTTACGGAAAATAATAAATTTTGAAGCACAGTTGGATTTAGGGGCGTCTCCTCAATGAGGCGTTAAAGAAGTTTTTTGCCGGTTTTCTGGGTCGAAATATGATATGATGATTCTCTTGAGACCTTCAATGCAAACACACAAGCGTTTATGTGTGTGTCAGTTCACCATAGCACTCTATGTTTACTTGATAAGGATACCAAACTGGAGAGCGATGAATCCAAGATAGCGCTGCTTGAGCGCGAGCCGCATATGGTCAATAAATGCTTCAGGCCGGTTGGGCTACACTTATGCGTGTGTTGTTCTAACTAGTGCTGGTAAGGCATAAAAGTTGCGTGATACGTGTTCAGCCTTTTTTAGCGAGACGTGCGGGCAATATTTTTCAAGAAATGTTGTCTTCGTAACACTCAAATTGGTGTGCGTGGTCAATGTTGTCACCAAGTATACGAAGTGCGATTTACTGTTTGTCGGCCCGGCGCTCGTATGGTGACATGTGTTGTGTAGCATGCTGTAGTACGCGGTGGCAACGCTGCTTGTGTAACATCTTGAGCGTTCTCTACCACCAGCAAGAAGTCTTGTTCTTCCAGCGCCTCAATAATTATGATCTGTTATCACCACCAGCGGTAAAGCTAGGCGTAATAAAGGTATAACCACACCTAATAGAAATAGAAAGAGAGGAGTCAAGCGCGAAATAGAAAGAAAGGGAAAAACGGGAAGATAAATTGAAAGAGCAAGAATGAATAGGAAATACGTAAAGTGAGAGGTAGACAAATAGGAATAAAGAGGGGAAACAAAGACAGAAGAAAAGCAGAGATGATTAAAAACAGTGAGAATGAAGAGGGATTGAAAATTGGCCCTGCATCTGCATGTTACACTGCAATTTTCGTCGATAGACGTTTGTGTTGCGTCTGGAGAGAGTGAAATTAACGTTTATTTGATGTTCTGCGCAGGAAAATTGGTGAACGGTATTCTTGAGGCAATGCGTTAGAGTACCTCGAGCGTGCAGTGGAGGCGAGCGAGCGCATCAAGTCACGTCACACGTGAGACATGAGCGCTATCTGGGAGTTATCTTAGAAAACAAAGCGCGCAGAGGGCGCACCCGTCTCGGAGGCGAGGAGGTGTGCGCACACCCTCCCTTATTTCGCCTCTCCTCGGTGCGCCCTCACCCGCCCGGCAACGCCGGCTCAGGCCACGTCGCTAGCGCGTTTCCTGAATGAAAAAAAAAAAAAAAAAACTGACTGTTCGCGCTGCCTGCCCGTTCCCTGGACACCCCGTATATATAGGCACTGGATCTTGACCACCAAAGTATTGACGACAGGAGATTTTCCAGTGCGTTGTTGAACAATGAAAATACGCAGCGTGCGCGTTAACTAAAATTGGACTGCAGGTCTCTATGTCGAATCGGTGTCCTCTGTCTCTCATGTTACTGTCCTTAGTAGTAATTGGCCTGTTATAGAGCAGGAAACACCAGTCCATCGCTGCCTGCGCCTCCTTAGGTTTCTTTCCTCTGCAACGCCGCGATGAGCGCCAGCGTCAACTTCGCCGCCAGTGTAAGTGGAGCTCCCACTGCTTTGCTTCAACACATGGTTCTCTTTAGCGGGACATAGTTTATTTTGTTCTGTATTAGGTTTGATCTTACTCACTCGGAAAATGAAAATAGTATTGTTTTTGGAAGATATTTTCTATCTTGTTTGACGTACGAATGAAGGGTTGTGGTAGCAACTTCTTTCAGCTTGCTCTTTGTAATGAGATCTTGAGTTTTACGGCCTGAATGCATCGTATGATTATGAGAAGCGCCGTTGTAGAAATATCCGGCAATTTTGTCGATATGGTGTTCTTTAACGTGCCCTGACATCACCCAGTACACGGACTTTCAACTTTATAAGTCTATCAAAATTCGAACGCTCCATCCAGCATTCTTTTTCGGTGGCCCGACCTTCCAGTCAGTGGGAAGAAAAAAAAAACATTTCTATGGCTCTGATGAGGCGGAGTGGCTTGAAGAATAATTTGTGTAAAAGCGCAGCATTGTTTCAACTACAACCAAAATAGAAAGTTAAGAAAAAATGATCTGTCATTGAGTCATTCCAGTAGGTCGACTATCAACCATATGCTATTGACGACAGCAGTATTGAGGCGTCCGACATAATTATATGTTCAATATTTCATACACATGAACGCTGGCAACAGAATGAATTGCACGACATATGGTTTGGTGTCAAGCGTTGTTATTTATTCTACATATGAATTTGCACCTGATTGTCTAAAATATGTTAGGCAAAATATTATTATTCACTTTAAAACCAATTTGGTTTCGTTGCTTATTCGTGGCCATTCGGAAACGACAGGCAGATTTGTTCATCCGGTGTTTCGAAAAAAGAAATAAAATAACTGCTCTCGTTTACTAATTTCCTATTTTAAGGCACCCCAGCGTTCTTCTATCAAAGCAATCACCAGTCTCGGCTAATGCGGTCGACTTCCTGTTGCTTCAAATGTTAGTGAAGACTGGACGCGGCCAGAAAAAGGATTCTCGTCATATTGCGGCTGCAAGTGATACTTTACCGTAGTGCAGGAGTGTATACAACCAACCGCAATCATTGCATATTTTGCGAATGATGTTTGCACGCCTGAAGAAGTCTCGACGCAGAATAGGCAAGTGGACAGCTCTGCGTAACACCACATAACTCAATAAAATGATAGTCACAGGTCCATTTGATGCACTCGTTAACAACCTTTATTATTTGGTTTTATTTTTTAAAACAAATGAACGCAGTGTAGGGAAGCGAGCAGGGACCGCCATTCCATCACCAAACGTGTGTAACTGTGCTATTACGGTGTGATTTGCGGAAAGAGCTGTTTTATGTACACGTTCCATCCCTGCGAATTACTGCAACAGCAAAAACATTTCGTCGTTTGGGTGGTTAAAGCACCATACAAGAAATATTTAACCTGTTGGCCAGGCAATAAAAATAGCGGCCGCTTGGTAATCCGAGCCTTGTGATATTTCTTCACCTTCCAGAACAGTTCCAGGGGCGTGATTGTTCTGTATCAAAATTGTTGTCACATTCATTTTTATTCGTCTAAAATGAAACTACATTATTAATCTTTGGCGTGGTCCGTTGTCTGATCAACCTTGCGCAATTATTTACGGAACTTCTGTATGCCACGTCCGTCGCCGCATATCTGAACGATACATCCAAATTGCCATAAAGACCTTAAGTGGACTTTGAACGTTTCATTCACATGTGCGGTGTTTGTTCTGTTGTTTCTAAATATTTATTTAAGCAATTTGGTCTAGTCTACGCGTAAGCCAGTCTGCCGGCTGGGCACTGGGCGATGTCGGCACTGATGTAAAAAATTTAAGGCCCCTCGTAATAACGTTTGTCCTGCTCTATTCAATATTGTGGTATAACGTATGCGTATTCTTACAGCATGCATGCGTCATTGGAAGTGAGGATGAAAATGCATAAAGTCCGTCTGTGCACCCATCTCTCGCAGTTTCCGTCGTTGTGTCACTGTCTACCTGGATGGATGGGCAGCGGCTATCAGTGGTTCTTTCGATGATTTTTCGGCGTTTTGCGGAGTAGCAGAAGCAGGCAACACTGGAGTACAATAGAGCACTATACTTCACAACGCTAACTACCTCAACGAATGCGACCTACTTACCCATTGTATTGTGAGGATTTAGGGGAAGCTTCCTTACGTAAGACGTGATCATACAGTCACAACACGAGGCAATTGATAATCCAACTAAGTCCAGATAGTCCACATACTTGGCTTGTACCTGAAGGCATTTGACAACGTGACGAAAGCAACATTACTGGCCAAACTACAGGAACTCAGCCTCGGCGCACAAACGTAGAACAAAAATCGTGATTTTCTCACAAATAGAGAGGCCATGCTTTCTTTCAGGGAGCTTACTTACGAGCTGCTGGATAGCGCTTGTATACTGAAGTTTTTCGTTAAATCACCCATTTTTTAACCACAGCTCTCTAGGGTTGCCAGCCGAACTGCAAGAAATCGAAGGGTTCACACGCAGCGTTTATGCCGACGAAGTTACGTGGTGTGTTACGTCGAGCTTCGAAGGTCGGATAGAACAGACATTGCAACGTGCGATCGTGATGGTTGAACAAAACTCAAAGAACACCTGCCTGAGCTGCTCTCTGGAAAAAATTTATACCTTTAGCTTGCAAACCCACGCGAAGAGGCCCCAAGGTCATACGACCAATTAAAAGATGAAGATCCCAGTAGGAAAAAAGGACTAACGACGTACGGTGGGTGAGCAGTACCCAGCGTAGATAACATCGGCGTTCTGGGCTTACATATTGTGGCAAAAGGGCACAACGGCTTGACCATAAGAAGACTGGGAGATTGGATCGCTCATACCACCAGCTGACTGATACACAATATCGACCGATACAGTTACATGAAAGAGAACAACATGATCTGGCTTCGCCATATGCTCAGTAACGTACGTGCCCCATACCCCTGCCTGATTTGTTAGGTCGGGGAGAAGACATTGAAGTTATTAAAGGTCTGAGGAGAAAGGCTAACATAAAACAAGTGATAGGCCCACTGATCAACACGGGCACGAGAACGTTACAAAAGCTGTGTATTCAAAAAACTTTGGGGGAATGGACAGAAACACAGAATCAATACAAAACAGTATGAAACCTTTTCTAAGAGCATGACGGGCTGATGAGCAGATAAACGTCGTATGGAAGAAAAAAAATGTTTCTTTCCCGATAGTAATTACCAGAAGGAACATGCTCCACCACTAGACATGACGTCACTACAATCCGGATGAAATTTAACACGCCAAGGATGACAAGGCACCTTTTACAAAGATAGGTCCGCTTATCGAAACGTCGGCGAGCCTTTTTGAGGTACTTAATAGGCTGGCCGAGGTAATGTAATACCCCTCTTAATGTAATTTGAGTGACGTAAAGCGACATAAAGTCGAAAACACAGCTGTTTTGAGGTTCACATTGTCTACGTTGTAGTCACGGACAAGTCTAAAACGTTTTTGCTTTCACGATTTTGCAGTGCTGTTTTGAGAATTTTATTTGTAGCTCATCTGTTGAAACTTGGTTTTATTCAAATACAAACATGTTTCCACAATAACCATGATTTTCTAACCACAATGTCTGCGGAGTGAGCTTTGACGACAAAGCTAGCCTTAATTTGGACGTTGAAGTCATCGACAAGATGGTTTTATAATGATTGGTAAAAATTATGAATAGCGTCAGTCTAGCATCAATCATTTTTTTTTGTCTTTCACGTCCGCGAGATTCGGTTTCGCGCTCTTGCTGGCAGTTTGCGTCGTCGAGCCAGGAAGTTGTGTTCTTCCATCTTTACGAATGGCCCGAGGCCAGCAGTGCTGGCTGCCTTGACCCTTCAGCGTGAGCTCCAGGGGCACAAGGTCAAGACTGCTCATATGAGCGCCACTCGTTTTGGAACAGTGGGTTCCAGAGAACGAAAACCATCCCAGAAACTGTGGCTATTGTGTCGTACCATCGGCTAGAAACATCACTTTAAGCCACAGCAGTGGGGACAAATTCAATGCCTCAATCACCAGCTAGGAGTCGAGGCACAATTATCGGTCGTAAACAAGTGCTAAAATATGCTCACCGTACTGCACTAAATCCACAACATACTTCATTTATTCCTTCATGTGGGCAAATAAATGACACCAAGCGATTTTCTAAACCTCTCTGCTTTGCTTTCTTTAGTGTACTGTGTACTAACAAAACAAAAAAGTCCTCTAGGAGGCACTATGGCTGAAGCCAAGTTTTAGACAAGGGGCGGTGTCTTCTTCAAGCCAGTAACTGCCCAGTTTAGCGCGAGTATGGTTGTGCTTCTAACACTCTCTCCGATCTAACTGCTACGATGGTCTATTTGTTATTGTGCTGGAACACTCAGCGAAGTTCGCCTTGCGGAATACCGGCCGCTGCGACTGGATTTCGAGAGAGCAGAGGTACTAGCTTAACTGCCGCTGTGGATAAATTAAGAAGCATGTTGAAGAAAGTAAGATTGTAAGAAATGTTCGCCGCACTTCATCGCGGTACCTCTCAATATCATATCATAATTAGCCGACGTGAAACGTCCGTTATTGCAATGGTTATCGATTTAAATAGTAGAGGCAGAGGAGGCGAAAGCAAAAACAGCTGGTCTGTTTCGAAGAGGGGCGACAAAAACACAGTCAGAACGTACAGACGGCCAGAAAGTCTACATCCTCACTGGTATGTAAATAACCCGGATTCCTTATACAGTTTTAAAAATGCAAGAACAGCAATGAAAGCCTCAATACAAAAAAAATATGCGCATATTAAGAAAGTTTGAAATTTTTCATCTACTCTCGGACAATGGGTACTACAGTAAGTTAGAAACACGAATATGGCTGAATTACCTAATAACACATGAACTTTAGTTAAATTTGGTGGGTAAAATAAATGTCGAGCTTGTTTATGAACCTCCTTTACCTGCAGCTATAAAAATAATTCCGTAATTATTGTATTTGTTTAAATTGCGCCAGTATTGAAAAAATACTTGCAGGAAGCTAGATTAGCCGCCATATTCAATATATACATGGTCTCCTAGTTATGACTCTACACGACTTAACAAAAAGAGAAACGTACCTACGAGAAGCACACCCAGCTCATGTTGTTCTCAGAGTACTGTCGTAGCCACTGTTATTTAAGTTCGTTAATGACGTCAAGGTAATTACTACTAATCTTGAATTTCTTTCGAAAGGCACTTTCCTAGTAATCAAAATACAGTGAGGGTATGTGGTGAAGACCTCTTCAGTGTCATCACTTTAATAGCAGAGAATATGAGGTACAAAAAGGCTGTCGCGAACAACTTCAAGTGCTTCAAAATATATTTAAGGAAACTAGACCGTTCTCTTCGGCTTGAATCCACCAATACGCCATTTATTAGCAAATAATTCCTGTTTTTGATCACTAAAAATATTTACCTTGTTGCATGTTTTGAAGCCACTCAGTATGTTGGCTATCAAAACTCTTCTTCGCCGTGTTGTCTGTTCTGTGAAGTTTGCAGCCTGATTATAAATTAGAAATCGTACAACTTGTTCAGCATTGATTGCAAACAGTTTTGGACACGCAGCTTCTCTTTGTCTGGAATTACCTGAGGAATCCTGTTTTTTTTGCAAAAGTTAGGAGAGCTTCTTAATGGTCAATTCAGATTACACCTTTACACCTTTACGGTCAAATTATATTCACAATGCTCTTTGATAAATTCCATATATTCGTGGCTTCATGACCCTAATTATGATCTGGCCGTTTGAACAAAGCCTCATATAGGAAGTTTTTCATTGCATTCAATCATTGATTCATTCATTGATTCATTCATTGATTCATTCATTCATTCATTCATTCATTCTTTCTTTCTTTCATTTGTTTACTTCAATTGTAAACTTCCTATACGATAGCTGAGGCCTACAAAAAAAGCCGCTCTGGCTCTTGCACTACATGGTGGAAGCGTATTCATAATCCTCTTCAAATTCAAATTTATATAAGTAATCGAGAAGCTGGTCACTGAATTCAACGGGCATACAACCTCGAAAACAAGAGAGCGATATCGTCACCACTTGTACTTAAAATAAAAGTAAATTAGTTAGAGTCGTTTATGCCGGGCCGATTGAAAGCAGTAAACCTCAGAAAGATATTGGTTAAAGATGAGTAGAAGATTCTGTCTCCATACTTGACAAATTTTTTTTTCGGCCAATTTTACAAGCGCCTACCAATCATATTCGTTTTCAGACCCAATGGAACGTGACGTAAGTTAGCTTACCAGCAATATAATTTTTTCTCAAGAAGAAATTACGCAATCGAGAGGCGTAGAATATGAATATGCTGGATATATTCATTGACAAAAAAAAACTGCAAGGTGGACTGGTACAGAAACAGGCAAAATTAATATTAAAAATTGCAGAAATATGAATATTCTATATATTCTTTGTTTGAAACAAAAGTTTTTCAGTATATTTTTGTAGGCA